>NC_092508.1:18506009-19109470 GCF_047511675.1 Marmota flaviventris
TTCATTAAAAGGTTCTTACATCATTTGACATACCTATTTCTAACTACTTGATTTCTTATGTTACTATACACTATATATCTTTGAAATATCATTTTCTATTTATTGTATTTCAGGAATATGTAATTGATTTTTTGGGTATATTGACTTTGTATTTTGTGATTCTGTTAACTTTTCTTCAGTTATTAATTCTGAGAGTATATTGATATTGATTCTCCTCCTTTCTCCTCCTCTCTCCTCCTCCTCTTCCTTTTTTCCCCCTAGTACTAGAGATTAAACCAGGGCTGCTCTACCACTACATCCCCAGCCCTTTTTATTTTATTTTGAGACAGGGTCTTGCTAAGATGCCCAAGCTGCCCTCAAATTTGTAATTCTCCAGCCTCAGTTTCCCAAGCCCCCAGGATAATAGGCATGCTCCACCATGCCCAGCTGTAGATTCTTTTGGATCATATATGTACACAACCATTTGTCAGCACATACTGAGGTTTTGTTTGTTTGTTCGTCTTTTTCCTTTATATTAGCTTATATGTGCTAACTTATCAAACTAAATTAAGGAGTGCCTGGACCTGTGGACATCCCAAATCACATTAAGAACACTTGACACTGGAGCTTATCAACATCACCATATGCAACCCCCTCACCTAAGACCTCTCCAAGACTGGACATGGTGGCACCCTGATTCTGTCACCAGGTCACTTACCAGGAAAATCACCACAGCGACGAAGCTTGAATTTTCTTTTCCACTGGGTTTCAGCAAAGCACTTTTTCTCCTGCCTGTGATAACCATGCATGGCCCACTCCAAGCTGACACTCTGAAACTGTCGGTCTAGACCCTCTGTTTTGACAACTTTGTGGGACTGGCTCATTAAAATCTTTTTCTGAGTTGGGCACAGTGGCACACATCTGTAATCCCAGAGGCTAGGGAGGCTGAGGAAGGAGGATCGAAAGTTCAAACCCAGCCTCAGCAAAAGCAAGGCGCTGTGGACTGGGGTTGCCTCGCATGTGTGAGTTCCATCCTCAGTACCACATATAAATAAATAAAGGTATTGTGTCCATCTACAACTAAAAAAAAAACTGGAAAAAAGAATGGCAATTTGAGTCTTTCTGTGGCATATATATGTGTATATGTGTGTGTGTATATATATGTGTGTATATAATTTCATTGTGTGAAGTATGATGTGTGACTAGAGTTCTAGATATTAGAAATTAAAATTGGAATAAAAGACTTTCTTATGTTTGCCTGGTTTATGACTATCAGATGACCCATGAGTATTCAGTGAATTAGCACTGAAAGCAGTGTAACCTGTGAATTGTTATTCAATAAATTGACATCGTGGAAAGACACAAATTTTTGTCTATTAATGACATAGCTATCTCATGAAATGATCATAATACTTTTTTTTTTTTTTGCAGTAGTGGGGATTGAACCCAGGGGTGTTCTATCCCTGAGCTATACCCCCCAGCCCTTTTTTAGCTTTTTAGAAAAAGCTAAACTGTGGAGGGGGGCCTGGGACTTGCCATCCTCCTGCTTCAACACTAAAATTACAGGTGTGAGCCACTGAATTCAGCTGTTGATACTTATTAGATTAAGAATATAACTTTCTATCTTTCTATTCCTGGTTTTCAAAGTGATTTTTTTTTTCCTTCCAGTATTGGGGATCAAGTGCAAATCCTCAAGCCTGTTAAACCCATGCTCTACCACTGAGTTATATATCCAGTTTCTTTTTAAAAATATCATGGATGATATTTTTGTAGTGTTCTTCATGTATTGTGTGATCTTTTGCCTTTTATGTTGACTATGTGAATTGCATTAATTGGTTAAGTACTGAATTGATCTTACATATATTTTTTTGGTACTGGGGATTGAACTCAGGAGCACTTGACCACTTAGCCACATCCTAAGCCCTATTTTGTATTTTATTTAGATACAGGGTCTCACTGAGTTGCTTAGTGCCTTGCTTTTGCTGAGGCTGGCTTTGAACTCGCAATCCTCCTGCCTCAGCCTTCTGAGCCACTGGAATTACAGATATGTGCCACCATGCCTGGCTAATGATCTTAAATATTTAAAAAAAAATTTTTTTAGTTGTTGATGGACACAATGCCATTATTTTATTTTATCCATTTTTATATGGTGCTGAGAATTGAACTCAGTGCCTCACACATGCTAGGCAAGCATCTACCACTGAGTCACAACACCAGCCTTGATCTTGATTTTTAAATAAATCCAAATTAGATCTCATACTGTTTTTTTTTTTTTTTTGGCAGTAGTAGGGCTTGAACCCAAGCGCACTCTTACTGATCAACATCCCCAGTCCTTTTTATTTTTTGTAATATATGTATTTATATATGTATACATATACATATGTATATATATACAAATATATGTATACATATTTAGTTGTATCTGGACATAATGTCTTTATTTATTTTTATGTGGTACTAAGGATTGAACCCAGTGCCTCACACGTGCCAGGCAAGTGCTTTATACTGAGCTCCAACTCTAGCCCTTGATAACAGGGTCCTACTAAATTGCTGAAGCTGGCCTTGAACTTGCAATCCTCCTGCCTCAACATTTCAGGTTTCTGGAATTACACGTGAGTCCCAGAGTTTGGCTTGTCTAAAGCTCTTGATCCTTCTGCCTTAACCTGGCCAATAGCTTGTGTATGTAGATTCTGCCTATCTCCACAATAGAGATTGGACCCTGGTTTTTGTAATGTTACTGAGAAGGTTTAAGGTGGCAGGATAATGATTCTTCACAAATGAATTGCAATGTATTTGTTTTTTTCTATTTTCTGGGAACTTACAAAAGATTGGTGACTGTAAGATAAAAGCAATGTACTTTTTACTTTTCTGTGTGTGTGTGTGTGTGTGGAGCTGGGGATTGAACCCAGGGACTTGTGCATGTGAGGCAGGCACTCTACTAACTGAGCTATACCCCAGCACTACTTACACTTCTAACGCTATTTATTTTCCTTTCACCAGCCTACTTGGGGCTTATCAATTTTATTGATGTTTTCCAGGGACTCACTTCACTTTAGTAATTTTTTATGTACCTTCTATTTCACATTATTATTTTTGGTTCTAGGACTGAACCCAGGTATGCTTAACCACTGAGCCACATCCCCAACCCTTTTTGATACAGGGTCTTGCTAAATTGCTTAGGGTCTCACCAAGTTTCTGAGGCTAGCTTTAAAACTCATGATCCTCCTGACTCAGTCTCTTGAGCTGCTGGGACTAAGGCATGCACCACTGCACCTGACTCCTACTTTTTGAATGTTATTCTTTTCCAGTTTTTTGACATGAAGTCAGCTTTAGCCTTTCTTTTTCTGTAATGTGTGACTATGAGGTTATATACTTCAAAAAACACTACTAAATGCTAAATGCTTCAGGTTCTGATAATGTCTTCATTATCAATTTAATTCAAAATACTTTCATTTCCTATGACCTTTTTTTTTTTTTTCCTTTAACCCACACGTTTAGAATCATAATGCCTAAGTTCTAAAGAGGGACTTTCCAGTTCTTTCTTTTTAGCTTGATCCCACTGCAGTCTATGGTTTCAGTTCTGAATTTTTTAAAGCTTACTTGATGGTCCAGTTATGATCAATTCTTGTATATGCTTTAGGTTCAATTAAAAAAAAATGCAGGGCTGGGGTTGTGGCTCAGCGGCAGAGCACTTGACTCACACACATGAGACCTTGGGTTTGATCCTCAGCATCACATAAAAAAAAATAGGTGAAATAAAGGTATTGTGTTCAACTACAACTAAAAAATATTTTAAAAAATAAAAGAATATGCATGCTATTGGTTAAGAGTGCAGTGTTCGATGTATGTCAGTTAAACTAGGTTAAGTGTATAACTAAAAATTTCTGCTTGTTATTTCTGCTTTTGAAATAAATGTATCAAAATACTTCTCCAAAAAATTAAATTCCACACTGTATCAGGAGGGCAAAAAAGATCTCATTTCACTCTATGATTCCTTCAAATGTTTCCTTTTTTGATTCTGAGGATGGAATCCCAGGGCCTTGGCATAGTAAGTGTGTGTTCTACTGATGAGCTATGCCCTCAGCCCTCCTTCCCTTGCCCCCATACTGGAGATTGAAACCAGGAATACTTTTCCTTTTGAGCTCTTTGAAAATTTTGAGATAGGTGTCACCAAGTTGCCAGGATAACCTTTAACTTGTGATCCTCCTACGTCAATCAATCCCCCAACTAGCTGGAAATACAGGCATGCACACCTTGCCTGGCCATCCATGTTCTTTTTTTGGGGGGTGGGGGGCGTGGGAGTGAGTTCTAGAGATTGAACCCAGGCAGGGCCTTATGCATGCGAGGCAAGCACTCTTCCAATTGAGTTATATCCTCAGCCCATTGTTTTGTTTTAATATTTATTTTTAGTTGTACACAATATCTTTATTGTTGTTTGTTTTTATGTGGTGCTGTGGATTGAACCAAGGGCCTCGCACGTGCTAGGTGAGTGCTCTACCACGGAGCCACAACCCTAGCCCCCACTTGGGCTTTTTGATAGCAACAAATTTGTATGTCTCCCTTTTCCTAACCTGTGAGCAGCAGGGATAGTGAACAGGGGAATCCTATGGAGACAGTGAGGAAGGCATGCTCTGAAGTTTACGTGATGCCTCCTCTCCTTTCCCTGTCCCACCACGGTCATAAGCCCTCTAAAGCCCTTGAAAAAAAGCTGGAAACAGGAGCAGAATGCATCCTACCAATAGGCCAAGTATTAGAACAACTTTTTTTTTTTTCTTTTTGGCTTGAACTCAGCCCTATTTTGTGTTTTATTTGGAGAAAGGGTCTCACCGAGATACTTAGTACTTTGCAGTGGCTGAGGCTGTCTTTGAACTTGTGATTCTCCTGTCTGTTTCCTAAACTGCTGGGATTACAGGCATGAGCCACTGTGCCTAGCTAGAACAACTCTTAAAACAGGCTCTAAGCTCTGAACTCCAGAGGAGATAAAAATTGATGTCCATAATAAGTGTTTCAAGCATTCCCTCTTCCCTTACAGACATCTGTCACTGGCCTGAAAGCTGGAGGTGAGGTTCTGTCTCTGCAAGAAACACTTTTTCAGGCAAAGGGTACCATCTCAGCTTCTCAGATTTTGCACATCAGCTGTAGTATTCTAGACTCCTTAATAACCTGTCCAAAAAAGAACTATCACTACCACTGCTCTCTTAGCAGTGTATGTGTAGTATATGTGGGCAGACTGAGCGTGTGGCACAACATGAATCACCTGACCAACATGTCTTAGCTATCTATCTCTATGTTGACAGAATTAAATCTCCAGTTAAAAGGAAAAAAATATTTTTATAAAAACAGAAGCACGTTTTATTTCAATCCTGTTGGGGGGGGGGGGAGTGAGAGGGATGGAAAACACAAAATAAGGGGAGAGGGTCTCTTTATATAATACATGTAACATTAGGACCAACCACAGGAAGAATACCCATCCCACCCCTCCCCCATTAACTCCTATGTGGGTTCCAAGGCCAGCTGAGAATAGATGGGATAAGAATTAAGACACTATTGGCACAGTAACATGGCCAATGCACCGAAAGATGGACAGAGAATTTCCCAGGGAGCAAGGCCCTTGGACCTCAGCTGCTTCCCCAGTGGAGGGGGAATGAGAAAACTCTGGCTCAGCAGGAAGGCGGTTGTCAAAATCAGGGTTACCCTAGTTGGATTCTTCAGATTGCAGGCTGTGGCTGAAGGGAGTCAAGACATCTATCGATTCCATGCTGTCCTGTGCTTTCTCCAAGACCTCTCCTCTTCAGGCTTGAGACTACTGAGGTGTCCAGGTTCTCTTCCTTTTGGTAGGGAGGGGAATAAGTGCTTATTCTACCCTTCCTACATCTAGGCTACTTAATTACTACTTTCCTGGCTCTAAAAGAGACAGAAGCCAACTAATAAGACCGGCTCCCTTTGTGAAAGTCGGCTTGAAAGCCCTTGGGTTGGCAAAACTGCCTCTGCAAAGGTTTCTCTAAACTTTCCCCTATAAGACCCTCCCCAAACTTATTCAAAGACATCTTCAATTTTGTGAGATGTGGACAGAAAGACTTGGTCCCTCTCTAGAGTTCAATCAGCAATCCCATCTTTGACTGGAGATGGGGATGAGAGAGAAAGAACAGGGACTAACAAGGGAAAAGCAAGGCAGTTTACACTAAGATATAGATTCAAGCCTGAAAATTGTGAATAGTCATCTAAAGCTCCAAAGGAGGAAGAACAATTCTCCCACACAATATGAACAAGTGAAAAAATATTTTGTGACAACCCTGTAATTCCCAGACCACAAGAAATTGTGTTAAAAGGGAAAAAAAACCAAACCAAAACAAAACAAAAAAACCCCAAGAAACAAACTTGCGAGCAGAGTCTAGCCCTCCATCTTAAATCTGAATAAAATAAACTCATTCAATCAATACTGCTTCAAGTACAATCATGAAGACAGATGAAGCTGTTGAAATTCACACTTAGAGAATGGGATCAGGTGGCTAATCACCTTAATCCCAGGCACCTCCCTTTTAAAAGTCATCTGAGTATATCTTTGAAGACCACAACCCCTTTTCTGCCCCAATACTATACCCTTTCAGGATAGCCAGATGAATTAAGACGTCTGTTTTAAGTTTAATAGGAGGGAAGTGGAAAAAGGAAAAGCGTTAAGATTTGGAAAAGCTAGCAGCTAAAGCCAAAAACAAGGTTAAGGTCCTTGTGGCATTCAGGAATGAGAGTAAAAGAATGAGAGAAGGAAGGTATTCAGGCGTTGGGTTCCTGCTGTCCTTTGGCTTTACATCTTACCCCTGCCTCCCATTTCTCCCAACAGCTTGATGCAGCTATCGGCCTGCATCAGAGGGGATGCAATGCCCAGACCAACTTTTTATTAAGCTTATGCAGCTAACAGACTTGTAAACAGTGCCAATTGACAAAGTTTTGCTGAAAATTACAGCTTGTGTCCATTAAACACACCTCTCTCTGAGATTAAAAACAAAAAATCCAAAGTAAACAAAATACTGAGAGAGAGAGAATTAAGAGACACATCTTGAGTCTTCCAGGAAGGCAAGTAAAAAACGCCACATGGCTTGGTCCCAGGCGTTCATCATGCCTAGAGTGCTGCTTTCACCACTGTCTCCCCTCCCTGCCAGTAGCTAGGTAGAGGTGGAAGAGCAGGGTCATCTTGGGCATGCTGCAAATACAGCATTTGCTGGTGTTGACATCCTCCTGGGGCTGTGGTGGCAGACTGCTGTGTTAGGAGCCCATTTCCCGGGAGTAGCAGAGAGCCCAGGTCCTCAAGGCAGCCTGAGATGGCAGCCCGTACACCTCAGGGGGAGTACACTGCCCCTTTTCTCCAGTGCAGTTCAGCATTGAGGTTCTCTATTCCCAGTCGGTGATAAAACCTGAGCTGTTTTCCTCGTAGGTTCCCCTTCCCTTCCCCAACTTAGGGGAGTGGTGGGAGGGGACAAGGGAGGATCACTGAGGGGGCAGGGGGATACCCCGGGGATCGGTGACCTGTCCCTCTTGCAGGTTCTTCACCAGTTGTGCAAGCCAGCGTTTCGTGGTGGTGTCATCTTTTAGCACCTGGGCAAAAGTTGTGTCCTTCAGCTGGTCAGGGAGGCACTGCCTGAGTGCTTCACGTGCCCTACATCAGAAACAAACAAACCAACCAGGAAGACCAACAAATAAACCCACATTTTGGGGCTAGGCAAGAGTTGCTTTCTTAGATATACAGTATTCTGGGAATCTACTGCTCTATCAAGTTATACTAAGAAACCACTTAAATAAGTTCATAGGCTCAGAGACCTCCAGAATCTGTAGTCTATAAATATTTTCAGAATGATGCCCCACTGTAGAATTTCATGCAAAAGCAAGAAAAAAAAGATGTAATAACTTACTTCAAACTGCTTTCGGATATTTTTACAGTCAATACTGTCAAAATACTCAGGTTGGAAATAGGTGAGTTACAGTAAATGAAATAATTTCAAAAATCAGTATATTAAATAGCAGATGACCTCACTTGTATATGACAAATAATAAATTTTGACTTTGTACTAGCTTTACCAATTTGTATCTTTAAGAAATTGCTTCAATTTTATATTTTAAAATATTGGATACATGACAAGACCAAAAATTATCAGATAAACTTTTAAACATTTCATTTTCTTTGAAATAATGAATAGTAGAAAGTCAAATTTGAAAACCTATAAAAGGTAAACGTTAACTACTTTATAGCTAATTTAAACAAAGTTATAGCTATTTTATTCAAGTAGAATATTAAATCAACACATTTTCAAATCACAGTGAAAACAGAACCACTGAAGAAAAGGACAAAATGGTCAAAGAGATAGGTAGGGCTGGGCCTGGGGTTGTGGCTCAGTAGAGAGCACTTGCCTACCATGTATGAGGCATTGGGTTCAATACTCGGCACCACATAAAATAAATAAAATAAAGGTATTGTGTCCATCTACAAAACAAACAAACAAAACCCCCAAAACAAACGAACAAAAAATAACTCTAGTGGCAGGAGACTAAGTTCACATTAAATCAGTTATCCCTATTTCTAGGAATACAGAAATCACTCCATTATGTGGTTTGGCAGAATCTGAACAAGTAGCTTTCAAAATAAATAATGGATTTATGAAACAAAAGGTCAAACATTTCTAAAATCAATTATATCTACAACGTATGATTTCTGACAGAAAGATTATCAACATAAGGAGATGAAATAATTAGCTCAAAGGACTTTACAGGAACCAGAGAATTAGAAATATAATTTTAGAGTCTTCTGGGTTATGGTCCTTTCTAAGATGATCTTTGGAAGTATATTTCTCTTTCTGACCACTTGGAATAGCAACAGAAAGCTCAAACCACAGGAGTTATGCATTACATAGGGTTTCCCTTGCAATTATCTAGACTCTGGAATTTCAGAGTAGGATAAAGAATTACATTGGGAAGATATACCTATGATGGATTTTTCAAATTTAGCATTTTAGATTTTAAAAAGGAATTTTAGATTTTAAAAGGAACTCTATCTAAGACCAACTAAATAAAATTATATCCTTTCCTGTGTTAAAGATTCAGGGATCTATGCCATGAGATGTGGAGTCCAATCAGCAGAATATTTCCCTTAAATATTATAAATCCTGTAAATGTTTACCTGGGATTATCTGAGAGTCGAAGGTAACATCTTACTACATGCTTCAAAAGACGGGCAGAAGGCTCTTTGGATAGCTGCAAGACCATTTTACCCTGTTTTGCCCAAAATAGGGGGAAAGGTAGGAAAAAAACCACAAAACAGAAAATAATTGTAATTGACATTGGAGATGAGATTGTCTAAAAATCATTATAGAGGTTCCAGAATTGCTATTTCTAATTAGAAGACTAAACCTGCTGAATGCCAACTGCAAAGAGACTAAGCTGTGGGATCAGAAGTATTTGCAAAGGGGGATGGGCATTATAGCCCACACCTGTAATCCCAGTTACTTAAGAGGCTGAGGTACTAGAATTTTAAGTTTGAGGTCAGCCTCAATTTAGTGAGACCCTATCTCAAAATAAAATGGGCTGGGGATGAAGCTAAGTGGCAGGGCACACCTGGATTTAATCTCTAGTGTGGGGGGGGCCAAGGATAAAAATGAAGTAGGTGAAAAAACTCACCAAGATCATGGCAACATGGGAGAAACGTTCATATGTCTGACATATATAAGCCAAACCAGTGTCATCTAAGAGGATCTTCTGGAGGATGAATGTGGCAACCTGGAGTAAAACAAAAAGAGTTTAAAAAGTTGCTCAGACTTACTAACCAATTGTCCACTCAATTTCCCATCAATCAGTAAATTGCACAAACAGAGACCCCTGTATACCACATACAACTTATTCTACCACATATGCTTAGTACAAAAAGCTAAAAATATTACCATACTGAATATCACTATACATCAGGACTTTTTTCTAAAGGATTTATATGCCCTTATTTTAGCTTCCCAGTAAACTTATGAGGTAGACACTGTTATCTTCCCAATAAATTCTTCCAATAAACCTATGAGGTAGAAACTGTTATTTTCACTTTACATAAAAGGGCAAGTCCTACAGATTTTTAAAAATCCAGGTTATAGAACATCTATTATGTGCCATGCATAAACTACTAATCAAAGTGCCAGGATAAGGTTCCAAGTGACAAAGCTAACAAGTGATAAAGCTCAATCCCCACACCACCAAACAAGAACAAGAACGAACCCAAGACTGATAAAAATGAAAAAAAAAAAAAAAAGCCTCAGTATGTGGATTAAGTGGATGGAAGATCAGCGTTATACGCCTGATAAATTTGGGAGAAGGCTAGGTTCTTATATTTTCTGTGGGTTTGTGGGAGAGAGGTCATATATTCCTTTGAAAATCTGAAGAGTGCAATAAACACAAAACTCAGGATAAAAGCCCATATTCTACAGGTGGCAGAGAATTCTTTTGGGATTTTGAATATAGATTGGCCACAGATATTCAGAGCTTGAAGAACAGGGGTAACTGAGGATACCTGGTTACCATATAATACTTTTAGTAGTTTTCTCGAAATATTCTAATGCTTATCCTTTAAAATTCTGAAACTAAAAACAAACCAGAAAACTCCCAAACCTCAGAATCACTTTCCCAATCAAGTTTTTACCATGTTTTTGATATCATCAAATGAAAAGCTGATGACATATAACATGAATTTGCTTTAATATCTCCTAAGATACATTGTTTCCTTTCTTCTTCTTCCTTTTTTTTCTTTTTTTTTTGGGGGGGGCAGTTCTGGGGATTGAACCCAGGGTATTCAACCACTGGGTTGCATGCCCAGTCCTTTTTTAAATTTTGAGACAGAGTCTTGTGAAATCGCCCAGACTGGCCTCAAACTTGAGATTCCTTTGCCTTTAGCCTCCCAAGTAGCTGGGATTAGAGTTTGTACCACCTTGCCTGGCTTGTTTCCTTACCTCGCTGTTGAAATATAAGAAACACAGTAGGAATACTAAGATATAATTTGATATGATATAAAATATAATATAGGAGAGGATAAATTTGAAGAGAATCACACATACCTTGTTACAAACTTAAGCTAAAACATTCAATTGCAATCTGAATGGTAGTATTTATCTTAAATGGTGATTTCCAAATAACTCAAGAAAATGCGACTCAACACATAAGTAACTTTCCCAAATACCTTATTCCAAAGGGGAGGGCAGAAACAAATGGTAAGAAAGAGAGATTTCTGAATTTGTGCTGTGAGGATAGCATTTAGAATATGTTATTCTAATATTTTTCTAATTAACATATAAAAATATTAATACTTATGTAATTGTTCTTGTTAGCACAGTGGATCAAAGCAGCTTCATAGTGTCTAGGTTCAAATCTCATGTTTCATCATTTCTATGAAATTTTAGGTAAATTAAGTACCCTAAGCCTTTGTTTCTCATCTGTGCTATGGAGGTGACAATCGTGAGAATCTGATGGAATAATGCACATATAGTGGTTAAAATAATTGGCATTGGGCGTGATGGTACAAGCCTGTAATCCCAGTGGCTCGGGAGGCTGAGGCAGAAGGATCACAAGTTTACAGCCAGCCTTGGGGCTGGGAATGTGGCTCAAGCGGTAGCGCGCTTGCCTGGCATGTGTGCGGCCCGGGTTTGATCCTCAGCACCACATACAAACAAAGATGTTGTGTCCGCCGATAACTAAAAAAAAAAAAAAAAAAAAAAAAAAAAAAAAAAAAAAAATTCTCTCACTCTAAAAAAAACCAAAAAAAACAAAAAAACCCCAAAACAAGTTTACAGCCAGCCTCAGCAACTTGTGAGGCCCTAAGTAACTCAGTGAGACCCCATCTCTAAATAAAATACAAAATGGAGCTGGCTAAGTGCTCCTGGATTCACTCCCCAGTACCAAAAAAGGCACATATCAGACACTTAGTAAATGTAACAAATTATGCAATAATTAGTATTTATGAAACAGGAACACCATGCCTAAGAATAACGAGATTACTTACTAATTAACATTTGTGTTGTCTACTCATTTATCACTGGTCTATATTATGTAGATTACCTAATCAAAATATGTAATGTTTTTGGCATTTAAAACATATTTCCCCCTTAATTTCTTACAGCAATTAATCTGCTTAAGACCTTCCTTTAATGTATTTTAAGGTTTCATTATATCTCAGTCTTGTTGGTCTTCAGACAAAATATAACTTACAGAATACTCTGTAATAAAAAAAGTTTGGAAAATGTTTTCTTTCTTCTTCTTCTTTTTTTTTTTTTTAGAATTTTTTATTATTTATTTTTTAGTTTTCGGGGGACACAACATCTTTGTATGTGGTGCTGAGGATCGAACCCAGGCCGCATGCATGCCAGGCGAGCGCGCTACCGCTTGAGCCACATCCCCAGCCCCGAAAATGTTTTCTTAACAGAGATGTTTTGCCTACATTTAAAGAGATGTCACCAAAGTAGAAATGAGTATTTCTGCCATAGTTATAAGAAGTCAACTTGAAAAACCTATTCACAAGGCTGGGGATATAGCTAAGAGGGAGAGAGCTTGCCTATCATTCATGAGCCCTGGGTTTCATCCCTAGTACTGCAAAAAGAAAGAGAGAAAAACAAAAACAATACCAAAACCAAATTCTTCACAGGCAAATAATAATAAAAGATGAGCATACAGTTGTATGCATTCTAATCCTGTCCTTGAAATACACTGAAATTAATAAAAATAACTAAAATCAGGGAAGAATTATGAAAAGCATGAAATAAAGGTTCACATGTCACTTGTCTTTTGTGTGTATAAGCAGAAAACTGCGGACAGAGGTATAAATTTCCTTAACACACACACATACACATCACAGAATGGAGGACTTACTGGAAAAGTATTTGGAGCCCGGGGCAGTGGCACATGCCTATGATCCCAGAGGCTCAGGAGGCTAAGGCAGGAGGATTGCGATTTCAAAGCCAGCCTCAGCAATAGCGAGGCACTAAGCAACTCAGTGAGACCCTGTCTCTAAATAAAATACAAAATAGGGCTGGGGATGTGCCCCTGAGTTCATTCCTCAGTACCAAATAAAAAAGTACTTGACTTAAAGTTCATAGAACTTCTCCTTATCTATCACTTAAAATAATAATCCTTGATAGAAATCTCCACATGGAACTATGGAAACATACCCCCAAAAGAGGTAACAAGTAATAATTATCTATACTTTAGGTCTGATATTGTAATATTCATTCATTTAAAAAAATTTATTATGATTAGAGCAGAAGTTGGATACTGCAAAACAGAGTCAAAATGGAAAAGAAGCCGTGAGAAAAATCAAATGATATGAAATAATATAAAATGTTAGAGGGGGAGGAAAAAGTATGAAAGATAGACAAAGTAACATAACTGATGTTGCTGAAACAAGAGACTAGAACAAATTAAAAAACCATAAAAACAAAAACAAAAGCAGGGATATGCTCGTCTAATAAGAATCTGATACAGATTATTAAAGAATTTAAAAACTAATAAAGAAGCTTATAGATATCCACACAAAAAAAGGCAAGCCAAGCCACCTACAAAAGGAAAACATTAGGATGGCCCAAGACTTGGATACAACATTAATGTCTTAAGACAATAAGGCTAGGACAACAAAATTCTCAGAGGGAAAAATGAGATAAAAGAGGCAGAAAGTGATCCTTGGATCATAAAAGCAGCAGTTCAAGAGCCAAAACAACGTAGACCAGTAAAGGCACATACTGTTTTAGAAAGTTCACTTCCAGATTCCATAATGCGCAAACACAAAGGGATAATTTCTGTTGTCAATAAAAAGTTGATTACTTCTTGCTCATCTGTTTTCACCAAGGCCCCTAAAGAAAATATGACAAACAAAATTATTTTTGAGTCAGGATTTTTAGTTAAATTAATTTTGTACTGCTCATCAAGTTAGTTGTGGAATTTAAATAACTCAGAACACAAACTGAGGTTTCTATGCCAAAGAATCAGATTCACACCTCTATTGAAAAAAAAAAGGAAGAAAAGCACAGGTTGATTTTATTAGTCATCACGGAAAGAGCAGACACCAAGTTTGGTTCATCCTACAGTTAGCAGTGGTTTAGCCACCTTTTAAATAATATGTTTATCATTCTTGTTAGACGATCTTAGAACAATACCACCAATCTGTCTTCTACTTATTTTAGGTTAGGGAGAATTCTACATCAGTATAAAAGCGTATTTCCAGGTAGCAAAGAAATGGTGTCAATTTGAAACACCACTCACAGGTTATTTAATTGCCTGTTTTCTCAAAGAGCACAAATATTGTAGGACAAAACTAAGGAAATTACAAAAAAAAAAAAAAAAAAAAAATTACAGGGCTGGGGTTGTGGCTCAGTGGTAGAGTGCTTGCCTAACGTGTGAGGCACTGGATTTGATCCTTAGCATCACATAAAAAAATAAAATAAACAAAATAAAGGTACTGTGTCCATCTACAACTAAAAAAAATTTTTTTTTAAATTACAAACAAGAAACAAACACACACCTAGATTATAATCCTGTGTCGCCAGTTAGTTTACCAACTTGATAGTTACTTTCCCTTTGTAGATCTATTTCTTTATCAATAAAATGAGATGAGAACAGATGACTCCTAAAATTCATTCCATTCTATTATTCTGTGAGTTTCTAGTCACTGATAAAAATGAATGATAAAGCTGATCAGGCGATGGACATAGCTCAGTGACATCTTTTTCAGTCTATACACAGGGAAGCAGGGCCCCTTAAATGACTTAAGCTGCTCAATGCATCACTAGCTTTTATATAAATACCTGAATCTGTAATAACTAAAATCAATTATCTTGAGAAAGAATGGGGAATGCTAGAACTGGTAATTTATAATGCTACATCTCTAAACTCCACATCAACCAGCATGAATAATTTTCTAATGTGGCCTAATGTAGATTTAAAATGTAGACCTATGATCCATACTGAATTAATTTTTTAAAAATATTTTAGTTGGGGGCTGGGGATGTGGCTCAAGCACTAATACACACTCGCCTGACATGCACGGGGCACTGGGTTCGATCCTCAGCACTATATAAAAATAAAGATGTTGTGTCCACCGAAAAAAACTAAAAAATAAATATTAAAAAAAAAAATTCTCTCTCTTTGGAAAAAAAAAAATATTTTAGTTGGGGCTGGGGTTGTGGCTCAGAGGTAGAGCGCTCACCTAGCATGCGTGAGGCCCTGGGTTCGATCCTCAGCACCACATAAAAATGAAATAAAGGTGTTGTGTTTACTTACAACTAAAATAAATAAATAAATATTAAAAAATATTTTAGCTGTACATGGACACAATATCTTTATTTATTTATTTTTATGTGGTGCTGAGGATCGAACCCAGCGCCTTTCGCATTCAAGGCATGTGCTCTACCACGGAGCTACAACCCCAGCCCTGAATTAATTTAGAATATAGGTATGGATCGTGATTCACTGTTCTACATATTAATATTCAATTTTTTATAGTATTATTTGTTGAAAAGACAATCTTTTCCTCCACTAAATTGTCTCTGCACTTTTATCAAACACCAACTGACCATGTATGTATGTCTGGACTCTCCATTCTGCTGCAATGATTTACAAGTTAATTTTATCCAATACCACAATGTTTTGACTACTGTAGTTTTCCAGTAGATCTGGATCAGGTAGTATACATCTTCCAACTTTGCTCTTCTTTTAAAAAGTGTTTGAATTTTTTAGTTCCTCTGTCTTTCCGTGTAAATTTTATTTATTTTTTGTAGTACTGTGGATTGAACCTAGAGTCTCAAGGCTTACAAGGCAAACACTCTAACACTAAACCCTCCAACCCACTATCTTTATGAATTTTAAGATCAGTGCATTGGGTCAGGCTGCCATAGACTGCTGACTTACATAACTGAAGAAAACCTGAAATTTATTTTCTTACAGTTCTGGAAGCTGGAAGCCTGATATCACAATGCCAACAAGGAAGGGTTCTGGTAAGGGCTCTCTTCTTGACTTGAAGATGTATACCCTCTTGCTGTGCCCTCATGTGGCAAGGACAGAAAGAAAGCAAGATCGCTCATTGTCTATATATTTATAATACTAATCTCATCATGAGGGTCCTGTCCTCATCTTAATTTAATCGCGTCCCAAAAGGCTCATTTCTAAATTCCATGACATTAGGGGATAAGGTTTCAACATATGAAAATCTGAGAATAGAAAATCTATCTACAGAAATGATTGTATGATTTTTTTTCTTCTCTCTTCTGTTGACAGGTCATATTGGTTGATATTCGAAAAGTTGAACCAAATTTATATTCATAATGATCTTTTTTATTTATTGCTGAGTTTGTTAGTATTTTATTGAAGATTTCTACACCAGTGTTCATGAGGGATACTAGCCTGTGATTTGCTTTTCTTGTAAAGTCTCTGCTTTTATGGTCAGTGTAATGCAGGCCTCACAAAAGTTGAAAGGTTTCCCCTTCCTTCTATGTTGTGGAAATGTGCAGAACTGGTTTATTTCTTCTTTCAATTTCTGGTATAGGACACTAATAAAACCATCAGAGCCTACAGTGCTCTAAGTTAAAAAGTTTTTAACTAGAAAAGCAATTTAATAGATACAAGACTACTCAAGTTATCTATTATTTCTTTTAGATATACATGACAGTACAGTGTTTTTTGACATATTATACATACATGGAGTATAACTTCCCATTCTTGTGGTTGTACACCATGTGGAGTTACACTGGTTATGTATTCATACATGAACATAGGAAAGTTATGTACAATTCATTCCACTGTCTTTCCTATTCTCATCCTCCCTCCCTTCCCTTCATTCCCCTTGGTCTAATCCATTAAACTTCTATTCTTACCCCCACCCCCCCTTATTGTGTGTGTTAGCATCTACATATCAGAGAGAACATTTGGTCTTTGGTTTTTTGAGATTGGCTTATTTCAATTTAGAATTGGCAATTTAAAAATGCTACATCTCTCAACTCCATGACAATCTCCCGTTCCATCTGTTTACCAGTAAATGCCATAATTTTATTCTTCTTTATAGCTGAATAATATTCCATTGTGTACACATACCACATTTTCTTTATTCATTCATCTGCTGTAGGGCACCTAGGTTGGTTCCATACCTTAGCTCTTGTGAACTGAGCTGCTATAAACATTGACGTAGTATCTTGAGTGCAATCTGACAAATAGTGTCTCTTAAAGAATTTTACTATTTCATCTAAGTTGTTAATTTTTAAGCAGAGCTGTTAATATTCCTTTAATATCCTTTTAAAGTCTGAATAGTCAAGTGATGTACCCTCATTCATTCATATTTGTAATCTGTACTGACTTTTCCCCCAATGAATCAACTTTTGGTTTCACTCATTTCTTTTTTGTGGTTCTTGGAAGAGCCTCGCGTACGCTAGACAAGTGCTCTATCACTATGCTACATTCCCAGTCTGGTTTCAATGATTTTTACCTCTTGTTTTTCTGTTCTCATTTTTCATTAACTGTCAGTCTTTACCATTACCTTTTTTTTTGTTTGATTTAGTTTGCTTATTTTGGTAGTTTCTTTTATATATACATATATATAAAAAATACATATATATTTTATTAGAGATGGCCTCACTGAGTTGTTTAAGGTCTATGTTGCTAAAGCTGGCTTAGAACTTTATTATCTCCTCATTCTTAACCTTTATCCTAATATCTCATAAATTTACCACCCCACTGTAATGTTCAATAAAACCAGCAGAAGTAAGATGAGTTAAGAAAGAATTAAGGATCTAAGTATTTTATTTTGGCTGGAATTATACTGATGCCCTACATGAAAAATTCTGGTAGCTTAAAAGCAGAAAAGAATATTATTGGGAAAAATTTCTAATTAGAGTACCAACTGGGAGATGTAAAAACCAGAAACATTCATTTGAAGCATATAAGGTAATGGTTGGGCTGGGGCTGTAGCTCAGTGGCAGAGTGCTTGCCTTGCACATATGAGGCACTGAGTTCGATCCTTAGCACCACATTAAAAAAAAAACAAAAACAAAAACAAATAAAATAAAAACATGCTGTCCATCAATTAAAAAAAAAAGGTAATGGTTACTCCTTAGAAGAATAAAATGTACTTGAGACATACATCTTGGAAATACCAACTTTTAAAATCATTTCCTGATTTATGGTCTATAATTATAGGGACACAAACACAGGTTGAGCATTAAAACAATACATTACCCAAGTCTGTGTAATTAGTATTCTTTTTTTTTTGGTTAGTACAAAAGCAAAACTTAAAAGACACTAAGAAAGAAAGGGTGATTTGGAAAATAAATCTTGTTGAATGTATTATATTCCATAATATAGTAGATATTCCAAAGATAGTTCCTTACTACCTAGGAGTCTGAGGTCTGAAATAGTTGTTATGTTATATTCTTGAGCAATAAGTATTTCACCTATATCCCCCACAGTAATTATACATAAAAACACTAACTGAAGCATGAAAAAAATAATTAGGTAAAGTAGTAGAAAGTAAACCCCTCAACTTATGAGAGAAGAGCTTATAAGTGGAAAAAAACCCCAAAACATTAAAAGAAGGTAAGTCCAGAATTACTTTTATTCCTGTAATAATATTCTGTTGAATCAAATTATTATTCTTTACTCTCCCTTGCCAGCAAATGTTTCTACATACATACTGAACTGAATTCTAAATATTAGTCCTCAAAGTCTTACAACATGTAGTATGGTGCTTGACAATCATTTATCATGTTCCCATAACTCAGTTATTAATGAATGGGATAAATTCAAAGACAAAAAGAATAAGCCATAAGAAGCAAGACAAAATATTTCAACTTAGACCACTTCAGAATGAGGATTTCAGGCTTACAAAACAACCCTAACAACTTACCAATAACTCCAAGGCTAGTAAGCCGAAGATACTCAAAGGGACGTGTTTTGCTGACAGTGTGCAAAAAGGGGTACAAAAAAAGTGGGATGTGTGCTGCAAGAAAAGCTGACCTGGAAGAAAAAAAAATCACATTCAGAGCTTGAAGATGATTTCTAAGTATTTTTTTTAATATTTATTTTTTAGTTGTAGTTGGACAAAATATCCCCATTTTATTTATGTATTTCTATGTGGTGCTGAGGACCGAATCCAGGGTCTCACCCGTGCTAGGCAAGTGCTCTACCACCCACCACAACCCCAGCTTGATTTCTAAGTATTTTGAACATTCAAATCCAAGCAGTTAATTCTGTAAGGCCTATAACAATCCTCAGAAAGGAAATTTATGGGTCATTAGTTTCAACAAATGGTTCTCAAATAGGGTGCCTTAGCTCCTACCGAATGTTTAACAATGTCTGGATTCATTTTGGTTGCCAGAATTAAGGGATGTTGAAGGTACTGGCATTCAATCGATAGAGGCCAAAGATGCAACTAAACATCCTACAATGCATATGACAGTCCTCTCTTGCTTTTCTTTTCCCACTATCAAGACTTATCCAGTTCAAAATGTCAATGGTGCCTCCACTGAACAATACTAGTACAGGCCAGGGTGGATAAGGGAACACATTTCTCTGTAATCAGCACCATGTACCTTAAAGACTGTTTAACTTAAAATAGCCAACTGTGAATTTAAAAAACATATCACTAGGGGCTGGGGTTGTGGTTCAGTGGTAGAGCGCTTGCCTTGCATGTGTGAGGCACTGGGTTTGATCCTTAGCACCACATAAAAATACATAAAGGTACTGTGTTCATACAACTAAAAAACCAAAAAACAAAAAACCCCCAGATCACTAAATGCTATTAAGTGCCCAGGAGATTCTCCTAGGTTACCTCCTCACCTAATTTAGGACTGAATAGATAAAACTTATAAACCAAGATGACAAGACAAAGTAGTCATCATGAGGTTTATATGCTATGTTTAAATGCAGTTTTCTTTTTTGTTAGGGCATTTCAAATATACTAAGCATTCTTAAAACCAGTCTATTACTTTGTATTATTTATTGTTATACCTGTAGCAGAATCAACACCCAAGATTTTTAACAAATTACTCTTGGATTTTTGTTAAGTGCTTAAAAATAATTTTCTTCTTAATTTTCTAAATCTCTGAAAGGTTACAGTGCCACAAAACACTCAGATGTCATAAGAAAACTGGACAAAGAGAAAAAAGGCTTTAACATGTGTTTCAGGGACCATGAGAGCCACAAAACAGATTGCTGAACAGGCTATTTCCCTTTTCCTAATTTTCCAGATATGCAAAAATGGTAAAAAAGTTAACTTTCAAGCCAATTCCTAGAATCCTATGTTGAGAAGGATTTTGAAGTCAAATAAGGGTTTAGTGGGGAAAAATGCTTAAATAATATTTACGAATTACTATTACATATTATGTATAGCATAGTCGTCTATGATAGATTTGGGATGGAGAAGCAGCTGTATCACCTTTCCTGTGGTATGAATATTGCTCTTTTAAAGTTCATAGTCATGAATGGGAAAAAGTAAGAGTCCTGAAGATACAAAAAAAACCACATTACACATCCCTTCTGTTTTCACTCAGCAACAGTTTAGAATTGTTTTCAGTATAAACCTCCCCCTACCAACTCACTCAAAGCATTTACCTGGTTTCTGGGTGTGATGCCACACACTGCAGTAATGCCAGAGCATTGCAAACTCTGTTAGATTGGTGTGCTGTCAACGTGGGTGGATTAATAGATGGATAAATATTTACAATTTCCTAAAAAATGGAAATCAGCACCAGATGAACGAGGAGTAACTAATTATAAAATTAATTCATATTAAAGTACTACTAATTAATATTAATTCATATTAAAGTAAAGCAAAAACAAAAACAAAAAAGCCTTTGAACTACATGTATCCTACAAAAACTGAAGTATCAAAGAAGGAGTAGAAATAAACAATGCTCTTATCCTTTGATCACAAACATATCTGACTAATTACCTAAGGCATTTCTACATGTGTCTCTAGGAGGATTCTACAGAAACAACTGTAGTCATCTACATTTTTTCTTTCTGCAGCTACTGAGTCTGTCACCTGAGGGACCCTTATATTTTTATAATTTCTCTTTTTGTCATCCTGCTTTAAGTTATAATGATGTAACACCGGCCAGAAATTATTAGTAAGTCAACCAAAGTGACTCACAAAGAAGTTTATTTTGGTTAGGTAGCAACTTCAAAAGAGGAGCAGAAGGACATACTTAGCCAGTTGAGTGAGGATATGTATAAATAGCAGTGAATATGATAGGTACTCAATCAAAAAGTGATAATTTGCTGAATACAATTCCATTTATTTTAATTGTAAAACCTCTATGCAAAATGTTCTTATAAGAGGCTGTGGTTGTAGCTTGGTGACATAATGCTTGCCTAGCATGTGTGAGGCACTGGGTTCAACACTCAGCACCATATAAAATTCATAAGTAATGTAAAAGTATTGTGTCCATCTACTACTATGAAAAAAAAAGTTCTGGGCTGGGGATATAGCTCAGTTGGTAGAGTGCTTGCCTCACATGCACAAGGCTCTGATCCCCCAGCACAAAAAACAAAAACAACAAAACAAACAAACAAAAAACCTCCATCTGTTTAAAGTATTCAAAGTCCTTTAAGCAAAGGCACAGAAAAATTCAAGTGCAATGAATCTGACTGAACTGTCACTCAGAGATATATACTCACCTGTAAAAGTGCTGCAATAGTACCAAATGAATGCCACAGCATGGGTGCAAGGTCAGGAACAGATTCTCGCTTCTTACTTAGCTCTAGCAAAGCATTTTCCCTTGTCTCAGGACTGGACAGCTCGTTGATCCACTGATAGATCTTTTCCCTATCTACTTGAGCTAGTGCAGTAGGCACAGGCTTCAGGGGAAAAAGAAGAAAAAAGAAAAAGAAAATGTGAGTTAATTAGAATCGAACAAAATCTTACCCGTAACAGTGCTTTAGAGGAAATGTATTTTTCATAAACATCAGGGGAGCTTTTCTTAATATATACTCTTCATGTAAACTAGTTCAACCTATTTGTCAGTTATCAATGCTCACATGCATTAATAATTCCATGTTTAGGAATTTATCCCAAGTTTACTTGGGCTTACTGAATATACACCAGGATGTTTACTGTTGTGCTTTTTAAAAGCAGAAACTGACAACGATTTATCAATAAGGGACTAGTTAAATCATGTCTATAATGAATACTATGAAGTTTAGTAAAGACAGTTCTATATATACTAATAGTAAAAAAAAAAAAAAAAAAAAAGAAAGGGGGAACAGAATAACCTGTGTAACATGCTTCCACTAATATATACAAACGTATTCTTATATTTACATACCACATTTCTAGGACACATGTTAACAATAGTTATTTCCAAGGCTAGAGATTTACATAGGAGCTTTAAGTTTCACTATATATAATAAAAGCTTCCGCATAAACATTTGTTCAAACCATTAATTACTGAGAGGGAAAAAATTATACTCTTCCCATACATTACTGATTCCTTCTTATTAACTTTGACAACCTTTTCCATGGACCAGAAAACCCACAACATGGAAAAGTTCTTTCTCCTGATTTTTTTTTTTTTTTTTTTAAATGGTGCTAGGGATTGAACCCAGGGCCTTGTGCATGACAGGCAAGCACTCTTCCACTGAGCCACATTCCCGATCCCTCCAAATGATTCTTTTTTTTTTAATGCCTTTGTTTCATTTTTATGTGGTGCTAAAGATCAAACCCAGTGCCTCACACATAAGGCAAGTGCTCTGAGCTACTGCTCCAGCCCCAAATGATTCTTACATATACACTGCATGTCCATCCCTTTCAAAGCATCCATTATTACTAATATAAGAACTAAGCAAAATTTTAAAACATGCTTTCACTGCTTTGCTGAAGAATTGCAACATTCCTCCTAAATTTGAGCATTTCTACAATTCTCCACATTTGCCAAATAGCCTTGTAACCTTAAGATCCTTAATTATTCTCATCTTGAAAATGAGATGACAGACTAAAAAAATTATTACAATTGCTGTTTCTAAACTTATAAACTTCTACAAATTCATGGTGATTTCTATCACCTATGCCCAATAGTTTTTCATGGAGTATTTACCAAATCATGAGGAAATAAAAGGGTGGATGGGTAGATAAAAAGGTGAGCTACACTCGCAGATGAAATAACTAACACTCAGAAAAGCTGACTTGCTCAATTCATACAAGTATAAAGCTGTATATGCAGATGCTTTCTTGAAGTGTATTACACAGCTTCTCATAATATTAACAAGTTCCCAATACATTTTAGTGTGATGGAATGAAGACCTATCCACTGCATAGATAGAAAGACAACAGAAAGAATTGCTTTTGTTGAAGATTAGGATGAAGTATAAGATGGACTTTGAGGTGGACTCAAATTTCCTCTATCTAATCTGAATGATGGCCTTCTATAAATGGAAGCTTGATTAGAAGCTTTTATCTTGGTACTTATTTCACTTGCCTAATAGAATGCACCACAAGTTGGCAAAACGGACTGAATTATCATGCAGCTTACAACTTCTATTACAGTAAACTGCTAAAAGCTGCTTTGCAATTCTGACTGGTGATGCTCCTAAATGAATCAAAGGCTCCTAGGGCAACAAGAAGATTGAAAGAACATTCCTCCAGCAAAAGCAGTATTGTTCAAGTACTTACCCTTTCCATGTTGCTGCAGATAGGTTCTAACTCAAAAACTATAGTATTTGTTATTCCTACCAGAAGAAAGGGTATGTGTTTATTTATTTAGAGTTTTCCATCACCTTAAAAGATGAATGGAAACACGGGCTAAATTTTACTTTTTGGCACTTTTAAATTGTAGTTGGACACAATAACTTTATTTATTTTTATGTGGTGTTGAGGATCGAACCTAGCACCTTGTACATGCTAGGCAAGTGCCTGATTGCTGAACCACAACCCTAACCCATCTACTTTTTATTTTGAGACAGGGCATAGCTACATTGCTTAGAGCTTGCTAAATTGCTTGGACTGAACTCAAATTTGCATTCCTCCTGTCTCATCCTCCCAAGTTGCTGGGATTACAGGCTTGCACCACTGCCCCTGGTTTTCATTAGATCATGATAATAAAATGCAAAATGTATCTTATTTTCTGAATCCCAAGGACTATTTAGGCATACCTTTCACAAAAACAGAAGATCTAAAAATTAAACTCTTCCTAAAAGGGGATGAGGAGTGAAACAAGGGGTAGAATGGGTGAGGAAGAAGAGGGAACTGTGTATATTTTTAAAGGCAGTTTTATTTAAGGTTTACAACAAAGGTATTTATTATCCTCATTTTACAACCAGTGAAACAGTGGGCAGATTTCCTCCTCATCCCATTCTAAAGATCACCAAGCCAGGTGTAGTAGCATGCACTTGTAGTCTCAGCTACTTAGGAGGCTAAGGCAAGAGGATCAGGTAAGCCTGATTTCAAGTCACCTTGGGTAACACAGTGAGACCCTGTCTCAAACTCTCTAAAGATTTCTAGTTCAGATGATATAGGCCTATTTTAATCTGCTAACACATTTCTGAAGCTGTGGTTGATATGGAACTCAATGTAGTAGCACACACTGCCCAGTGGTAGATTCCCTAATAGAGATTACCTAACTTAAAAACATTATCAATAATAGCAGGGTACTGACCACAAGAAGAGAGGTTAACATTTCTTTGAGGCCAGACCCTACAAGAATCAAATGAAGGGGCTGGGGTTGTGGCTCAGCAGTATAGCGCTCGCCTAGCGTGTTCGAGGCCCTGGGTACGATCCTCAGCACCACATAAAATAAATAAAATAAAGGTATTGTGTTCAACTACAACTAAAAAAAAAAAAAAAGCATCAAAATATGGGGGCTGGGGATGTGGCTCAGCGTAGCATGCTGGCCTGGCATGCGTGTGGCCGGGGTTTGATCCTCAGCACTACATACAAACAAAAGATGTTGTGTCCGCCGAAAACTGAAAAATAAATATTAAAATTAAAAAAAGAAAATATGGGTCTTTTCCCCAGAAAAACACACAATACAGAAATGTAAAAACCTACACATAATTTTAGGTAATTCATGGACTTCTTGCAGAATCAAATACAAAAATGTTTATCAAATTAAAAAAAAACAGAAAAGCCCTCAATTTGCAAATAACTATATAAGTGCATAAATGGAATGAATGCACACTAAATTGCAAGCCCGCATGGCTTTAAAACCCAGATTAGGGGCTGGGGATGTGGCTCAAGCGGTAACGTGCTCGCCTGGCATGCGTGCAGCCCGGGTTCGATCCTCAGCACCACATACAAAAGAACATGTTGTATCTGCCGAAAACTAAAAGTAATTAAATAAATATTTAAAAAATTCTCTCTCTCTCTCTAAAAAAAAAAAATAGTTAAAAAAAAAAAAAATAAAACCCAGATTAGCCATTTCTAGAATTCTGCAACCTAGGATAAGTCATTAACTTTTCAAGTCTCAATTTTATTAAAGTGCAGGAACTGGCTTTAGTCATTTCTACCTTAGAAATTATTTCATTCAGTTCTGAGACATCAGTTTTATTGAGGTATAATTTGCATATAAAGCATGCCAGTTTAAGTGTATGTGTAATGAATTTTGACAAATTTATACATCTAGTAACCACCACAATTAAGATGTAGATCACTTCCATTATCCCAGAAAGTTCTTTAATGTCCTTTTCAGTAAGCCCTACAACCAGTCCTAGGTACCCATGAATATTTTCTGCTGATCAGGGTTGCCTTTGCCAGGTTTGGTGGCACACGCCTGTAATCCCAGTAGCTTGGGAGGCTGAGGCAAGAGGATTGTGAGTTCAAAGCCAGCCTCAGCAACTCAGCACGACCCTGTCTCTAAATAAAATATAAAAAGAATCTATAGAACTTCAAGTTTAGTATTCTGACATAGTTCACTAATTTGGATTTAGATAAACAGTTCAATTACATACTTAGACACAAAATTATTTGAGAATTATGATTTAGAATGTGTTTTACCGGGGCTGGGGTTGTGGCTCAATGGTAGAGCGCTCGCCTCACATGTGCGGGACCCTGGGTTCGATCCTCAGCACCACATAAAAATAAATGATATTGTGTCCAACTACAACTAAAAGGGCTGATGTACATTACTGTATTTTAATTATAACCTGCTAAAGTCAATAGTCCTTTCAACAGTTGTGTTTAAAAATATATTATCGAGCTGGGGCTGGGGCTCAGTGCTAGTGCACTTGCCTGGCATATGTGAGGCACTGTGTTCGATTCTCAGCACCACATAAATATAATATAAATAAATAAAATAAAAGTCTATCAAAAACTAAAAAAAAAAAACCTAAAAACAAAACTAAAAAAGAAAAAATATTATCAAACTTATTAGGGAACTGTTCTTTTTCTGTGGTCCTCAGGACTGAAATAGGGCTTCATACAGGCTAGGCAAGAGCTCTACCACTCAGCTACATCCACAGTCCTTTTTCAAGTGTTTATTTTATTCTGAGATAGGGTTTTGCTAAGTTGACCAGAATGGCCTTGAACATGCGATGATCTTGTCTCAGGTTCCTGAGTTTGCTGGGATTATAGGTATGTGCCACCATGGCAGGCATGTTTCCCCATTTTTGTTTAATGGTTTGTATGTAGAAAATGTATTTTGAGTAACACTTTCATTTTTCTTTCCACAAAGCTCAGTGAAAGGAAAGTGACCACAACACTCAGAGCAACCAAAAGATCTTTATTGCAGCAGTGCAACAAAGAGAAAGGAAAGAAGGAGAGAGGGAGAGAGAGAGAGAGAGAGAGAGAGAGAGAGAGAGAGAGAGGAAGCGCACACAGGAGAGAGACAGAGAAAGCAAGAGAGAAAGAGCAAGAGAGAGGGGGCCTGGCAGGAGGGAGTTTTTATAGCCTAAATCTAATAGGGCCTCTGGGTCTGCAAGCTGCCTTGTTGGCCCAAGGGGGGGTTAAGTGTTCAGCCTTAAGCAGGGTTGAATGTTCAGACTTGAGGCAAACAGGTGATAAAGGACCAGATAGAGAGGGGTTTGAGTGCGTGGGCAATCTTGCAGCCAACATCTGTTCAGCCTGCCCTGCAGACAACACAGTTCAGCCTGCTCTGCACCCAACACTCAGCACAGGCAAGACATTTACGAAAGTGGGACATCAATGGTTAATTACAAGTATCACAAACACGATGATACGGACAGTTAGTCTTCTATCTATGAAATATCCTAACATTTAATATGAAAAGTAGAAAGATATTTAGAAGTTATTTTAAATAAAACACACTCATATTTATTGATAACATCCCCTTTGAGTAAATTAAAAAATTGATGTTGATGACTTTCTTAAACAGAAAATAGCCAAATTATCAATATCACTTTATGTTTTAAGGGCCATAGTTCTTTATTTTCCTACCAATGAAAACGGACATTAAGGCTGAGGTTGTAGCTCACTGGTAGAATGCTTGCCTAACAAACAGTTCAATTCTCAGAAACATAAATAAATAAAGGTCCAAGTCAGACGAGGTGGTATATGCCTATAATCCCAGTGGCTCAGGAGGCTGAGGCAGGAGAATCACAAGTTCAAAGCCAGTTCAGCAACTTAGTGAGGCACTTAGCAACTCAGCAAGACCCTGTCACTAATAAAAAAAAAAAAAAAAAAAGAAAATGTCACAGTAAATAAAATATAGGATTAGTTTGAAATGAAAATTATTATCTTAAGTCTGTGACTCAACATGTGGTTTTGCACGTCAACATAATAATGATACTATTATATAATATACTTTCTAGGGTTAGGGATGTAGTTCAGTGATAGAATGCTTACTTGCATGCATGAGGCTCTGGGTTCCATCCCCAGCATCACAAACCAAACTACACCAAACTGAAACCTAAAAATCTTATCCTCATTAACTTAAGAGCTAAATGTTTTTGTTTTTTTTTCCCCCAAGATAACTTTAAAAAATGGAAGTGAATAAAGTTAAGAAAAGTTCAGCAACTTGCTTAGAGCTTCAGTAGGAGACTTGGGAGAAAACAATGAATTAGATACTGTAGAGTGCATAGTTCTACTTGTCAATGAGGAGGGCATCTGGAAGTCAATCACAGCTTCAACACAAAGATATAAAACAACTAATGATGCTGCTGGTTAGTTGGACAGCGAGAGAAACACAAAAGCTGACAGATGCTAAAACTGCCAACAGAAATCAGTGAAAAGAATTTTTAAAATGCATATCTAATGCATCACATAAAGGTTTACATTTGTCTATTTTACTAGCATAACTAAAGACCTCTGTTACAGAAGACCTATGGCACAAGAAGATCAGTAGTTCTATTAATCTGAAGCAACACAGTAGTACGTTACTTTATCAAGAAAAGAATCAAGAGTCATTTAACCAGTAAGCGAACCTAGCCAAGTGGAGAGCAATTTGTTATTCTT
Organism: Marmota flaviventris; assembly: GCF_047511675.1. Classification (NCBI taxonomy): domain Eukaryota; kingdom Metazoa; phylum Chordata; class Mammalia; order Rodentia; family Sciuridae; genus Marmota; species Marmota flaviventris. Next base: position 18,534,379 of record NC_092508.1, read on the forward strand.
ATTAATTTTTAGACTAATTCTGTGTAGTACTTCTGTTCCCATTTAATAGAGAGAAAATTGACTTGAGCACACTCCTCTGAAGGCCATTTCCACTTGGATTTTAAAAGGATGTTACAGTTTCTGGCGACAGCAATGAAATTGATGTCATAATGACAAGAACTAACTAAACTATAAATTTTTAGTACAGTAAAATACTACTGAAGATAAAATTTAAGATATTTTTTCAAGTATCTCTAAATCACTTATTCTCCCACTAATGAAGAACATCCTACATTCACATGTGATTACATTCTTCTTTGATAGTACTTTCTGTCTCCCTTCCTACAGGGATGATTTTCCTGGTGTTTAGTTTAGCCTACTGTAGGTGCGGTTGCATGTATTAACTCTTCTTAATTTCTAGTGAATGATACATCATTACTGGTCTTTTACTCAGAACAGAAGAATACAAAAGAAAGAAATGAGGGATTGAGAAGGAGGTGGCTCAACTTTTTGTTTCAGTTTCATCACTAATTAAATATCCTTGTATGAGTGGTGCAAACAGCATAACAAGTGCAAATGCAAGAAAAATTCAAATATTTAAGCTAACGTGAAGAATTGTAAAATAATTAAGAAACACGTACTGAATATTTAAGTAATGTACTACAGTTTTAATGGCTGTTCAAAAGATGCATTAAGCCGGGCGGGGTGGTGCACTCCAGAAATCCCAGAGCCTCCAGAGGCTGAGAGAAGAGGATCCAGAGTTCAAAGCCAGCCTTGGCAAAAGTGAGGTGTTAAGCAACTCAGTGAGACCGTCTCTAAATAAAAATACAAGATAGGGCTAGGGATGTGGCTCAGTGGTTGAGTGCCCCAGTTCTTAAAAAAAAAAAAAAGATGCATTAGGGTGCAACTGAAAATAAAACAAACTGAAAATAGAGTCTGGGGAGGTATAGGGAAGAGGGAAAAGGAATCAGTTAGATTCACGTGCTGAATGTGTCTCTAAGTGGGGAGAGGTAGGAAGGGCATTCCACACATAGAGGCCAGAATCAAAGGTATTGATATCAAAGGTACAAATCGTGCAGAGGACACAGTCAGATTTTGACAGCCAACCTTGGAAGGATTTCCTTTATTCAGCCTCTTCCTTACAAGCAGGAACCACACTTCCCAACTTCCTTCTTCTCAAATTATAGGTACAATTTCAAATAACAAAAGAGGTAAAGAAATTAGACTTACTTAATTGAGAGCTACAAAAGATACTTCTCCACTTTGAATAGTTACAAACACCTAGAAACACGGTGAGAGGAGGCCCAGATATCACTGGTTCTGGAAATGCCAAGACAACACAGATCAAATTTCAAGAACAATGTTTTCTATAGCTTAGTTATAATCAGCTGAATTTTTCATTTTATCTTTAAAATTAAGGCAGTTTTTGTGTTCTATTTTGTGTTTGTCGTTTTTCCTCGTAATGCAACTTTAGTATATGACTCTCCTTAAATCACTTGCCCTTGGTGAAATCAAAGTGGAAATGGCCTTCAGAGGAGTGTGCGCAAATCAAACGATCCCTTTTCCCCTTTATGGTTATGAACTCCCAGTGGTCAGTTTCCTCATCCGCAGTCTTTCAATCGGCAAATTGAGTCTTTACTTTGTACCAGGAATTGTCCTGGCATTGAGGAAAAGAAGTTATCAGGATTCACACTATCCCTGTCCCTGCCCTTAGTCCTTATCTGCACTCAACAGGGAGACAGACAACGGAGACAGACTTCAAACAAGTCAACAAATCCAATAATTACACATTGGGATGAGTGCTGTAAAGACTGCTCTGACAGAAAAGTCACGAGTACTTTCTATCACTGCAGCACATTTAGGTGGAGACACACGAGAAAAGGAACCAGTTAGATTCATATGCTTTATGTGTTTGTAAGCTTGGAGAGGTAGAAAGGAAATTCCAGGCATAGAGACCAGAAGGTGCATTAAACAAAGCGGTAAATGTGTGTAAGGACCACATTACATGGGGCCTTTCAGGCCATGCGGAGAAGTCCAGATTTACCTAAGTGAAATAGGAAGCCCAGAGTTGTTTCAGACAGGTGAATTACACTATCCGTATTTCTTGTTTAAAGATCACTTTGGTCGAACGAGTTGTGCGAGAAAGGTTTTCAATGCAGAGAACCACAAGTCAGATGCAATAATTATGCATTTCTACGGGCCTCTATGCAAAACCACTGATTAGAACCAGAGGCCATTTCCTTCCCGCTGCGATGTGCCTAGGCGGTGAGTCTGAAGCGCAGCAGACGAGTCGGTCTGATCATGGAATTTCCCTCATCCTTGCCAGCGCCCAGCACACGACTGGTGCCCTGAAACTGTCGGCCACCGCAATGAATCAATGAATGGCCGGCCGGGGCTGCACAGAGGGCGCTGCCGGCGTAGGACCAGGCCCCGCCGACTAAAAAAAAGAACACGAAGTACCGCGCGGGAGGCCGCGAGAGGCGTCCGGCGAGAAAAGTGGGGGCAGGCTCCAACACCGTCCCGGAGAGGTGTTGAGGGGGCCGGGGACTCGCGGGCGGGGACAGAAGCGGCTAGACTCGGGCCCGACGCAGGGAACTAGGGGAGGCCGAACGGCGGGGCTGAGGAAGGTGTGGGCCCAGCCACTCACCGCTGCTGTCGCCAGGCTGTGCATGTTGGGAGCAGCCGCTGCTCTCCTTCTTTCGTTGGACGCGCCCGACCCGCGTCCCAGCTTCAGCGCCTCCGCCGCCAAGGAAGACGAGCCGCCATTCGCCTCCACTCGCTCCGCCCCCTTCGTTGCCTTCTGACCTCTCACCCTTGACCCCACCCACACAACCTCTTCCAGCCTCCGGGCCTTCGGCCTAGTTAACAGTCCCAGAGTATGTCCTTTGCCCCTTGAAAATTTAAGACCAAAAGGACTTCTGTGACCTATTAGTTCCCGCACTCCTCGGAATCAAGCAGGTATCCCTAGCGGAGTGCATACTCTGTCCCTCCTGCAAAGGCCAGGGAAGGGCGGGAAAAGACCAACAGGCTTGGGAGGACAAGCGTTGCGCATGCCCAACAGGGTTCAGTAGGAGGGAAATGATGGGAGGTCGAAATTGGGAAGGAAAAAGTGATAAGTGCGCATGCGTACTACAGTCACAGCAGGGACGGGGCTGCCTGGGTTGGGCGTCGCTAGATGCTGGGGCGGGGCGAAGACGTAAGCGGGGCGGAGTTTGCAGCCGTCGCGCACGCGCCTGGTCTGGTCGCGTCGAGTGTGCGTGCGTGCGTGCGTGTTTGCGTGTGGTCACAGTTCCCGCCATCAGCCGCTCTCGCTGTATAGGGGTAGTGAGCCGCCTAGCTTTTCTGGGCTCAGTGACTCTTCCTTCTGTACCCCTGGCTCCTCCCCCTCCACGCGGATTCTGTGCTTCCGGCAGGCCTGTTCCGGGGCTTCGGACCCTCAGGCTCAGGTAAGGAGCCCAGGGCAGCTTCTCAATTGAGCCGTTTTCTCTACCCCCCCTCCCCCGTGCGGTCCGCCCACTCAGCGTTCACTCTTGTGGAGTTCGCCCCGCCGCTGCTCAGCCGGCCCGCAGCTCCTCTGCACTCTCTGGATTTCACAGGTACCCTATTTGGGTGTTTCCCCTAGATTTTCTCTCTCCTTTGACCTGATCTGTACTGTCACTTGCTCCTTTTGCATCTCGAACCTGGTTCCTTTTCTCTGGGGCTGTCTTCGTCCGCCGCTTGCCCCCTAGCAAGGCCTGCTGTCTGATTAGGTGACTTCGTTGTCTTATATTCATCGGGTCTTGGACATGATACTTATTCTCTGTCTTGACCATTGTTCATCATTCTCTTAATTGTCTCCATTAAAAGGCATGGAGGGTATTTTTGTCGTGCATTTGCTTGCATCCCATATGTAGCCATCACATCAAGCTGTCAGGTTTACCCATTTTAAGTGATGTCCAAGAAAGGAAATGATAATTGATTGCAAAATGCTGTATTTTGGAGTGATGTCCTGTAGCAGTTTTGTGGTATTGCTCTCCAAATTTCAGCTCTGTGTAAATGCCTCTTTATGGGTGGCAGTGCATGACAAGTCTTCAACTAGGAGAGATATCAAAGAGAGAACGTTAAATAGGCATTGTATATCGTGGGTTAGAGATCAGGGGTAGTCGAGGCTGGATATGTAGATATAACCTGTGTATGAATATATATGTGTATGTGTCTGCCATGTAGATAGTTTTGGATGAGGTGCTTAAAGTGATTGTAGTGGTAGAAAAGAAAGGCACTTAAGATGGAGCATTTAGATATTCTTGATGTCTAATAACTGGATAGAGGGGATGAATCTTGCAAGAGATGAAAGAAGTCATGCATAGTGTCTGCTGAAAAGTAAAATTGAAGCTGGACTGAGAAACGCAGTGATGTAAAAGTAATTCATAGTCTTAGGGATGTTTGGGTTTAGTCCTAGTTCTTCTTTTGCTCTTCCATTCTTTCCTTGGTTTTAAATTCCACCTATGTACTGATGTGTTATGAAGTTTTATTTCCAGCCTATTTTGTTTTCTACTTCATATCCAAATAGCCAACTGTCTGCTTGACATCTCAACTTTTTTCTTAGGAATTTTAAATTGTAACATGTCTAAAACCAAAGTGTTGATCATTCTCTTCATACATACCCAGATTCTTTCTCCTCCAGTGTCCCGTTTCATTAAATTGTGTATACATGTCTTCACTAGAAAATGAGTTATTTTTCCTGCCATGCACACATACCCTCTCCAAGTTCTGTCTATTCTACTTCTACTTCTTGAATCTATTTTTGTACATCTCACTATCATTTTTCTAATTCAAGCTACAGTTCTTCCTACCTGGGCTTTATATTTATCTGGCTCCCAGCATTCTCATCTATAAAATAGGAATAATAAGTTTGTACTTTATTTGATTGTTATGATGATTAAATGAAATAACCATGGTGAGCACATGACACACATAAATTGGTAAGAATTAATTGTTCTTGTAATTGTTGTAAGCTGAACAATTTCAGTACTTTCCTATCTGATTGCCCAATTTTTTTTCCTCATTCTTGTTTCTTTCTACTCTCCTTCCTAAACAAACCACATCACTTCTCCACGCAACAATAATATATCATTTCTTTTCTTGAAACCCTTTATTGTATTTTCCTGTTGCTAAATGCTTATTACATTTAGGATAAAATTTCAAAATCCTTCCTGTGATCTGCGTCTGCATAACCTGATTCTTGTTTGCTTCATCTTACACCATCCTTCTTTCTGTCACCTCTGGTAGCCTAGTATACCAAATTATGTTCCAATATAGTGCCTTTGTGTATATTGATCTGTTTACCTGAATTGTTCCAGTGCCACCATCTCCAATCAACTCATTCTTCAATTTTTATCTTCAGTTGTAGTTTCTTAGAGAATAAAAACAGAGAAAAAAAATCTTGATTTTTTTTTTTCTTCCCCCCTTCTGAATCTTCAGGTCTTAAATCATAAGTTTCATCATGCCCTGTATTTTACTTTATATCATTTTTCAGAACTTGTAATTATAGATTTATTTGTATGTTTATTGGAAGCCTCTCTCATTGGCATATGAGAGTGATGATTTTATTTTTATTCCTCAAGAATTTGTTAAATGATTATGTATGTAAGAAATTTAAAAAAAAAAGAATTTGTTAAATGAATAAGTAAACTAGAACTTGCTATAAGAATCATCACGTCTACTTTCTGATAGGCCTTGGTAGGTTCAGTGATAGATAGACATATGATGGTTTTAAGGATCTGTTTGCTCACACAAATCTCTTGTGTTCAAATGTATGTTATGATCCTCTGTTTTTGTTTCTGATTTTGAATAATCAATAGTATTTAATGTGATTTTGAATAACTAGTAGTATTTAATGTAAATCAGGAAGTTAAAAAAGTTGTGTCTTAGAAGTATTAACTTAATGATATTCTTATCACAAGAAACACTTTTTTCCATTCTGCAGACAAATTAAAGGATGCATCCAAAAAAGGGGCAGGGTTTCAGTTTTGAAAACTTTTTTTTCCAACTCCACCCCCTCACTGGTACTAGCTGGGAATTGAACCCAGGGTTGCTCTATCACTGACCAACATCCTTCCTTTTAAGGTTTATTTTGAAACAGGGTCTCACTAAGTTGCCCATGCTGGCCTCAAACTTATGATCCTCCTGCCTCAACAACCTAAGTAACTGGGTTTATAGGCATGTACAACCATGCCTGACATCCAACTTTGGGTAAATTATGTTCCACTTCAGGGCCTTTGTGTATATTGTTCTGTTTACTTGAATTATTCCAGTACCACGATCCCCAGTCAACTCATTCTTCAATTTTCAGCTTAAGTTGTAGTTTCTTAGAGAACATAAACTTTTTATGAGATTTTTGTGTCTCATAAAATTATTCAGATTTTAAACTGCTCGAATTGAAGATAAACTTTGTCTAGACAAACATCCTTCTTTACTCTCAACTTTAACACTAATTTTATCTCCATTGCACATTTGTTTTATGACCTTTTTATTAGGAAAGAAAGCCCTTGGGTATCAGAATAGTGGTGTATATATTTTAACAACAGGTTAAACTATGAGACCAGTGAAGGTGAGGTTTTTATAAGTAAGAAAAATTCATACTTAGGTCAATTCCTAGTGAATGAGAAATGAAATATTAAAATAATTTTTTAAAATAGAATTTATGTTGAAAAATAGGGAATAAAAAATAGACAATATGCAAATGTCAGGCAGTTGAATTTATTTTCTAAGTAGTGACAAGCTAGGGAAAAAGTTTGAGATGAAATTAGTACCATCAGTCACAAATATTTAGCACTTACTAAATGTTTGTTATTTTGTTAGAATATAAAAGTTTTGTGTCTATGTGTCATTACCCCCACCCCTGCCCGGCCCCTGTACCCACCACCTTAGGGAGACAGTTAAGGAGACTAGTACATACTTTGAAAATTTTTTTTAAAAAAGTATTTTTTTCAGAAAAGAAATTGTAGTATAAAGGATTCGTTGGCAGAAAAATCCTGAGAGAATGGGGACTTGTAAAATGACTTCAATTCACTGATGAGGATGAACTGTGGAAGTGGTTAAAGCCGTGGGTTCTTGTCAGAAACACTTTGTGTCTTATTGATTCTGTATTCATAAATTACTTAATCTCTCTAAGCCAGTTTTCTCATTGGTAAATTAGATAACTTAGTAATGATCCTTGTCCTTTAGTGTTATTGTGAAAATTAAATGAAGTAATGCATGTATGGTACTAAGCACTGTGCTTAGTAAATGTTGCATAATGCATATTTAATGCATTGATGGCAAAATGATGACTTTCTGAATTAGGGTAGTAACTATGAAAAGATTGGGTTTTAATATTAAACCTGATGTTAAGATTTCTTGCCTGTATGATGGTAGAAGGAGAAAAGTATGAACCTTTCAATGAGGCTGTGGACTGCATCTTCTCTCTCTTTCTCTCACACACACACACGTACATATATATATATATATATATATATATATATATATATATATATATATATATATTTACACACACACATATATATTCCTACCACTTTGTAGTTTACTCTGAGTACTAAATGATCAGGTTTTTAAAGTTGATGTTGTTGCATTTAATTAGGCAGTGAAGGATGTTTGGGTAGAATTTCAGGGCAAGTTCAGGCTTTAAAAAAAGGTCTAAAATTGAAAAATAGGTGTTTTATTTTTTAAATTTTGGAAACAATTTTACTCACTTTATTTGTATTTAAACACATCATGAAAGTGATGTTTTAAGACTAAGATGTCATTGTAGCAGTGTTTATAAAGACAACAAAGGCTATACTTTTGCTCAGGCTTCTTAGTTTCAAAATGTAGCAGGAATAAATAAATCAGAACACAAGGTGATCAAGGTGCAGGCTCCTCTGTAGTCCCTTATTTACCACAGCAGATACGTTCCTAAAATTGTTGATGTGCATGCCTGTATGTGTTGTGCATCATTTTAAATATTTTCAGTAAGTGATTTGTGGTTTGTAAATCATTGAGGGGTTAACTGTTGTATAAATGATCAATTTCTTCTTTCTTAAGTTTTAATTTTGTATATTGAATCATTTTTAAAAAGGCACACTTATATTTTCTTTAGCTGAGTTGATGGCTCCTGGAGAACTGGCATAGCTGCAGAATATGAGTAGTTTCCCAAGAAGAGTGCATTGCCTTTGGCACAAGGATCAGAATAAAGGTGAATTGTTATTACATAGGGCTTTTTAGTAAAAGTCACTGAAAAGTAAGTCATGTTTTTGTTTTTGATATGTTTCCAAGAGTATATGCAAATCAGCGAGAACTGACAAGATTTCTGTGTTTATTTTTTAGTAATAATTTTATGTTTTAGCATGTTTTCTTGACCACAGAATACCCTCTGAACAATGTTTTCAAAACAGCACCTTAAATGTAGCATTTAAATAAATAAACTGGTTATAGAAACATTTTTGCAATATTATTGATTGAGCTATGATGAAGTGCTGCAACTTGGACCATAATTTTAATTGCAAAAAAGTTTAGGGAAAGGAGATACTCTTAGAACATACTTAGAGAATAATTCATTTTAATTATCTTCTTTCTAATATTGCTTTGATTAGAGAATTAGCATTATAGAGTTCAAGGAAACTTTATCTTAGGTTCATAGAAAGTTTAACTGTTACTAAATCATGCTTAGTACTGAAAAAGAAACTTAGTTTTTTTCCTGTGACCAAGAAGGGCAAGCCCTGATCATGTGATGAATGTACAAAAGTAGTTATTGTTAATTCATTTAGTGCAAAAGCAGGTAGCAGACTAAATTGAGGCGTTAAGAAAAAGGTTTATTATATTAGTTCTATTCATTTTTTAAAATATTTTTAGTTATACATGAGCATAATATTTTATTTCATGTATTGATTTTTATGTGGTGCTGAGGATTGAACCCAGTGCCTCACCTGTACGAGGCAAGCGCTCTGCCACTGAGCCCAACCCCAGCCCAGGTTCTATTAATTTTATGTCCTGCATGGTTTAGTTTTTTTCCTTAGAAGAAGGAAAGGTTTCTAGCAGAAATGGTTAAGAAAATGTTCGTTGTCTAGAGTGCACTGAAGCACACTTATAATCCCAGCAACTCAAGAGGCTCAGGCAGGAGGATTACAAGTTTGAGGCCAGCCTCAGCAATTTAGCATGACTCTGTCTCCAAAAAAAAAAAAAAAAGGGCTGAGAATGTAGTTCAGTGATAAAATGCCCCTGGATTTCATCCCTTGCACCAAGAGAAAAGAAAGAAAATGTTTAGTATCTAAAGTAAAATTTTATGCAGTTAATCAAAACTCTGCATCAAAATGTTTGAGAGGAATAGACAATTAGCTAGAAACAGAAGTAACCAGTAACATTTTTATTTCTCATTTATTTTAGTGAACTTTGAACTCTTCATCTAAATTTTATTAAATAATGTCATTTTTAATAAGGCAAACTTTAATAATGGGCTTATTTTGGCAGCCTGACCAATAAATAATGAGACATAAGGAAAGCTGAGGGAAATTGACAAAAGATAAAACTGTTAATATGGAGTTTCATCATTGAGCAATGAATAACACTAGTTCCAATTTGGGAAAGCTTACTAGGTTCTTAGGTATTGTTTTCTGTTACTGCATATTAATTCATATTAATAAATGATCAGTCTTCCATTGAGTTATTAACAAGATGTTAGGACAGCTTTGCACTCAGTGGGGAAGTTTAGATGCACATAGAAAAAGCTTTAGATGTAATCTTCAAAAAATGAGTTACATATAATACAGCACATAGCAGTACTCTTACAAAGAGCTTAGATATAATCCTACATTGGCCATATAAAAGAGATTTATGATTCTGCTATCTGCTATTGTATATTTTAATAGCAAATTGAATAAAATTAGTGTTATTTTGTTCATTATTCTTGAACAATGCGTTTCTGTCTCCTGTGCATCAGACATCGTCTTAGTGGGGACAGAGAAATTAAAAAACATCTTCCCTGTCTTCAAGCTGCAGAGTCTAGATAGACAGACAAAGAAATAAACAGTTTATAATACAATGTGATAACTATTCTGCTAGAGGTAACTAAGCTAACACAACAGGAAGACAGAAGGATTTAAACAGTTCCATTGTTGATATGGGGAAGAGAACAAGTGAAGAGTTAGGAAAACTTACTTTAAAGAGTTGAACCTTGATTTTAGAGCCAAGAAAAGAAATTTTAAGAGGGCCAAAGATGGGGAACAGAATAAAAAATTTTCTAGACATCCACCACAGAGTGTACAAGTGTATATATGGCATTAGGGGAAAATTGCAAGCAGTTCAGATGATGGGATTTTGGGGAAGTTTATTGATATTGGGAATAGAGAGGTAATCAGGGTCTAGATCATGGGACCTTTATATCATGTTAATGAGTTTAGACTTTATTATAAGGACAGAGGAAAGCCATTTAATGATATTTTAAAAATGTGATATGATTTGATCTATAGTTCATTATAAAACTGTATGAAAAGTATATGGAGGTAGAATTTACAGAACTACCTACCATTTCCAAACTAATACCAATAATCATCAAGAAAGAAGTCAAAGAACTGTCATGTTTCTGGCATGGAATCTATTGTAGAAGAGCAACCACATATTCTTTGCAGTATTGAGAAGTAGAGTGCAAATGATTTTAAGGACATACCCTAATAACGAAGCCACAAATAATTAATTTCAAAAAAAATTATAAATACAATTTTTATTCAGATTTCTTCAGTTACTAGTTTGAGCAAAGCATCATATTAATAGAGAGGTCTGTGTATGGTAATGAGCTCAATTACTTTAAGGAATTCATACATTCAGCCACTTTTACCAATATCTAAATCTGTCCATAGTAGGCACTCAGAAAACTCTGATGAGATGGGTGAATTATAATAGAGAACTTAAAATGAATAACACTTTTTAACTCTTCAAAATTTTTTCCACATCTCTTTTAGCCCCAGTTTTTTGCTCAACAGTAACTAAAGGCCTTGAACAGGGGCCCCCCTATGCTGTGTCCTGCCTACAGGTGGATTTTGTTTGATTCATAGTTTTCAAATTAAGTTTGAATTCATTATTCACAATTTAAAATTCACAATTTAAAATTTAAAACTTTTATATAAAAGTTGAGAGTCTTCATTTTCTTGAAAAAGAAGATGATAAGACAGTGCTAAGTTCACTACTGCTACATGCTATAATTGGCTGGATTGGGTAGTAATTGTTCATGTTTTACCTAAGTCATTACTTGGCTGTTGAGTGGGTGACTTTCATTAACATCTTATTTATAGAGGTTTTTGGAGAAAGAGGAATTGTAGACAAGAAATAAATTCAGTTAGTGAACACTGACTCCATTAATATTAATAGTACTGTCAGCTGAGTGCCTAATATATGCTGTTTCATTCTGAAATATTACAATATTTTCTATTCCTGTTTTGTAAATAGAGAAGGTATGTTACAAGTTAGTAATTAACAGACCTGGCTCCTGATTTCTAGACCTCATGTTTTTCCTTGTGTAATTCCTTTTCTAAATTTTCTAGATGAGCTATGTAGGCAAAGGCATTGTTTAAAGGTTTTTGAATTTATTAGATTATAAGCAAGAATCATTTTAGGGGCAGTGTGTTTTTAAATGTTTGAAATGGTATAAATTCGGCTTAGCAATTTTAGATGTTTGAATATTTATGTATATAACACTTTCTGCTATTACTGTTATTTATTTACTTGCTGGCTTTTGGCAAAGCTAGAAGGGTCTGAGACATCCTATCATTGCTGTAAGTCATTTTTTTTTAAGTATTAAAAGTTCATTCAGGAATGTATTTGTCAAAGTTAAAATTGCTAAAGATTCCTTCTAAGAATGGTAATGTTAAATATAAATGGTAGGTGGCTCTTAGGAAGAGAGCAGTTTTTGTTCTTCCTAAAGATTAAATGTTTTTCTCAAATAATGTAATTCTGGAAGTTAGACTAATTTGATGATTCTCAAACATTTTTATTCCTTTAATATCTTCTGTACATGAAGTTAAGACCTATAAACATTCGTAAAAGAAGAAAAGAATTCAACACCATTTAATAATGGTGAGGGCAATCACATTGAGAAAGACATCTCTTGTTCCTAAATTGATGTGTCATTACTGGCAACAACTATTTATGCATTCTGCAAAATGTAGAATTTAAGAACTAATAGGCATAGGTATTGGACTCTTGGCAAAGAAGGAAACATGTACAGAAGAAATTAAATGTGGTTAGATGCCATCATTGAATGTTAGTACCTGCTTTTGTTCTTTGTTACCTATGTTCTACAATTGATAAGGGCCTTGGAGATTGCTTCATAAAAGTGTTTATTGAAGTGGAGAAATACAAGATGGTTCGTTAAGTATTCTCTTTTAAACTCTAATTTAAAAAAAAACTTTTAACTCTCTATTTTATTTTCCTTCTTTAGAACCTGTCAGGTGAAGGTATATTTTTGCTTTTTAATTTGGCTAGAAGCAATTTATTTTTAAAGAAAATATGTCTCCCCTGAAGATACATGGTCCTATCAGAATTCGAAGTATGCAGACTGGAATTACAAAGTGGAAAGAAGGATCCTTTGAAATTGTGGAAAAAGAGAACAAAATCAGCCTAGTAGTTCACTACAATAGTGGAGGAATTCCAAGGATATTTCAGGTATTAACTAAATTTTGTTTTTAATGGTTCTTGGATCAGGTCCATCAGTAAATTGCTAAAGACATAATAAGTAACAGAGTAGTCTCTCTTGTTTCTCATTTCCAAGACACTAATACTTTTGTGTACATGATTTATAAAGTATTTAGCACCAGTATTGGCTGTGTATAAGAGAGCAAGAAATAGTCACCCAGTATTGAAAAGAAAACCAGTGTGCAGGAACTTAGAAGGATTATATCTTTTTAAATAACTGTATTTTTAAGTTATTTAAAAAAACACATTAGGACAAGCTTAGTTAATCCTTTTTTCTTTTTATTTATTTTTTTAGTTGTTGATGAACCTTTATTTTATTTTTTTATTTGTATGTTGTGCTGAGAATTAAACCCTGTACCTCACACATATGAGGCAAGCACTCTACCACTGAGCCACAACCCCAGCCTTCCTTTTTGGTTTTAACATAGATGATGAATTCATCATTAGGTTAGTATTAACTTTTAAGAGGATTTACTAGTGTCTTTTAAAGCCAGTGTGTATTTCCTAAATATTTCTGCCAAAAGTCATAGTATGGACTATTTAAGGATAATTGTTCAAGATTGTTTAGATAAATATTTTCTTGTAAGATTTTGAAGGATCCTCTTTATTTTATCACTACAGAAAATTGTTAGTTTTGTTTTCACTTTTCTACTGCTTCTCTTTTGCAAATATGAGTTACTTATATGTTGAATTTAAGAACATAATGTCTGCTGGGTGTCATACACATCTGTAATTCTAGCTATTCAGGAGGCTGAAGCAGGAGGACCTTAAGTTTTAAGGCCAACCTAGGCAATTTAGAGAGACTGTCCTGGAATAAAAAATAAAATTAAAAAAAAAAGATCTGGGTTAGAGCAATCCTGGGTTCAATCCCCTGCACTACAAAAACAAAACAAAACATAATGTCTCACATTTTTCTGTCCTTAAAAATCCTTTATTGGGGGCTGGGTTGTGGCTCAGTGGTAGCACGCTCACCTAGCTTGTGTGCGGCCCTGGGTTCGATCCTTTATTTATTTTATGAAGCAATAAATTTAAAAAATTGTATTTATAAATAATTAAAAATAAACAAAAAAATCCTTTATTGGGCCTTTAATAGATGAATGGATAAAAAAATGTGGCATATATATACACAGTGGAATATTACTCAGCAATAAAAGAGAATAAAATCATGGCATTTGCAGGTAAATGGATGGAGTTAGAAAATGTTTGATTTAAGGAGGCTGATTCATAGTGGGATAGGAAGCAGGAGTATGGGAGGAATAGACGAACTCTAGGTAGGGCAGAAGGGTTGGAGGGGAAAGGAGGGGGCATGGGGTAATTAATGATGGTGGAATGTGATAATCATTATTATCAAAGTACAGGTATGAAGACACGAATTGGTGTGAATATACTGTGTATACAACCATAGATATGAAAAATTGTGCTTTATATGTGTAATAAAAATTGTAAGCATTCTGCTGTCATATATAAATAAATAAAAATCTTTTTAAAAAACCTTGTATTGGTTAATTAGGTTATACAAAAGTATAATATTTGTTCTAAACTAAAATACTCTGTTGAAGAGGAGTATATAACTATGCTTAAATAAAAATTTTCGTTTGTCTTTGCTTTTAACTATGAAAATGAATTGTTTATGATTTTATATATCAGATAAGTTGGAGGTGGTGACTGGTAATTGAAATATCTACTGATTGTTCATCTCAACAAAAGAAAGTTGTTTTGAAATAGAATCATTTTTTTCAGTCCTCAGCCAAGGTTGACACTGAGTATTTGAATAGTTAAGCAAACATAGATAGGCGCACAATGACTATATTTGCATTCCCAGCCTCATCTCAGTTCTGGGTCAGTTTACATTCAACAGTCATTTTCTAACCATCTATAGGTTACAGTTGTGGAATCTGTGGTAAGGGCTAAGAATACAGAACTGAATGAAACACCATTCCCCTCAGTTAAACATAACCAAATGCATTTTCAGCTGTAAAAGTATTTCAGTGATACTGAGATAACAAAAGAAGTGAGTGGTTTGTACTCTGGGAATTTAGAGGATAAATAGGAGTTTTCTAAACATAGTAGAGGTAAGGCAGAAGTAATTTCTCTACATGGACAAACACAAATATGAGTCAACATTCAGGGAAATAGGAAATTAATTTAAAATAAGTGGGCAGTGGGGAATGAGTGGCAGATTTTGCTGATTCTTCTTTATCCCAAGGGTATCTCAAGTTCTAAGGAGCCTAGCATCTCAAATTAATGTCCTTTGGGGATAGACAAGATATTGAGAAATTAAGGACATGTAGGAGATTTCATGGGAGGTTAAGAATGAAAAGTCCTAAAGAAAGGAAAAGGTAGTGAAAGAAGCAGGAAGAAGAAAGGATTGTCAAAAGACTCAGCTCATTAGATTTAGGAGGTGAGAGAGAAAGAGTCTGGGGAGATTCCCTATCTGAGAGAATGGCAGTCCCTTTTGTGCATTCTGTGAGGGGTAAAAAGAAAAAGTTGTGGTTTGAAGATTGAGAGAGATGAATTATTTGAGATTTCAGGCATTCAGAAGGTAAACAAGCCTGGAGTTCTAACGGAGAGGTCTGGACTTGGGATAAAGAGTGGGGAACTCTTAGCTGGTTGCAGTAGCGCACACCTATAATCCCAGAGGCTTGGGAGGCTGAGGCAGGAGGATTGTGAGTTCAAAGCCAGCCTCAGCAATGGTGAGGTGCTAAGCAACTCAGTGAGACCCTGGCTCAGTGTTGAGTGCCCCTGAGTACAAAAAAAATGAGGGATTTAGCTCAGTTGGTAGAGTATTTGTCTTGTATGCACAAGGCCCTGGGTTCAATCCCCAGCACCACAAAAAAGGAGTTAGGGCTGCAATTGTGGGGGCTACATGGGATTTTCAGTTGTTGAAGTGACCAGTTTCAGAATTATTCTCTTGTTAATGAGCAAACTTGCTTACTTACATTTTTTTAAAAATTTTTAAAGATTTTTTTAAAAAAATGGTAAATAGACTGATGTAATGTCTTTATGTTACCTATTTTTATGTTTTACTAGAGAAAATCGGTAAAATAGTTTTTCATTTTTATCTAAAAAGTGACAAAGAATATTTCTCCCTAATTAAAATTAATGAATGTTATTTCTTTTTTATACTGTTTAAAGGGTATGTCTTCAGCAAAAGGCAGCTTTAGAAACCTTTGTGTAGGCTGGGGATGTGGCTCAAGTGGTAGTGCACTTGCCTGGCATGCACGCGGCGCTGGGTTCGATCCTCAGCACCACATACAAATAAAGATGTTGTGTCCGCTGAAAACTAAAAACCAATAAATATTAAAAAATATTCTCTCTCTTAAAAAAAAAAAAGAAACCTTTGTATATTCTGCTAAGGAAGAATATTAGAGGGATAATATTGGCAGGGATAATTTAGGTAATAAAGAAACTTTAAGATTTATTAATTTAGTGTTGTCAAAGTTTCATTCAAGAAAAATGAAAGTATTGCTTTAAACTGTTTTTTAAAAATATTAGTATTGTTGAAAGTTTATTTTTGATGTGTTTTTAGAGTGTGAGGATGGTGGCTTGGATTAATGTATCCTTTTACATTGCAACTACCTAAATGATTTACCAAATAATCTTGCAAAGTGTTTGTTCTAAGAAAAAAAGAAAAAGAGACTAATCCAATTTGGTTTTCTGTCTTGGTGATAGTATAACTGTCCAGGCTCCAAAAATGGTTAGCTCACTGGTTAGCTCACGTAACTTTAGAACTATATCTTAAAATAGGAATTTTCTGCCATAAGAGCAAGAGAGCTAGGATTATTTTCTAAAGTCAAGTTTAGAAGTATGTTTGTATCTTCTAAAAGCTTAATCTTTGATTTAAATGTATCAAGAAATGGGAACTCTTTGGTTAAAAACAGATTGAATCAGTATGGAGAAGAGTGAGAAACACTGCTTAGAAAGTATAGAGTTTAGTATTCATTATATAACTTATTGTACATAATTTATATTTTTGATGTTAAGATAATACTTCTTTTGTTTTTGTCAGCTAAGTCATAACATTAAAAATGTGGTGCTTCGGCCCAGTGGAGCAAAACAAAGCCGCCTAATGTTAACTCTACAAGATAATAGCTTCTTGTCTATTGACAAAGTACCAAGTAAGGAAGCAGAGGAAATGAGGTTGTTTCTAGATGCAGTTCATCAAAACAGACTTCATACAGGTAAGCATTAATCATCCCATGGTCTGACATGATGAATACTGATAAAGTATTCAACAAAATATTGGTAAATTGAATTCAGTAGAACATTAAAAAAGGGCTGGGGTGGTGGCTTAGTGGTAGAGCGCTTGCCTAGTATGTGTGAGGCACTGGGTTCGATTCTCAGCACCACATATAAATAAAGGAATAAAATAAAGGTTCATCAACATCTAAAAAAAATTTTTTTAGTTGTCACCACCCCATCGCCTAAAAAAATATTTTAAAAAAAGAACATTAAAAGAATTAATTGTACACCATGACCATAAAGAATTTATTCCTAGGATGCAATGTTCAGATATGAAAGTCAGTTTATATAATATATCACATTAACAGAATAAAGGACAAAAACTGTTGGATCATCTCAATTGGTACACAAAAAGAATTTGACAAAACTCAACATCCATTCATGATAAAAACACTCAACAGACTTAGAAGGGAACAACTTCAATGATAAAGACCATATGTCAAAAACCCATAGCTATCATACTCAACAGTGAAAAAACTGGAAGCTTTTCCCCTAAGATCAATAATAAGACAAAGCCTGGGTGTGATGTTGCACACCTATAATCTCAGCTACTGAGGAGGCTGAGGCAGGAGGATTGCAAGTTTGAGGCCAGAGTGGACAACTTCTTTATCAAGACCTTGTCTCAAAAAGAAAAAAGAGGGGCTGGGGATGCAGCTCAGTTGATAAAAGTGTTTGCCTTGCATGCACAAGGCCCTCAGTTCGATCCCCAGCATCAAAAAAAAAAAAAGAAAGAAAGAAAAAGGGTTGGAGAAATAGCATGGTGGTAGAGCACCCCTGAATTTAATCCCAGTACTTCAAAAAAAGAAAAACAAGGCAAGGATGCCTGCTCTTGCCACTTCTAATCAGTATAGCATTGGAAGTCTCAGAGCAATTACTTAATAAAAAGATTCCAAATTGGAAAGGAAGAAATAAAATTATCTCTGTTTACAGATGATTTCATCTTATATGTAAAAAGCCCTACAGATTCTATAAAAATATGTAACTAGGAAAGGAGGAGGATTTAAATTATAATTGGAAAAGTTACCTTATTGCATTAATCTTAATAGACTTGCCTATCTGAATCTGTGTGAATCTTATTCCTAAGTTTTATTCTTCCTGTGAAAACTGAGTTCTATAGAAAATCACATAATATACTCAGGTCCTAAATGTATTTATAGGCATCTTTGTTTCAGGCTCTATCATGAATACTTTTCTAATATTTTATAGTTGACAAAATTTTACTAGAGTATTTCTCAATTTAAGTGTAACATTAAAAACATTAGAAGGGTTGTGAGTGTAGCTTAGTTGAGCACATATTTAGCAGGTACAAGGTACTAGGTTGAATTCCTGTCACCAAAAAATCCCAACAAAACTCATAAGCATTAGAAAATTAAAATGTAACAGCATTACTTTTTATATTTAGTTGATAATGCTATTTGGGTACACTGATTTTTTTTTTTTTTTTAAGTTGTCAGTGGACCTTTATTTTATTTATTTATTTTTTATATAGGGTACTGAGAATCAAACCCAGTGCCTCACACATGCTAGGTAAGTGTTTACCACTTAGCTACAGCCCTAGTGCTGGCACAGCATTTTTATAAAATAAAAACATTGTGATTGTTTGCCATTTAGTACTTACTCATTCATGCCACCAAATCTAAGCTAAGTGAACTTACTAAGCAGTTGGATTTTATTTATTTTTGGTGCTGGGGATCAAACTCAGGCCTCATATAAGCTAGGCAAGTTCTCTGTGTATCCCCCCAGCCCCTAAACAGTTGAATTTTAGAATCAAGAAATTGAGGACAGTACTATTTAAAATTCTTAGGCCAGGTGCAGTGGCATATGCCTGTAATCCCAGCATCTCAGGAGGCTGAGGCATAGAGTCCAAAGTTCAAAGCCAGCCTCAGCAACTTGGCAAGGTGTATTAAGCAAGTTGGTGAGATCCTGTCTCAAAAAGTAAAAAAGACATCCCTGGGTTTAATCCTAGGTACTAAATAAATAAATAATAAAATTCTTCAACTATGTCAGGAATTTTGTCTACATTTTTGTTTTTCTTTTATTCCATCATATCAATGATATTGACTGAATTGCTGTCATAAAATTGATGTAAGAAAAGCATGTCTTTAAATGCATTGCAGTGGAAAGCATAGTAGACAGGTACCCAAGCTTAAATAACATAATAGAAGACTCTGCTTCAGACCTAAAACAATTTTGGGTTCAGTCCTACCTCTGATTGTTATTTCATTTGTGGTTTTTGACAAGTCACTTAACTTAGTTTCAGTCTCTAAAATGAAAGTTGTGTTATCTTAGTATCGGGGCATTTTAAAGAATGAGGGCTCATTTATGTAAAACATGACTGTGTGAAGCAAGTCATTCCTATTATTAAAATTGCTGGCTGTAGGCTTGATACTCGTTCTTTGATCTTGTACAACTCATTTTAATCTTTTAGATTTAGTTACCTTAGCTTTCCAAAGGGGATTTTATATACTTTGCAGGGACTAGAATAAGACAATGAATATAAAAATACTTTGAGAAATATAAAGCATTTAATATTAAGTGTAGCATTCAAATCAATGCGAAAAAATACTAACAGTTGGTGAACTCTGTTTATAAAACAAAGCTGATAACTAATCGTTTAAGATGGTAAAACAAAATTTTTTATCTCACTTCTTTCATCTAAATAGATTCAGATTGATTGAAAATTTGAATGTGAAAAGCTAAAATGATTAAGTATTATTAAAAGGTGGAGTTAGCTAGGCATGGTGATACAGCCTGTAATCCCAGCAGTCTGGAAGACTGAGGCAGGAGGATCTCAAGTTCGAGGTCAGCCTTGGCAACTTACCAAGACTCTTGACACAAAAAGGTATAGAGATGTAACTTAGTGGTAGGGTACCCCTGGAATCAGTCCCCAGTTTCATCCCTAACACATATACACAATCAAGGCTAGCCCCAGCAATTTAAGGAGACCATATACTGGAATAAAAAAGGTGTGTGGGGACTGGATTACAATATAATCTCTGGTTGGAAAAGACCTTCCTGAGTACTACATAAAAATGAATTGGGCTGGGGCTGTAGCTTAATGGTAGAATGCTTGGCTAGCATGTCTGAGGCCCTGGGTTGGATCCCCAGCATCACATGAATACACACAAAAACAAAAAACTCTGGACTGTATAAAAACTTAGACAATGAAAAAAAAAAAAAAAAAAACTTAGACAATGTCTGTATCAAGGGGAAAAAAAAGACAAAGGAAGAAAATTATTAGCCAGAATAATATATTAATACCATTAATATACAAAAACTTATTTTTCAAATTAGTAAGAAAAAAGACAACTCAATAGAGAAATGGACAAAAACTGCAAAATATTCAGGAAGAAAAATAGATGGCCGTTAATTGTAAAATAATTTTCAACTTCAGTAATTGAATCAAATTCTTACTGTCACAATGACATTGGTGTGAGGGGAAGCATGGAGATGTTCATGTATTTGATAGGAACTTAGATATATTTTTTGGAAGACGTGTACTAATGTCAGTTTGGTTTAAAATGACCCATTAACCCAGCAACTGTTATTCTAAGGAGTTTGTTCTACTAAAATTATTCTATTGGGCTGAGGTTGTGGCTCAGAGGTAGCATACTCACCTAGCATATGGGAGGCACTGGGTTTAAGCCTCAGTACCACATAAAAATAAAATAAAGGTTTTGTGTCTACCTACAACTAAAAAATAAATGTTTCAGAAATTATTCTATTAGTAGAAGAGGAAATGTGGAAGGATGTTAAATATTGTTTGCAATTTTGAATAAACCTTCCAAAATAATCATCAATGGGAAATTTGCAAACTTTTAAATAAAAAATATAAACTATTTTGTACATCTTTGTGGGATTCCATGTGAAGTTTCAATTAATGTATACATTTTAATTAATAAACTTGTAGACAGTGCCTTAGAGTGTGTTTTTGGAGGTGTGTCATTATTTCTGACATGTTTCCTTGGCATCTGGAGTCAGTGTTCATGCTCTAAATAAACAGTGACCTTTAACTCTTTCAGACTGTTAATTACCAATATCATAGGAGAATTTCTAGCATTTTCTTTTTTTTTTCCTGTAATCTCAGCAACTCGGGAGGCTGAGGCAGGAGGATTGAGAATTCACAGCCATCTTCATCAAAAGCAAGGTGCTAAGCAACTCAGTGGGACCTTGTCTCTAAATAAAATAAGGGCTGTGAATGTGACTCAGTAGTTAAGCATCCTTGTGTTCAATCTCTGATACAAAAAAAAAAAAAAAAAAAATTGTCCAGGCTCAAACTTGACATCTTCATTTCTCAGCCTCTTGAGTACCTGGGCTTACAGGCATGTGCCACTGCACATGGCTAGTATTTTCTTTTTGGTTTGTAAAATTTATCTCCTATTACATGATCTCACATTTTTGTGTTATCTGTTTCTTTACTGGGGAGTTTTGTTCTTTTTGGGGGGCATGGGCAGTACTGGCAATTAAACCCAGGAGTCCAGGGATGCTCTACTACTGAGCTACATCCCCAGCCCTTCAAAAAAAAAATTTTTTTTTTAAATTATAATTTTGAAACAGAGTCTTACTAAGTTGCTTAGGCTGCTCTCCTTCTGCCTAAGCTTCCCAAGTAGCTGGGATTATAGGTATGTACCATTGTGCTTGATTTAGCACACAATTTTAAGTACTTTATATCTCAGGTGTATATTTTTATCAGAAAGAATTAGTTGTTCTATCTTTTACACTCTGTTTCTTCCATTTCTTCAATATTATGTAATAATAATAATGCTAAATCTTTTTATTAAACTAAGTATTTTGGATTTTGTTCACCAGCCATGAAACCTTCTCAGGGTTCTGGTAGTTTTGGAGCCATTCTGGGAAGCAGGACCTCACAGAAAGAAACCAACAGGCAGCTTTCTTATTCAGACAATCAGGTATGTTCATTTGTATCTTTCTAGCTTATTTAAAAAGATGATAGTTATGTACAGATATACTAAGAGGTTGAAAGAAGTGGAATTTAGATTATAATGGCTAACATTTCTGGCATTATCACAGGATATTTTCCACAGAGCTGAAATTCATCATTTAGGCCACCTTGATTTCTTCCAATTAGTTTTGTGACAATCTAAGGTTGAAGTATAGTTTTTAAAAGCATAGTTTTTGGGGGCTGGGGTTGTAGCTCAGTATTGTGTCCATCTACAACTTAAAAATAAATAAATAAAAAGCATGGCTTTGGAATTAGGTATGGGATCAAGACTTGATGTGTCACTTATTAGTTAGGGGTCATTGGAAGTTTAAGTATCCTGAGCTTCAGCATCTACTTGTAAAATTGCAACAACAGTGATATTTCAAGGATTGCTGGGATATAATTTATGTAAAATTATTTAATTAATTGTATACTATACCGCATACTAACAACCGTAGAAATGTTTGCTACTATTTCTGTGATGCACTTTGGGTCTGTTCTACATTAGGGACTTTGCCTGTATACTGTATGAAATAATTCTGTTTTGTTGAGAACTTCTGTTTACTTTTTAAATAGTTTTTCTTTTATACATGTTATTCTGCCAGCAATGAGATGTGCTGTGTACCAGTAAATCATACTAATGCAACTTGGCAGTACTTATGTCTCTTTTGTGTTGCAAAGGTAAGCCAGGCATAAAGTCAGAAACTTTAAACCTCTTTTATAAGTTAATTTAGGGTCCTATTGGCTTGGCAGAAAAGTGATTACTAGTCCTCTTCTGGACTAAGCAATAAATAAGAAAAAAGTTTTGTTAGGATTGTCATAGATGAGATTTTTGGGGGACTTTTTATTGAGGTATAATTGTCATGTAGCAAATTGTACATATTTAAAGTATAATTTGGTATGTTTTGACTTAGGTATTAAACCTTATAATCATTGCCATAATTAATGCAATGAGCAGAACCATAATCCCAGTAAGTTTCTTCATCCCTCTTTGTAATCCTCCTTCCTCCCCCTCTCTCTGGTCCCTGTATGGAAACAACCACTGTTTTGCTTTCTATCACTATAGATAAGGTTGTATTTGCTGTAGTTTTCTGTAGGTGGAATCAGTTTGTATTTTGGGAGGACTTTTGTGGGGAGAGTCTGTATTTTTCCCCACTGAGCATAATTATTTTTAGATTCTTACATTAAAAAAATTTTTTTAGTTGTCAATGAACCTTTATTTTTATTTATTTCTTTGTGGTGCTGAGAATCGAACCCAGGGCCTCACACATGCTAGGCGCTCTACCACTGAGGCACAACCCCAACCCCAGATTCATAGATATTTAAGTAGGGATTTAAATTTTTGTAATATTTCTTAAATGTGTTTAAGTATTAATGTACATAGCAGATATATTTATACTTCCACAAAAATTCCATTAGAGGGATTTTTTAAAACATTTTTTTAGTTGTAGATGGACACAAGAACTTTATTTTTATGTGGTACTGAGAATTGAACCCAGTGCTTCACATGTTCTAGGCAAGCACTCTACTACTGAACCATAACTCCAGCCCCTATTAGTGGGATTTTAAAATCAATTTTGTGGGTTGTAATTACAAAGGAAGTTGAATAGAAGATTTATTTATGTTAAGAATAAATATTGGGGGCTGGGGTTGTGCCTCAGTGGTAGAGCACTTGCCTAGTATGTGTGAGGCACTGGGTTCAATCCTCAGCACTGCATAAAAAAAAATAAATATTGATTTCTGAAAAGTGTATTTTGGTTTTATTTTTATGTATGTATAATAGAATTTGATGTAAAATATTTATTTGAGATGGTGGTGGATATTTTCAAAGAGATGCAGGGGTATACATATTTATGCTACCATATGAGAGAAAAATGAAGTATTGATTCTGTTTGCCTGGAGAAACTAGGGAAGAATATAAGGGTGTGAGAGTAGCAAGTGGAAGAACTGGGGATGTGGGGATGAGGTGATATCGAGACTTCTCAGTCTGTGGCTTTTAGTATTACTTTTTGAATTTTTTTTTTCCTTTTGTGCTGGGGGATCAAATCCAGGACCTGGTGCATGCTAAGCAAAGGAGCTATATCCTCAGCCCTGAACTTTGAAAATTTATCACCCTCTGAAAATAAATTTTAACTTTTTAGCCCATTTATCCAGGTGACCTTAGAGGTTTATTTTCTATCTTAAGATTGTAATTATATAAGAAGATTATCATTGGACATGTCTTCCATAGAGAAATACGTAACTTACTTAAGTGGCAGAATGTTCACCTAAAGCATTATTTCCCAGCTAATGTGTTTACATTACTGTACTCTCTCTGAATGTTCTTGCTTTGTCTACAAGGTAGATTCTTTGATTCATCTTCTGTCAGTGGACTCTTTCTCATCTTCCTTCTCATCATTATATATGTTTTATTCCTCCAAACTCATACCTCCTTAAGAGGCACATGACAGTGTGTTAGCACACAGAATTTGATGTTCAAGTTGTGGTAATCAAATGTCATTGTTGCTTTTTTTTTTTTTTTTTTTTTATAGTGGTGCTAGGGACCAAATCCAAGGCCTCATGATGCTAAACTTGGGCTCTACCACTGAACTACACTTCTAGCTCCTGTCACTCCATCTTTACTTATCATAATCATGATTGTATATTTTTCTCCAAAGATTAATATTCATGCTGACCACTAGAACTATGTCTTTGTGTATCTTTTTTTTTTTTAATTAATACTTCAGAGTGTGGATCTTGCCTCCTTCAGGTATGCTGTGGAATTTTTAAGTTTACAAGAATATTATAGGAAAACAGGTATCAAGCTCAGTTTCTCACACATGAATATGCATTAGAATCACCTGGAATGCTTTTAAAAATGTATATGTCTTAGGGATTGGAGGTATAGCTAAATGGTAGAGCACTTTCCTAGTAGGTGCAGGGGCCTAGGTTTGATCCCCAGTAGTGAAGTGTGTGTGTGTGTGTGTGTATACATACATATTTATATATATTGATGAATATATATAATTTATATATTGATGAATGAGTTTCATCCCAGACCAATTAGGCTAAACTCTACTAAGATAGGTCTGCAGTTATATTTTTTTAAAGCTCCCATCAAGAATCATAGGTCTTATTGCAATTAATTTGAAGATTAACTGGCTCAAACTTCATTCATACAGGCCTCTTCAAAAAGAGGAAGTTTGGAAAATAAAGATGATGTTCCATTTCGAAAAGTTCTTGGTACTCCTGGTAGAGGATCCATTAAGACAGTAGCAGGAAATGGAATAACCCGGACAATTCCTTCTTTGACATCAACATCAACACCTCTTAGATCAGGGTTATTAGAAAACCGGTAGGAAAAATTTTCCTTACTTAATCATTTGATTATCTGCTTATAAATATCTTTTAGGCCTTTTAGAAATTTGAGAAAAAAAATTTTAAAGTATACACTACATTTTTGTAGATAATTATAGGTATTTGTCTTATGTAGTTTATGTCAGTGAAATGTATGTATTAAGCATGCAGATATACAGTATATTCATTTAAATATGGTATAGAGAATTAGTAGTCATGTTTTCTGTCCTTAAATATATTGGTGTATAATTTTTAATGGTATGAGATAATTACCTTTTAAAAATAATCTTTTATTCTTTGTTCTCTATAGCACTGAAAAGAGGAAAAGAATGTTATCTGGATCAGAGCTGAATGAAGATTACCCTAAGGAAAATGATTCATCATCGTAAGTTGCTTTAAGAACCATTTTAATACTAGATGAGGGTTTTTTCTTTTTTTTTTTTTTTGGTATGTGGATTGAACTCAGGGCACTTATCCACTGAGGCACATCCCCAGCCATTTTTTGTATTTTATTTAGAGACAGATTCTTGCTCAGTTGCTTAGGGCCTTCCTAAGTTGCTGAGGCTGGCGCTGGCTTTGAACTCATGATCCTCCTGCCTCAGCCTCCTGAGCCACTGGGATTAAAAGCCTGCGCCACCACTCCTGGCCCAGATGAGTATTTCTTATAACGACTAGGATAAGATTAGAGGAATGTTCAGTTTGTGGGACATTCTATAGATTGAAGAGCAGGATTTAAAGTGTTTTGGTGACAATGGGTTGTAGGTTCAATGGAGGGAATTCATCCATTGCTGTTGCCTTTGTTTCATTGTACTTGTTCTTTCCTGCCTAAAATTTGGAATACTCACAGGAAGACTATAGCCAAAGAACTCCAAATAATGTTTCTTGCTATTTGAGTCTGAACCTATCCTTCCTTCCTTCTATTATTATTACAATTATTTTACCTTACTTGCATAAGTAGTTAGCCTGGGGTTAAAAGATTGTGAGCCCTTCATAGGTTGTAGGCAAGGAGCGTTCATCTTTCAGGGATGTTTTCTGGGTTGGACAAAAGGGAATAGATCTGCAGCAGGGATGTCACCAACTCATAGTCCTCTTTCTTAACACATGAGGATTTTTTTTTTCTCCTTCAAGATGAGAATACTTAGTACATAGTCAGTACTTAATATCTCAATACTTTAATAAAAATCAGTTACTATTTAACTCATATTTCAGATCATGGGGTTACAAGAAAGGAGCTAGAAAAAAGTCAAAGAAACTTCTAATAATAATTGGTTCTGATGCTGTAATAGATATGAAAGTCTGGGTAGGTAATAGAACGGGAACCTGAAACTACAGTCACCTGATCTGAGCCTCTGGTCACCATGTGCTTTTCAGGCCATTGTTGATGTAATTGCCCATTGCAATTATGTGGGAACCATACTACCAGCAAGCATGAGAGCACCAAGTGGTACCCTAGTGAATTCCCTTTATTCCGAACAGATTACTCTCTGTCCTTATTATGTAGCAGCAACCTTTCCTCTTAATCATCAGTCATTTACCTCTACTGTTGAACCCCAACGCAGAGAAAAGACCACCGAGTCCAATTTTAAATCAAATTAAAGCAATCTTGTATTTGTGTACACAAAGAGAGTTGATCAGCGGCTGTCTCTCCTAACGTGGGCTAGAGACCAGCCCCCCACCTCTCTAGGAACAAGGTTTTATAGCACAGAAAGTTACAAAGGGGAGTATCTTGAGAACTCACAGCTAACAGGATTTTGATGAGCATAATAATACAAAGGCAGATAGTAGGTTAATGATCTATGTGGTATTTCAAGGTAGGGAGTAAATTTAGATCCAACATCAGAATTTATGAGGTTTCAGAGAGAGTTGTTATCTTGTCGGGGAGCCAGGATTTATGAGGCACCATAAGGTTTTAGAGAGAGTTGTTATCTGGTCAGGGAAAGCCAGACATGGGTGAGTTCAAGGCACGGGCAGGAATTCCAAACAAGTTTAGAAATTTCAGTAATTTGTAGTAAAACAGAAATTAACTTTTCATGACTTTGTGACGAGATGGCTCCCAATATTAAGATGGAATTAGGCTGGGTTCCTCACTACTAGGGTGGTAACCTCTTTCCTTGTCTGTTGCTCTGCCAGGATGAGGGGCCCAAAATGACTAGGTAACAGCTATAACTTTAGTTTTAATTATTTTCTTACTGTGCCTCCTGGTAAAATATCTGAAAGTCAGAGTCTATAGCAATTTAAATCAGGGGGTGGGGGACTAGGAAACAAATTCACCAAGTGAATTTTGAAAATAATGGTGAGTGGGACTACTCCTACTTCTACCCCTTGGTTCAGAGATCTAGGTATTCTCTATAAATGTAATGATTTGTTGATTTAAGGTGTAGATTGAACATCCCTAGTCCAAAATTCCAAAATCTGAAACTCTTTGAGTCTAACATGACACCTCAAATGGAAAAACCACATCTGACCTCCTCACAGTACTTTAAACACAAGTTGCACTAAAAATAATTTATAAAATTACTTTTAGGGTAATGTGTATGAGTTATATATGAAACAAAATAATTTTGTGTTTAAATTTGGGTCCTATCCCCAAGCTATTATATGTATGCAAGTATTTCAAAACATTAAACAGTTCTGGTCCCAAGCATTTTGGATAAAGGATATTCAACTCAATCTATATTTATCTTGAAGGGCATCACATTCCTAATAAGATCATCTCTAAGCTGCACTTTTAAAAGCTATTATAGTATGCCACCTAAAACTGTCTCAGATTTGACTTAGATTTCAAATTATGTATGTATTTACATTTATACATGTATATGCATATATATGAGTACTTATAGAAAAAAATTAAGAAGCTGTTGCAATGCCTACCAGGCTAGCAGCTTTGGGACAATAACAGATGTGATAAGATGAGTTGATTCTGTGGTCATCTGCCCTTGTCTTATCTTTTTTCCTGCAGAGTAGACTCCTTGTGAAGGGAAACCTATTCTGTAGCTTTTATCTGGGCCATCATGGCTGTTTTATTCATGGGCCCTTTATGGAAGTATTGGAATGAGTTAGGTCAGAGATTAGCTGACTTCACTTAATAAGTTAGCCTGCTGATTGATACTTTCTCTTTAGTGGAGTTCTCTGGTAAAACAGATCTTTACCTTTGTACATACTTTCATAAACCTGTCCATATACTTCCAAAAATAATTTCTGGATCTTCCTTGCCTTTGACCATCTATCTAAACTCCTTGCCACCACCCAGGAGTCCATGTCCCACTTTTTTCTCACATGAAGTGGATAAGGAGATGCATTTCTGAAAACTCTGCCCAGTAAAGGATTAACCCTTATCATTGTCTTTCAGAGAAGTAATTTAATGGGGCTATAATTCATTTTCATTTTGGAACAGTGTCCTGAGATGATCCATCCATATTTATTTCTTTCCTTTCAGCTGATCTTGGGAATGTCCTAGGCCGGTTCTTGTTTTCAGTTCCTGATTACTTGGGCTTAATCCAAATAGACCTGCTTCCTTTTTTTGATGGATCAATGCTGTGCTTCTCTGATCTTATGACTTCATTGATATGGTAGCACCCAGATCATGAGAGTTACCTCTGGGTACATAGTCCTTTGATGACCAATAGGCAAATGCTTAGACTCTTCCAGGGCATAGTAATTTGCCAAGAGTAGTATGCCACACTGAGCACAGTGGTGCACACCTGTAATCCCAGTGACTTGGGTAGCTGAGGCAGGAGGATCAAATTCAAGACTAGCCTGGGCAACTTAGCAACACTCTATCTCAAAATAAAATTTTAAAGGAGCTAGGTACATAGCTCAGTGGTAGAACCTTCCCGGGTTCTGTTCTCAGCATACCATTCAACACCCCCCCCACACACACAAAAAAAAAAAAAAAATTATGCCATATTTTATAGATGATGTGTTAACTTTCTGCTGCAGACAGCATAGTTTTGCTCTAGAATTAAGGTTCCAGGCTGCACCTCTTCTGTAGATAAGTGACTCTGCACAATGTCTTTGTCCTGAAGTTGGTATTTGGCTCCACAGAGCCTATAATCTTCTCTCTTGAGCATATCAATACTCCTAGTAACAACCAACCAGTTCCATAGTCTTTATGGTTATTATTTACTCCATATCACTTGTAACAATTCTCTACTACTATATAATAAACCACTTCGTAATTTAGTAGCTTAAAATAGTAACTATTATTGCTTATTAATTTATGTTCACCTTAGTTCTGCTTACTTGGGCATGGCTTGGCCTCTATTGCTTGGATTTTCTGACTTTCCCATGCATCTATAGTCATTAGGTGGACTGGTTAGGGTTTGACTGGTGCAATCAAACTTCATATGGTTGGCTGTTGGCTGGCTATTGGTTTTGGTGATTGGGCCATGTATCTTTTGCCATCTAGCAAGCTGGCATGGAGTTACTCATATAACAGTGATGGGGTTCCAGGAGAGGAGAAATTTACAAGACACCTTTAGACTTAGGATCTGAACTCACACATTGTTACCTCTATCACATTCTTTGTGGAAAGGAAATCAAGCTAACCCCATTAAAGGATGAAAGATTAGACTGTACTTCTGGATGAGAGGCATAGATACAGAGGGGAATAAAACAACTTTATCGAGGTGCAGTTTACACATCTTAAAATTCACCTGTTTTACATATACAATTCAATGATTTTTAGTAAATTTATTCACTTATATTCTATCACTGTAATCTGGTTTTAGAACATTTCTGTTACCCCAGTACAGTCTGTTTTACAATCATTCTGCCAAATTTTTAAATGTTGTGGAGATTGCATTAGCCATGTCCACTTTTATTTATCCTGTCCCGATGGAGCACAAATGAAATTCTTAGGAATTATAATACTATTGGATACCATAAGTATTACTACCAACAGTGGAATTTCTGTTGCCATTGTCAAATAAGTGCCCCAATTCCAGAGCCTTATCCTTAAAGTATGCTTCCTAGGCCCATTTCTTGTACCAACTGTTGTAGATCAGATTCCTCAAAATTAGACTTTGAAATGGAGGTTAGTATACCAGTGAGTTATTAAGGAAATATTCACAGGGGAATACAGGAAGGGAGCAAGAAAACCAAGGTAGTGAAGGGTAAGAAATGAAGCATGGGTGTGGTCTTGGACCAAAATCACACAGAGGTTAGACTTCATCCTGGTCCTAGAGAAAGTATCTCATACCTTGAGGGCAAGCCTAGTTACTGGCTCTGAAACATTGATCTAGGATGATATGAGGGTGTAGAAGAGAGATCATAAAAATGGGGCCAGAGGGGTTTTGAGTGGAACACTTAACATTGTTAGCCATTGACTTAATTCATGATGATTTCCCTAAGTTAGCACTTTTATCCAAAGCATGAACTTTTCATTTGAATGGACGCTGTCTACTTATGAGTTCAGGTATCTGGGAATAATGGAGGGGGAAATGGGCTTGTTTGAGAAGGTTTAACTTTATATTTATTAACTTAAAATACTTTGATTATTATAAGTTGAACTGACATTTAGTAAATAGTATTATAGATCATACACAATGAAAGAACATTTGGGGTTTTTTTTGTGGGCGGGAGTGGTACCAAGAATTGAATTCAGGGGCACTCAGCCACTGAGCCACATCCCCAGCCCTGTTTTGAATTTTATTTAGAGACAGGGTCTCACTGAGTTGCTTAGTGCCTTACTTTTGCTGAGGCTGGCTTTGAACTTGTGATCCTTTTGCCTCAGCCTCCCAAGCCACTGGGATTACAGGCATGTGTGCTACCACACCTGGCAAACATTTTGGTTTTTGTTTAACTTTTTATACATTAAGCTAGCTCTTGGTAATAAAAGGTTATTTTCATAATTCTTAGCTAATTCACTGAGCACTTGAAGATTTAACAACCTCATTACCTAACTTTTAGGCATATCAATGACTTTGGCACTTGAAATGTAAATTTTTAAATGACAGCTGTTAAAATTATTAATATCTTTATATATTTATATTACATTGATTTAAAATTATTAACTATAGGAACAACAAGGCTATGACAGATCCCTCCAGAAAGTATTTAATCAGTAGTAGAGAAAAGCAACTGAGTTTGAAACAGACAGAAGAAAATCGGACATCAGGTAAGTTTAGGTCTTCTATATAAGATTTATTTGATACTGTATTAGATTAGAAATAAATACTTAAACTGGGACATATGTCTACATTATTCAGGAATAATGCAAAATTCATTAAGTAGTTATTCGGCTCTAATTCATATCCAGTATTTAGCCAAAGAATGTGTTTGTGTGTGTGTGTATTTTTAATTTTATTTCTTTATTTTTTGCAGTGCTGGGGATTGAACCCAGGGCCTCACACATACTAAGCAAGTGTTCTACCACTGAGCCACATTCACAACCTGCTAAGATATTTTTATAGTGTTAGAAATATAAGGAAACTTGTATTCTCTCTCTCTCTCTCTCTCTCTCTCTTTATATATATATATATATATATATATATATATATAGGATCCAGGCTTTACCTTCTTTCTCTTTTTGACTGTCTGAAATTAAGCTCTTTTGTTGTCACAGCTACTAGGACCATAGATTGAATCAGAGAAGTTAAATTGGTTGAAATAAAAATTAATCAATGTTGCTACTTATAAGATAATCTTATTTAGAAGATATTGAAAGTGTTGTCTAAAGCCGTTGTTTAAAATTGCCTTATAATGTTTTTATAAAAACGGAAAGGATGTTTATGAGTTTTTGTCAGATGTTTCCCACATTGACCTAGGTGTCTGATTATAGGAAATTCTTAGAGACTCAGATATCTGGTAGTGATTGGAATATCATGTCAGCTTAAATTGAAGCAAGCTAAAATATGTTGTAGTTTTGATAAATTGATAATTAAGAATTTACTTAGGTCTCTGAAGTGTTCTCCTATTAGTGGTTTGGGATTGTTATATTGATTCCTACAGAAAGAAGTATCTAATATGAGTCTTAACTCTGAAATATTTAATACTTAAATGATATAAACTCAACTTGTTGGTTTTCAGCTTTTATAATCAGCCAATAGTTAGAAAGCAGAAAAATATATTTTCCTTAACTAAGGAAAATATAGAAGTGTATGGCTGGGGCTCAGTGGCAGAGTGCTTGCCTAAAACGTGTAGGGCACTGGGTTCCATCCTCAGCACCACATAAAAATAAACAAATAAAATAAGGGCATGCTGTCCATCTACAACTACAAATATATATATATATATATATATATATATATATATACACATATACACACACACACACATACATACACACACACATACACAAATATATATGTGTGTATATATATATATATATATATATACACACACACACACATACATACATATACGTGCAGTAGAGTCACAGGGTTAATCAGTAAAAGAACTAAAGTTAACACAACTAATAATTGGTTGGAGAGAGGAGACAAAAAGTATCCTCAGTACACATCTTTGTGGACCTCAGTTTGGGGTCATGTGAATGAAAATCTTCTAATTTTCTATAATGAAGAGTCAACTGATACTATTTAAAATGAATACATAAAGAAATAGTAGAAAGGCAGTGGAATGAGATGGATGTCATTACTCTAAGTACATGCATGAAGACACAAGTGGTGTGACTCTATGTTGTGTACAACCAGAGATATGAAAAATTGTGCTATATGTGTAATATGAATTGAAATGCATTCTGTCATAACAAATTAGAATAAAATTTTAAAAAAGAAATAGTAGAAAGCACAGACTTCTAGCACTGTACAGAAGAAGAAAAACTAAGTTTCGAAAAATGGTTAGAAACTAGAATCAAAAGTTTATAGAGCTTTTGGGCAAGGGAACCTTGCTTTACTATTCTTTTCCCATAGTACTTAATCTCTAAATATACATGTTTTAATTTGATGAAAACAAAGGGAAAAAACAGTTTAATGTAAACAAGCCCAGTGTATAATTTATTATTAAATGAATTTGAATGGTTGATTTAAATGTTAAATTTTTCCTTTGTTTGTTTGTTTTATAGGGCTTTTGCCTTTGCAGTCATCATCATTTTATGGTAGCAGAGTTGGGTCTAAGGAGTACTCTTCTGGTGCCTCTAACCTAGACAGGTATGCATTAATTGTGTGCCTTATGGAAAATTTGAAGAGCTTTCTTTTTCAGAATTTTGAATGATGGAATGGGCTATGCATTATGTTTCTAAGTGAATTACCTAATTTAAGCATATCAAAATTAAATGAGATACATAGAATTTTGACAGTTCAGTTAGAAATTACTTTAGAACTGTGTTAGTTTGATATCTCTCACTCTACTCTTTTGCTTTGTCTCCCTCTTTTTTTTTTTTTTGTTTTGTGGTACTGGGGATTTAGCACAGGGGCACTCTAACACTGAGCTACTCTCCAGTCCCAGCCCTTTTTATTTTTATTTTTCCTTTTGAGATAGGGTCTTGCTAAATCAGTGGCTCCAAGTTTCCTTAAATTTGTGATCTTCCTGTCTCAGCCTCCCAAGTTGCTGAAATTATAGGGATGTGCCACTATGCTCAGCTCTTACTTGATCTCTTTTCAAAAATTTTTTCAACAAGTGAATAATCTTAGATCTCAGAAAACTTACACTGAGGCTGCAGGTTGTGATTGGTGATATTATCAGATTCTAGACCACTGTATTTTCCATCCTCCCAAGTAATGAGCCTAATAAGATTTCTCCTGAGGCCTTTTTAATGATGCCTTTGTTTCCAGTGTATTTGTTAAGCTGCTTTCTAAAAATTAAGTTTTTTTTTAACAAAAATTTCACATGAATATCTTTTATTGGAAAAAAGCTAGTCTGAAATTTAATTGTTGATTCTATATATATTTTTTAGGTTTATTGGATACATATAAAACAACTGCTAAGCACTTGTTGAGAAGGCATGATTGTAGAATGTGGTACAGAGGGGTGATGGTTTAAAATGTAAAAAGTGAAGGTATATAATATATATGCATGTATAATATATATGGTGTGTAATGTATATTCTGTATGATGACCTGTCATATTTTGTCTTATTATTGGAGGTTAATTCAAAGTGATAAAGACATCTTATTTGTAAAGATGATTAAGATGAAGTAAACAACTAGATACTATATATTTATGTATATTCAACCTTGTGTGGTACCTCTCAAGTGCTTTATGACTACAGTAGTAATAAGTTATTTATACTTAAAATCTTGAATTATTTCGTCTCATTAGAAGAATTTTGAAGCAAATGATTTTTTAAAAAATGCCTAAATTTGGTTTGCAAATGGTTTATTAAATACACAAATTTATTAAAATAAAAGAATGAGCATATTCGTTCCAGATAGGAACATTTGGGAGAAAAATCATGTTAGTGCAAAGCTACCCTCAAATATCATGTGAAAATTTCCAGATTGGTGTGAAAACCAATAATGAGCAAAAACTGAAGTCATAAGGCACAAGTCAAGTATTGAGAACTGGGCTTCAAAACCAAAATGAGGCTGGGAATTGTGACTCCACTTAGAAGATATGAAGCTGGGTATCTAGAACAACTCTCTGAGCTAATAAATGAGAGCAAAACATTTCTGTATAACTACCTGTTGTTGGACTTTTAATTTGCTGCTTACTGATGCTCTCTGAATAGGAAACAAAAGATTCAAAAATGGGACTTACAACAAATGGCATCTGCTTCAGTGTTACCTATATAGGGGCAAGAATTAAGAATCCAAAACATAAAGTCCTGTGTTCAGTAGAAGACAAGGCAGAGGCAGTTACCAAGCATTTGGTAAAAAGAAGATCATGGAATGCAGTAGAGTGAGGAAGTGATCTGTAAAAATAAAATTAATAAGATAATTAAGTTGGGCTTCTTGGTCTATCCTCCATATCTTCTGAGTATTACAGGAAAAAAAGATGAAGGAGAATAAAGGCAAGAAATAGAGAAATAATGGATAAAAATAATGAAAGTCCTCACATTGAAAAACCTCCACAAATGCCAAATAACAAATATTCTTTTAAAAAATCATTATAGAAGATGGTGGCTAAATAAAAATTTAAAAGAAAATAATGACCTTTATAGAAGAGAAAGTCAGATTGACATAAGCAACCATAGGAATAGAAGACAGATGGTAACAGATTTATAGCATAAAAATTCTATACCAAGTTCAATTACAATTGAAGAACATAGACAAAAGAATGTTGTTTTTAGATATGCAAAAACAAGGAAACTAAACAAAGGAGTAGAAAAAATAAGTGAGCCAGGAAGTTTAAAAAGCATATTTTAAAAAGCTAACTATTTTTAGCATGTTTGGCTAATAAGTGCATGTGGTATAAAGTTCAAAAGACATAGGGTATATACAGTAAAAAAATATTTCTTTCCTATCTCCTAGTTTTCATTATTTCTTTCCAGAAGCAACCACTGTTAACAATATCTTTTTGAGGTTATTCTATGTATATAAATACATTTTGATAGTTTTTGTGAAATGGGAATTGGTAGGATTAAAAGTAAAGAATGAATAAAATATTGGACAATGAGAAGAAATACAAGAGGGAGGAAGGGTACAGAGATATTAAAACATTTAAAGTTCCTTATTTATGAAGCAGCTGCAGTTAAGTTAAATAGACACATTAAAAAAAGATTGTGGGCTGGGGTTGTGACTCAGTGGTAGAGCACTCGCCTAACATGTGCGAGGCCCTGGGTTTGATCCTTAACACCACATAAAAATAAGTAAACAAAATAAAGGTATTGTGTCCAACTACAACTAAAAAATAAATATTAAAAAAAAAAAGTTAAAGATTGTTTCTTCTCGCCAAGGTGAAGTACTAGGGACTGCTTTTATCTTCTCTCCTGAAACAGCTAAGAACTTGAGACATTGGTTATCAAAGAATGGACCATGATCCCCTGAGAGATGCAAAACAGATGAAATGAATCTTATGACTGCCCCAGCTTACTTCCTAGAGGTTCCCAACTCATAGCACTGGGTGAGGGAAACAGGCAGAGCCCTGTGCTCTTCCTACATTGAGGAAATGAACCTGGGAGTCCAGGGAGGCCAGCTGATTAGAATTTACACAGCAGAGTACCAGAGGGGACAGAGCTTCACAAAGAAAGAATTGCAGAGATCTATAGAGGATCTTCCTTGAGTATTTAGTTGAATAATGTTTGTACCTTGTTTGGGGCTGAGAATATCCAAAGTCAGGGAAAGAACCACTCAAAAAAGATGTAAGGAAGGGGGCTGGGGTTGTGGCTCAGTGGTAGAGCATTCGCCCAGCACATGCAAGGCCCTGGGTTCAATCTTCAGCACCACATAAACAATAAATAAATAAAGGTATTAAAAAAAAAAAAAAAAGATGAGAGGGGATGGGATTGTGGCTTAGTGGTAGAGTACTCGCCTAAGATGTAAGGAAATAATACTTGATGTTCACAATAAGCTAGGCATAATTTCTGTTCCTAGTAGCAGCAGTTTGAAAACTAAGAAAGGTCTTGACTTGTTAGTGAGGAAAACTATCACTAGACCAATTTCTGTTCTGGTCCCACAAACTAAACCTTAAAAGCAGGACCCTGAAAGACTGTTCCCAGAAAGTTAACCATATCCCAGAACAGAGTTAAAGAATGTTTGTAGAAATATGAAATATCCATCACCTAAAAATGTAAAATTCACATCTACCTGCCATCCAAGAAAACATTAGTAGACATTCAAACAAGCAGGAAAATATATACTCTAAGGAGGAGATTCAATAATACTGACTCAGAAATGACATAGATGATAGAATTAGTAAACAGATATTTATATTCTGTATGTTGAAAATAGAAGAACAAACATCAAATAGACAGAAGATACCTTTTTTTTTTTTTTTTGTACTGAGGTTTGAACTCAGGAGTGTTTAACCACAGAACTACATCACCAGCCCTTTTATATACACACACACACACACACACACACACACACACACATATATATATATATATATATATATATTTTAATGGACACAATAACTTTATTTTATTTATTTTTATGTGGTGCTGAGAATTGAACCCAGTGCCTCACATGTGCTAGGCAAGCAATGTACCACTGAGCCACAACCCCAGCCCCCTTTTTTTATATTTTATTTAGAGACAGGGTCTTGCTGAGTTGCTTAGGGCCTTGCTGAGTTGCTGAGGCTCCCTTTGAACTCACAATTCTCTGGCCTCAGCCTCTGAGCTGCTAGAATTATGGGCATGCAACACTGTGGCTGGCAGAAGATATTTTTTTTAAACCTTAAAATTTTAGATATCAAAACTATAATGCACTTGAATGGTGTGACTCTACTTTGTACAACCAGAGACATGAAAAATTGTGCTCTGTATGTACTATGAATTGAAATGTATTCTGCTGTCATGTATAACAAATTTAAATAAATATTTAAAAAAAAAAAACCCTATAATGGGGCTCGGATTGTGGCTCAGCGGTAGAGTGCTCGCCTATAACGGGCACGACCCAGGGTCGATTCTCAGCACCACATAAAAATAAAGGCATTGTGTTGTGTCCATCTACGAAAAAGATTCTCTCTCTCTCTTAAAAAAAAAAAAAAAAAAAACTACAATGCAATTTGAAAAATACACCAGATTAACAGCAGATTAGATAGTGCAAAAGAAAAGATTAATGAATTTAAACAACAATAATAGAAACTATCTACTGTGAAACAAAGAGGGAAAAAAAGACTAAAATATTAACAGAGTTACAGTGAGCTGAGGAGCAGCTTCAGGTGGCCAAATTATTTTCTAGCTTTAGGTGGACACAGTATCTTTATTTTACACTTATGTGGTGCTGAGGATCGAACCCAGTGCCTTCTGCATGCTAGGAAAGCGCTCTACCACTTGGCCATAACCACAGCCCCCCAAATATATCTCTTAAATTAGAGTCCCCAAGGAGGAGAGAAAAAGTGAGAAAACAAGTATTTCAAGAAAATAATCTAAAAGATTTTAAAGTTTACTGAATAATATAAAACCACAGGTGGAAGAAACCTCATAAAGCATACTGAAAGCTATATCAAGTACAGTATAATTAGTGCTTAAAACCTGTGATAAAGGAAATCATTGTAAAGATACTGGAAGAAAAAAAGACATTAAGGGCCTGGGATTGTGGCTCAGCTGTAGAGCACTCGCCTGGCATGTGGGAGATCCTGGGTTTGATTCTCATTACCACATAAAATAAATAAATAAAATAAAGATATTGTGTCCAACTATAACTAAAAAAAAAGTATATAAAAAATAATAACTTAATTGAAAAAAAAAGAAAAAGACATTAAGTATAGAAACAAAAATAAGCAGCCGGATGCGGTGGCACATGCCTTTAATCCGAGCGGTTTGGGAGGCTGAGACAGGGGGATTGAGAGTTCAAAGCCATCCTCAGCAAAAGCAAGATGCTAAGCAATTCAGTGAGACTCTGTCTCTAAATAAAATACAAAATGGGGCTGGAGATGTGGCTTAGTGGGTCAAGTGCCCCTGAGTTCAATCCTGGGTTCCCCCGCACCAAAACAAAAACAACAACAACAAAAAATAGTGCCTAATGCATGGCCTAGCCAGACAATAAGTAATTTGGAGCAACTGGTTTTCCTTATAGGAAGTAAATCATGAAGCTGGGTGTGTTGATGCTCACCTGAAATCCCAGCTAGTTATGAAGCTGAGGCAGGATTATGGCAAGTTCGAGGTCAGCTTCTGCAATTGAGCAAAATCCCTGTGTCAAGATTTTTTAAAATGGAAAGGGCTGGGGATGTGGCTCAGTGGTAGAGTACTTGCCTACCACCTGAGAGACTCTTATTAGTCCCCAGTACCATGAAAGGAAAATAAAGTAATTTGTATTCTTTTCTCACAACATGACAGGTAAATGTGAATTAAAGACTTAAAGAGAGAGGAAAACCAAATTTAAAACTTTTAGAGAAAATACTGATAAATATTTCTGTGAGCTTATGGCACAGGATGATTTCTTTTAAAACACACACAAATCAAAGCCATGAAAGAAAAAATAAATTTCACTACCAAAAACTTTTAAACTTAGATATATGATAGACAAAGGATTATTGTACAGAATATGTAAAGAACTACAAATCATTAAGAACCCAGTGTAAAACAAAGTATATAGAAAAGCATTTCAAAGAAAAAAATATATAAAAATATGTTCATTGTTAGTGGTAGTCAGGGAAGTGCAAAATAAATAACATCAAGTTCAAGTATCACTATTCTGTTTAAAATTAAAACTTCTAATAATAAGCAATGGAGAAGTGAGAAAATAACAGTTCATTTTGGTAGAAATATAAATTGCTTTTGGCTTTTTGGAAAACACTGTATCTAAGACAAGTAAAAATACCTTGAATATTTCCACTTATAAACATATAAACTAGAAGTTTTTCTTAAGGAAATTGAGTAGGAAATGTTTGTTGTGTTGGTACCAGGCAGAACTATACCTTACAGGGGCAAGAAACTGGGCTTTACCATTTGTTGCTCCACAAACCCAGAGTCAGATTGGCAGGAAAATAGATTTTATTCAAAGTCAGCTTTGAAGGAAGATAGAAACTTTTTTGTTTTAAATTTCCGTCTTTGGAAAATTCAAGAGCCAGGAAAGCTTTTATAAGAGGCAGCAAAGTGGGACAAAAGGCATGTGCGGATTTAATTATCCTGTGCTAGACAGGCCACAGCAGAGGGCAGTTCCTATTCTTAGCTTCCATGTCATCCTTCAGACCAGGAGAGGCAACTCTTCAGCCTTTACTCTCAGTATGAGGAAATACAGGATGCTATCAGGAAGTTGTTCTTATAGAAGGACCCTTAATTTGTCTGTTTCAGTGTTGCTATTTATAATTGTGGAAGAAGTTGACTCCCTAAATCTGTCCAAGACTAGGTAAACTAATGTGTGATATCTCTAAAATGGATAAAAGTGAATAATAAAGTATAATTATATATTTTTAGTGTAATTATTTAGTTTTCCTCAAGCCATTAACTTGGTTTATTTTGCTTATGGGTTAAATATATATAGTATTATAAACCTCTTTAGCTCTCTCTCTAATTCATATTTATGAGTTTCCCCTCCAAGTGACTTTAATTACCATTTTACCATTATTACCCTAAGTTTAAGATTTCTTCCCCTAGATAGTGACTTCTTTGAATCTACTGGAGTATGGTAGTAACTTTCAAATTTTTATTTTGCTTCTTCCTTATTTACTTTTTTTTTTTTTAAATAGGACTGTTTCAAGCCAGACTCCCTCTGCCAAAAGAAGTTTGGGATTTCTTCCTCAGCCAACTCCTCTTTCTGTTAAAAAACTGAGGTGTAACCAGGATTACACTGGCTGGAACAAACCAAGAATGCCCCTTTCCTCTCACCAACAGCAACAACTGCAGGGGTGGGTAATTTTTCACTTTCTGTTTTATAAAATAATTCAATTGAATTGTGCTGTTATAAAAAAATAATGAAAGGAGTCACATTAATTATAGCTCTAAAATATTTACAAATTAGATCACTTATGAAAGATTTCACACATCCATAAGAAATGTTGAGTCCATTATCTGATCTCCAGATGATTTTTTGAAGTATATATAATTTTCTTTTTAAAGGCAAAAACAAAGATTCTCCAAGCTCATACACTGCCTCTTAGTACTGATATACTTTCAATGTCGATTTTAATGTATTCTCTTCAGCACCTTTATGATTATATTTTTGTTAGACATAAAAAAATGAGATCATAATATAACTGAAATAATGATAGTAG
Organism: Marmota flaviventris; assembly: GCF_047511675.1. Lineage (NCBI taxonomy): Eukaryota > Metazoa > Chordata > Mammalia > Rodentia > Sciuridae > Marmota > Marmota flaviventris. The sequence continues at coordinate 18,575,294 of NC_092508.1, forward strand.
CAGTCACACCTAAAGTGTTTATTATGTGCCAGATTTTGTATGCTAAGGGTTTAGTCCTTTTTTCTTTAAACCCTTTCAACAGCTATGTCAGATAGATATATTAAAATTCTGCTTTTATACATTAAGTAGCTAAGGTTTAAGAAAGTTAATTAACTTGCTTAAAGTGATGTAGTCAATAGGACAGCAGTGTTAAATCCAGGCAGCTGGACTCCAGTTGAATTCTTAAGCATTGTGCTATATTGTTTGTTCTCTAATTTTTCACTGCATAATAATCCTTATGTATTAATACAGAACTTTAAACTATGTTAGTATGCATTTTAAGTTTCTCTGTTTTCCAAATATAATCCAAGATAGAATGAACGTTTATATGTGTGTATGTGTGTGTATACACACACATACACACATATGTTTTATAGTACTTCATGAAACTTTTACAGGATAAATTGTTGAAATTGTTAAGACTAAGGAAAGCTGTTTTATTTATTCATTTATTTTTTATTGGGGATTGAACCTCGGGGTGCTTTATCACTAAACTACGTCCCCAGCCCTTTAAAATTTTTTATTAAATACAGTGTCTTTATAATTTGCTTAAGGCTTTGCTAAGTTGAGCATTGACGGGTATCTTCAACTTAGCAAAACCAACCCTATCTCAAAATAAAAAGGGCTGAGGATGTAGCTTAGTGGTAGGGTGCCCCTGGGTTCAATTTCCGGTACCAAAAACAGTGTTCAGGACCAGGGATTCCTTTTTTAAAAAAATATGAGTAGAAAACTTCCAGGTCTTCAGGATAAAGGAGGCTACCTAATTTTAGAGTTCCTTACAAAAACTGTTTTTGTTTGTTTGTTTGTTTGTTTGTTTTAAAGAAAGCCATGAAATCAATGAGGAGTGCAAAGAGGAGCACACATGATACATGCTTTGGCATTACCAGGAGACAGTAGATCTTTAAATTACCTTCTAAGTAGATATGCAAGCAAAATTCCTGTGTAGTGTTCCTGTTTCTGCTGTCTAAGCTTGTAAATATTGAAAGAGACAAGAGACTGAAGTATTTACATGAAAAAAACATATACGAGGGGAAGACTTATGAAACCTGAAGAAATCATTCTCAGAAAGGGAAAATTAAATATTAACTACCCACATACTAAATTTAGATTTCAATGTTGGTAGTTGTTTAAGAACATTCTTGGGCTGGGGATGTGGCTCAAGTGGTAGCGGGCTCGCCTGGCATGCGTGCGGCCCGGGTTCGATCCTCAGCACCACATACAAAGATGTTGTGTCCGCCAATAACTAAAAAATGAATATTAAAAAAATTCTCTCTCTCTCTTTAAAAAAAAAAAAAAAAAAAAAAAAAAAGAACATTCTTAGAAGCTGGGTATGGTAGTGCACACCTGTAATCACAGCAGCTTGAGAGGCTGAGGCAGAAGGATCTTGAGTTCAAAGCCAACCTCAGCAACTCAGCAAGGCCCTAAGCAAGTCAGCAAAACCCGGTCTCTAAATAAAATTTTAAAAAGGGCTAGGGATGCAGCTCAGTGGTTAAGCACTCCTATGGTCAATCCCCAGTACCAAAAAAGAAAAAAGAAAAAAAAATCAAGCACAAAACTAAATATCAAAAAGGTACCTTCTACCTAGAAACTCAAAAAATCATATTAAGAGACTCTTGGGTCAAACAAACAAATTGCAGATATTCTGAAAATGAATAAAATTGGAAATAAAGTGTAATCATCAGAGAAAAATTAGTGGTGGGAATACATAAGTATACAGTCTTAAACCAAAGACCATCTGTATATATCAATGCAAATAAAAGATTGAAAATAAATCAATTCTGAGTTCCAACTGAAAAAATAACAAACCAAAACAAAACACAAAGAAGGAAGTAATAAAAATGAAGAGAGTTGCATGAAATGGTGAACTGAAAAGCAGTGAGTCATATTAACAAATCAGAGTCCATAGTCCCCAACTTACATTGGTTCAATTTAGTATTTTTTTACTTTAAAATGGTACAAAAGTGATACATATTTGGAAGAAACTATACTTCAAATTTTAAATTTTGATCTTTTCCCAGGCTAGCAATATGTGACACTATACTCACTCCTGTGATACTGGGCAACAGCAATGGCAACAAACCACAGCTCCCAGTCAGGCGTGCAGTCTGAGGGTAAACAGCTGACACTGTATAGCTGTTTGTTGCTCAGCTGTGATTTTTGGTAGGTTACATGTATTTAGTGCATTTTCAACTTATAAATATTTACAACTTATAATGGTTTTATATGGGATATAATAAGCTGTTCTTAAGGCGCATCTGTGCTAGTTACTTAAAAAAATGATGAAATAGATAAGTCACTGGATTTTTAGACAATATAGAAAGAAGGGAAGCAAGATAAGAAATGACAGGGGGAAATAATTGTTGATAAAGAAGAAATTTAAAGAATCATTTGAGACTATTTTGTACTTGGCAAAAAGAATTTCAAGTGGTCCTGGGTTATAGCTCAGTGGTAGAGGGCTTGCCTCGCCTGTGTGAGGCATTGGGTTTGATCCTCAGCACCACATAAAAACAAATAAACAAAAATAAAGATATTGTGTCTATCTAAGCTAAAAAAAAATATTTTAAAAAAAGAATTTCAAGTAAATGGATGGAACTGGAGAATATCCTGCTAAGTGAAATAAGCCAGTCCCCCAAAAATCAAAGGTTGAATGTTCTCTCTGATATTTGGATGCTAACCCATAACAAGGGAGGGTTGGGAGGGGAAGTAATAGAAGTTCGTTGGATTAAACAAAATAGGAGTGAAGGGAAGGGGGTGGGGTGGGAATAGAAAAGACAGTAGAATGAATCGGACATAACTTTCCTATTATGTTCGTATGTGAGTACATGACCAGTGTAACTCCACATCATGTTCAACCACAAGAATGGAATCAGCATCGTAATGAGTTACACCCTCATTTATGTATAATATGTCAAAATACACCCTATTGTCATGTATATCTAAAAATTAAAAATAAAAGGATTTTAAAACTTAAATGAAATGTATTTTACCAAATTGATCCCTCAAGATAGAAAACTTAAAACAGTTTATATGGAAAGAAATGAAACTTATCAAGGAGCTTCCTCACATAAAAAGCACCAGGTTGAAGTGATTCACAGGAAATTTCTGTGACATGTTTAGAAATCACAGAATCCTAGTGATACACAAATTATTTCAGAGCTTAGAAATCGAGGAAAAGATTCCGGTGCTTACTTTTCATGAAACAGGTATAACCAAACCTATTCAAGAAGCACAAAAAAAGTATAAATATCACTCATAAATATTGCTGCAAGAAGTCCTAATGCAAGTCCTTTGGATGCAAGGCAACTCTACCAACTGAACTATACCCCCAGCCTTGAATTGTGGATGCTAACCCATAACAAGGATACTTACTATTTTTACTTCTGTTTAATGTTGTGTTGGAGGTATTAGTCAATGTAATTAGATATGGAAAAAAGTAGAAGCATAATAATTGTAAATGAAATACCTAGAAACCATAGTGAGTCGATGTTAAAGTAGCTTAAACAATTAAAGTATTTAGCCAGATAAGCAGGACTGAAAATTAGCAGACATGCCAATACAAATAACCAGTGTGAAGATGTAGAAAGAGAAAATCCAATTTACAGTAGCACCAAAAAAGAAAAATACTTGGGAATAAACTTAAGAATTTTTCAAATTGGGGAAAATTACAAAGTACTCCCAAAAGACACAACAGTAAATTGAAATCCATAGAAAATATCAATTATTCATGGTTAGGACATCTTAGCATATCAAGGTACATAGTTATCTCTACAGTAAATTTAATGTGATCCCAGTAAAAATGCGGTCAGCTTTTTTATGAAGCTGTAGTAATTGATATGTTTCTGTGAAAAAAATTCATATGGAAAAATAAATACAGAAAAATAGTAGGAAAATGCTGAATAGAAATAGGAAGAAGAATAGTCCTACCAGATATTTTAAGATAGTATCAATTCATTATAATTAAAACAACTTTGTACTAATGAGTAAGTAGATGGGCTATCGAATAGAATAGATAGTCCTGATTATAGGAACAATGGACTTTATTAAAACATTAGAATAAATATGCAGTCATTTTGAAAAATATACAGATACATCTTTTTTTTAGGTACTGGGGATTGAACTCAGGGGCACTTGACTCCTGAGCTACATCACCAGCCCTATTTTGTATTTGATTTAGAGACAGGGTCTCACTGAGTTGCTTAGTGCCTCTCTTTTGCTGAGGCTGGCTTTGAACTCTTGATCCTCCTTCCTCAGCCTCCTGAGCTGCTAGGACTACAGGCATGCGCCACCACTCCTGGCACAGTTACATCTTTCTGGTGAATAAATTCCAAATGAAACAGTTCTAAGCATAAAAAATTAAACTCTTCAAGTACTTGGAGAAATTTTTGGCAAATTTTTATGTTATCTTAATGTAGGGGAAAGGCTTTGTAGATTTGATTCAGGATCAAGATTCAGTAAAAGACTGATTAATTTGACTATATAAAAATTAGATTTTTTTCATGGCCAAAAACAAAGGCAAATGACAAATTGAGAATAAATACTTGCTATAAATATTATATATAAAGGGCTGATACCCTTAAATACAAAAAAAAAAAAAGGTATAAATTGAGGTGAGAGGAAGGTAATAATTTAGCCTAATGGCAAGTATCTAATTTTCAATTAGATGAAACTAAATTATCATGATATTATAATGCAGTGGTTCTCAAAGTGGTTTTCTCCATATTGGTAGTGTCAGCATCATCTAGTAACTTGTTAGAAATGCATATTTTTGCACCCTTTCTGTCGAGACCTACTGAATTAGAGTCTCTGGGGTGCCATCCAATAATGTGTAGTTTTTAATAAGCCCTTTAGTGATTCTGATGCATGACTAACTGGAGAACCCCTTGGTACTATTGCACTACACAGACTTCAGGAACTGCCCACGCTATACTGAATGTACCTTAAATACTATTTTTTTTTTCTTTCAGATTCTCCAATTTGGGAAATACATGCTATATGAATGCTATTTTACAGTCTCTGTTTTCACTTCAATCATTTGCAAATGACTTGCTTAAACAAGGTATCCCATGGAAGAAAATTCCACTCAATGCCCTTATCAGGTAATTGTTATATACATTCTTTAGTAACCTCTTACCTTGTTGATTATAGAATAATGGAATTTTAATGCTTAAAATTTTATATGCTATTATACCATCTAATGTTTTGTAAGACATGTTAACCTTGTCTCTTTTATTTTACCAGACGCTTTGCACACTTGCTTGTTAAAAAAGATATCTGCAATTCAGAGACCAAAAAGGACTTACTCAAGAAAGTTAAAAATGCCATTTCAGCTACAGCAGAGAGATTCTCTGGTTACATGCAGAATGTAAGTTAGCAAATGGTTTTTAAATATTTCAGAGATATGGGAAATTGTAATTATTTTAGTATTTAACCTGATTTTTGTTTTAAAATGTGATTTGGGTAGTGTGATCATCATGGATTGAAAAACCTAAGAAGTTATAAGGTTCTGTATGATTCTTCTTGTTTTATCGTATTTTAATATATAGGTGTGGTGTGCCAGTGAAAAATAACCTTATTTTAGCAAAGTGGAGAGTCATTCATTCATTCATTCATTCTAATGCAACTGAATAGTAAAGAATATAAAATCTATTATTTTTATTTTTACTTGTAGTTTTGGGTTAGGGTGAGGTGAGGTTTGCAGTGCTAAGATCAAACCCAGGGCCTTATGCATGCCAGACAAGTGTTCTACCACTGATCTACACCCCAAGCCCTTTTCATTTGTTTTTCTTCACACAATATGTGCCCTAAAATCCTTATTAGAATAAATCTGACCTTGTTCACATACTTCTCTTTCAGGTGCTTATATGAATCACATTGGTAGCAAACTGGCTTTTTTTTTTTTTTAATTTGTAGATGGACACAAAATACCTTTATTTTATTTATTTTGATGTGGTGCCGGGGATTGAACCCAGTGCCTCATGCATGCTCTACCATTGAGCCACAAGCCTCGCGGTTTTTTTTGTTTTGTTTTGTTTTTAATCTTGAACTGACATTTTATTTTATTTCTGGTACTGAAGATTGAACCCCGGGCACTATACCACTGGGCCACATCGCCAGTCCTTTTATAGACAGGGTGCTTTGCTAAGTTACTGAGGCTGGCTTTGAACTCGTGATTCTCTTATCTTAGCCTCCCGAACTGCTGGGATTACAGCCGTGCGCCACTGTGTCAGGATAACAAACTGTTTTTATTATTAATAAAAAAAAAAAAAAAAAGTTTTGATTTGATGACAGATGTTATTATCTTCTTACAATGTTATTATTATCTTCTAAGGATGCTCATGAATTTTTAAGTCAGTGCTTAGACCAGCTGAAAGAGGATATGGAAAAATTGAATAAAACTTGGAAGACTGAGTCTATTCCTGGAGAAGAAAATTCATCAGATATTTCAGCTACCAGAGTATACACTTGTCCAGTTATTACTAATTTGGAGTTTGAGGTTCAGCACTCCATCATTTGTAAAGCGTAAGTAACTTCTGAGAAGACTTCTTTCTCTTAATTCTTTATGGCAAATAATAAAACTTTCTTTTGATGTACCAAATGCTATGAATTCTTATCTTCCTTTCCACATCAGGAAGAAAGCATAAACCCACAGAGTATACAGAACCTTTCTAAGTCATTATCTTTCTATAAAAATGTTTGGTGGGGTAAGAATTGAAGAGAATTCCAGGCTAGGCAGTGGCACACAGTGTGGCAACTGGTAGGAGGTGGGAGATAAGCATCTAGCTGTTTCCAGGTCTTTGGCATGTGGCCCCCACAGACAGCGTACAACATTGCGGTTTGCTTCCCAACCAGCAAGAGCACATCTCACTCAATCTTCCTCTGTTTCTGCCCTCTAGACCCAGATTAAAAGGGCTCCACACAGATAATATGTATTAACTCAAAGTTAAGATTAATAACCTTAATTTTAAGGTTTTGCAAAATTCCTTTTTTTTTAAATTTTTTAATACTTATTTATTAGTTTTCGGCGGACACAACATCTTTGTTTGTATGTGGTGCTGAGGATCGAACCTGGGCCGCACGCATGCCAGGCGAGCATGCTACCGCTTGAGCCACATCCCAGCCCCTGCAAAATTCCTTTAACGAAATAGAGTAGCATCACCGTGGGAGTGATAGCTCATGGTTGACAGGAGTTTTACGACTCAAACTCAAAGGATATGGAATTTTACAAAATCAGGTTTCACCTTAGAACTCTACCTGTCAAGTGCCATTATGTGTATCTGCAAGTATGATGCCAAAGCTGGTGTTTTAAGTAGAAAAACTTGACCTCTTTGCCTTATGCTGTGTACACAGGAGTTCTAGAAAATTAAGAAACCGCACCCCTCCCCCTTTCTTTTTTGCCTAAGTTTTAAAGTAGCTGTTGCTCAATTATACTGCTTGCTCACAGTTGAGCTACTTTTGTTTTATTCTAAATAAATTGTTTCTTTGGTGGGGGAGGGGAGCTTTTATTGTCAGGAAAGCATTCAGCAAATTTTTATTGAATGAAAACTGTTCTTATGCCCCAGTCTTCAATTGTGGCAATAGGGAACTGAGCTGAAAATCAAAATGCTGATAAAGAGGACCAGTGAAAAATAGTTAGCTAAACTAAAAAGAATCAGTTTAATTTCGAGTAAATTAAATAGGGTGTTTTGATCTCTGAGCTCTTTTTTTTTTTTTTTTTTTAATTTATAAAAATATATCCAGCCAGGCACAGCGGTGCACACTTGTAATCCTAGTGACTTGGAAAGCTGAGACAGGAGGATCGCAAGTTCAAAGCCAGCCTCAGCAACGGCAGGGTACTGAGCAATTCAGTGAGATCCTGTCTCTGAATCAAATACAAAATAGGGCTGGGGATGTGGCTCAGTGGTTGAGTGCCGTTGCATTGAATCCTCAATATCCAAAAAAAGAAAAAAGTTTGTGGGTTTTTGAAAACATAAAAGTTTAAAGTTTAGTATTTTAAGAAAGTACTTAAATATTACAACTAAGATTGTTTTCTGTATTAATTTAATAAGTGTTAAAATAAATATAAAAAGGTCTAAGTGTTGTCTGTTACTTATGCCTGCTCTTAGTGTGTCAGCTTTATTCTGCAGGGGTGAAGAGTGTTTCAGGTATATTTGTATCTTTATATTGCTCTAAATACACATATTTGTCCCCTTTTATTGTTAACAGATGTGGAGAGACTATTCCCAAAAGAGAACAGTTTAATGACCTCTCCATCGACCTCCCTCGTAGGAAAAAGCCACTCCCTCCTCGTTCAATTCAAGATTCTCTTGATCTTTTCTTTAGAGTAAGTAAAATCTTTTGTATTTTCACATAAGTAAATTTTATATATCATAGGTAATTGTTTTTAAAGTTGGTTTCTTCAAGGCAAGAGTTTCTATCAAATTATCTTCAGGAAAAACAAATGAAGAATATGTAACATTTGTTTTATAAAGATTGATAAATCTATAGTTCATTGAAGAAGAAAATTGGTTGATTAAGTAGATTATATATTTAAGTCAGTAGCAATGTTTTAAACAACCTTAGAAGCAGTTCATTATTTGTAAACATTAAAGCATTTGAAGTGAAATGCTACAATTTGATAACATGAATTAAATATGAAGATACTGTATAAAAGTTGAGTAATGAAAAAAAGTGTTTTTGCTTTTCATTTCATTTCCTTAGTTTGTATGTGTACCCTGATGAGAATAGGAAGAAAAAAATTATGTTTATCCAAAACTGTAGGTAAACTATACACTGGTACACTGTCACAGATAGAAAAGTTCTGGGGCTTGATCAGACCTGTTACATAGAGACATTATAACTAGTGGAACTTTGCCAAGATCTCTTTATCTATATAATATGGTCCTTATTTTGTTGCAGCAAATTGGCAGGGTTGTCTTTGTAAGATTTAAAAAAAGAAAACTATTCTTTTAACATGAATGTTCATCTCCTCCCAAAGATAAATTCTCTTTTTTTTTTTAATATTTATTTTTTAGTTATAGTTGGACACAATACCTTTATTTTATTTTATTTATTAATTATATGTGGTGCTGAGGATCAAACCCAGAGCCTCACACATTAGGCCAGCGCTTTACCGCTGAGCCACAACCCCAGCCCCAATGCTCTGCTTTTTTGTTGTTTAATCTTTCTGTACTGTTCCTGTTGTAATCATAGACTTAAGACTTTCCTGTGTATCTTATCCCCATTTTTTTAAGGATTTCTTGTTTCAGTTTTCTCTAGGTAATGATATCCACCCCCAACTTTGTTCCATTTAGAGCAGTTGTTCTTAGTGGGCTGTCACCAGAAGATTGAGTTCCATTATAAGGGGTAGAATTACACCTTACAGACCATGAACTCCACCAAATCTGAAGATGATCTTAACTCTGCTATAGCCATATGTTAAAATCTGGATATACTCTTGGAAGCGACTCATGTGTATCCATGAGGAAAAGTTTGAGAATTTGCTACTTAAGAGTCAATTTACTATCATAAACTGAGATGTTTCCTTGGTAAAGACGGAATTAGGAATTCTGAAAGAGGACATGATATTATAAGATGACTATATTTTAAAGATTAAGTCTTAATTTGGTACGTCTTATGGCTCAAGACTTAAAATTTAAATTGGTTCAGAGTTGTCCTTCAACTGAACTAGTAAGACTAAAGAACATGATTTGCATTGAATGAGCTAATGGGATTCAATTTCATCCTTCTTTATTTTTCTCTCATCTTTTTGTAGGCAGAAGAACTTGAGTATTCCTGTGAAAAGTGTGGTGGGAAGTGTGCTCTTGTCAGGCATAAGTTTAACAGGCTTCCTAGGTAAGCCCTTTAATTACCCTTTTAAAAGTAAGTGCTTTAGCTGGGCGCGGTGGCGCACACCTGTAATCCCAGCGGCTCCAGAGGCTGAGGCAGGAGGATTGTGAGTTCAAAGCCAGCCTCAGCAAAAGCAAGATGCTAAGCAACTCAGTGAGATCATGTCTCTAAATCAAATACAAAATAGGGCTGGGGATGTGGCTCAGTGGTTGAGTGCCCCTAAGTTCAATCCCCAATACACACCACCCCAAAAAGTGCTTTATAAAAATACATAATTTTTAAAAAATATTTTTTAGTGCTGGGGATGTGGCTCAAGCGGTAGGTAATGTGCTCGCCTGGCATGCGCGGGGCGCTGGGTTCAATCCTCAGCACCACATAAAAGTAAAATAAAGATGTTGTATCCACCGAAAGCTGAAAAATAAATATTTAAAAATATGTATTTTTTGGTTATACATGGACACATATCTTTATTTTGTTTATTTATTTATTTTTATTTAGTGCCAAGGATCAAACCCAGTGCCTCACATGTGCAAGGCAAGCGCTCTGCCACTAAGCCACATCCAAGTACTTACAAATAGAAGTGAAGTGTAGGAATGAATTGGTGAGAGGTCAGCAACCTAAGATGTAAAGGTTAGAAAACGAGAATACCCTTGCATAAGAAAGGAGGGTGGTTTGGAATGGTTAAGAAGAAAGGGTCTTGAGAGTTCCAAGAAGATGGCAAGAGGATGCAGCTGGTGAGACTTAGAAGTGATGATGGAGACTAGCCAATAGGTTTTTAATTCAGTAATAATATGTAACAATTGGGCAATTAGCAAGAATACAGGTAACAATAAATGTTGGTGGTGAGGATGTTGGGGGAAAGTTTCACTCATACATTGCAGGTGGGTTTGCAAATTGGTGCAACTACTCTGGAAAGCAGTATGGAGATTCCTAAGAAAACTTGGAATAGAACCACCATTTGACCCAGTTGTCCCACTCTTGGGCATATACCCAAAGGACTTAAAATAGCATATTCAGGTGATGCAGCCACATAGATGTTCATAGCATCTCCATTCACAATAGGTAATGTATGGAACCAACCTAGGTACCCTTCAACAGATGAATGGATAAAGAAAATGTGAGATAGATACACACACACACACACACACAGAGAATGGAATATTAATTAGCCATTAAGAAGAATGAAATTGGGCTGGGATTATGGCTCATTAGTAGAGTGCTTGCCTGGCATGTTCGAGGCACTGGATTTAATCCTCAGCACCACATAAAAACAAATAAACAAAACAAAGCTATTGTGTCCAACTATGACTTAAAAAATATGTTTAAAAAAAGAAGAAGAAGAATGAAATTATGTTATTTGCTAGTAAATGTTTGGAACTGGAGACTATATTGCTAAGTGAAATAATCCAATCCCAAAAAAACAAAGGTCAGATGTCCTATCTGATATGCAGATGCTACCACACAATAAGGGGAGGGGAGGGAAGAATGGAAGTTCATTGGATTAGACAAAGGGGAATGGGTGGGTAGGAATAGGAAAGACTGTAGAATGAATTGTACATAACTTTCCTATGTTTATGTATGAATGTACAACCACTGTAACTCCACATCATATTCAATCACAAGAATGGGATCCTAATTAGAATACGTTATACTCCATGTGTGTATGTCAAAATATGTCATGTATATCTAAAGTTTAAAAAAATTAATAATATGTAACATTTAGTTACAGCTTGAGTATTCCTTATTCAAAATTTTGGGACCAGAAGTGTTTCAGATTTTGGAATATTTGCATGTATGTAATAAGATCCTTGGGGGCAGGTCCCAAGTCTAAGTGTGATGCACTAACATTTCTTACACATTATATACATGAAGGTAATTTAAACAACATTTTTAGAATACCTACATTTTGATTGCATCTTGTCAAATGAGGGCAGATGTGGAATTTTCCACTGTGGCATTATTTCAGTGCTATGAAAATTTCACATTTTGGAGCATTTTTATTTTGAATTTTCAGATTAGAGCTCTTCAACCAGTAATTTGTTATTCTTTGTTGTGCTATAGTTTCCCTTTTTTTTTTTTTTTTTTTGCTATCAGGGATTGAATCCAGGGGTGCTCAACCACTGAACCACATCCCCCAGCCCTTTTTACTCATTTGTTGTTTTTTTTTTTTGTTTTTTTTTTTTTTTAAATTTATTTATTTATTTTAGTTCTCGGCAGACACAACATCTTTGTTGGTATGTTGGTATGTGGTGCTGAGGATCGAACCCGGGCCGCACGCATACCAGGCGAGCGCGCTACCGCTTGAGCCACATCCCCAGCCCCCTCATTTGTTTTTTGACAGGGTCTCACTAAGTTGCTTAGGGCCTCGCTTAATTGGTGAGGCTGGCTTTGAACTTGTGCTCCACTCGTGGCAGCCTCCCAAGGCACTAGGTTTATAGGAGTGTCCCACCACAACTGGCTCCCTTTCTTATTCCATACAGTCAGTAAAAATCTGCTTGCAGACACATACACACATGTGTGTGTGAAAATAAAATGGAAAGAGTAATTTTGTGCAATTTGTGCATTACTTTCTCAGAGCATCTTACAAATTATATTGGGCATGGTGGCTGATGCCTTTAATCCAAGTAATTTGGAAATCTAAATCCCAGTGATTTGGGAAGCCAAGACAGGAGACCACATGTTCAAGGCCAACCTCAGCAATTTAGTGAGGCCCTGTCTCAAAAAGTTAAATGGGTTGGGGATGTAGCTCAGTTGGTAGAGTGCTTGCTACACATGCACAAGGCCCTGTGTTCAATCCCCAGCACCACAAAATTTTTAAATATTAAAATGGGGATGTAGCTCAGTGGCAAAGCACCCCTGAGTCCAATCCTCACTATCAAAAAAAATTTTTTTAAATAATAATAAGTTAGTAAGTTTCTAATCATAAAATAGATTTTCTGATTTGGGAATGAAATTAACTTACAGTGTATTAGCACTATATAAAGAAACATAAAGCAAAGCTAGTTACAAAAAATTAGTGTGGTTGCAGGACAGCTTTTAGTTCTTTCTAAAAATAGAATCAGTCATAAACAAGGTTATTATTAACATTAAGTATTTATGTGGCTCTTTGCCTCCAGAGTGCTGTACTTTGTTTTATTAGCTTCAATTTTCTGTGTGGGGTTTCTGGAACTCAGACCCTAGAGACTAGTTCTTTTACATTCCTGATCTGTTTCTTTCTAAATAATAAGTTGTTTCAAAGAAATTGCTTTTATAAATCATAGCAGTATTATTGTTTTGATCATAGTCAGTATTTTTTATCCAAGAGACTTTGTTTTTTCATATTTGGGGTATTTAAAGCAAGAGGGAGGGAGAAAGAAATCTTAAGGCAAAGGATTGATTGTTACCAGCTGTCACTAACAGGAAAGCAGCAGACAATTAAAAGACTTATTTGACCTCATAAGTTTCCCATCCTCTTTTTTTTTTTTTTTTTTAAATATCTATTTTTTTTATTTGTAGTTGGACACAATACCTTTATTTATTTTTATGTGGTGCTGAGGATCGAACCCAGGGCCTCACACGCACTAGGTGAGCACTCTACCACTGAGCCATAATCCCAGCCCCAGTTTCCCATTCTCAAACTGTTTGGTCTTTCAAATGGAAAAGAAAACATTGAGAATTTTTTTCATTGTTTTTTTTTTTTTTTTTTCCCTACTAGGACACCTGTATTAAAGGTTAATTCCAAATGTACATGAAATAGAAGATTCTCTAATGATTAGACTTGTTCTATTTTTATTCAGTCTGTCTCATCTTTGCAGATGATTTTGACTATCATCTTCCTGTTTTATATTGCCTTTTGTTTTGGTGAGGATTATTGAAATTATAGTTAAAATACTTGATTTTTGACATTAATTTGGGTTTCTTCACATCAGTCATATCCTTGTGTTCTTTCACATTGTAAATTTGAAGATCATGAATTTAGCATGGTTTTTAAAAATATTTTTTAGTTGTAGGTAGACACAATACCTTTATTTTATTTACTTACTTTTATATGGTACTGAGGATTAAACCCAGTACCCTCACACATGCCGGGCAAGCACTCTACCACTGAGCCACAACCCCAGCTTAGCATGTTTTTTTTTTTTTTTTTTAAAAGAGAGAGAAAGAGAGAAATTTTTAATATTTATTTTTTAGTTTTCGGCGGACACAACATCTTTGTTTGTATGTGGTGCTGAGGATTGAACCCGGGCTGCACGCATGCCAGGCGAGCGCGCTACCGCTTGAACCACATCCCCAGCCCCCTAGCATGGTTTTTTAAAGACACAATAACTTAAGTCTACAATTTTTTGAATTTATGGCTTCTGTGAAGAAGAGTTATAAACAATAGAAAGGACACAATTTTCCATAAATCAAACTTTTTTTTTGTCTTGGACTGAAGTTTTTTTTTTCCCATAAGATTTTTGAAATTCAATTTCTAAAGTTCTTGTGGGCTATGAAATGTATCTAATCCATCAGGCAGATATTACATTATGTATGAGAGATGGAAAAGGTTACAGCAATGATAACCAAAAAGAACTAAATGTTTCTAAAGAGCTAAAAGCCTTTTCAGACTCACAGACTAGATATGGCATGCAGATGTTTTGTACAATTTTTGGTGGGTCAAAAAAATTTTGTTTCCCTCTTAGCTTCCTCAGAGAAAATTATTCTGAAATTAGAGACTTATTATAAAAAGTCATCTTGAAATAATTAATGTACTATCAAATGTAAGGGCTATGTAACATTTCAGTTTAATAGATATTATTTTACCACGTGGCTATACAACACTTATTCCATTTAAAATTAGTGAAATAAGTAGGGATTTAACCCAACATCAATAGCAACGTTTTATTTATTGCTATTTTTTTTCTAGGAGAATTATATGTATTTTACTCAAACCTCCTTAATCTACCATGTCCAGGTTTTGTTTTCATTTGTACCTAGCCCAGACTCTGACACATGGCAGGTATTTACTGAATGTTCTTTGAAGTATTTAGTTGGGCCAAATGTGCTGGGAATAATAAGCACACAAGGCAAGCGCCTTACCACTAAGCTAATTCCCAGCTGCAAATGCATTCTTAGTTTGTCCAATGTGGTTAGAGTGATCTCTTTTAAGCTATAAATACTACCTGTATTATATATGAGTCAATAGAGTCATCATCTCCTGTTTTTTTAGGGTCCTCATTCTTCATTTGAAACGATACAGCTTCAATGTGGCTCTCTCACTTAACAACAAGATTGGGCAGCAAGTCATCATTCCAAGATACCTGACCTTGTCATCTCATTGCACAGAAAATACAAAACCACCTTTTACTCTTGGTTGGAGTGCACATATGGCAATGTAAGTCCTTCAGGGACAACGTCTTTACTTTCTCTTTTGAAACGTACTTTAGTATCTAATCAAAAGAATGACTGAACACATGACTCCTACATAAAATCAGACTAAGGAGGAGATTTTAATTTTGCTTTATTTTGGAATTTTAGCATTTAATTGCCTGATTGAAGTAATTGAAGAAAATGCCTAAACAAAATTATTCCAAGTTTATTAGTTACCTTTCATAATGGGTACTTTTTTAGGGAATGTTTCTATTCTAAATCACTTGAAGACCATTTGATACATAGGGGAATTTAAATCAAATTTGGCTGGTCATAAGTGTCCCTGAACACTAAAATACTAATTTCTCAGTTCTTTTCCTGGATATTCTGTTTCAGTAACTCTGAGATTAGGCTTGGGATTCAGTATTTTTAATAAATGCTTTATCTTACTCTTTGGGACATGCAAATTTGAGAAACCATGTACTCAGCGTTAAACTGGAGCCCCCAAAATAGATGATGCCTTCATAAATGTAAATTGTCACCAATGTAAAGAACGTCAGTGGTTCCTAGAAATTTCTCAGTGAGAAAAGAAATCACCTTTAGGTTTTGCTTCATTAAAGCAATGCCAGGAAAACCTTAGGACTTCTCAGAATGTCATGTTCTTTTCTGAATACCTTTTTACTTTGAAGCCTTATACTGTAGTTCTTTTCTAGGTGGTAGAATCATAAAGGTCTAGAACTTAGAGATGAGAAGGATTTTTGAAATTTTATCCAAACACTTAATTTTGCAGAGGAGATCCAAGAAGATAAAGTGGTTTTCTAAGGTCCGTTTGTAACTGAAAAGGCTGTTTCTTGACTAGGGAATAGACATTTCAGAAAGTGAATGAACATTTGTTAATATGAATTGATGCAGTTATATAAAATATATTTCCCTTTGGATTCATAAGTTAATACAAGTTTACACTAAAGTCCCCAAGAGTCTACTAATAAAAGCAGGTGCCCAGATTGTCTTAGTAATTTTGGTTTTTCTTCTCTTTTGGCTTTAATTTGGAGTGGATGTATTTACTTGGTGCAAACTGCCCTCTGCTGGTAGAGCTATTATTCTTTCTGGCAGTAGTTGTGTATCATGCCATAAATGTTGATATTTATGATCACTGGCCTAAAATCAGGCTTTGGACAACTTCCTTCACTTATCTGTAGGCAAAATAATATTGTGGTTCTGAACATTAAGTGAGGTAATAAACCTTGAGTTCTTAGTACTGTACTTGACTCCTAATAATACTCAATGAGAGCTATTGTTATTTTATTGCTTAAAAGTAAAGAAATGAAACAAGGTAATTTTCCCTGCCTCTTTCGTATGCATTGTGTTTGACTTCATTTCAGAGCTGTTTATTTAGATTATTAGATCAGAGAGATGGAGCCTAGAGATGGTATTCCATTTATTCTCTTGGCCTCTGTTACTAATAATCTTTAAAAAAGCATTACAATTGTTTGCTTTTCAAGAGTATATATAAGAGATTGTAGTATAGAATAATTCATTTTATAAGTTAAATATATATCTTTAATAATATAATTATGTACATTATATATTTTCTAATTTTCTGATAGTTCTAGACCATTGAAAGCCTCTCAAATGGTGAATTCCTGCATCACCAGCCCTTCTACAACTTCAAAGTGAGTTACATTTCTTGTGTACCCAAAATTTGTATTTTTAAGGATTTGGCTTATCCTAATATCTGAGATTGCCCCCCATTGTTTCTCTTTTTGCATGTTAATTGCTCTGTATTACCATACTTCCAAAATTTTTCTAAATCTGGTTTAGCATATAGCTTAGGGTAAAGACTTTTTTTAACTTTAAAATAAATTTAAATGATTCTCTTAATGTTTTAAAACTTACCATTTGTTAATATTTAATATTTTCATCTTAAAAATTCTAAAAATTGTTAGTAAAGGATTTTAAGAATTGAAGAGATAAAATAAACCCTGTTGGTCTAAGGCCCCACTTCCTCAAAGATAGGCACGGGATTACAAATATCTTTTACCTGTTGCTAGCTAGCCTGGGACTTCTTGTTCTTGACACTGAGTAGGAAGAATTTTGAAAGGAGACAGGAGAATAAACATGCACTAGAATGCAGCTATTCTGCAAATGCTTTGTTTTTTGTTTAGGGCCAAAAATTTGTCCTAGGATGGAAGCAAATGCTTTCTTCTTTCTTTTTATTGAAATTATACTCCTCTAAGATTTTACTAGAACCACAGTTCCTGATTAAACAATTCCAATTGACATAGTTGGCATTGACTTTAAAATTTGTTTTTCTGAAAATTTGATGTCCCAAAGTACTTTTAGAAGAGAGACACATTTGTTGTTTAAGGGCTTTGGGGGGTGTTATATAACAATAAAATGACATTTGGGAACTGCTCTTTTCTTTTCCTCCCGTTAATTATTTTTCAGTGCAATTAAAACCAGATGACTAACATGACTAGAAATCTGAAATGGTACCGATATGAATACTCTTGCCCGTTTCTCAAGATACAAATGAGCATACCACTTGGCTGCTTAGAAAGTGAGCAAGTGATGCATTTAAAGGATGAATATTTTTCATTGCTACAGGCAAGCTGCCTTCTGTAAATATAGTAATTTTTAATGGAATGCACTCCTTATATACTAAAAGTGATGTACCAAATCACTATAGTTGCAAGAAACAGATGGTTTCGTTGGACATCATTGTACCTTGGCATGTCATCTGTTCTCCAGGGTCTGTTTGGTATGAAAATTTGAAAGATTCAACAAAGAATGCTTAGGCCCTTGAAGACCTGTCATGCCGATCAAACTTAAAAGAGGCTGAGTTACGAATCAGAATACCATTGGTTCCTCCATGATGTCCTGTATCACATTTGGCTCTGGGTAAAATAGTAATCAGGTGTCATCCTCATTCAGCAAAATATTTTATTTGGATGAACAAATTAAAAGTTCAGGTTTCCTTAGTGAGCATTAAATCAGAAATGAGAAATTAAGAAGCTGATTGGCTATTTGTACCTTAGGCTAATTGGCTATTTCTATGTTCTATGAAAAACACTTTTGAACACATGGTGTGAGGATGTTCAAGTGTTCAGGCTAGAGTGCAATGATATCCTGGCTGCTCTCAGCGACAGACTACATGTGGGTTTATCACTGACCACTTGCCTCTTTTCTTTGATCTACATTGCTATGCAATTCTTCTGGTTTCCATTGTGGCCTCTTATTTCTTGGTGCCATCATTCTGTAAGTTTATTTACAGTTTTCACATTTAGATTAATTGCATTTTCAAATGTTCATTTTACATTTCTTTAGTATAGCATATGAATTTATCTTAACCTCCATTAAAGAAAGTTTTTTGACTTTTATCACTTTTTCCTTTAGTTTATTTTCAGCTTACCTAGAAGACAATACAGTAACACCTTACTTATCTGGTATCATTGAAGAATGATTGGTATTCCACATAAATCAATTTTCATATAACTGAAGCTTTAAGCATTTACCTTTAAAATTTTTAGCTTTTTTTTTTTAATATTTTTTGAGAGAGAATTTTTTTAATATTTATTTTTTAGTTTTTCGGCGGACACATCTTTGTTTGTTTGTGGTGCTGAGGATCGAACCCGGGCCACACGCATGCCAGGCGAGCGCACTACCACTTGAGCCACATCCCCAGCCCCTAGCTTTTTTTGAATAAAATATTTTCTAAAATGTTACACTTTACTTATATTCTTAAATACACTGAAGATAATTTTTAATATATCTTAATGACTTAGAATCAGCATTATGAGTGTCAGTTATTACACTGTGTTTTCATGTTATACTGCCATCAGAGGCTCTTAATTATTATAAGACCCTTTACCTTTACACTAAATAGTTTTATAGTTTTGGGGTTTTTTTGTGGTTATTCTCTCTCATTTCTTGATGAACTTGGTTACAATATTTTACAAACCACTTCATGGAAAAGAAAGGGTCCCTGTATATGTGTGGGCTTTCAAACTACCTTCCTCAGAGCAATTTTTTTTTTTTTTTAGTTTGGAATTTCTCTGTTCTGGAAGGTAAAGATTGCCAGAAATCTGACCTACAGATAATTGGATAAGTGGAATGTTACTGTTATTTCAAAAGTGCATAGGTCAGAATTTAAAAGATAAAACATTAGTCCTCATGCACTTTGTTGTCAAAAACATTTCTTCATTGTTATGCCTGCATGAATTCAGTAGACTTCTTAACTATAAAAATAAAACTTCATTAGGAGTTGATCAAAACAGAAACAAGGCACAAAGTGATTGTCTTAGTGAATATAATAGTACAAGAATTATCCAGTTTTCAAAGCATGGCTCTTTAGGATTGGGTCAAAGGTAATGCTTAAATTTATACCTCTTTTGGTATCTTTTTTTCTCCTTTAAATAATTTTCCATAATGGAAACCCTTTTTTTTTAAATGTATACATCAAAAAGAATTTTAAAAAACAGATGTTTATCAGACTTTTTTTTTTTTTTTTTTTTTTAATTACAGGAAATTCACCTTCAAGTCCAAGAACTCCTTGGCTTTATGCCTTGATTCAGACAGCGAGGATGAACTAAAACGCTGTGTGGCCCTCAGCCAGAGACTTTGTGAAATGTCAGGCAGTGAACCACAGCAGGAAGACCTGGAAAAAGTAAGTAATTTTTCATTAGAACATCTCACAAAGATTTGTATAGCTCTCAATGTGAAAAAAAGTGCCTTCTATAAGTAGCATTAGCAAACTTAAGAAATACACAAAATAGATCTCAAACTTACTGTCTCTGTCCAGACTAATTTCTGTGGGGAGGGGGTGGAGTACCAGTAATTGAACTCAGGGACCCTTGACCACATCCCCAGCCCTATTTTGTATTTTATTTAGAGACAGGGTCTCACTGAGTTGCTTAGTGCCTCAGCCTCCCAAGCTGCTGGGATTAGAGGTGGGTACCACCATGCCTGGCCAGACTAGTTTTAAAGTGTATACATTCTCTAGCTCAAAAACCAATCTGATTTTAAGAAAGTGAAATTGTTGCAAGGCACAGTGCACATCTGTAATCTGAGTGACTTGAGAGGCTGAAGCACGAGGACCATAGTTCAAGGGCAGCCTCAGCACTTAGCAAGATCCTGTCTCATTAAAGAAAAAATAAAAATAAAAATGTAGCTCGCTCAGTGGTAGAGCACCCGTGTTCAATCCCCAGTACTGAACCCCCCCTCTAAAAAAAAAAAAAGCACTACATATACACACATACATGAACTAAAATGTTACAAACTACTTCCTCCTATTGACCTTCATGTCTACTTTTACATATTGGTTCTCAAATAGTTACTTCCTTTATTTTGGTAACAATTGTGTGTTAGGGAGCTATAGTAAACATTGTACTTCAACAGAGCAACTGAGTGATCACATTGATTAAAATATGAGTGTGAAGACCTGGCTACATCATTTTCCACCTTAACACTTAATAAAACTTCCTTTTTGGTAAAATAATAAAATTATAGTAGTTATGTGTTCTGAGTTGTTTTCCATCTTACTTTAAAACTAGAGGTAGGAGCCAAGTGTTGTGTCACACGCTTATAATTCCAGCTACTCGGGAATCTGAAGCAAGAGGATTGGAAGTTCAGGGCCAGCTTCTGCAACTTAGTGAGGCCCTAAGGACTTAGTGAGACCCTGTCTCAAAGCATTAAAAAAAAACAAGGGCTGGGGATGTGTTTCAGTAGTTAAGCGACCCTGGGTTCAATCCCCAGCGAAAGAAAGAAAGGAAGGAAGGAAGGGAGGGAGGGAGGAAGGAAAAATAACTAGAGGTAGGGCTGGGGATGTGGCTCAATGGAAGATTGCTTATCTATCATATGCAAGGATGTAGATTTAATCCCCATCACTTGGGGGCGGGGGGGAAGAGGGCTAAAGATGATTTGTGGTTGCTTACTTTGAATAAGAAATAAAAGTCAGAAATTCTCCTAAATAGAAAGAAGAAAATTATTCATTAGATAACTTCTTAATATTTACATAATCTTATTTAGTTTATATTTTTCTCAAATCAGCCAACATTTAAAATGAAATAATAGGTGTAATGAAAAGAATATTTCAATATAATCCATGTATAGATTGGCAAAATACCTAAAAAAAAAAAATTACAACATAGTAATTGTTATTGGGCAATTTATTTTGATTGATTTTTATCATTTTTTACTGATTATTGATTTTTAAATAACTCAAAGCATCCAAGAACTTTTTAAGAAATAAAGTTTCCTCTTTAAACTCTAAGATTGCTTTATTTATAGACATTCTGGTTTCCTCTGAAAGTAACTGTCTCTTTCAGGATTCAAAATTATGCAGAATAGAGCCTGATAAGTCTGAATTAGAAAACTCAGGATTTGACAGAATGAGTGAAGAAGAGCTCCTAGCAGCTGTCTTAGAGATCAGTAAGAGAGAAGCTTCACCTACGCTCAGTCATGAAGATGATGATAAACCAACCAGCAGCCCAGACACTGGCTTTGCAGAAGATGATATTCAAGAAATGCCTGAAAATCTGGACACTATAGAAACAGAGAAGCCCAAAACAGTCACAGATCCAGGTAGAGTTTTTGTTGTTGTTTTGTTTTCTTGTGATGCTGTGGATTGAACCCAGGGCCTCATGCATACTAGGCAAGCTCTGTACCACTGACGTACATCCCCAACCCAGCCAGTTAGGTTTAATGAAGATAAGTATTTTAAAGTATAAGTGTGTTTCAAAGCCTTATTGTGACAAATGGCTTCTAAATAATCCAAGCCTAGGATCTTGGAAATTAAAGGAATAGTTGAATATCACAGATTTTTATTTTCTACATTTGCATAGTCAAGAATGGCTTCCCACAAAGGCCATTTAACTTTAAATTATTTTATAATCAAAGAAAATAAGAATTTATGTATCCTTGGTTTAATTGGAAACAAGAAACTGATGGAAGTGTCGTTATGCATTCCTATTCTCTTGTTAAACTTTATAATGACTACCTACAGATATCATTGGTTTATATTAGTGCTTGATTATCTATCTACTCCAGTGGAGATAAACATAAGGTTATCAAAATCACTAATAAGTGGTTCACACTATAGCAACTTTGGGAACAACAGTCTTGTTTAATAAATACAGTTTATGTCTTTGTTCTCTATACTCTATTCTTGAATTGCCACATTCCTCAGTGAAATATAGGTCATTATTGTATTATTATCAATTCTCCTTTCATTTTCTGCTGGTCCCACCAATTACATAGCCAGCCCCACCCAGGGTGGCTTGATGGGCAGAAGGTCTACTTTGCAGTTCACTTCTCCTTTCACCTTCTTATTGTAACTGAAACCTGAAAAGATTTCTTTTTGCTTTTTTTTTTTTTTTTTTCATATTTGGAAAATATATTGAGCCAAAGATAAAAGTAGAGAGATGAGTATGATGAGCCTTCCTCCACTCCTTGTGTCCATCATCCAGTTTCAGTAATTATCCAAAAAAGCCAATTTTGTTTCATCTATATCTAAGTCACTTCTCTGTCCTATCCCCTGGATTATTTGAAATGAATCACAGATATTAATATCACTTCATGTAAGAATTTCCATATCTCTGAAGGTAGGAACTCTTGTTTTTGTTGTTGTTTTGGTTTAGTGTTGGGGGGTTTTTTTGTTTGTTTCTTTGTCCTAGTTACCCATTGCTGTCCTTTCATCCTACAAAAATCCATGTACTTTGAAGTACATGACATCAGATTTCCTTTTTAGGAAATTTTTTTTACGGAGGAAAAAATTTTATGGAGATTTTCCGTAGTTCTAGTTCTTTACCTTCCACTTATTCCCATTGACATCTTAGGCACTTCAGCATCTTCATGAATGATTCTTCAAACAAACTGTTTTCTCAATTCCTGATCTTAAATCCAAAGATCTTTTATCTCAGTTTCTAACTCACAGAAGTCATAGCCTGGACCGAGTGTTTCTCACAGTATAACCCTAACCCTAACCCTAACCCTAGACCATCATCAGTATCACCTGTGGACTTGGCTGGAACCATCTTTTGGCCCCTCCCCAGACCTAGAAACTGTGTGGGTGGGCTTGGCAGACTGTTTGGTTAAGCCCTCCAAGTGATTATCTTGGGCAGCAAAATTTGAGAATCACTCTTCTAGACTTTGTCATCATTGTTAACTATAGTCCCCTTGTGATCTTAATTTCAAATATCTTTTTCTAACCCTTCTTTCTTACCTAGTATCATATTCTGCTTACCTAGTATCATATTCTTGCTTTAACAACAAGACCTCCAGTCCATTACTCTTCCTTCTTTGCTATCACTATCTTCCTCTTATTCAGCCTATGTGCCGTATTTAAGTACTCTATCTCTTTCTCTTCTCTTCCCATTTCACAACTCATCTTGCTGCCTCTTTCCCATGCCTTCTCAAGCAGCTAAAGATTTCAGGCCCTATGATCTCTTCCTGAATTCTCTGTTTCTCATTTTATACATAGTAGGCTTGTGAATTAAGTGTATATTTTTCAAAGAAAATAGATGCAAATATATAAAAACTCTGCTTTCATTTTGATGTATGGGAGAATATCCCTGTTCTTTTTTTTTTTTTAAGAGAGAGAGAGAATTTTTTTAATATTTATTTTTTAGTTCTGGGCAGACACTTCATCTTTGTTTGTATGTGGTGCTGAGGATCGAACCCGGGCCGCACGCATGCCAGGCGAGCGCGCTACCGCTTGAGCCACATCCCCAGTCCCCTGTTCTTGATTAAAGCCAGTTCCTTCACTCATTGCAGGAATCTTATACCCTTGTGCTTTCCCAGTTCTCCTGCTGTCAAGTCTTCCCCTTCTTAAAAATTTTTTATGTGGTGCTGAATCGAACCCAGTGCCCCATGAATGCGAGGCGAACACTCTCCCTCTGAGCCACAATCCCAGTCCTCTTTTTTTTTTAATATTTATTTTTTAGTTGTAGTTGGACACAATACCTTTATTTTATTTATTTATTTGTTTGTTTGTTTATTTTGTGGTGCTGATAATGAACCCAGAACCTCGCACGTGTGAGGCAAGTGCTCTACCACTGAGCCGTAACCCCAGCTCCATGTTGTCCTTTTCTTTTACATTATCCTCATTGTGCCTAGTATCAGCCATTTTTAGAAAGGCCACTTGGTAGCCCTTCTGATACATTGAGCTCCATATAGACAACTATGGAGCAAGTGAGAGCCAAATACATGCTGGCTGATGACTCACTGAGGAAAAATAACTAAACATGGGCAAAGGAGTCCTCATAAGGAATACAAGAAGAGAAACACCCAAACACCTCTAACAAGTTCTCAGAGGTAAGAGCATGCCTGCTTAAAAAAATAAATAAATAAATAGAAAAAATAAATTTGAAGATATGGCAAAGGCAGGCAAGGCCTCATATTAAAAAAAAGAGAGAGAGAAAGAAAGAAAAAGAAAATCTTTGTCTCTCCTAAACCCCAGTGCACTTACAGACCTCCTTTGGCCTCTTTTCTTATTTTGTTCTGAGTATCACCCAAAATTCAAAGGAGAATGTCCCACCTTCCCCCCCCCCCTTTTTTTTGTGGTGCTGGGGATTAAACCCAGGGCTCTGTGCATGCAAGGTAAGCACTCTACCAACTAAGCTGTATCCCCAGCCCTCCATTTTTAACATTGCAAAGCAATTGGGAGAGATATGGAACAACACTGCTACAAATGACCAGCAGCATTATGAACAGAAGGCTAGTCATCTGAAGAAAAATACAAAAAGGATATTGCTGCACACCAAGGTAGAGGAAAACCTAATAATGACAAAATGGGAATTGCCATACCTGAAAAAAAAAGCAAGAAAAAGAAGGAAGATGAAGATGATGATAATTAAGTTTATAAAAGCATTTAACCTCCTGAATACAGTTCACTCTTTTTAAAGAAAAAAAAAATTGAAATGTAAATCTGAAATTTGCCCATTACAGCAAAATTTCTTGAGTTTTTTCATTCTGTTTTCTTAACACCACCCTCTCCAAGTAGACTTTTGTTCCCATGACTCTGTCCTTAACATTAAAACATTATGAGTTTTTTTCCCTCTGAGTTTCTATGATACCTCACTACTTAAGTATTTATTTTCTTTCTAATAAACTAGCCACTTTCCATTTTATTTATTTTTTATATTTTTAGTTTTTAAGTTTCTTTGCCTCATCAGAGCTCTAACTGTTGAGGTATTCCCAGAACACATGCTCAGGTTCAACTTAAGCCTTGCCTTAAGTAATATCATATAGCCCCACAGCCTCACATACTGACAAAAGGTCAAATTCTTACCTTTAACATAGATCTCTGTCTTAAGCTTTAAGCTTTTATATTGAAGTACCTATTTCAAATCTCCATTGGACTATCTAATACTGATTCTACTTTTCCTGCCCAATTATGTCTTTCCCATGTCAGCAAATGGTACACCATTTGTCCAGTTTTTCGGGCCGAAAAATGTGTTTCCTGTTTTTTACTTCATACCTTGTATTCAGTCCATCAATAAATCCAGTCAACTGGTCCTCCATCATAGGTTCTGAATTCAACCATCTATAACATTTTTATGGCAAGAACTTTAGCCTTATATCTCTGACCTGGACCAGTAACTGATTCCTAAATAATGTCTCTTCTACTCTTATCTCCCTATGGATTTTTTAATAAACAAAACCACCATGGGCTGGGGATGTGGCTCAAGCGGTAGCGCGCTCACCTGGCATGTGCGGGGCACTGGGTTCAATCCTCAGCACCCATAAAAATAAAATAAAGATGTTGTGTCCACCGAAAACTAAAAAATAAATATTTAAAAAAAAAAAAACACCAAAAAAATCTTTCTAACGCATATGTCAGTCTCATACTTAAAACTCATTGTGACTTCTCAGTACACTTAGTATAGAAATCCAAGCTGCTGCTTATGGCCTATCTTCATTCAACCCATTTTCAGTCTGCTGCTTTGGCCATGCTGGCCTTCTCTGTGTCCCTCAAATTGTCATCTCAGAGCCCTGGCAATTAGACTTCTTGAAGGCAAGGACCATCTTGCTTTTTTATATCCTCAGCTTGTAACAATGCCTAGCTACATAGTGGATTCTCAATGAATATTTGTGATGCAATAGATTGGCCATGTGGTGAGTCACCTGAAGAGGGACAGAAGACTAGCTGAGTAAGGTTTCATTATCTCCAGACATGAGCCAGAGGGAATATTGTGTGCAAAGTCTTAAGAGAAATGCTGGGCAAGTTAGTGGGCCTAAAAAAAAGTTCAGAATGATCTTCTCCCTATAGTGATAAAGGGGAGAAGCAGAAAGTGAGACTAGAAAGCCAAGCAGTTAAGGAGTTTGGAGTTTCATTTCAAAAGCATTAGGGAGTTAGTGCATATTTTAAGCAAACAAGTGTTTGATAAAGATTGATGTTTTCAAAAAATATTATTCTGGCCATACATAGGATAGCACATAAATTAGGAATAACCAGAGTAATCCTGTGAGACCTGTTAGGAAGTTACTTGCAAAAATCCAAATAAATAGTTAATGATGCTCTAAGCCAAGATTTGTGTTTAGGAAGAAAAATTGATGGATCCAAGAAATAGGAAATAATGATTTATCTGAGGTGAGTAGTAAATGAGGGAGATGTAAAAAAATGACCCTCAGGTTTCTGTCTTTACAGAAGAAAAAAAAAACAACTGTGGACAGTTTAATTCAGGATTGTATGAGGTACATTGGTATACTGCTGAAAATTATTGGTTAATTAAAAAACAAGTTTGATCTGATTCACTGAAATATACAACATAAGAAAAGGAACAGATTTTAGTTGCAATAAAGAAGAGGCAAGTGATATATTCAGTTTAAGACTGTTGAGTTTTTACAGATGGATCCCTTTTTATACATTGTATAAGTTTCTTTCTTTCTTTCTTTTCTTTTAAACCTTCCTGGAATTGAGTCTTTTATTTCTTTTTTTTTTTACAAATATCTTTTATTCATTTATTTATATTGGTGCTAAGAATTGAACCCAGTGCCTCACATATGCTAGGCAAGCACTCTAACACTGAGCCACAACCCCAGCCCTACACTGTATAATTTTTTTCTTTTTTTAATAAAGAATACTCACTGAAGCATGCTTTTAAATTTTTTTAATTTTTATTAGTTGTTGATGGACCTTTATTTTATTTATTTATATGCGGTGCTGAGAATTGTACCCAGTGCCTCACACGTGTTAGGTAAGTGCTCTACCACTGAGCCACAACCCCAACCCCTGCATAAGCTTCTTAAAGATGAATTATTACTAAGTATCCATATTTATCCCTGTAGTAGTTTCTGTACCTGTCTGATAATCTTGTGCTACAGACAAATATATATTGAATTTTGCATCTCAAAGGAAACTTTATCTCTTTTCATATATATCATTCGTATAATTCAGGATTGTCTGAGGTACATTGGTATATTGCTGAAAATTATTGGTTAATTAAAAAACAAGTTTGGATATAAAAGTAATTATGCTCCTTTTATACTCTATTATAGTAATCTCAACCCTCAGATCTTTCTTCTGCTGAAATATAATTTGTGTGCCTCAATTTAAAATTTCCAGAAGAGATCTGATTAGTTGAGTCAAATACCCATTCCCAATCTAGTAAGCAAAGGCCATAGGGACAGACCAGACCTTCTAGGCTTTGGAGCTTCAGGCCATTGGAAAGCCTCTTCCTTCAACAATAGAAGGAAGGAAGAAATGGTTTCCAGTATAGTTATTTTTTAATTTTACTTATTTATTTTTTAAGACACAGTTGGAGGGGCTGGGGATGTGGCTCAAGCGGTAACGCGCTCACCTGGCATGCGCGGGGCGCTGGGTTCGATCCTCAGCACCACATAAAATAAAATAAGGATGTTGTGTCCATCGAAAACTGAAAAATAAATATTAAAAAATTCTCTCTCTCTCTCTGTCTCTCTTTAAAAAAAAAAAAAAGAAAGAAACAGTTGGAGCATGCCTGTAATCCCAGCAGCTTGGGAGACTAAGGCAAGAGGATTGTGAGTTCAAAGCCAACCTCAGCAAAAGTGAGGTGCTAAGCAACTCAGTGAGACCCTGTCTCTAAATAAAATACAAAATAAAGCTGGGGATGTGGCTCAGTGGTTGAGTGCCCCCGAGTTCAATCCCTGGTACCCAAAAAGAAAAAAAAAAACAGAAACAATTGGAGCAGGCGTGGTGGCACATACCTGTTATCCTATCAACTCTAGAAGCTGAGGCAGGAGGAACACAAGTTTTGAGGTCAGCCTCAGCAACTTAATGAGGCCCTCAGCAATTTAGCAAGACCCTGTCACAAAATAAAAAGAGCTGGGGATGTGGCTCAGTATATAAAGATAATTCTTATTGACCAAGTAAGAATTGCATTAATTCTGAGGATGAGAAACTTTTATTTTGTTAAGTGCCCCTGGGTTCAATCCCTAATGCCAAAAAGGATAAAAGGAACATTTGGGGCATAAATTCTGAATTTCTTTTCCTCAAGTGAATATTCAGCATTCATTTTAATGATAAATGTTCACTTACTCAGCTATTTAGTACAATTAAAAATAACTAGTTGTGATTTCTAAAATCAAGGTGCTGTAAGCTTCAGAGTTATCTCTGCAGTAGAAAAGTATTAAAATGCAGTATTGGGGTAGGTGAAGAGCATATACTAACTAATAAATAGTCACATAGAATGACTGTACAGCTGGGCACCATGACACCTTGTAATCCCAGTGACTGGGGAGGCTGAGGCTGAAGGTTCAAAAGTTTAAGGCCAGCCTTGGCAATTTAGTGAGACCCTCAAAAAATAAAAGAAGGGCTAGGGCTGAAGGTTGTGATACAGTGTCCTGGGTTCAATCCCCAGGACCATAAATAAATAGGGTTGGCATGTAGCTCAGTAGTAAAGCCTCCTGGGGTTTAATCTCAAGTGCCACTAAATAAATTAATAAAATGTGTAAAGATAATTCTTATTGACCAAGTAAGAATTGCATTAATTCTGAGGATGAGAAACTTTTATTTTGTAAGTGTTTGAGACACACACACACAAATAGATATATATATCTTAAGACTCTTCTTTCCCACTCTTATCTCTATTAAAAATTGTAAAGAAAAAAAGACTTGTTTAATTTTCTTCTTCTTGGCGCTGAGAATTAAAGCCCAGGGCTTTATATGTACATTTGCTCTACCACTGAGCAACTCTCCCATCCCCTGCTTGATTATTAACGTGAAAACACATTCAGTTGACCTACAGTGTAATAAATGGGAACATCTCAATAATAGTTTAATTGGTTTAGCCTAATGCTCCTCCCTACCCCCCAGTACTAGGGATAAAGCCCAGGGTCTTGTACATTAGTAGGCAAATGTGCCATCACTGAGCCACACCCCCAGCCCTTAGCCTAATTCTTATTTCACTTGCTCTAAACAATATTTTTAGTACTTGGTCATATGACACTGTTACCTATGAATATGGATATTTGTTTTTCCCTATCCCTAGCCATAGTGTGCTTCTGATGATCAGTTAAGTTTCATAACCGTTGCTATAAATCAGTGGTTCTTAGGCACTTTTGCCTCTAGGGAACATTTGACAGATGTCTTTCATTTTTGGTTGTCAAAGCTGGAGAGGGTGACTACTACTGGCATCTAGTAGTCAGATAGAAGGGATGCTGCTAAAATTCTGCAGTGCACAAGATAGACTCTTCCCTTCCCCCAAAACACCCATCCACCCAAATTGTCAGTAGTCCTGAGGTTAAGAGTCCCTGATGTGGTAGTACACACCTGTAATCCCAGCAGCTAGGGAGGCTGAGGCAGTAGGGTTGTGAGTTCAAAGACAGCCTCAGCAATTTAGCCAAGACTTGAGTAAATCAGTAAGATCCTGTTTCTAAATAAGATATAAAAAAAGGGCTGGGAATGTGACTCAGTGGTTAAGCACCCCCGGGTTCAATCCCCAGTACAAAAAAAAAAAAAGAAAAGAAAGAAAGAAAATGAAAAAAAAGAAACCCTGGTGTAGTGAGATGGAATTGTGTGTCCAAACAAGTTGTAAATGACTGGTAGGGTATATTACTCTCTGAACAGTAGATGTCACTCTAGTGTAGAAATTTCTATTTTCTTTCTTTCTTTTTTTTAATATTTTTTAAGTTGTTGATGGACCTTTATTTGATTCATTTATTTATATTGGTGCTAAGAATTGAACCCAGAGCCTCACACGTGCTAGGCAAGCTCTCTACCACTGAGCCACAACCTCAGCCCTAGAAATTTCTATTTTCTAAAGAGAATTTTCCAGAGTAATATTATGTTTTGCTTCTTCAGATCCTGCCAGTTTTCCTGAGATCACAAAAGACTGTGATGAGAATAAAGAAAACAAAACTCCAGAAGGATCTCAGGGAGAGGTTGATTGGCTTCAGCAGTACGATATGGAGCGTGAAAAGGAAGAACAAGAGCTTCAGCAAGCATTAGCTCAGAGTCTTCAAGAGCAAGTAAGAGATTTTCTGTTGCTACTTTCTCTACACCTATATTTCCCAAGAAATGGAATAATAATAATAAAAATAACTAACATGCGTCAATTAATTACTGTCTCAGGCATTATTCCAGGTAATTTATGTACATTGTTATTGGTCCATCAGAAAAAAACAAACAATCTGTCTTACAGAATCTGTATTGTTCCTACTGAAACACAGCATGGAATTAACATTAAACTTAAATAAAACAAACTTAAATTAAAAATGCTCCCCCCAACGCCCCCCCCCAAAAAAAAAAAAAACAGAAAAATCCAAATCTAATTTGGGGCTTGCTTTGGGTTTGAAACATATGTGTTAGTAGACTTTCCTATTTTGAAAATCCAGTTGCAACAGAATGTACTGTCAGTTATGTTCCATGCTATAGTTCATTTTCATGCTTAAAGCAAAATGGGATGTTAGAGATTATTCCCACTCCAACCTTATTTTTCAAGCTGGGGAAATAGCAAGTATACTACCATGATTTTATCATTAATATGTTAAGACAGTTCATTTGTTCTGGTTATTTTCTCACGATATGAATCTTTTCCAATGATTTTTCCCCCTTTTTCTCTCCCCAGGACCTTACACTTGCTTGCTAGGCAAGCACTCTACCACTGAGCTACATTCCCAACCATTTCTGTCTTGTTTTTTGAGAAACGGTCTCCCTAAATTGCCTCAAACTTGCAATTCTCCCACCTCAGCCTCCCAAGTAGCCAAGATTACAAGCATGTGTCACCACACCCAGCATTCTATGAATTATCTGAACATAAAATTCTCAGAAATAGTATCTGAAATATAACTTTCAGGCTTTGGTAATAGAACATTTATCTGTTCTTTGCTTTTTGTAGTAATCTGTTTTTCCATTTTTGTTGTTTATTTTTGTTTTTGTGGTGCTAGGGATCTAAGCCAGGGCCCTTGTATGCTAGGCAAATACTTTGCCACTAAACTACATCTCCAGCCCCTTAGAAACATTACTTTCTATTGTAAAACATCAAAAATGTGGAAAGAAGAAGGAAAAAAAATAGAAAGACCTTGCCAAGGTGTATTCTTTCTTTCATATGTATGTGTGTGTGTGTGTGTGTGTGTATACACACATACATACACATATATACATACACATATACATACACACTTTTAGTTGTAAATAGACACAATACCTTTATTTATTTATCTTTGTGTGGTTCCAAGGATCAAATTCAGTGCCTCACATGCATGCGCTCTACCACTGAGCCATAACTCCAGCCCCACAAAGGCCTAATTTCTTAGAGTTCTTCATAAAGGAAAACATAAGTACTCCTTATTTTCTTTTTTCCTGTCAACTGACCCAGTTAAGAACAGCCTATTTTTCTCAGATATAAGAATAGGATTATAAGATGAAGTGTCTAGTTTGGTATATCTGTGTCTTCTGTTAATTCTGTTTTTACCTGTTTGTTTCAGAATGGACTTATTCTGGAAAAATTAAGAAATATATAAAATTTTATGAGCATAAACTCAAATACATTATATATCTATTTTTTAGTCGTGCTGCCCTTTTTGTGTGTGTGTGTGTGTGTGTGTGTGTGTGTGTGTGTGTGTGTTTTACCAGGGATCAAACCCAGACATTTGTCAGGAGATATTAGACATACCATTTTTCATTATTCATTTACTGATTTTTGCAATACTGGGGATGAAACCCAGGGCTTTGCCCTGTCTGCTGTTAAGTTACATCCTCAACCTTTGAGAACCTCAGATATATCAGAAAAATAACATGGCCTGGTACAGTGTCACATGCCTGTAATCCCAGAGACTCAGGAGGCTGAGGCGGGAGGATCACAAGTTCAAAGCCAGCCTCAGCAAAAGTGAGGTGCTAAGCAACTCAGTGAGACCCTGTCTCTAAATCAGAAACAAAATAGGGCTGGGGATGTGGCTCAGTGGTCAAGTGCCCCTGAGTTCAATCCCCAATACCAAAAAAAGAATAAAAATAGAAATTATACATAATATCTGTGGAAATATTGTTCATTTTGCTGTCACAAACAGGGTTAGTGGTGTGCTAGTGGTGGATCATCATTAGCTCATATGAGCCAATTGTCCCCTTCTTCCCAACTCTGCATTCAGTGTCATGTGAGTAACTTAAAATTGGCTGTAGTGGGAGTATTTATACCATGGAAATTGGTAGATGCTGTAAATCTGGGGAAAGAAAAGACAGCTGTTTGCTAAGTATCTACTATATGCTAGGCATTTTATACATTAAGAAGAAAGAAAAGTACGTCATAATGTCACACTGAATTTTTTTTTTTTTTAATTGGCAAGCCAGATGGCACCGACAGAGGAAATATCATTTAAGCCTTTTTAACTCCCAAAGTTGTGTCTTAAGAGAGAACAGTGTTAGAAAAAGTAAAGAATGTTTTTTCACATCCTCAAAACATTTCAGGTATCCATGAGGTTACTGAAAGCATTATTAGAAAATACTTCCAGAGAAATTTATCCTCATTAAATGTATCTAATAAATACCTCTTTAAATACATTAGTTTTTATTTTTGTCCCTTTAGGAGGCTTGGGAACAGAAAGAAGATGATGACCTCAAAAGAGCTACAGAATTAAGTCTTCAAGGTGTGGAGATCATTTTAATTACATTCTTCTAAATGGTAAAATGTATTACACACAGAGTAACATATAAAATGCATTAAGGTTAACAGATTTGAGCCTCTCCAGGTACAGAAGTAGAGCCTTCAAAGTTACCTACCTATCTCTTTCTTTCCTCCCTCTCAGGAAATAACTATTTTAACACTTGTATTTAGCTTACTTTTTGAAAAATGATTTTTGCCATCTATAATATACCTTATTCCTAAACAACATTTTTTTTATTTTAAAAATTCAAATAGCAAGAACAATCTGTTTAATGAAAGACTAATGTTTCCACTGCTAAGACTCCTAGAAGAGGGCTTGAGTCTAGCTTGCAGGGGGCCCTGTGTTCAATGGGGAAAAAAAAACAACTTGTTGGGCTGGGGTTGTGGCTCAGTGGTAGAGAGCTCATGTGGCATGTGTGAGGCAATGGGTTTGATCCTCAGCACCACATAAAAAGAAATAAATAAAATTACGGGATTGTGTCCATCTACAACTAAAAAAAATATTTTAAAAAAAGACTCCTAAGACAATGTAATGTGACTCCAGTTTTCTCACAAATTTTCAAGAGCTCACTCTGAAATCAGTAGGCAGTCCTGAGCAAGTATTCAGTGGCATAAGGTTCACATAGTCAAAGTATTTGGCAAAACTAATATGTAGACAAGGTCTTAGAAGCACATAGAGATAGTCAGAGAGACTAGGCTGACTTCCTGTTTTCCATTTCTAAAATCACTGTGGTCTTTCTCCAGTTGAACACTTTAGTAGTATGAAATAAATGTTTTTATCTGATCTAATCAACAAGATATGAAGGTGAGGTAAGGATTTCACTGGTACTTGGTTGGGACAGTTACAAATAAGGATCCCAGCTAGGCTCACCCAGACATTCTATCTTCAGGTTAAAAAGATAGTACATTGGTAACAGTTCCAGCTGTCTCAAGTCACATCA
The DNA here is from genome assembly GCF_047511675.1 of Marmota flaviventris. Classification (NCBI taxonomy): domain Eukaryota; kingdom Metazoa; phylum Chordata; class Mammalia; order Rodentia; family Sciuridae; genus Marmota; species Marmota flaviventris. The sequence goes on from NC_092508.1 coordinate 18,609,501, forward strand.
CTTCCTCCTGGACTGGTTGCCCTGTACATCCCTGCACAGATACTGAGATCTCCCTAACCATTCTCCTGGGAATTCCCTCTAATGCTTTATTGTTCAAATTTCTTATTTCCTCTTTCTTCCTTATGCTTGATCTACTTGTGTAATGGAGAACATCCTCCACTAGTTTTTTTTTTTTTTTTTAAGAAAGAAGGCATTTAGCCCATGCCTACAATCCCAGCTACCTACTAGGAAGGACTCAGCTAATCATAAGTCCAAAGCCAGCCTGGGTGACTAAAAGCAAGACCCTGTCACAAAATAAAATAGAGATGGGGGGCTGGGAGTGTAGCTCAGTGGTAGAGCACTTACCTAGTATACATGAGACCCTAATTTTAAACCCTAGTACCTTCCCCCACCAAAAAAAAAAAAAAAACAAGAAAAGAAGAAAGAGGACATAGCTTAAATATTTTGGCGTTCTTACAAGTTTTATTCTACCATAGTATTTGATAGTTTGGCTGAATATAGAATTCATTTGCAGTCATCCTGAAAGCATTCATTCATGAGCAGAGTTGCTGTATGAAAAGGCATAAATCTTTCTTTATCCTGATGTGACCTTGTTTTCTCTGGAAACTTGTAAACCTTCTATTTCTTTCTTTCTTTTTTTTAAAATTATTTTTATTTTTTAGTTTTTGGCGGACACAACATCTTTGTTTGTATGTGGTGCTGAGGATCGAACCCGGGCCGCACGCATGCCAAGCGAGTGCGCTACCGCTTGAGCCACATCCCCAGCCCCATCTTTCTTTTTTTTTTTTTTTTTTTTTCTCTTTTCATCATGCTTGTGCTCAAACCCAGGCCCCATGTACACTAGGCAAGCACTCTTCCACTGAAGTACATCCCCAACTCCTCTTTTTTCCATTGTGATGAAGTTTAACAATAATGTGCCTTGTGAACCTATTTCATCATTGTGTTGTATATAGTAATCATTTTAATCTATAAATCTGTGTTTTTCAATTTCAATTTTTTTCTCTCTCTCATTTCTTTCCTTATATTTTCTTTTCTCTCTTCTTGAAACTCCTGTAATCCAGACTTCCTGGGCTGGACCTCTTTACCACCCCCCACATACACACACACAAATATTTATTGGCAAAATTCAAAATTTAGTGCTGGGCTAGACCTCTTAATTGCCTCATCTCTTCTAAGTTTTAGAGACAGGGTCTCACTGAGTTGCTTAGCACCTTGCTTTTGCTGAGGCCTCAGCCTCCTGAGCCACTGGTATTAACAGGTGTGTGCCACTGTGCCTGGATATTGTCTTTATATTCTTTATTAGAGGATTTTTTTCATATATACAGTAATCCTTGGCTGTCAGCTCATGATTAAGAATGGAAGACTAAAATATTGATCAGAATCTCTAAGCACATGAATAGATAGGACTTGTTAACTTTGAGTTTTATAGGGTGAGACTTTTAGGGAAATGATATTAGTATTTTGAACCTTTTTCTTAGGCTAATCAAATTCTTTTTTGGAGGAAGATACCAGAGATTGAACTCAGTGGCACTTAACCAAGGAACCAGTCCTTTTTTATGTTTTATTTTGAAACAGGGTCTCGCTAAGTTGTTGAGGTTGGCTTTGAACTTGCAGTCCTCAGTCTCAGCCTTCCAAGTTGCTGGGATTACATGCCTGGCTATATAAATATTTTTCAAATCTCTTGCCTTTGCCTAAAGATGAAAGATGTGGCTCAGAGCCAAGGTGACTGTGGGAGCCAAGTATGAAGTGATAGAACTGTATGTGGGAGTCTTTGTATTCATCATTCAACATGCAAACTATCAGTACTCCTCTGTTTTCAGTATGGCACTCATGACCTCACCTGTGCTTGGCATTCCCCCAATCTAGAGTCTGTTTTACCTCTCCAGAGAATAAAGGACTAGAATTTTGTCATTGTGCAGCAACATGAAGTTGGGGGAAGTGGATGTAGGAGTTTGCTTCTCAAACAGCTTTCACTCAATCTTTACTGTCTCACCTCCTTAGCCTCCAATTTTAGAGGTACATGGTACTTCCATGTCTTCTTTCTTTTGAATATTCAGTGATGTAAATTGTTTTGGTTCTTAGCTATTCTCTTGCTGGCTGGGATATGGCTTTGCCTTTCTTAGGTCTACAGAATCAGTCACCCATATATTTTCAAAGATTCCAGAATTTTGATGCTGTGTTCTCTTTTCCAGTTCTTCTCATTCTTAAGTGTTCAGTCCTCTGCTGTGATTTTGGTGATGTCAGTTACATTTTTAAAGAAATAACCCCCTTTTTTTTTTATTTTAATTTTTTTAGTTCTCAGCGGACACAACATCTTTGTATGTGGTGCTGAGGATCGAACCCAGGCCGCACGCATACCAGGCAAGCACGCTACCGCTTGAGCCACATCCCCAGCCCCAAGAAATAACCCATTTATGTACAAATGTTCCTGAGATTCTTTATTTAAAATCATTAGTGAGGGGCTGTGGTTGTGGCTCAGTTCTAGAGCTCTTGCCTAGTATGTGTGAGGCACCAGGTTCAATCGTTAGCACCACATAAAAATAAATAAAATAAAGGTATTGTGTCCATCTACAACCAAAAACATTTTATAAAAATAAAAGAAACTGTGGTATATTTACACAATGGAATATTACTCAGCCTTAAATAAGAATGAAATTATGGTGCTTGCAGGTAAATGGATGGGGTTGGAGAATATCATGCTAAGCAAAATAAGACGTTCCCAAAAAAATCAAAGGCCAAATCTTTTCTCTGATAAAGTGGATACTGATCCATAATTAGGTGGGGTGGGGCGCGGGGGGCAAGGGAGGAATGGAGCAACTTTGGATTGTGCAGAAGGGAGTGGAGGGGGCATGAGTGTGGGAAAGATGGTGGAAAGAGCTGGACATTATTACCCTATGTACATGTATGATTGCACAAATGGTGTGACTCTGCTTCGTGTACAACCAGAGAAATGAAAAGTTGTGCTCTGTTCGTGTACAATGAGTCGAAATGCATTCTGCTGTCAGGTATAAATAATTAGAACAAATAATTTAAAAATAAAATCATTAGTGAAGATGGATTCTTCCAGTGGAGATGCATATTAAAGAAAAAAAGGAAGAAGCCATGTGTAGTGGTGCAGGTCTATATCTCATCTACTGGGAGGCTAAGGCAGAAGGATTACAGGGTTGAGGCCAGCCTTGGCAACTTAGCAATACTCCATCTCAGAGTAACTAAAGAAAGAAAGAAAGCATTGTGAGTGATAGAGCAGCATCTCTGAATTCAGGATATAGAACTAGTGAACTTAGATTATTTGTAAAATATATACTCTTTTTCAGTTTTACTCTTTTCTTATGAGGGTTAGATCCCTTTATCATAGAAATATATTCAAAAGAAAAAAGAAACATTTATTTACAGGTATCTGTGTCTGCAGTGTTATACCCCAGAATGGGCTGAGTAACTTTGAACCTTAATAATATGTTATGTGGGCTGGGGATATAGCTCACTTGGTAGAGTGCCTGCCTCACATGCACAAGGCCCTGGGTTCAATCCCCAGCACCAAAAAAATAATAATAATAATGTGTTTTGTGTTTGCCTAGAATGATAAAGTTTGTACCTCAAGCATTTTATCTTCCAGATCATCTTTTTATTTGGATTTTTTTTTTCTGGCCCCAGGTAGTAAACCCAGGGGCATCTAACTGCTGAGCCACATCCCCAGCCCTTTTTCTGAATTTTTGAGAGAGGGTTTCACCAGGTTGCTTAGGGCCTCGCTGAGGCTGGCTTTGAATTTAATGATCCTCCTGCCTCAGCCTCCCAACCTGCTGGGATTACAGGTATGTGCCACCAGCCTAAGTCATCTCAATTCAATTCCAAGGACTGTTATACGATTTTTATCTTGAGAGGCACAGTAGCACATGCCTATAGTCCTAGCTACTCTAGAGACTAAGATGGGAGGAATACAATTCAAGGCCATCCTGGGCAACTTAGACTGTGTCAAAATTAAAAATTAAAAAGCTGAGGATGTAGCACCCCTAGGGTCAATTTCCAGTACCACCAAAAAAGTCTTTTTGTTTTCTGTGCTTCAGAATTTAACAACTCTTTTCTGGATGCATTGGGCTCAGATGAGGATTCTGGAAATGAAGATATTTTTGATATGGAGTACACAGAAGCTGAAGCTGAGGAACTAAAAAGAAATGCTGAGGTAATGTTTTATCCCTGTGTAGAACTGGTCAGGTTGTCAGTGTTCTTTATTTTCAAATACCACACGTTTAACATCAACCACAGTTTCATTTGTGCCCTTTTAGCCACCATCAAATGGTCTTCTTTTTCTCAAGTTTGCTATTCATTACTTACATACAAAATTCAGAACAAAACAAATACATCCTGACCATCTTATGTGCATGTTAGTTAGATAAGAACATGATTGTGAGCTGGATATGGTGGCATACGTCTGTGATCCCAGTGGCTTGAAAGGCTGAGGCAGGATGATCACAAGTTCAAAGCCGGCCTCAGCAACTTAGCAAGAACTCGTCTCTAAATAAAATATATAAAGGGAGGGGGGTATATCTCAGTGGTTAAGCACCTCTGGGTTCAATCCCCGATACTAAAAAATAAAATAAAAGAACCTGATGATTATGGTATGCATAAAGGCATATGTATATTAAATTATCTTTAAATTCACCAAGTAACCATATTATCTTTATAGTTAAATAGTGAAAACTGTTGGATTAGTGATGTCAGCTAGAGCCTGTTGATCTTTTTCCTTAAATAATAGTCTTTTTCCCAAAATTTAACTCATAGAATCCCACTATCCTACTACAATTACTATTAGCATATTCTTTTGTCGTCCCTGTCTCTGCATGTGCTTGAAAAATGTTATTGTATTAGTAAAGATTTATCCTGGTTTAAGACTAATTGTAGGAGTATAGCTCACTGGTGGAGGGTTTGCCTCATGTGCAAAAGGCCCTGGATTCAATCCCCAATAACACCAAAAAAAGACTGTAAGGATTTTATTTTTAATGGCTACACTGTATGGCCTCAAATTAACATACTATTTTTTGTTTGTTTGTTTTGTTTTTGGTCCTGGGGATTGAACCCAGAGCCTTGTGCATTCAAGGCAAGCACTCTACCAACTGAGCTATCCCCAGCCTCCGTACTATTTATTTTTAACTAACATTGAGCATTTAAGTAGTTATGATTTTTCATTGTAAAAAATAATAATAATAATAATGCGATCACAAGCTGTGATTATAGTGTTTTCCATATTTTAGATGTCTTTATTCAAGATAAATCTTCAGCAGTAAATTACTGAATAAAAATTTATGAACATTTTAATAGTTTTTGGTTTACATATAGCAGTATTCCTTCACAAATTTTTACCTTACAGTGCTGTCTACAGTTCATGATTATCACTTTTTCATTTTTTTTTTTTACTGACAGTATTTAATAACATTTTGAAACATTTAAAATGTAAAAGTTTACCCATAACCCTACAGCAAGATAGCAACTTTTTTTTCCCATTCCAATTCCTGTTAATATAACTTTTTATAGGGTTGTAGTTATTATGTGCATTCTTAGAGGTTGAAAATCAAGTTAACATATTGCTGATCCACAATTTTTTATATAACTCAATAATACTGTATTGAATTGATATGCCATTAGCCAGTCTGCTATATTGGGTATATTGTTAGTCTCTACTTTTCATTATTATAGATAATGCTACAGTGAATATATACTCTTTTCTTCTTTTGAATTATTTCATTAGAATAAACTCTTAGTTGAGAGTGGGTTCTTGGACCAAAGAGTATGAAGAGCATAACCAGCATGACTATACCATGCACTGAAGCTTACCTCTGTCAGCTTGATAATAAATTCAAATTCAGTGTTTTGCTTTTACTCAAATGAAGAGTCACTCCCACTTCTGTTTTCCAGACAGGAAATCTCCCTCATTCCTATCGGCTCATCAGTGTTGTCAGTCACATTGGTAGCACCTCTTCTTCAGGTAAATGGACATTTTAGCCAGCATTTACCACTTACTGTGTTGCTCTTTGCCTAGTTTTATAAGGTATAAGTTGAATGCTTTAAAAAAAAAAAAAAGAAAGAAAAACACTTTGATCACACACTGTGGATTAAGTGCGTGTATCTGCTTCAATTTTTCTATTCAGAAATGACCTAAATTCCCTTGTTCCCCTGAGTAGAATATACTTATTAAGTTGTTCCAGGCATGGTAGTGCACACCTGTAATCCCAGCAACATGGAAGGCCAATGCAGGAGAGTCACAAGTTCAAGCAACTTAGTGAGGCCCTAAGCAATTTAGCAAGATCTTGTCTCAAAATAAAAAATAAAAAGGACTGGGGATGTTGCTCAGTGATGAAGTGCCCCTGGGTTCAATCCCTAGTACCCCCCCCCCCCAAAAAAAAAATCCCTTAATTCTCTGTATGTTTTTCAAATGGATTTTAAAAACGTTGTTGAAGATCAGGTAGAAGAGGTGACTGTTTCTCAATTTCCTATGTCTGAGAAAAATTTTTTATGTTTTAGAAAACCTCGATTTTAAGATTTTATTTGTTTCAGGTCATTATATTAGTGACGTGTATGATATTAAGAAGCAGGCATGGTTTACTTATAATGACCTAGAGGTATCGAAAATCCAAGAGGCTGCTGTGCAAAGTGATCGGGATCGGAGTGGCTACATCTTCTTTTACATGCACAAGTAAGAAACTTTGCTAGACCCAAAGTAACAGGCAAAAAATTATCCAAACTCCTCCTTTGAGAATAAAATGTTCCCATGACTTGATTGGTTGATTTTTTTTTTTTTACTTAACTTTTGTTATCTTTGCTTAGTGTTCATCTCTTGATATTTCCTTATAAGTGCAAAGTATTTTCTCTGTACTCAGACTAATTACTCATCACACAGTAGTATCTAGGTACAGAACTTTAAACTGTTTTATGATAGAAACTGTCCTAACCCAAATGTTTTTGGTCTTTCAGTTTTGCAGCTAGAAATCTGATTTATATGAATGGGAACTATATAGCATTTTTATTAAAGCTAAAAACTATTGCAGTTTCTGCTATTCTCCAAAATTAGCACCCAGAGGGTTAAGATGGTGATGAAGTAAGTGGGCTGCTTATTTAATAAAATTGCAACACAAAATGGGATTGTATAGGCTTTATCAGTGTCCATTCCTGTTACTTTTTCTCCTGTGTATTCCTTGATTCTGAACTCCCTGTTTTGTTTTTTGTTTTATTTTAAGGGAGATCTTTGATGAGCTGCTGGAAACAGAAAAGAACTCTCAGGCACTTAGCATGGAAGTGGGGAAGACTGCTCGTCAGGCCTCAAGAGGAGCAGACTCCTAGGTTGGCAGTGTGCACTGCATTTTCTCTTACAGCTACCCACCTCACCTTTTCTCTGCCCGAGGAGAATTTGGAATTCTACTTGATGTGGGAGCAACAAACAGCTCAGGGCCAAACCAAAAGACAAAATTGTAGTTAGCCACAGAACGCTCCATACTAACTATTTTATGGAAACCTTGTTCTCATCTGTAGCTGATTCTACTTTTTCTCCTACAAGAGAGGCACTTCCTTTTGTCTTAGGAATACATGTTGTAAATAGGTGTGTATGTATAAATGTATACATATATACATACACACACGCACGTGCACGTGGAATGAATGGAGCCTTAAAGGGTTAGGATGAAGCCGGACGCGGTGGCACATGCCTGTAATCCCAGCAACTTGGGAGGCTGAGTCAGGAGGATCGCCAAGTCCAAAGCCAGCATGGGCAACTTAGTGAGACCCTGTCTCAATAAAAAGGGCTGTGTGTATAACTCAGTGGTAGGGTACCCCTGGGTTCAATCCCCAGTACCAAAAAAGGAAAAAGAAAAAGAGGATGAGCCACCAGATAATATGCCTGCTCAAAATTAATAGCACAGCAGTTTGGAGAGAAAGGAAAGTGTCAGAGAGTCCATTCTCTTGAGAAATGTGTGAAGATATACATATCAGTTGTCTTTTAGCTTTTATGTTCCTTGAGTAGCTTCACTCAAGTCTGTGACCTTTCATGTGTTTCTTATGAGTTAAGTTCACTGGAAAGCCAGCTCTCCATGTTACACTAATGACAGTTTGTTCTTGCAAGAGACATTTCTGTCACCTGACTTAAGGAGCTTTTTCATTTTTTAAATTTTGTGAATCTGCTCTGCCTTTGCTGTTTATGTGCAGTTCCCAAGAATAGATTGTTGGTGCTTTAGGATGTGTTATGGTCCCACATTTGGTATTCATTGTACATATCATGTTTTCTCTAGAGAGATTTTTTCATACAGTTTATTCATCATATTCACCTATATTATTGTGATGGTGAGAATAGAATATTTTATTTTATTCTGTATCATTCTTCCATGGAGCAGAATGACCCTAAAGAATTATAGTCAAAACTTTAAAAGGTGGAAAGATAATATTGCTTCAACTAGACTCCCCAGCAGAAATGCTTAGGGAAAAGGAAAAACAGAAGCATCTCTGCTACCCAGGCAGAGAGGGCAGGAGATATGCTGCTTTGTTAAGACTCTAGACCACTAAAGCTAAAAGCCCTGCTGCAAATGTGAAATGAAGAACAGAGGCTATAGGGCAAAGCTTGAGCATTTAATCATTTACTGTTTGGCTTTGCTCTTAAAAACAGGGTGAGAATTAAAATGTGACTGATTTTGGTGATCTCAAGAACTAACAAATTTTAAAAAGTGCACAATATATCTTTTTAGGTGCTCTGAGGGTGAGTGGGGAGACAGCATCAAGTGCTATTAGTCACTTAGCCAACATAACCAGCTTGGTTAAACAGCTTATTAATTCAAAAGAATGAGTTTGAGGGTGTAATTCTGCAAGCCCAGGTGTCGTTAGGATTGCACAGTTAAGGATAGCAAAATGAAACTTCTTTGCTATTTTCCATCTTATTTTTTTGTTGTTGTTGTTGCTTTTATTAGAACTGAAGAGATTACCCTTCAGTTCTTAGGGACAAAACCACATCAAGTTTTTCAGGAGGAGAAAATATGTCATCACAGAAGATGCAATATCTTTTCTGGAAGATTGCCTTTGGCAAATTCCAACCCTATTCTTAAAACTTGGGTGTTCTGACATAGTCACAAATTCTAAAAGTTTTGATCTTTGAATTGTAAATGGCCTCAGCACTTTTGCTTAACTACTGATAAATGCTTTGCCTCCTGCCATCTACCAACACTCATTATTGGTGTGAATGTTCTAAAATGGTAGTCCTAGAATATTCAGGGATTTAGAGCAGAGGAAAATATTTGTTTTAAAAACTAGCTTTTCAGATTTTGTTTCATTTCTACCGGGAGCCTCATTTTGTTTTGACTGAAGATTGTTTTCTCATAAGTAAATGAAGTGACCAAATTCTTAGCTGGTTGTTCTCTTCCCTGTCTCTGCATATGAGAGCTTTGAGCTGTTAAAATGATTGGGAATGATTTGAAGTGATGTCTGTGTTCAGACACAGAGAAAAATGGAAGTAATGCCATGAGCTTAGGTTGCTTTACCAGCAACCTGATTTGAATTGTTTTCATGGCTTGCATGTGTTTATGGTTTAGAAGTGCACTTGGCACAGAACTCTGATTTGGTTTGATTTTTATGTCTTGGGCAGGACTTGTTGAAAATAGGATAGTAGAGTATATGAGTTCTCTCACTGCTCATACTTGCAAATTTGGGGCTTGGATTTTACACTCTCTAGGGTTGTGGCCTTGTCAGCCTTCCCCTCTCCCTTCACTCCTTTAACTTACTCATTTGACTACAAATGGAGATTTGAGCTCTACTATGTTGGGGGTGGGATTGTGGTAATTCTTGGTTTTTGTTTTCTTTTGTTTTTGAACTGGCTGTATATATTTTAATATTATAAATAGATAATATATTATTTTTTGCACAGTGTTATCAGTTTAACTGAAGCAGGGGATGGGGCAGTTAGCATGTTGGGGCCAGGAAGGGACAAATTAGATAGGAACAGAGTACTTCAGTTTCAGGCAGTCCTCACAATAACTAATTAACCTTCCTATTGAAATGCCAAATGTGTGGTTACATTACATTACTTTAAATGACATTGAATTGGAATTTGATAGCAGTTCTGGACACAACCTTTTGCTCTTAGTTGAAATTATTTTGAGGGGAAAAATAAACAAAAATTTAAACTTGTTGATTTTTATCCCCTGATATTATGGAAAACCAGAAAGTTGCATGTGGCTAGATGCCGTTACCCTTTTAGTGACCTAGACTATAATTTAGACCTTTGAGAAGGTAGACTCTTATTTTGTTAGGGATCTATTTATATGTTTGTACACACTCATAAATTTTGCCTCAGCAAAATAGAATAAGAAGCAAATTCATGGTTGGTCTTCTATTTATATTTTGATTCCAAAAGCTGTTGGTTTACTTGCTATGATTTGTTAATTCCAGGCTTAACTTAAATGGCTTAGTAGCAAATAAATGTAAATGTGTTTACATTTTTAAGAAGTGTGCAGTGATACTTACAGAACAGTTAATTAACTCCAGATGCAAATATTAAACTACACATTTCTTTTTCTTCTTGATCAAGTGTAAAATTCTCCTGAAAGAGAAGCTTTAAGATTTACAGACCTCTGCAACGTAATCTATGAATTTATTTATCCTTCCATACTGCAGTTACTATTATGTAACCACACACATGCACCTACAGAGAGAGTTGTATAATGAAATTCACCTGAAGAGAAAAAAAGTAATTTGTAAACTCATTTGTGATACACTGAAAAGAGGGTATGAAAATGTTCTCCTCCTCCTCCTCTGTCCTCTGAAGTGACTGCAGTGGATGCTCTTAGTTATCCAGCCTCCCCCTCAACCCTTTTATTTGATTTACTTGACCCCTGAGACAGATTTCTGCTTTAAATCAGGGAAACAGCTCAATTTCCAAGATGTGGAGCTTGCATGTGTAGGGAGATTTTTAGAAAAATCAGCAACCCAGCACCAGATGCAAGTCATAAAAAGCATCTCAGTAAATGGATATGTTCTTTTCCTTCTCATTTTTCTTTATACCAAGTAATACTCTCGCAAAAATGTACCCAAACTAAAAGATTTCTGCCTTCTAACATCTTTCTCTCCCTTGGTATGTCTTATTAACATCTGAAGAATACATATATTTTATTGGGAAACTATAGTTTGTTAGGCCTTGAGAGTTTCGTGACAATTACTTTGCTGTGTGTTACCCCAATCATTGACTCCTTTATGGCATGCTTTGATTACCAGGCTTCAAACAGTCACTTTTGTTATATTTAAACACAATTAGTAAGTTGTTTCCTTTCCACGTGTGCTATGTGTCTGAGATTTTGAAGTTTCAATCAAAAGTGTGCCAGTAATGAATAAGCATTTGATTTTAGTGACATTGGACTTTTCTTAAAGTACAGAGATTTTGAAGTATAGTTATGTCCACTGGCATCAGCAGAGAGGGAATGAGGATCTGGATCAGGATTCAAGTTCATCAGGTCAAATGCTAGAACAAAAAAAATCAGTTGACTGAACTGGTCTATTTCTAAAACAGCAGGCAAAGAGGGAGAGCACGCATGGGTGTGCACAGCTCTCACCCCCAGGTTTCCCTCCTTCTGAGAGCTCCTGTCCCTCCCCAACTTCCCTGGCCTATTATAGGTGTTTCTTTATGCTTAGGGAGAAGAAAACAGAAGGGAGGTTCCTACACTTTGCCTAATTGAGCCACTCCCAGGTTTGCTGGCAGCTTTGGCCACATTATTTGTGAGGTGGGTTTTTTTCTTTGTGTTCAGAGTGACTTTTGATTCTGATTCTGATGTTTTGTGTGGAGCGGCACTTTATCTGTGTTTTAGCAGAACTGTTCCCTCTGTATCCTTTACGGTTTTTCCTTTGTTTTTGTTTCCTTTTTAAATTATATATAGAGTTTTTTTGTGTGTGTGAAATTAAAGCCTTTATTAACCTTCTGTTGATTTGACTGTTATTTCTAAAAGGGGCACATTTTTTGCAGACACTTTTATAACTAATTTGAAATTGTGGGCAATCGCCTTCTGTTGGCTTTCCAATTTGGACTTCATGCAGCAAACCAATGCCTGGCCATAGTCACCACTGAATTCCTGTGCTTTTCATCCAAGGAACCTAGGAAGCTTTGCAGAGGCTTCTGGCTAACAGTTTATAGCGCTGGCCTTAGCCAAGCCTTTCCTTTGCCTTATTAGAGTACCAGCAGGTGGGTTGAAATAGTATTTGCATTTCATACTTTCCTAGACCCAGTGTGTGTTCAGCTCTCACTGGGTGCCAGTCAGTATTGTGAAACCCCCAAGAGGGCATTCTCCTTGGCCATTCAGCTCTTCTTAAAAGAAGAAAATGCCTTTAATTTATGGCCTGAGGAAGGCAGTGAGGAAAGTATGTGAAAAGAAGTCACTGCGATGGGAAGGAGAGAAAACTGCAAGGTGCCTCAGCCCACCTGCTGTAGATAAAAGTGAGTCATGCTAGGAAAACACCTGGGGCGGTGCCACAATACACCCGTGTTGGTTGCATGGAGTGTTTGGCTGCTCCTCTCTGGAAAGGCCTAGAAAAAGATGATTAAAAGTGATAAAACGCCCTGGGATAAAAACAGTCTGACCACCTTTGTCTGATCACAGCCTCCTTGGGGAGGTGGCATCTTTCTGAATGAATAGGTTACTAAACAAAAGTGCCACTGCCACAAACTGCTGCTCACATGGCAATTTCAATTGGCATAGGACTAAAACCAGTAATGACAAACGAAGCCTCACAAGCAGGGGAGTATGCTGCTTTACAGCAACTACTCCTGCTTCTCAAAATAGTCCTTTTTCTTTCTTGAGATTTTGTTGCTTCCATCGAGGCAGGGCAGAGAATGCAGCTGGTGTCATCCCCAGGGCCTTGGTGAAGTCATCGATGGACAGGTGCTCCTAGGAGAGATGATGGGCCAAAGAAGGCAAAGGTCAGAGTCTGCCAGGGTTTGCCCAGATGAGTCATATAGGTGCGGCATATAATGAGTCAAAGAAGAGCAAAAGCAAGCAATGTCATGAGGGCCTGGGGAGGAGTAGGTGGCATTTAGAGGGTTCAGAGGATCCCTGAACTTGTAACATGAAAGAATGGTAATGCAATAAATTGAGTTCCTTATTTTTGCCAGGGTCAAATTCACATTAGCCTGGAAATAAGAATTAGGACATTTGACTTAAGGTTGTTTAAAGCTCTTTCCAGGTCGTTCTTAGTTTTCCTATCTATAAAATGGGAGACATTTTATTAAAAACCAATTTTCACTTACTTTTTTAAAATTTTTTTTGTTGTTGTGGACAGGCACAATACCTTTATTTATTTGTCTTTATGTGGTGCTGAGGATTGAACCCAAGGCCTCACACATGCTAGGCAAGCACTCTACCAGTGAACTACAACCCCAACCCTTCACCTGCTTTTATGAAGATGAAAATATTGCAGAGGAAAAAGTTTTTTGGGGAAAAAAAAAGTAGCTAACTGTTTCATCTGCCTTCACCTATTAAACAGTGAAGCCAACCTGGCCCACAAAATAAGCTAATGAGCCTTAGGGCATCTGTCCCAGTGTGGCTATGTGATATTATCGCTACCACAAGAACCCATACTCCTCAGGAAGGGTCTCCTGGCCCTATGTTGCTTGGAACCAAGCTAGCAGATCAGCTGTACAGGATGTAGGGCCTATTGTGGCCCTTATGGACAGAGGAAGCAACCATCTAACACATGTACTTACAAAGACACTGAGGCAAATTTTTAGCCCTCTGGTGCATGCATGTTTTCAACCAACCAAAGATTGAGAACATTTGGAGTGGATGAGAATTGTGTGTTTAGCCAAGTATGATGGCATATGCCTATCCAAGCTACCTGGAAGGCTGAGGCAGGAGGATCTGAAGGTCCAGACTAACCTCAGCACCTTAGAGAAACCCTGTCTAAAAAAGGGCTGAGGACCTAGTTATCAGTAGAGCGTTTGCCTAGCATATTCGAGGCACTGGTTCAATCCCCAGTATCACCAAAAAAAATTGTGTCTATACTGAATGTGTACAGATGTTTCTTATCATTGTTCCCTTAACAATACAGTGTAACAACTGTTTATATAACATTTACATTGTCTTAGATATTTTATATTGATTATTATACTTTGAAGTATACAGGAGGATGTATACAGGTTATATGCAAATACTATGTCATTTTATATAGGACTTGAGCATCCCTGGAGTTTGGTATCATGGGGAATCCAGAAACAAATTCCCTGTAGATACTGAGGGATGACTGTGTCCCTGATTTCAATCAGTACATGCTTCACTGCACCATCCTGACTCCTCCTGCCTTGAGTGGTTTCAGGCATACTGTGAGGTTTGCTTTCAATCCGCAAGTGTACTACTGTGCTTGCAGTTAACTGGAGTTTTACCATTACAGATAGCTTCAGCCTTCCTGGCCTTCAGTTTTGTTCCTGACTAAAAGGCAACACATTAAATCTCATCAGTCTCCTAGTCCATGGTCAGTGTAGCAGCCAGATCATTTTGTAGGAATGAGTTTTGCTTAAGAGATTCTGGGAGGGTGGCTGCAGAAAGTAGAATGGAGAAAGGATTGTAGGAGGAGACGCCAGGAAGGCCAAAGAACAAATTCTGAGCCAAATTCAACCTAGCTGTTTTGAAAACTAGAGAGCAAAACAGCATTCCAGCTCCTCTCATCCTATGGACTAGATAGCACAATTTCACGTTTTGACTCTTGACTAGGAGGTCACCTTGGGAGTCACTACCTGACTAGGCCTTGGGTATCTTCAGCCAGGAATTGACTAAAGGACCTTTGTTACCAACTTTAAGATGATATCATTGTGATATTATTTAAGGCAGCCAACTGCCCTCTGGGCATACTTTAAGTTATATTAACAGCATCTCTCAGTCTTCATCCCTGCTCCCCTAGGCATGGAGAGTTGAACAGTGCAGGGATGAGCATAGTGGGTCTTTTTAACATCTCAGGCTACTCTGCTGAAGTGGAGTTGCCTTGAACCCCAATAAGGGACTTCCAGAGAGCCCTGCATTGAACAGCTGCTTGGTAAACACCTGCAATGGATTTCAAGCACAGGTGGATCAGGCTCTCCAGTTCTTTAACCTATCATTAGATTTGCCTCCCACCCCTAGGCATTCTCTCTTCAAGGTTTCTGGGAGCTGGATGCTGGGAACCTTTATCCCCAGGCAGGGCAGTGGAGCACTTTGTCTTGGAAGAGAGGGTAAATAAATATGAAAGTTGGGGGGGTGGGGGAAGAGCTGCCAAACCTCAGGTTCCTCATAACTGTGACTGCTGTGTCCCAGGTCTCTATAAATGACTCCACTCTGCCCTCTCTGGCCCAGCCAGGCTGGCTCCTCAACTTTCAAAATTGCTGGACTCTGACCGCCACCCCCCCCACTCCACCCCACCCCCGCCCCAAGGCCAGATAGCAGGGACTGCCCATCCCAGGGTACTTATGTCTTTCCATGCTCTTGAACTCTTCAGGTCTGCCAGCTGATTGCCCCCCACGCCCATATCCTTCTCCCTAAGGTTTACTCATCAGGGTCAACACTTAGATTACCTTCAGCTACTACCTGCAGCCAGATCTGCCACACTCTCTTGTTACTGGCTTACCTTCTGTGTTTGCAGAAGGAAGAGAGGTCTGAAAACCTCTCCTACCTCCCCACGTGGCATTGAACTCTCAGTTCTACAAGAATGTACACTAGGGGCTGGGATTGTGGCTCAGCGGTAGAGCGCTTGCCTAGCACAGGCGGGACCCGGGTTCGATCCTCAGCACCACATAAAAATAAAGGCATTGTGTTGTGTCCATCTACACCTAAAAAAAATAAAAATATTTAAAAAAAAAGAATGTACACTACTAGGGTGGTGCATGCCTATAATCCCAGCAACTTGAGAGGCTCAAGCAGGAGGATCATGAGTTCAAAGCCAGCCTCAGCAAATTAGCAAGTCCCTAAGTAACTTAGTGAGACCCTGTCTTTAAAAAAAAAAATAGCAGGGCACAGTGGCATATGCCTATAATCCCAGCAGCCCAGAGGCTCAGACCGGAGGATCGCAAGTTTAAAGCTAGGCTCAGCAACTTAAATCCTGTCTCTAAATAAAATACAAAAATGGGCTGGGGATGTGGCTCAGTGGTTAAGCACCTCTGGGTTCAATCCCCAGTCCCAAATAAATAATAAATTTTAAAAAGGGCCGGGGATGTGGCTCAGTGGTTAAGCTCCCTTGGTTTCAATTCCTGGTGCCAATACATACACACATATATTACTTCTATGATTAAAAAAAAAAAATCAGCAACAGCTGGGCATAGCAATGCATGCCCAGAATGCCAGCTACTTGGGGATTGCAAATTTGAGGCCAGCCTGGGCAATTTAGCAAGACCTTGTCTCACAGAAATAAAAGAGGGTAGAGATGGAGCTCAGTGGTAGAGTGCCCCTGGGTTTAAAAAAAAAAAAAAAACACTGTTGATTGGTCCTGGGAATTGAACCTAGGAGCACTCTACTACTGAGCCACACCACAAACACCCCTCCCCAACTTTTTTTTTTCTTCTTTTTTGAGACAGTGTCTCACTAGGTTGTCCATAGTGGCCTTAAACTTGGGCTCCTCCTACCTCATCCTCTCAAGTCGCTGGGTTTACAGGTGTGTGCCACCACATCTTGCTGGACAACTGATTTATTATTATTATTATTTTTGTAATTGTAGATGAACAGAATACCTTTATTTTATTTACTTTTATGTGGTGCTAAGGATCAAACCCAGTGCCTCACATATGCTAGGCAAGCACTCTGCCACTGAGCTACAGTCCCAGCCCCTGGACAACTGATTTTTAAATAAAAAACCTGAGTCCCCTTTGCCTCTGCCATGTGGACTGTCTTAGTTCATCAATAGCCCACTCTAACCTCCTGTCAGCCCTCTGTTCCATAACATTGGCTGCCTTTCCCTCTGGAAATACTTCCTTTATGCCTCCATAGTATGATAGTAACAGTGGCACTCAGAAGTCCTGGTGTTTGCTTTGGCTTTGCAACTTGCTAGTTAACGTTAGGCATGTCACTTCTCTCTGGACCTTAGCCTTCCAGCCACCTCACAGGTGGAAGAGAACACACTCCTCTCCTCCAAGGTAGACAGCAGGATGGACGCACTCTGGAACAATCTACACCTTCCATAGGTTTTAATGTTCTGGGAGAAACTGGGCATCTGTCTTCTATAGATACCTTGATTCATTTATAAGACTTTTTTATGGCTGGGGATATAGCTCAGTTGGTAGAATGCTTGCCTTGCACACACAAAGCCCTGGGTTCAGTCCCCAGCACACACACCCCCGACACACTCACACACACAGACTTTTTTATAACTTTTTTTAAAATATTTTTTTTAATTTTTTTTTTAGTTGTAGGTGGACACAATACTTTTGTTTTTTACGTGCTAGGCGAGCGCTGTACCACTGAGCCACAACCCCAGCCCCTATGCACACTTTCATCTCAAAACACTTGAGCTAGATGTGCAGTCCATTGCGGGTCTCATGAAGTGGGAATGATATTAGAAATGTGACTTTGAAAAGTTCTTCTTGCTGTACTCTCCCCTCATGTGAACCTTGCTACCTGCCAGGGTTTTCTGTCTCACACTCCTGATCCACTAATTTCCTCCTAAAGACTTCTCTGGGCATCTTTTTCATCTCCTCTAGGCTCCCACCTCCTCTTAGACAATGCTGTCTTCACATCTCCTAACATCTCTTTCTGGGCTTTCACCACCTCCTAGTATGTTCACTGGGCACCTAGGGTGATCTTTTTGTTTGTTTTCGTACTAGGGATTGAACTCAGGGGCATTCAACCACTGAGCCACATCCCAGGCCTATTTTGTATTTTTTAAAGACAGGGTCTCACTTAGTTGCTTAGTGCCTTGCTTTTGCTGAGGCTAGCTTTGAACTTGTGATTCTCTGGTGTCAGCCTCCCAAGCCTCTGGGATTACAGGTGTGCGCCACCACACCCAGCGTAGAATGATCAAAACTGTTAAGTCTGACAGCCACTGATTCAACCATATGACCCCTGTTTAACTGCAGGATGGACAGTACAGTCCTTAATATGGGACAGAAGGCCAGCCAGCTGTCCCTCCCCAACTCTGTGCTGACTCGTGTCTCTGGGTTCATACTTGTGTTCCTTCTCCAAGAATAACTTGCTTTGCCTCAATAATTAATTCTTGTCTGCCTTTCGGAAGGAAATCTTTGAGTAAAACAGGCTCCTTTTCATAACACTCTGGCTGACACCTATACTTCATCGCTGAAATGAGTGCTCTGATCTCTGTCCCCCAGGATGTAAGCTGGCAAGAGGGTGGACCCAGGTCTGCCTTGTACACTAGGACATCCAGTCCCATCACCCAGTCCCCTGCAGAACCTAATCTGGGAGCAATTAAGTTGTCCAGCAAATAGAAGAGCCATATGTTCTTGGTCCTGATTGGGGAACCAGACCCACCTCCTTCCTGCTGGGGTCCACACCTTCAGGGAGCTCCTCCACAGGCTTGTTCACCAGCTGCTCCAGGGGAAAGATGGGCAGTGGTCCAGAACTGAGGCTGGTGTTGGCATTGAACATGTCCAATTTGGGGCTTGTGACCTCCTAGAGAAGGAAGTGGCATTGGTTTCTTCAGCTGGCTTGTGGCCCCCTCCTAGGCTGCCTTCCTCTCTAAAGTCAGCATTGACTCAGGGCACCCCCTTCAAGAAATTTTCCATGATCTACCCCACCTAGACACACACACACGCACACACATGCACAGGCATAAAGACTGGACCCAGGAGCTGGGAGCTTAATGGTCTATATCTGACAGAAGTCAGTTGGTATTAGATGACTCTCTGGTTCAATGACTTACTAACTTCTCCATGGCTTTCCCCCAGAGTTTGAGATCAACCCTGGACTCTCATCTGTTAAGAAACTGTCATCCAGAAATTTACTTAGCCTTGGCCTATCTGTCCTTTCCAATCTGCACTGTCAGTCCACTTATTGAGTGCTACAGGGTTCCCAGCCTGAAAGAGCCATCTGTCAATGACCACACTGTGCTTGTGAAACCACTTCATATTTCTGCAGAGTTAGCCCTGTCTTTACTCCCTGTTGGCCTGTGAACTCAGAGGAAAGGCTTTGACTTCATATTCCCATATTCCAGGCCTACAGATAAATACATTCCTCTTAACTACTTTAGAGATGAAAGACTTGCACTTATTCTGCCTGGAGACATGATCCCAGGGATGATGGTGTCCAGAGATGTCATTATTTCCCCAACTGCAGCCTATGAGCTAATTGCATCAAACTACC
This sequence comes from Marmota flaviventris, assembly GCF_047511675.1. Taxonomy (NCBI): domain Eukaryota; kingdom Metazoa; phylum Chordata; class Mammalia; order Rodentia; family Sciuridae; genus Marmota; species Marmota flaviventris. The sequence goes on from NC_092508.1 coordinate 18,628,778, forward strand.
TCTGGGTCCTTTACCTAAAGTATACAATTCCAGGGTGCTACCCCAAAGTCCACAAATCAGAATATTTAGGAATGGGGCTTTGAAATCTGCATTTTGATATGCTGCCCCCGCAACATCACCCAGACTCCTATGCATGATAAAAATTGAAAACCATTTCACTAGGGAAAGGAAAAACAAAACACTAGAGGCCCTGCAGTTAAACAGCAAGAACTTCCATGAGAAGAAGGAGAAGGAGAGAAGAGGGCATTGACATTTCTGTCTGGTAAGTTCTCAGCACCCATGGGAGCATCCCACTGCCAACATCCAACTCAGGGCCCAGCCACCTTCTCTGTACTCACAGCAGTGATCTGGCTCCAGTCCCCAGAGTTCGCAAGCTCTGCCTTCAGTTCCTCATAGGATTTGGTATTCTGCATATAAAGTAAACAACTGTTCAGACACAGATCTCAGCAGAGGAGACAAGAGGCCATTTTCCTTCAGGAGTTGAAAGAAGGCTGATCTAGGGCCTAGCGGTGAGAAGGGAAAGAGGAAGCTCAGAGGGCTGGAGGAGGCCCCTGAAAAGGAGCTTAAATGGTGAGGATGGGTCAACTTAGTGGCACATGCCTGTAACCCAGCAGCTGGAGAGGCAGACACAGAAGGATTGTGAGTTTAAAGCCAGCCTCAGCAACTTAGCGAAGCCCTAAGCAACTCAGTGATACTCTGTCTCAAAATTTTAAAGAATAATAAGAAAGGACTGGGGATGTGGCTCAGTGGTTAAGCTCCCTGGGTTCCATTCCTAGTACCAAAAGAAAAAAAAAAAATGGTGAGGATGGGACAAAGGGGCTGACAGATCAGAGACAGGCAGGCCAGGCTGCTAACCTGTCCCTGCTCAGCCCAATGTGGGGATGGTGAGTCACATGACCACCCTCACCATAGAGCCCATGTAAGCAGCCACAAGCAGCCAAGAACCCATCCACACTCTGCACGCTCTGGGGACCTCAGGGCTCCTAGACACTGGAGGGAAGCCCTGCCGCAGAGGAGCAAGAGGAACACAGGGACCATGACTCCCCAGGGACCACACCTCTATGGCCGCAAGCCTGGCAGATCACAAACTCCCCACTCTCATGCTGAATGAATGAGGCTGAGAGAGAAGCCCACACAGACTTAGGGTGAGGGAAGGGCTGCCAGGGCCACTGAGTTGGGCACTGAAGTGTGTCTTAGAAGGCCTGGCACTGAGACTCGCTGCCTCGAGGTCCTCAAGACTAAACGGCCCATCAGCTACAGGTTTAAAAAATACATATACACAAAATCTCGAGGAAATTATGCATCCCTAAATTCACCTGTTGTGCTAAGTAAGCGAACCCAGAGCCATCAGGCCAGGCCTCTCTACTTGGGCCTTCCTCCTTTGGGGAGGAAAATCTTCACTGGTTTCCACCCACCTGTGGAGCTAGGGAGTAAACCCAGGGGTGCTCTACCTCTGAACTACATCCCCATCCCTTCTTTTTTTTTCTTTTGAGACAGAATGTCACTAAGTTGCTGAGGCTGCCCTTAAACTCACCATCCTCTTGCCACAGCCTCCCAAGTCCTAGCCTTGGTGGTTTTTTTATTTGTTGGTTGGTAGGTTGGGTTTTTTTTTTTTTTTTTTTTTTGGTGGTGCTGGGGATTAAACCCAGGGCATATGTGCATGTGGGACTCTAACAACTGAGCTGTAGCCCCAGCCCCCTAGCCTTGGTTTTTGACAGACTTCCTTTCCTCTCCCTCACCAGGGAGGCTTCATGGCCTTACTTAAGTCTTGTTTTTAATTCTAAGCCCTGTCTAACCTTTTTTCAAATAAGCAGGTCACATGTCCCAAAGGAGGAGAAAGACCTGTTGTGTCTACCGTCCTTGGGTGTCCCTTGAAGAAGCCTCCTAGAGGAGGATGTGCTGGGCTGCGAGGACCAGGTGGGACAGGGGCCACTCACACTCCACTTGAAGGGATCCCACGCCAGGAACCAGCCTGTGAAGGTGGGGGGCTCATGTCCCTGCTTCACCACAATGATGGGGGTCTCAAGGTCGCGGCCACTGGGATGGGTCTTGAGGTACTCTTGCACGGTGACGGCCGCCGCCTTCTTCTCCTCCTCGTTGGCATGCTTCCCTATCCAGAAGAAGACCTGCAGAGCATCCCAGCAGCTCAGTCAGCCCTTCCTGTCCTCCCCAGCCCTCAGGGCTCTGCCTCAGTCACTGAGATGTCCAAGAGTAGAGCCCCAGCCCTGTGCTACCTAGTGAAATGACCTTGGGTGGCCCATCTGGCTTTGATTTTGCACAGGCCCTACGTGGATGTTCTGCACACGTGTGACTCCAGCATCCTGAGCCTGAGTGTCCAAATGTACCTGCTGACCCAGGAAATAGAAGACAGGGGAGAAAAGGCTCCCCCCTGCCAGCAGCCCTACAGGACACAGCCCTTCCCCTTCCTCCCTTCTGATCCTGGTGTTCATAATGCCATTCCCAGGGAGAAAGAACAGGGGATCCCAAAACAGTGATGCTTACCGACCCCTAAAGTCATGGGGGCTTCTTGGCCCTGGGGACTAAGGCCCTTGGTCCTACCTGGTCCCAGACATCCAGTAGGAACACATCATCTTCCTCCAAGTCGTCCTGATTGAAGTCTGGGATCTCCATGGCCAGGAAGCGCCCAGTCTGGTTGGAGCATTCAAAGAGCCGGGGGGTGATGGCCAGGGTTTCCTCCTGTAGTCTGCAGAAGAGAAGATTGCATTGGCAGGAGAAAGTTGTGGGGGGAGGAAACCTGAGGACACAGACTCTGAGGGGCTCCGACATGGAAAGGCCATCGCCTCACCAAATGTCCCATCTTATGATTGACAAAAGTCTTCTGTCATCCGAAGAGTGCTCAAAGAAGGAAATCCCCACTGCTGTTCTGGACATGAATTCCACTGGCTTTTCCATAGCCCTGGTAGGAAGTTCTTCCTGCTATCTTCCCCCATCCTTCCTGCTGCTACTGCAGTATATGCTCTTTTGCTTTTGAACTGGGTGGTAGTCATGGATATTTTTTAGAAAGACCATTTGAAAGAGGCTTTACAGTTGGTGTTCCTCAGCAACCTGGGCTTTTGTCAGCACCTAAGGAAAGGAGTTAGGCTCTGACACCTTCTTTGTGAAGAGCAAACAAATGCTTAGCTCTGCCCTCTCTTTAAGCTGTGGCTATGAACTCCTGTTACCAGGGAAACACTCCATCAGGGTCTATGTATCCCATGGTGGGCACATGGGCACAGCTCTGTGCCCCAGAGCCTCAAGCCCACAGGCTGCCCCTTATTCATCTTGTAGCCCTGGGCACCAGGTACACAGTTCTCAGTCTACTCCATGCAGTCTCTGGATGGGGTGGAGGTGCTGGGAGCAGAGGACTCGACAGTTACCTCTTGGTATTGGCATAGGGTGCCTTCCCACCCAAGGCCATCCAGAAGTTAGCTGGTTCTTGCCCTTCTACCACCACTTGCTTCTCCGTCCGGGAAATGGTGTCAGCAACCATCTTGGCCATCTCCCGTTCGTCCCCACTGCAGCCCTGGGAAACAGAGGGGACAGGCCATGCTGGGGGTAGAGGGGGAGACCTCTCTGGTGTCAGTGCCAACTTCTCCCTGCCCAGAGCTCCAGTGTCTGACTCCCTGGATCATGGCCCATGCATCCTGGACACTCCAAAGAACAGCATAGGAGACCAAAGCATCCGCACCCCACCTCAGAGGGTGGAAGAGGGATTCCAAGAGGCTGTGAGTCCCTGCTACAGAGATTAAGGGAGAAGCATAGGGTAGTGAAAGACCCCAAGGCATAGATGCAGACCAACAACACTGGGACAGACAGAATATCCAGAGACAAACAGAACAAGTCTGACCCCAACACAGAGGCAGAGAATCAGAGACTGTTGGAGGTGGGGAGATTGTCAGGCCCAGAGCTACAGAGCTGGGAGATTGGGCTACCAAGGGGCTGGAGACCCAGCAAATGGGGTCTGGTTGCCAGGGGTCCTACCTTCATCCAGTCTGCTTTGAGACTGAGGGACTCCAAGGGCCCACTTGGGGATAGGAGGCCACAAGACCCCGTGCATACCTTTCCACACCACAGATAGCAACAGGATGGGGTCTTCAGGATGAAGACATCATTGGAGTTGAGGGAGGTGGCCCGGGCTGGGACCTCAAAGGCCTTGGTGTTGTTGGCAGTGGTTCCCTGGACCTGGAACAACCTCGTGGAGGGTACAGGCTCCAAGTTGTTGGCCCGGGAGGTGCCTCCCTATAAGGGTGGGAGAAGCCAGGGAGAGAGGAACAACTCAGTGAGGAAGACAGTGGGGGAATCTAGGGACACAGAGAACCAGAGAGGGAGGAGGAGGGTGAGGCGAGGCCTGCCTATCCTCCAGGTCCTCTGATAAACCATTGCTAGATTGATCCTTCCAAAAATGGCTTTCATTCCAGCACTTCTTTGCTCAAAATCTTTCAGTAGCTCCCCACCGTTTTATAGACTAAAACTCAGCGGAGGACACTGGTCACTTCTGCAGGCTCACGTGCTCTCCAAACCCTGGGGTTGAGCTTGGCCAGCTTCTCACTGTTCCCTGTGGAGCCTTCCCCTGGGCCTTGGACCTTGCAGTGTCCCCTGCTTTGCAAACCCTCCTTTTACCTCCACCAAGCTCTTCAGCTCTGCCCCAAATGTCAAGACCTCCTCAAAATCCCCTTCTCACCATGAACTAACTCCATGCCTGGTCCCAGGGACTGCCTTCCTGGCACCACTTTGAACTCAACTTTTATTTTGCTCATTTTAACAACAAGGGGCTCAGGCTGTGAGTTCACGGCTCAGACACACCACACACTGTCCTTTTCCAAAATGATGGTAAGCCATATTAGCCTGCCACACCTCTCCTGGCTTGGTGAATTACAAAGAACTGGGTACTTAGAAGATGCTCAATAAACAGATTACTGTTTAAATGGCTGTATGAAATGTCTGCTTCACATATTGGAAGACACCAGTGAAGTTTGGACAGGTGCCTCATTTAGACAAACCATAAAACATTTTATGTAGAAGATTCAAGGAGCTGGGCGTGGAGATCAGACTGTGCTTACACAGGGCAAGGGCTCGTTACATATTATTTCTAAAGTTGCCAAGTGGTTGTTTCTATTAGCAGTTCACGTAGGTGATAGAACCCCAAATGGTCCTGCTCTCTGAGGAATGGACTTCGCCCTGAGCCCCACCCACACGGCCTGTCCCCTTTCCCGTCTCTTGGATGCCCACCCGCCTCAGTCCAGCAGCCACACCTGGTAGACCACCATGCGTCCCTTGAAGATGGACATGAGGTGGGGTGGCTCCTTGCCCATCGGGACCCGGATCTGGACCAGCTCATCATTATACTTCTGGTCCAAGATGACAGCTTGATAGGCTGAGGCTGCGATTTCATCCTGGCTGGCCTGGCTGCCCTGGGGATGAGTAGGAAGGCGGGGTGGTGTGGAGTCAGCCTTAGAAACACTCCCTCCCCAGCACTGACCTGGCCCCAGCCCACTGTCTCCCCTCAAACCTCAGCCAGGACACAGCCAATAACCCAACCTGACTCATGTCCCAATTCCACTCCAGCCCCAAACCCAGTGAGATCTCAGCCCAGCCCAGCCCTGCTCTCCTGATTCCTCCTTCCTCAAGGAAATACCACCCCACTTACCCCCAGACCCAAGCGTTTCCCTCCTCCCTCACATCTGGACGCAAACCCCACGGAGGGAGATTCAGAGAACCAAGAAGGAAAGGGCTGTGAGTGGGGGCACCCCGTAGGGTCTCACAGCCAAAGCTGCCCCAAGAGGGGATGGGTTGCCTCTGGAGGAGTGAGCGCCCCATCACCAGGGATACTCAACCCAAGACTAACAGTGAGGCATGGTGGAGGGGCGTGAGGGGGCTGTGCTCCGGTGGGATGTGGTGGGTCTACCTGCCAGATGTAGAGCAGGTAGTGCTGCTTCTCGCCGATGAGGTAAGTGTAGAGCAGCAGGTAGCAGTCTCCCCCATAGAAGTGGCCTAACCACTTGGAATCCACGGGCACCAGCTCGAGGTCTTCAATGCGCCACACCTGGGGCCAGTATCAGGCAGTGTAAGGTCCAGGCCAAGCTCCACCTCCCTTCCCCCACCCAGCACGGGCCTCCGCCCCTCACACACCTGCACCTCCCCGCTCCCGTCATCCACCATTTTCTGCTGGGCGGCCACCTGAGGCTGCACGTGCATGGACGTGGCATCAAACTTCACCTGCTCCACTTTGGCTGGAGTGGGGGGAAGCATAACATCAACTGTTACCAGCCAAGAGGACTGTCACCCGCGTCCTCACAACAGTCCTGAGTGGTGGCTACAGTTCTTAGACCCATTTTATAGATGAGGAAACTGAGACTAGAGAAATTCAGTAGCTTACCCAAGGTCACACACGTGGAAAATAGCAGAAACTACAGAATCACATCCCCATGCCCTTAAGACACCTGCTTCGTTAATTCCTCCCAGAAAAGCCACCAGGGACAAGAAAGGGACAAGAGCAAGACTTCATCTTCAGTGAGCCACATTTTGCTGACCCTTGCAGTGACTTCAAGTATCTCCCATCCCAATAGAGAGCTCCATGGTGACAGAGGCTTTTATCTCCCCCAGGACCTGGCACCAAGTTTGCCTCAGCAAATACTGTCTGACCAGACGCTGTTTGGATCCCAAGAAGACCCAACCCCATTCCAAATGGAAGGCAGGTCATTTTTAACTCCCTCTTGTGACAGCTCTTCATGCAACCCGTGCAGGGGAGTTCGGAGTCAGGACAAGGGTGTGCAGAGAAGAGGTGCTTCAGGGAGCGAGTGAGGGGACAGGCCAAGTTGCTCCCTGGCCCAGCTCCTGGATCCCAGCTCCTGCCTCTCAAGCTGCCCCAGTTCAGCCCTCACCCACGGAGCCCACGGTGTAGGTTTTGCCCAGGCCTGAGCTCTTATTGGGCACTGTCCACTTCTGGAAGAGCTGCTGGAAGACGGCTGACTCGGCCCCATCATTCTGCACCTCCACCTGAGTGCTTGGTGGGTACTGCTTGGCTTTGATGAAGTTCTGAGGAGAGAAGGGGCATCTAGACACTATGTGCCTTCCCAGCCCCCACCCCAAGGCAAGCCAAAGCCTGGCTCTCACCCCAACCAGCTCCACCGTCACACCTGCCCCAGGTCCCAAACCTGAACACAACCCCCAAGCCCAATGCCGACCCCAAACCTAAGCCTACTCCAACCCCAACTTCAAGGTCAAACTTGACACCATCTCAAACCTAACAGTGGCCTCAAGCCTTACTCTGACCTCAACTCTGAATCTAATACTGACCCCAAGAATATTTCTGATCCTAACCCTAAGACCAAATCTGACCTCTCGCTCAACCCCATCTTAATTCTAAGCCTCATGACCAGCCCCCTATTGCAAACCCACTCCCATCATCCCAAACACTGACTGGGCCCTGGTCCCAAGCTGACCCAATCCCCTTTTGTAGGAAGGTCAGCTACCAGTTCCACTCCCTTCTCTAAAACGAGCTGGAGCGAGGGGAGTAACAGCCCACATCCTGAGGAGGTGCCAGGGGTGCCTGGTGGCTGGCTCCCTGGCCTGCAGAGAGCCCCCAAGGTGCCTACAGATGGCCCCTCAGCTGCCACAGCTGGGTCAGCCGGCCCCTGCCTGGCCCTGATCTAAGCCCTCTTGCCCTCCCTGCGGCTGTTTCTTCCCAACACCATCCCTACCAGGGCCTGGTTCATGGCGCCCTTCTTCTCCTCTGCATTGGCCGCTTTCCCTTTCCACACGTAGATCTTCAGGCCCCCCTGGTCCAGGATATAACAGTCCTACAGTGGAGAGAGAGAGAGAGAGAGCCAGTGAACCAGGGAGGGTCATGCACTCCTGCAATCCCAGCACCTCGGGAGGCCGAGGCAGAAGGATCTCAAGTCCCAGGCCAGCCACAGCAACTTAGCGACACCATCGCAAAACAAAAAATAAAAAGGAATGGGATGTCACTCAGTGGTAAGGTACTCCCGGATTCAATCCCCAGGACAAGAAAGAAAAAGACCCAATGAGAGCCTCACCGTGCTGGTGCCAGAGGCTGGGCTGGGCTGGCCTCCCTCGCACCAGCCCTAGAGCTGGGAGTTTGTGCTGCTTGGGGGAGAGGTGTGCCAGGCGCTCTCACCTCATGGCTTAGCAGGTCCTGTGTGAGTGGCCGAGTGGCAACCTCCCTAACCACCAGTTTTCCCTCTGAGTCAGACAAACTGTGGGACGAAAAAGACACAGACGGGTCCAAGCCCCTCAGCCAGGGCATTCTGCCCTCGGGAAGTCCCCAGCACCCAGGAAGATCTCAGCCAAATACTCACTGGTACAACTTGAGGGCCGCCTTGAGTGCCGGCTCCACCACCGTGTCGGGCATAGCTGCCTTCAGCTCCCTGCGCCGGCCCAGCACATGGTTCATCACCTCCATCAGCTGCGGGCTGGCTGACTCGTTCTCCCCGTCCACCACGCCCACGTAGCTGCGCCCGCCCCGCTCCTGGTCTCGGATCTCCTTGGCTAGGTTCATGCCCTGCAGGAAGGCACCCAGGAAGGCTCTCAGGAGACAAAGCAGTGTCAGCCACCCAAATCCCCCAGAAAAGCTCCAGTCCCCAGCAGCCACCAGGGCTGGGGCCAGGCATTTAAGGCATGCACGAGGAAGCCAGGTGAGAAGCAGGGGGCAAGCAGGTTTCCTAGTCAGCAACAGAGTGTTCAGGGCGGACTTGACGGAACTTTGGTTTTGACATTTGAAACTTGTGACCTTACTTTTGTGCAAGAGCTGAGCCCTGAAGAGCAGAGTACTGGACTGTCCCTTTGCACCAAAGCATGCCTGTGGACTCACCACGAACACACAGCCACACACGTGGCACTCGCCCTCCCCAGCCACCTCTCCTGTCCCAGGGCCTGCTGCACCTGCTTCATTCTCCAGCCTTGGTCTCTGCTCTTATCTCATTTACCCAAATTCCCAGAAGACGTGGTAAGATGCCGAAAACAGACCTCTGTCTTCTCCCCTGAGATCTTCCCAGGAAACGGGACCCCACCGATTCCCAGGGTTCTCTGAGCACCGAGCTTGGAGTCAGCCTCACTCCTCTCGGCCCCCCCACCTCATTCAGCAGATTCTGCCTGCCTCCATCACACCTGGAGGGCCACAGGGCCTCTCTGCTGGTCTTAGCCTCTTGCTGGCCCCATCTCCACTCAGAAGTCAGATGACCTTCAGTGGCCAGCTGCACTGAGCGGAAACCCCCAGCCTTCCCGCCCCTCAACCTGTTCTCCAAGCTCCTGTTTCGCTTCTGATTCCCTAATCTACCTCCTTCCTGCTCTAGGGCCTTCCCACCCCTCTGTGTCCCAGAAGCCTCCCTGCACCCAGCACCATGCTCCTCCAGGAAGCCCTTGGCTTATTCCCTTCCTGTCTGTCTCTGCCACTGATGCTGACGGCCAGAGTGAGGCGAAGCTCTGCCCATTTCATTCACCTCTGGACTCCCAAGGCCTGGCACAGGTTTGCCACACTGTGGGAACTCATCCCACCTAAGGGCATTAACCATGAGTATACACAGGCCAACTCCAACATGCCTCTCCCATGCACGTGGAAACCCAGGTCCGCCTTCACCACCATCCTGTTCCCTATATTGGAGAGAGGCTGAGGGCACTGGGGTCACCAAGGATGTGGCAGAGGTCTACAGGTTTACATAGGGGGCAGAGCCTGGGCTGGGTCTGCAGGAACAGGTGGGGTGAGAGGCTTACCCTGAGTCTCTCCATGCGGTTACTCTCTGGCCCATTCCACTGGATGATAAGCTTTCCAAGGTCCAGGAGGAAAACATCACCTCGGTTGAAACTATTCCAAGACATCTCCACCTGGGGGAGCCACAGACCCCACTCAGCGCATCCATCAGCATGGTCTCTTGACACGCCTCCCTGCCCAGCAGTCCTCCTCATTCCCTGCCCGGTGCCCAGCAGGCCTGTCTACCTCTCCGGCCACCACGTTCCTCTTGCCCTTGACATGCAGCAGCCGCTGGACATCATAGGAGTTGGTCTCCACCTGCTTCATGCCAGAAGCCACACCCCCTTTCCGGATCCTGGGGAGAGGAGAGCCAACCTAAGGGAGTAGGCTAGGAAATGATCCGAGCCCTCTCCTCCCAGGTCCTGGGATGTCTGGCTGCCACCAGGGCCATTTAGGGCCCTGCTGGGACTAAGTGAAGGGGTTGAGGCACTTGGGATGCAAACTCTAAGGAGTTTGTCAGTGTCCTGCAAGTGTGAAGTTGGTTCTTTGAGGTGCTTTTGCAGGTGACCCTGGTCACCCCAGTCTGCACCCCAGATGCCCACTCATCCTACACTAGCCCTTGCCCTCAGAGGGGCTGCAAAGCCAGGGTCGTGGTGACATGGATGGTAGGACAAGTGAATAATAAAGCCGGGGCCCTGAGGACAGGGGATGAAAGCGGAAGAAGGAGAGGTGCTATTCAAATGCCCAAAGGAGTGGATTGCTGCTGTAGTGTAGGGAGAAGAGAGCAGGACAAGAAGGAGAGGGGACTGTGGCTCAGGACAGCTCCCAGCCCACTCCACAGCTCAATAGCCACTGGGCTGCAGAGCACGTGTTCCCACGGGAAAGCCAGGGGGCCAGAACCTCCGACCTGATATGAGGCTTGGCTTGCTTAGAGAAGGGGAGCGGCCACCTGCCCATCAGCCAGAGGCAGAGGGGACTTGAGGTGATGCCCTGAGGGTCTCCTTAGGTTCTGAGCTCTCCAGAACACCAGACAGGAGCTGATTGACAGAACTTCAGTGGAGATATGGATTTCAGAACAGCCTCCAGGGGCAACCAAGGTACACTCAGAGGGAGGGGGCTGAGGAGGAATGGCAGCAGAAACAGGGTGGGGGAGTGGAAAGGCGGAAAAGTCTGCAGAAGCTCACGTGAGCTGTCCCTTGGCTTTCCCCACAGTCTCAGGCTCCCTTCCAGGCCTGGGTCACCTCCCACCTCCTGGGGTCTTCTTGTCACCACAGGACTCAGTATTCTTGCCTCTTCAGCTCAACCCCCATCTCCCATCCCCACCTCTGAGCCCCGGGCCCTGTCTCCCTCCCTCACACAGCGCTCCCCTCCCTACACAAGGCCCTGCTTGAAGTAGCCTCGGAAGGCCTCGCTCTCGTTGCCCTGGACCTCACGGTGCTGGACAGCCCGGCCCTTCAGGAAGTCATCCATCTGCGTCGTGTAGATGGCAGCCGCCCCCTGTTCATCCTGAGAGGAGTCCTTGCCAATCCAGTAGTGGATGTCATAGGACAGGTTGCTGCCTGTCTTGTGGATCTGGGGAAATGGGGTGCTCAGTGTACCCGAGGCCCTGGGCTCCCCACAGCCCCACGTCCAACTCTGCATAGTCTCCCATGTACTTGGGGCCTGGGCCACAGGTGAGCTTGGCACAGGGGATGTACACTGGTGTGTCCCTCAGCGTCCATAAGGGAGCTAGGACCTCTGTGGATGCCAAATTCTGCCAATTCTCTGGTTCCTTGTGTAAAATGACATATATCTTAAATCATCTCTAGATTACTTAGAATCCCTGAACCGGGGTCTGAAGATGTGGCTCAGTGGTAGAGCACTTGCCTAGCAGAATTGGGGTCCTGGGTTCCATCCCCAGCACTCCAAAATAAATAAAGTGTAACTGCTCTATAAATCGTTGTCATGAGCCGGTCATGGTGGCACATGCCTGTAATCCCAGTGGCTCAGGAGCTGAGGCAGGAGGATCGCAAGTTCAAAGCCAGCCTCAGCAATGACGAAGCGCTAAGCAACTCAGTGAGACCCTATCTCTAAATAAAATACAAAATAAGACTGGGGATGTGGCCTTATTGGTCAAGTGCCCCTGAGTTCAATGCCCAGTCCCCCCCTAAAAAAAAAAAAGCAATAGTTGTTATGCTGTATTTTTTAGGAAATAATGAAATAACAAGGGAAAAAAAGTCTGCACATATTCAGTAGAGATGCAATTATTTTTCCAAATATTCTGCATGTGGTTGGTTGAATCTCAGAATATTCTGTAGGTGAGGAGGATGGCTACATTTAAGATTATTATGAAAATACAGCTACTTTCTGCTCGTGACACACAACACTGCTTCCTATTTACATCAAAGACTGGGTTCAATTGTTAAATGATGTATTTAAAATTTTAAAATGAGTCAACAGAAAGAATACAAATGCCCTGGCAGTTGGGATGGTCCCAGGGTGTGGTGAAAATCCAGAAGGCCAAAGCTGAGGACTGTGGTGTTACCCCCCAGAAGGTCCTCAAGACTGAGTCCACAGAAGTGGCCTCAGCTGGGAGTCGGGAAGCTCAGGGGCAGGGAGAGCCTTTTACGTGTGTCTCTGTCCCTGAGGAGCTGCCACGGGCTGGGTACCTGGGTACACCTTGAAACACCAGCCGGGGAAAAGTCAGGCCAGGCCTGCCCACTGCCCAGGCTCCTCCCTAACACGAGGTGGGCTTTGCTCCTGCTCAGCCTCCTCCCCTTCCCAAACCACTCACAGCCAGGAGCACATAGCAGTCACCATCGAAGAAGCTCCCATAGGTGCTGGACGGCATGGGCACCATCTGCATGGCCTGCAGAGAGAAGAGGGTCAGAGGGGAGGCCGGGCACCATGAACCCTGAGGCCAGGGAAGAGGGAGAAGAGGAGGAGGTGGGGGCCCAGGAAGCCGAGCAGAGGACGCATGAGGAGGGGGCCACAGCAGGAAAGATCAGGGCCTTGGAACAAAAGGAGGGGAGAGGAGAAGGGAGAAAGGAAGCCAGAGACTGTGAGGACCGGAAGTGGAGCAGAAGGCTGCAGGGCAGGTGAGGAGGAAATGGAGGAAAGGGAGGAGAAGGGGCGCAGCAGACAGGGGATGAGGAAGAGGCCCCAAGTGAGGGTGGAGCTGGCAGCAGGTGGCAGCAGGTGACAGAGGGGCTCCAGGCAGCCCCACAGGGTGCGACCAGGAGCAAGCCCAGCCTGCGGGAGCTCACCTCGATCCTCCATATCTGCACCCCTGGAGTGGTGATGTTGAGGGAGCCTTTGACTTGGGCGCTCAGGTTTGTCATGGTGGAGATGCCTGGGGAGAGAGTGGGTGGGAGTCAGGGCCCAGGGTGCGGGTGCCCTGGGTGTCAGGTGCTAGCCCAGCCCCACAGGGCTCCCAGCACTCCCTGGAGCTACAGGCTCAGGACCTTGGGAAAGAAATGGAGCTGGCTCCCCACTCTGGGCCCAGCTCTGACCTGACTCTCACTCAAATGCCTGTCCTGCCTCTCTGTCACCTGCTGAACAGAGCCCACCCCTGGCACCAAACCCCTTCTTTATTTAGACAATTTCTCTTTTTGGAAATGTTTTATCAAAGCTGTGTTCATTTTTTAAAAAGATCATACCAAGTTTCTAAAAAATGGAAAAGAAGAAAATAAAGGCTCAGCCAGGTCTGATGGTACAAGCCTGTAATCTCAACTGCTTGGGGACTGAGGCTGAAGAATCAAAAATTTAAAGCCAGCCTGGGTAACTTAGTGAGAACCTATCTCAAAATAAAAGAAAAAGGGTGTGGGGATGTGGCCCAGGGGTAGAATGCTTGCCTGGCATGCAAGTACTGCAAATAAATAAATAAAAATAAAAAATAAAGGCTTAACAGGGTATGCACTCAGCAGAATCCAAGTGTTCCAACAGAAACTTACACTTGAAGTTTGTAGTAACTGTGTTCATGATAGGCAAAAGATGGAAGCAACCCAAATGTCCATCAGTAGATGAATGGATAAACCAAAAGGTGTGTATATGGAACACTATGCAACCCTAGAAATGAATGGTGTACAACCTACATACATGCTACAACATGGATGCACCTATGGTAACCAGCAAAAGAAGCTAGAAACAAGAGGCTGGGGATGTGGCTCAAGCGGTAACGCGCTCGCCTGGCATGCGTGCGGCCCAGGTTCGATCCTCAGCACCACATACAAACAAAGATGTTGTGTCCGCCGAATACTAAAAAATAAATATTAAAATTCTCTCTCTCTCTCTCTCTCTCTCTCTCTCTCTCTCTCTCTCTCTCTGGAAAAAAAAGAAGAAGAAGCTAGACACGAATGACCACATACTGTGTGACTACATTTACATGAAATACCCAGAATAGGCAAATGGTAGAAACAGAGGCAGTGGTTGCCAGAGGGCTGCTAATGGGTATGGATGGAATTTCCATTTGGGATGATGGGAAAGTTCTGGAACTAGATAGCAGTGATGGTTGCACCACGTTGTGAATACTGTATTGAATGCCATCCGAATCGTGTTTCAAAATGGATAAAATGGGCCAAGAGTGGTGACTCAAGTCTATAACCCCAGGAGGATCATAAGTTCAAGGCCAGCCTGAGCAACCCTGTCTCTAAATTAAGAGAAAGGCCTGGGGATGTAGTTCAGTGGCAGAGAACTTGCCTAGTATGTGCAAGGTTCAATCCCCAGCACCACAAGGGGAAAAATGGTGTCTTGCCAAGATAGAAAAATAGATGCAAGAATTTCCTGCTCCTCCAACTCTCCAGCAACTAGCAAGGTACCAGGACATGGCTGGATGAATGGATGGATGAAAGGAGGGAAAGGGGGAGAAAATGAGACATGAAGGAGTGAATCGACGACAGACTGAACCCTCCACACTGTGAACCAGCCTTTACCCACTGGGCTGGAAGAAGTCACCGTCCCCAAGCTTTCTCTAGCCATGTTGACTTTCTGTTTAGACCTTAGCTGTGTTCTGGGCTCCAGCTGCTGATCAGAGTCACCTGGGGCTTTTTAAAAATATTGATACTGCCGTGTTCAGCCACATCCCCCAGGACCTTGATTTAATTAGACCAGGGTGGGACCCAGCCACAGGTACTGTATTTTCTGCCAATAGGAGGTAGGGCCTAGGTGCTTTCGAAAACTCTCCAGGGTTCCTGACATGAGCTGGAACAGAGATCCACTTGTCCCTGGTTACTCTCATCCTTAGTTTCTCAGTCCTCCTCCACCAGATTGAAGGCCACGTCATTCTTCATGCGCCTGCCCCAGCCTGGCAGGAGGCACCCTGCCTGACTGCTCCTTGAACTAGTGAATAATGAATGAAAGATCATGTGGCCCCAGGATCAGGCCTCGGCACCCTGACAGCCTCAGCTCTCCACTCAGATCTCTCTATCTAATCTCTGCTTGCACTTTGACTCTGAGTCACATCTTGAAGTAGTTAATGGCTTCACCTTTTACTACTTGGAGACACCCTCTTCTGAGCCCTGAGAAGTGGCAGCTCTCCCTGGTGCTCTGGAGTTGGGGGGCAAGGCCCTTGCCCAGCCTGACCAGCCCTGCCTTGCTGATCCAAGCCAGGTTGCCTGTTGCGTGTTCCTAGGAGGCCCTGGGGCCTGGACCCTGCCGGATGCCCCTGTGGGCCCTGGCCTCCTCTATCAGGTATTCCTCAACACCAGGAGTCTCCAGGGCCCCGGGCCTCCTGGTTCAGCAGGACCAATTTGGGCACAGAGGAAGAGAAGGCTTTCTGTTTTATTCCAATCACCACCTTAATCTCTACCCCCACTTCTCTAAGACAGACTCTGGCCTTCCCTGGCTGTAAAACATGAATCCTCGGGAGACTGGAGAGAGTCAACTAAATATGTGATCTCTGAAGTCCACCCAGGGCCTGCCCTGGTTCTAGGAGTGAACAGGCAGCCATAGGAATGAGTGGCGGACATGAGAGGGGACTTCCTATTCATCAGAGATGGGATTTGGGGTTCACTTTTCCTCCCTAAAAAATCAGGATTGGGGCCTGCAGCAGCCTGAACAGTGGACAGCCTCCTTAGGGCCAAGGGTGGGCTGGGGGACTGACCCTACTCCACCCCATGATCTACAGCTCTCTGCTCCCTACCCATGTCTGTCAGAGCAGTCGCTCCTTCCCACACCCCTAGTGGGATCTCCACACCCTCCTGCCTCCCCTAAACTGCTGGGTCCCTCACTCCCCAACCCCCACCACCCATGACAAGGGCCCTGGTTTGCATGTGCACTACCTCCCCCCGGAACTTCAACCCACTGACTCCCCCTCACTCTTGGTCCCCTCTCTTCTATGTCCCTAGCCTGGGAAGAGTACTGTCACCCTGGAGTCCAGGAGTGCAGCATCCTGGACTCCTCCCCTCTGCTGCTATTCTCTCCACCTAAACTCTGACACACCCCTGCCTCTGTCTGCGGTCACTGCCTTCTAGAACACCAGCCTGCTTGCTGCCCAGCCCCCGGGCTGCCTCTCACTGCTGCCCACTCTTGCTGTTCCCATTCCCTCCGATGAGCGCCCTCCCCACCTGCCCTCCCTTGTCTGACCCTTACACACTCTTTCAGACCCAACAAATTTAGGTCTAGTTTCTTCCCAGAAACATTTCCAGAATCCTCCAAAGTGTCCTGGGCTGATGCCTCTCTTGGGCCAGCACCACACAACGATGAAAAGACCTGTGTGTAAGTCTGAAGTCTGTGAGCACAACCCAGACACATTCACGTCTGTAGCCCCAGCTCCTAGCTCATAGTAGGTGCTCAACAAACATGAAGCTGAAAGACTGAACTGTGGAATGCAAAGAGAACCTTCTCAGGGCCCTGGAGGGAGTCAGGGTCCTGCTCTCCACCATCTTTCCTTTCTTATCAGCTGCCCTGTCATTCTCATGGAGCAGATTTGAGGACCTTGGGGGTGTTGCTGTGGCTCGTGGTTCCCAGTCATGCAGCTCTGAACTGAACAGGGATGTTGTGAAGCAGTAGGGTAGGTCCTTTCCTTCAACAAGGGAACTCTCCGGCCTCCCCAGGGCCAAGAGGGCATAGGGCATGGACACCCCCAACCCCTCCAACCCCAAGGATCTGTGATAGGAGGATGCCTGAGTAGATGGTCCTGGGAAGAGGGTGGCCAGGTGTGACTCTGAGCTGGACTCAGGGGCCACAACACCTGGGGGGACAGAGGGCAGGTCCTGGCAGAGAAGAGGTGTCCAGATGTGACTGGGGCCTAAGGTCCCCCAGCCTCCAGTCCCCACCCTCCCTGCCACTCTTTGCCCACTCAGCGTTCAGTTCCTGATGGATGTTGCTCACACTCTGGGATCCAGGAGGCGAGGACCTGGAGGTCCCAGAAGTGTTAGGGGAACAGCGATACAGAAAGAAGGAAGCCACTTCAGATGAGGTAGAAAAGGGCAGAGAGGAGCTGAGGGGTAAAGAGAAAGAGGGAAACCAGGGTGACAACTAATCCCATTCTGTCCAGGACTCACCAGGTTTAAAATCTAGACATTCGGAGCCCCAGGATCCTCCTCAGCCCTGGGCAATCCAGGATGGTTGACACCCAACATGGGGTGGGGGCTAGTCCCAGAAAAGGTGCTGCAAAAGTCTCTCCTTGGAGGCCCAGGGCGGACACGCTGAGCTCCTTGCCCTTTCCAGAATCTCAGAGTTCCCTCCCCAAGGCACAAGAGGCTCCAGGCTGCCAGGAAGCTGCAAGGACCCTGCCCGCTCCCACCACCTGTGGTCCCCGCGTGTGCCACTGGGTTGTCTTACCTGTCTGGAGGAGGCAGCTGCCACCTGGGAGATCTCGGGGAGTTGTGGCAAGCTGGCTGCAGGAGAACGACCTTTGTCCTCACCTCCCCTCCTCTAGGAACTGCCTTCACCATATAAGGGAAGATAGGGCCCCAGAGAGAGAATGGGTGGGGGGGTGGGGTGGCAGGTGCCCGACAAGTCCCTGGGAACCCGGAGCCCAGAGACAGCCTGACAGCCCAGGTGATATGAGTGAGCACCAAGAATGGGGTGCACTTCTGCCCAGGGCTCAGGCCCTGGGTGCAGGTGGACAGCAGCCACCAGGAAGGGCATGAGGCCCTAGACCCTTCCTCCTGCCCACTAAGAGGAGGGCTTAGCTGTCCTCCCTCCTGTCCTGGAGGATGGCGCATGGGGAGAAGGTGCAGGACTCCCAGGAGACCCCGGGACACAGGACTGGGAGTTCGCACTTGGGGCCCCTCCAGGTCAGATGGGGACCCTGGACCCCTAGAGATCTTTGACTCACCTTTCAGTGGGTGCCAGTGTTCTTCCTGTCCTCCCCACTCGGGCACAGGCTCCGCCTGGAGTTTTATGAGGTGCCATAAACCATGCCTTTGGACTCTGCTCTTCCAGGACCAAGGCTTCCATTTCCCACCCTGGATGGATCCCTAAAGGTCCATCTCATTTAGGATGGGAAGGAAAAGGAGTATGGTCCTCCCTGGTGTGGATTTGGCTCAGAAACTTGCTTTGAGCTGGTGTGGTGGTCTACACCTGGAATCCCAGTGATTGGGGAGGGTAAGGCAGGAGGATTACAAATTTGAGATCAGTCTCGCAGTTTAGTGAAACCCTGTTTAAAATAAAAAATAAGAAGGGCTGGGGATGTGACTCAAAGGTAGAATGCCCCTGGGTTCAATCATCAGTAACAGAGTCAGCAACTTGGGTAACTGCCCCCAACCTGCAGAAATTCTGCCTCCCCTGAACCCTGGTTCTCAGAAGGGTGAGACGAAGTCAGCTGGGTAAAGCAGCCCCTCTTCCTGACCCAGCTTCCCAATAGTTCTAGAGCCTGAAAGCATACGCATGTGCACAGGTCTGTGAGTGCAGGGGTGTGCACATCTGGTCAGAGAAGTAAACACTCTGCGCATGCTATTTAGGTTTTAAAATAACATAACAACCTTTCTTGTAAATAAAATGGAAACTGGGTTTGGTAGCACACGCCTGTCAATCCAGTAACTCAGGAAACTGAGTCAGGAGGATTGCAAGTTCAAAGCCAGCCTCAGCAATGGCAAGGCACTAAGCAATCAGTGAGACCCTGTCTCTAAATAAAATACAAAATAGGGCTGAGGATATGGCTCAGGGTTAAGTGCCTCTGGGTTCAATCCCTGGTACCAAAAAGAAAAAGAAAAAGAATTGTTTTAGGCTAGGCGTGGTGGCACACGCCGTAGCTCAAGAGGCTAAGGTAGGAGGATTGAAAATTCGAAACCAGCCTTAGCAATTTATCAAGGCCCTAAGCAACTCATCAAGATCCTGTGCTGGGGATGTGGCCCAGAGGTAAAGCAACCCTGGGTTCAAGCCCTTGTACAAAAAAAAAAAAAAAAAAAAAAATTCAAGATGAAGTATTCCCTTTGACTGGCATGTCTCCAGTATTTTTAATTTTAAATTTAAAAAGAAATTTTGACATGTTTCTGGATTCAATCCCCAGTACCAAAAGAAAAGGAAAAAAAAAAGAATCACCTAGCAGAGATTGTAATTTAATAGGTCTGGGTTGGGATCTGAGATTCTGTATTGCTAACAAGCTCCCCCGGGGATGCTGACCTGCTTTTTCTTTGGACCAGTCTTTCAGTGGCATGGCCAAAGATAATGACATTGCATTACAACAGGGGGCACATAATGTCCCGTTATCCCAGCATGAGCAATGATTTCTTGGTCATAGTGGTGACTTCCAGATATTCTAAGTCGCATTTTCCTCTTTGCAATTAGAACTTGCCTTGAAACTGGCACAGTGATGTGCATCCGTAGGGAGGATGGCTTGAGCCCTGGGGTTCAAAGCCAGCCTGGGCAATATAGTAAAATCCTCATTTCCAAAAACAAATAAATACATAAAGTAAAAAAAAAAAAAATAGAACACCACCACCAACAACAAAATTGTCTGGTTGACAGTTTGGAACTAGTAGCACAGAATTTTTTTTTTTTTTTTGTACAGGGATTAATCCCAGGGGAGGGGTGGCACAGACCTGTAATCCCAGTGGCTCAAGAGGCTGAGGCAGGAGGATCATGCCAGTTCAAAGCCAGCCTCAGCAAAGGCAAAGTGCTAAGCAACTCAGTGAGACCCTGTCTCTAAATAAAATACAAAAAAGGGCTGGGGATGTGGCTCAGGTGGCTGAGTGCCCCTGAGTTCAATCCCTGGTACCCAAAAAAAGAAGAAGAAAAAGGGCCTCCATATGTTGCCCAGGTTGTTCTTAAACTTGTGATCCTTCTGCCTCAGCCTCCGGGGTGACAGGTGTGGACACTGTACCTGGCAACTTGAATCATGCTTTCTTTCATTTATCAGTGGATCTTGGAGCTCATTCTCCAAGTTTATAGAGTTCCATCTCATTGGTTTTCGTAACTACATAGCATTTTCTGGTATAGATATGACAAGATTTATTTAATCAGTCCCTTCTGGTGAACACTTAGTAATCTAAGTGTTTTGCTGTGCAGACATTAATGCAGTGGGAGCTCCTACACAGCAGGTTGTGTGTGTTGTACGGTTCACCTCCAGGGTAAATTCCTAAAAGCAGAATTGCTTAAAAGGTGTCTGGGTTTTTGGTTTGTTTGTTTTGGTACCAGGGATTGAGGGGGGGGGGCGCTAAGCCACTGAGCCCCATCCTCAGTCTTTTTTTTTTTTTTTTTTTAATTTTGAGACAGGGCCTCACGAAATTACTTAGCCTGGCTTTGAACCTGTGATCCTCTGGAGCCTCAGCCTTTAGAGCTGCTGGGATTACAGGCGTGCACCACACACCCGGTAGGTGTCTGTATTTTTTAAATATTTGTGATAGAAGGTCAGATCACTTTGCAACCAGGTTGCACCAGGGACACTCCTGCCAGCACTGTATCTTGCGCCAGACTTCAGGTCACCTTCCTCCCCCTTCCCACCCCCCCCACCCCCACCCCCAGCCGCAGGAAGCCAACCAGCCACTCCCTGCCTGTCTGCTTCTCTCCTCTCTCTCAGGCCTCCTCCCTTCTCTCTCCACTCAGCAGCCCCAGGCCAGGCCTTTGCCCTTGTCTTCAGGACTGTGGCGGTGTGCTCCCGCTGGGGCACCAGGTCCCTGTACCCGTGATTTAGCTTCCGATGTGCAGTCGCCAGGTTTGCACGCGTCTCTCCCCTGCCCCCTGTTCCTCGGGATTCCTCCACGATGCCCACTGCCTGCAAGGAAAAGGCCACTTCCTTGCTCTAGTTAGAGATGGGCATTATTTGCCCCCTCCTGCTTTCCGCAGGGCCGTCCCCCCCACCCCCACTCGTGTGCCATTCCGTACCTTTTATGCTTCCCACAGTCTGGGTTTGGTCAGCCCGTGGGGCTTTGCTTGAAATTCTCCCAGCACATACTTTTCACTCAAGTCACCTCCTTCTCCTTCTCCTGCCTCTTCCTTTTCCTTTTCTCCTTCTTCAATTCTGGGGATTGAACCAGGGGTGTTCTAGCACTCACCTGCATCCTAAGCTCTTTTAAATTTTTCAGACAGGATCTTGTTAAGTTGCTGAGGCTGGCCTCAAACTTGCAATCCTCCTGCCTCAGCCTCCCGAGTCACTGGATTTACAGGTGTGCTCCAGCACATGGGGCCTCAACCCATCTTCCCAACTATTCCTTTTCCAGATCCTTGAGTATTCCTCCAGCAAGGAGCTGTTTTCCAATCTCCAGAGGGCCTCCCCAGTGGGGCTAGGCATCCCCAGAGCTCTTCCATCTCCTGTGCTCTCTCACAGCAGTGTAGAGACCATTTATCTGCCAGCGTTTCTTTCTCTGTACTAGGAGTGATGTGTGTTTTGCCATGTTAAAATTCTTGTGAGTCTAAGTGAAATAAGCCAATCCCCCAAAACCAAAAAACCAAAGGCTGAATGTTCTCTCTGATATGAGGATGTTAACCCACAGTAAGGGGGGTGGGGAGAATAGAAGTTCATTGGATTTGACAATGGGAAATGAAGGGAAGCGGGGATGGGAACAGGAAAGACAGCAGAATGAATCGGACATGACTTTCCTTTGCTCATATATGAATACACGACCAGTGTAACTCCACATCATGTTCAACCAAAAGAATGGAAGTTAGATTTCATGTACGTGTGATATGTCAAAATATACTCTACTGTCATGTATATCTAAAAAGAACAAATTTAAAATCCTTAATAAAAATTAGCAAATTGTAAAAAACAAATGATTCTTGTGAGCCTAAATTTTAATGTATTTGTGACTATTTTTTAATATTTATTTTGTAATTGTAGTTGGACACAGTAACTCTGTTTATATTTTTATTTATTTTAGTTGTTGAAATTCCTTTATTTTATTTATTTATATGTGGTGCTGAGAATTGAACCCACTGTCTCACACATGGCAGGCAAGTGCTCTACCCCTGAGCCCCAGCCCCAGCCCAGATGTGACTATGTTTTGACAGCGCTAACTCCATTTTGACCTTTCCCTGTAACAAACTGTGAAGGAGCCAAGCAGCTAGCTGATAGCCATCTGGACAACAGTGTACCCATATGCAAATAAGGTAGTTGCAGACCAGAACTTTTCCTTCTAAATTTGACATGTGGAAACTGAGATATACACCTTCTAGGACTATAGATACCAGAGCCTTCAGATTGCTATCGGAGACACATCTTGCTGTGACTCTACTTTGCAAGTATTTGCTCTGAAATGGCATTGTCTGTTGGAGGCTCTGCTCAGCAATAAGTCTTGCTGCATTGTTGACAACCTGATGATATTCTGGGCCCTTGTCATTTTGGAGGGAATGGTCCCCTGGTACAGGGGTGCTCAACCACTGAACCACATCCCCAGCCCTTTTTATATTTTATTAGAGACAGGGTCTCACCGAGTTGTTGAGGGCCTCACCAAGTTGCTGAAGCTGGCCTTGAACTCACAATCCTCCTGCCTCAGCGCCCTGAGCTGCTGGGATTACAGGCATGCACCACCATGCCCGGCCCATTTGGACAATTTCTTCCATGGATCTTACAGGGCATAAGACCTGCCATGAATCTGAGGCAGTTCAAAGGCCCCTTCACCCTGATGCTTGCAGTCATGCCAGAAAGATTTCAGATGTGTTGCTCAGAATAATAGGCAAGGGTTTATTAGAAAAGATATGGAAGGGGAATGGGGGACACTATCAAGGAAGAGAAGAGAGTGGGTCCTCTCAGAGAGGAGAGGAACAGTGTGCCTCTCCTGCCCTCTAGTTTTATGGACAGAGGGGAGGTCCAGGGAAATTTCCAGAGAGCCCTGCCTAGGTCCACCTCTTGACTTTTGACTGTCAGCAGGATGATATCAGACTTTCAAGTCCCCATTACATATGACAACTCCAGGTCGATTGGCCCAAGCTGATCAGATCTAATCAGAACCTGTTCTTATAGATTTTATGGTTAGAGGGCAATTACCCTTATGTCCCTGAGTTCTGGGATCTGATCTGTGTAAGGGTCACAAAATCCCCCTCCCCTTTCAGAGTCATGTGTGTTTTTAAATTTTGTTTAGAGTTTTTAAATTTTTTTTTTTTAGTTATCAATGGAGCTTTATTTTTATTTATATGCAGTGTTGAGAATTGAACCCAGAGCCTCCCACATGCAACCGCTCTACCACTCAGCCCCAGCCCCAGCCCCAGCCTGCGTGTGTTCTTTATGGGCATTTTGGGCCTGCATTTCTCCTGCAGAGAATAGTTTGCTGAGGAATGTGACACATCCTGTCAACTTAAGCCAGGCACTGCTTCACGTAAATTACTATGGAAGGTTTTCGGGGCTAGGGTCTCACCCATTAAAAAAATAAAAAGCATGTGAGGGTCAGCATGGTGGGCCCAGTTTATAAAACTCTTCCCATAACCCCTCCGGTTCCCACCATTCACATCTATCTGTTCCCTATCAGATGCTCCGTGTTTGGTTCCTGACTAGCGCTGTTCTCGCGTGATTTACTCATTTTTGGCTAGGTTTTCATATGTTCCTTTAGCTTATTTTTTTTATCCTGCTTTTCTGTATATTCCAAAAAGCCACTTAATTTGGAACTGTCATTTGTTTTATTCAGCATGTCATTTCATTAGACGTCTGTCCTTTAAAAAAAATTAGTTGTAGTTGGACACAATATCTTTATTTTATTTTTTATGTGGTGCTGAGGATCGAACCCAGGGACTCGCACGTGCTAGGTGAGCACTTTACTGCTGAGCTGCAGCCCCAGACCATGTCTGTCCTTCTTGAGTTTAAATTGTCACCAATATTAGGGAACCGGACCACCCTTGTCAGTCTGATGTGACAAATTGGCACAGAAAGCAGGGGATCTTTGTTTAAATTTTAATTATGCTAAGGGGCGTTCTATACTCAGAAATTCCCTGAAGTCCCCTCATTTGCTGACTATTCAAGGGTGAGGCAGTCGCAGCTCCTGCAGGGCACCGCTGCTCCTCAGCGCCCTTTCCTTGTCTGCAGGCTCCCTGCTGCAACACTCTGTCCACCAGAGCGTGTCCTTCAGACCTCAGTCCACAGGAGTTGATGGAGTCATTCCTGGGAGTGGGTATCTCACTCCTGTTCTTTTCTTCCCTGGGGACTGGGAGCATTGCCTCATTCAGGGAACCGCTGCTTGGCATGAGGCAGTAGACCAGAGAAGCAATTCACGAGACTTTCTGATTAAATATTATTGGAAAAGCCAGGGATGGTGGCGCACGCCTATAGACCAGTGGCTCGGGAAGCTGAGGCAGGAGGATGGCAAGTTCAAAGTCGGCCTCAGCAACTTAGTGAGGTCCTAAGCAACTTATCAAGAACCTGTCTCAAAAAATAAACAGGGCTGGGGCTGGGGCTCAGCGGTAGCGCACTTACCTGGCATGTGTGAGGCACTGGGTTCGATTCTCAGCACCGCGTATAAATAAATAAAATAAAGGTCTATCAACAACTAAAAAAAATTTTTGAAAATAAAATAAATACATAAATAAATTAAAAGGGCTGGTGGTGTGGCTCAGTGGCTATGTGCCCTGGGTTCAATCCCTGGTATAAATAAATACAACTGGAAAAAGGTTTTTAGGGCTAGGGCCTCACCCATGCTGGGCAGGTGCTCTACCATTGAGCTACACCCCTGGCCTTACTATTTGAAATTTTAACAGAAGCCATCAAAGACAGGCCAAGATGTATACCTTTGTGACTGCTATTGAAGCCCTCCTACCTTATTTCTTTGGTTAAGTTATAGGTGGCATTCATATTTGTGCTTCCTATTGCTACTAAATCTTCATTTTCTCCCTCCTACCTTTTTAAAAATTAATTAAGCCTGCTTCAATTATGGAAATGTGTTCAGAACGGCCCTTCCAGGTTTTTTGTTTTGTTTGGTACTGGGTATTGAACCCAGGGACACTTAACCACTGAGCCACATCCCCAGTCCTTTTTTGTATTTTATTTAGAGACATGGCCTCACTAAGTTATTAAGTCTGGCTTTGAACTTATGATCCTCCTGCCTCAGACTCCCAAGTTGCTGGGATTACAGGTGTGCACTACTGTGCCCTGCCCCCTCCCCCAGGGTTTTAACACCAGAGGACACTTAGAGGACTCTGGGTAAACAACTACAAAAAAATAATAATAATAATAAAGTAAATAAATAAATTTAAAGGACATTCCAGAAGTACAGTTAATAACTCATCCTAGAGAAATGACACTGATACTTAAGATTATCTCCCTATATCTATACAGAGGAGTACCTCCACCTTGCCCTTTATTACACTGGTGTGTGAGTTCCTTGAAAGCAGCAACAAGGCCGGTCTGCTCCTGGCACCGTGCCCGGCACAGGGATGCACCCATACATGTGGTTGAGTTGAACTATGCATGGGCCAAGCGTATGTAGGTGGTGAGGATGAGGAAGCCTGATTGTGGTCTCACTAAAGCTGGGTGTCCAGTTCCTCTCACCTCTGAAATGCAAATCTGGGGCGACTAGCCTTTGCATAAAGAGCAGGAAAAAGAGCAGTCTAAAGACTGCCAAGGCCTGGGGCTGGTATTCATCTTGCCAAGGGCTCTCTGGGTCCAGCCCAGACCAAAGCTGACGCCAGGGGGACTGCAGGCTTCTCCTTCCAGGTAGGTGCTTCCCGGCTCCTTTCTATGGAGTTAAAAGTAGCAGATACCCCGCACAGAGATTTAGAGGGCGATCAACATCTGGAGCACAAGGAGGCAGGCTCGGGGATTAGATCACCCTACCTGGGACAAGGAGGAGGCAGGACTAGGGAGGTGGAGCTGGGAGAAAAGGGAGCAACACTTGGGAGGGGAGAGCGTAGGGGGGCCGGTGCAGTCACACGGGGTTGGCCGGAGAGGGCCAGGCCCCAGGGAAACCGGGAGTCCATCAGGACCGGGAGGCCTCTAGCGGCTACCGCAGGAGGCGGGCGAGCGGCCGGGAGCGGCGGGAGGGCACTTCCTGCCGGGGCCGCGGTCACCCAGGCTCCGCGAAGGAAGTGCCCTGGCAAGGGCGGGGACGGGAAGCGGGGCGGTGGCTCGGGAGGGAGAGGGCGGCGGCCACACCCAGTCTTTTCCACCGGCCGGAGGCCGTAGACTGCGGACCCCCCGAACGGCCAGCACAGCGGCGGAAGGCCAGCGACCCCGCGAGCCCGACCACGTCAGCCCGGCCGGGGAGCAGCGCCTGCTCAGACCCCGCCTGGGGCGCCCCGCCCACCGCAGGCAGGCCCCGCCCCGCCCCGCCCCGCCCCGCGCATTCCACAGGCAGCCGCTGCAGGAGTGGTTTAGTTTTGCTGTGTAGCCAGAGTCTCTAGTCATTAATGTCCGGGAACTTAATCAAGTCTGCAAGACCTGTCTCCATTTTGCAAATTAAGTGACTGAGGCTTCGGTAGCCCAGCCTCGATGTAGA
The DNA here is from genome assembly GCF_047511675.1 of Marmota flaviventris. Classification (NCBI taxonomy): domain Eukaryota; kingdom Metazoa; phylum Chordata; class Mammalia; order Rodentia; family Sciuridae; genus Marmota; species Marmota flaviventris. The sequence goes on from NC_092508.1 coordinate 18,655,265, forward strand.
TCCAACCCAAATCCCGATTCACCTTGGAAGCCCTGAGAGCCGGAGCCCCTTCCTCCTTCGCACCACTCCTAGCCACTTGCTGAGGCAGGGTCACACTGCAGTCTCAGTGTGACTATTATCTGATCACTCATGCCCACTTCAAACTCCCCCAAAAACCACAGAAGCAGGATAGGGGGGGTCTGGCTTTCTCTTTAGTTCTTGTTACACTGTGAGGCTCTGGGTCACCAAGAAGGCACTAAATGCGAAGGTCACCCTTTTCAGGTCAACCATATCCTCCCTCCCCCCACCAACTCCCTTGGCACTGGTTTGTGGGTCCACTTAACCGTTCGACCCCGGGGAGAGCCCAAGGCCTTGACCTCCTGACTCAGCAAGTGTGGGGAAGAGTTTCAGAAACAAGTTAGAGTTGGAAGGCAGACATTCTGGGAGCTTCCCCCAGCCAGCAGGGGGCAAGGGAGGAGGCTGCAGTGGGTGGGTTGGCACAGGGGACAGGGACAGCTTGGCCCAGCTTCCTGGAGACCCCCCAAACCTCACAAGAAGTTTCCATCTCCTGCAGATACCCCAAAGGCACTGGTGAAGTCTGGGGTGGGTGGAGAAGGCACCAGTTAGGGGTGGAGACCCCCCACTTAGCTGGTGGCCTAGCATATTGCTGGGCACACAAGGTGCTCAATAAGTGTATTTTGAACGAACGGAGCAAAAGGGCTGTGAAGGACAGGGAACAGGGCCTGGGGCCCCTTGGCCCAGCTTGTTCCATTCAGAAAATAGCAGTTTAAAAAATGTAAAAATCCTTTCCCTCCCTCCCCCCAATTTCTGGGCCCAGGAAAGGGGCAAGGGAGGGTGTCTCTATGCCCACCCTTCCCTCTCTCCATCCCTTAAAAATCTATATACACATATACATATTTATATGGCACCACAAGGGGGTCCTGCCTATGTCCCGATACTCAGAAACAGGGAGCCAAGCTCCAGGGCCTTGGGGTAATTAAGGCAGAAGGAAGGGGTCACAGCTTGGGTGACATAAGGAGCAGCCATCAGCCTTGGAGAAGCTGGACTGTGGGGTCCTGAAGGAAAGACCCTTGCTCCCTTCACAAGGGGTAAGAGGTTCTTCCCTCCAGGCCCTCCCCTGCCTACACAGGAACTGGTGGGGGCTCTGTCAGTTCCAAGGGAGGCGTGGGGGTGAGAAGAGACTGGTTCCCCCGGACCAGCCTAGACCTCAGCAACCTGCAGGCCAGTCCAGGCAGGAGCTGATGATGGTAGCCACGCCCCTGGGAAAGCTGAGTGGGCAAGATGGGGCTCTATGAAAGGCACTTGGTGTCCACTGTTCCCAGGCTGGGGCTCCAAGGTATGGGATGACAGAAATCCTGCCCCCACCCCAAAAGCAGAACTGGGGCTAAGGAGCCCAATTTGGCAGCAGAGAAACATGGCAGCATGAAGAGAGGGGACAGAAAAGGGGAGCAGCAGGCAGGGCCCCCAGGTCCCCTGAAAAGTGGGGAGGAGGTTCGAAGGCACTGACACAGGGAACCAGGGGTTTACAATCCTGGGGACAGCCTGGCAGGGCTGCTGGGGAAGACACCTGCTTCCCCAGGGCCACCAATGGGCACAGCTCGTGGGTTTTCTTAAGAGCTCTCGGGCAGGTGCCTAGAGTCTCCGTGGGAGGAGGTGTGGGCTTCAGTCAGGGGCAGGTCCAGGCCCCGTGGCACCTCACTAGCTCCCGGGCCTCGGCTGCCTGAGCACTGAGTAGACATCATCCACGCGGCTGAGTTGCTCAAAGAAGGGGAGGAGGTCATGGAGTTCGGTGTCACTCATGTTGTCAAACCACGAGGCCACTGGTACCTGGGGACATGGGAAGACAGGCACAGGTAACCAGGTGCAGGAAACAGGAATGGGAGCATCCCCCTCCCACTGGTCCTGGAGACTACCAGGCTTGGGACTGGGCAGGCCAAGACAGACTGAATGGGCTCCTGTCCTTGGGTCTCAGCCCTGTACTCACAGCATTGTCTGGATGGAAGACATAGGAGGCAGGCGAGTTGTCCAGGATGAGCACCCGCCGAAGGTCTCGTCCCAGCCGGCTCAGGTCCTTCACGTAGTTCCCCCGGTGGAAGACGCAGGACTCTCGAAACAGCCGGGCTCGGAAGGCCCCCCATTTGTCCAGCAGATCAGCTACTGGGTCTGCATACTGGAGGGTAGGAGGTAGGTTATCCTAGGGCCAGGAGTGGCCTGGGGCTGTGTCCAGCGGCACGTGGCCACCTGAGGCAGCAGATGGGAGTGCATGGTGGCCCCAGGTCCCTGGTGGGAACTCACCTTGGCTAGGCTGGCAGTGAACAGCACACACTCGAAGAGCTCGCCCATTCGCTGCAGGAACTCGTCAACGTGGGGCCGCTTCAGCACATAGACCTAGGGGGTGGGTCTGTGAGGGCGGCTGGCCCAGCTGGGGGAGGTTAGCCTTGGGCCGGGAGGGAATTGTGGAGGAGGCAGAGTAGCCCAGGAGGGCTGGCCCTGGGCCTGTGGGTTCCCACAGCCAGCTGCTCCACCCGCCCAGCCTCCCAGAGGAGGACGAAAAGAAGCTTTGGCTCCCACCAGCTGCAGGTCCTGCCTCGTGGGGAGTCATTAATCCTAAGTCCCTTCCCCCAAATTCAGGAGCCTAGGGGTAGCCAGCCCCCTCACCCCAAGGCTGCAGCGCACCGGCCCCCGAGCCAAGTAATGGAGAACAGGCTGGACAGCACACAACCTATCCTGAATTACTTGAACTGGGTCCCGGGCAGGGGTGGGCAAGGGGGCACATACATACAGGACTGAGAAGAGGAACCCACTCTCAGGAGGCCTGGAGTTGGGCCCAGTCCCTGAGGTTCTATGTGATCTTGGGCAAGTCTCCTACCCACTCTGGGCCTCAGACATTCCACATCTATCAAAGTCCCATGTGGGGCTCTCTCCAGTTCAGTGGGCAGCGCTTGGGGTCTGGAGGGAGATGCCAAGCCCATCACCTCCTCCCCGGCCCCTCACCTGGTGGACCACCCCATCAATCTCCACTGGGATGATGAAGTCAGCGTTGTTCACTGGCTGTGGGGGAAAAGAGCTGCTGGAGCTGGGGTGGGGAACACCAGGGCTGGGGGCCCAGCCGAGCCCTCCCTCCCCGGCCAGGGATGAGGGCTGCTGGGCAGGGCCCACCTTGAAGGAGCTGTGCACCAAGGTCTCGTCCAGGTCGATGACCACGCAGATCTTGTCCGAGTCCTGGGCCTTGGCCTCAGGGAGCAGGTACTGAACTGGGGTCTGCTGGTGGGAGGGGCCGGGCTGGGTGGGGGCACCTCCTACACAGCCTTCCCTACCCTGGCCCTCCACCTGAGAAACAGGAGACAGTGGGACACCCCACCCACTTCCCAACATGGGCCCCGGCAGCTCCCGGGAGGAATGGCCACTGGCTCTCTAAGCCCCTTGGCAAAGCTTCCATCTTCCAGCGGATCTTCTCTTGGTGGGCAGCAGGCAGAGCAAGCTGGGAGGGGCCCAGTGGGGGGCCTGTAGGGCTTGGTGTCCAGGTCCCCCCTTCTTTGAAACTTTCAGTGACTGCAGGTGTGTCTCCACCTGGCACCCCTTCCTTTAAGCCCCCTTCCAGCTGAGTCCAGGTGCCCCTGTAGTCATCCCGACCACGTACCTTAGGGATGGCGCCATTCTCCTCCACGAGCAGGGGTGCCCCGCTATGGGCCGGCAGGGCCTCCCCATCATCCCGGCAGACACAGCAGAAGAGTGAGTGGAGGATGCCCCGGCTCCGGGGCTTCTGGGAAGCCGCTGACTTCTGGTCACCTGAAGCAGGGAGGCAGGGAGGCACAGGTTGGGGATGTGGGCACGCTGGGTAGTAAAGTGCTGTGTATGTGTCCAGGTGTGAACCCCTGCTCTGGGAGGATCTGGCCACACCCCCTTCATCAAGGGAGACACTGTTGTGCTCTGGTCCTCCTGAAACACACCCCAGCCTTTGCTCCAAATCCTCTGAGGCTTCCCATGAGGAGGTCTAGGGTGGACAGTCACCCAGGTTAGGGAGGGCGACCTAAAGGAGGGGGAGGGGAGGTTTTCTTTTTCTCAAAACCTCCATCACCTGACTAGGCCTTACCTGAGCATCCCCTGCTTAGGAGGGCCAGGGCCTGGGGCCCCGTTGTCGACTCCCATCCTGCCTCTGTCCAGTCCACTCCATGGGTCCAAAGTCCTCATTGAGGCTGGGCCCAGGGGCAGGGGGTGCAGTCCCAAGGCCTGAGCCAGTGTCCCGCAGCCATCTGTCAACCCCGCCTCCTCGGCCCCTGCCCCGCCCAGACCTGGGACCTGCAGCGCGGCTGGTTGATTGACAGACCCACCCTCCACCGCCCCTCTGTCTGACCCCCGCCCCAGGCCAAGCTAGGCCCAGGCAGGAGGTGGGCAGATCTGGGAGGACCCCCAGCCCCTGCACAGGGAAGAGGAAGAGGGATTCCCAACCTGGCCAGCCCCCGGGGGCGCAGCCTCAGCGAGCAACGCGGCTTTCCCTGCCGGTGCAAGTGTGCACAGGCCCGGTGCCCACGGGCCTAAAGCCCGAGTGTCGCGTGCCTGGCCGGGCACAAGGCTGTGCCTGCGGGCGCCCTCTCCTTGGAAGAAGTGGCCCCTTTCTGTGCCTGAGGGGCTCAGCGCCTCCATGCTTGACGCGGAAGTTTTGTGGGAACGTGGCTGTGTTGGCGGGAGATCCCTCCAAGCTTCCCCAGCCCGCTGTCACCTCGGCGCCCCTTCCCAAGACCCTACGAGACCACAGCCCAGAGGGGGCGGAGTCTCAGCGGGTGGCCTGGAGGCGGCCTCCTAACCCCCCCCTCCCAGCCCCATTGGCGCCAATCCGTGGGTGGGGGGGGGGGCGCCCGGGAACCGCCAGCCCGGAAGCCCCCGCAGGAACCTCTGCCTCAGTTTCCCCACCTCGGACAGACTAGAGCTCCCTAGAGGCGCCAGGTCCCACCCCGCGTCCCTGCGACTCCAGGAGTTCAAACTCTCCCCGCTCCCTCTCGGCTAGGAGCTCCGGCCCGGCCAAAGCGGGCGCCCGGGGCGGTGGCAGCGGATGCAGCACCGGGAAAGATCCCGGCCCCTTCCTCCTCCCCTCCCGCGGCGCGCGGGCTGCGGCCCCCTCCCCGCTGCCCCAGTACCTTTGCCCCGCAGCGGGCCCCGCGCCTCCTCCTTGCTGATCTGAGTAATGACGGCCGAGCTGTCCATGGGGCCGGGCGCGCTCCGCTCCGGCCGGACTCTGGCCCGGGTGCCCGGCCTCCCCCCCGGCTCGGGCCGGAATCGGGGCGCGGGGGGGAGGGGAGGGGTGGGAGGGAGGGATCCCCGCGAGCTTTGGAGGGGAGGGGAGCCAGGTTCTAAGGGGGAGGGGGAGGGAGGGGGCGCGGAGGAAACTTTGTTACAACATGGAGTTTCCTCCCCGCGAGGCGGATGCAAACATGGAACCCGGGCGCTGTTTCAAGGCTCCCCCTTAAAAGGGCAACGGCTTCGGCGTGACCTGGACTCGGCCGCGGCTTTCATCACTTCTGGGGCCCTCACGGCTCCGCCGGCGGGGAGGCGGGCCGGGCCGGGTTCCTGCCGCGATCCGGGGGGCGTCCCCTCCCTTCCTGCCGCTGGCTGGCGGGACAGAGCCTCTGCGGCTGCGTGGCACAGCCAGCACCCGGCCCACGGTGCCAGGCCTCCGAGTGCCCGGAGCCAAGGCCCGCCCCGCCCGCTCCGAGTGCCCGAGGGCGGCGCGGTTCCACCCTGTGCTCCTACGAGGGCCAGGGGCTTGCCACTCCTCGGTTTGCTCATCTGGAAAATGGGATAACACTAACTTATCTGTTAAATGGGTCTTCTTTTCTGTCTGACGTTAGCAGGAACCTCCTTGCAGAGATGTCAGGAAGGAGCACTTGAAATCTCTTTGCTAACCCCGAACAGCTGTGCAAATCCACAAAATTATGTTCTGGATTTGACTCTGTCACCACCCACCGCGGTCTCGGGGGCGAGGAGATCGGGTCCGGAGAGTGAAAATTCCAACTTCCTTCCCCCGGGGACGCTCTCTGCCGACCTTTTCCGACTGCTCAACTTATGTCCCGCACCCTACCAGCTTCGCCTTCCCGCCTGGAGGCGCTCTCCCCTCCTCCCGCTTCGCCCACCGACCTAGAGAAAATGCCACCGTGTCCATGGGCCTTGCCTGATCCCCTTCCCCAGACGACGGCCATTCTTATTATTGGAGGGTGCGGATTCCTGGGACAGGCTCGGTTCCCAAGTGTCCAGCCTGACGCCCCGTGCACAGTGCACTCCGCGCGGGACCGCGGGGACTCAGACATCACAGTTACAGGCGTTTAAACACACTGTCCCCGCCTCTGTGGGGACACACCCCAGCCACGCGGGTTCTTGCGGGAAACCTCCGTGCGCGCGCCAAGAGGTGTGCGGGTCCTTTTTTCCCCGGTTACTAAGTTCCTCCCATCCCTAGTTACTATTCGGTGTTCACAATTTAAAAAATAACCCGAGCCTCGACAACACGCCTCGGCACTTCCTTCCCTGCCCCGGCCTCGGCGGCGGGCGGGGCGGGCCGGGGCGGGGCGGGCGCGTCCTGTCCTGTCCGGGCCGGGAGCGCGCGCAGCGCACGTCCGCCGGGGCCGACGAGGGGGAGCCAGGAGGGGAGCGCGCGGGCGGGGACTCTGGGGGACCGAGGCCCGCCCGCTGCCGGACCCCGTTCTTCCTCCGCTTCCTAATCTCTGGTGTCCTCAGAACCAACCCCTTCGTGTCCCATTGACAGATAAGGAAACTGAACTCAGAAGTGAAGCCATCGGCTCAGGCCCTCCAGCTTGGGCAGGGGCGGAACTGTGGCCTCTCAGCCCAGCGCCTCTCCTCGGTCCAGCCCGGGGGTGGCGTCTCAATACCTCCGGATGCTCGCCCGCGCTGACCCCAGAAGGAAGTGGCCAGGGACTGTAAAGGGGGCTGGAACTGAACTGGCTGTCCCAGAGATACACAAAACCAGGCGTGGCTGGCCGCTGTCCCCTCACCCGCCATTCGCAAACCGAGATCCTACCCCCAGCACACATCCCTAACTGCCCCCCCCCCCCGCCAAGCCTTTGCTGGTGCTGTCTCTCACCAGGGGAGACACCGCCCCGGCAGGCGCACCTTGGTCCGAAGCCTCTGGCTCTCTCCCCACATTGGCGAAGGTGGGTAGGGTGGTACACGCGCCCTCCCCGCCCCAGCCCACCAACTGCTGCACCCCTCTACCCCAGCAGCCGGTCATCACTGTACCCATACATTTATTTGGATCTCTTTTTATCAGTTTGCATTCCCAGAAAGGACAGTCGTGGGGGCTGCCAGTCGGGGTGGGCGGTGCGTGCATGGGGTGGCACAGAACTAAGCAGAATTCAGTTTTGCAATTAAGAGCAAATGTCCTCTCCATCCCCGGCCAAGTGGGGATGGGGGCAGTGCCAAGGGTAGGGTAGGGCAGGGCTCCTGGGAAGAGTCTAGGTGCAGGGCCACTCCCATTCCCAGGGTGTGACAGCCTTCCTCCCTCTGGGGATGGAACTCAGAGCTACTATGGAGATGAGGGCAGCCCCGAACAGGAGCCTCCTTGTCCCCAAATCGACTTTGTCCTGCCCTCATCACTAGCCCCCTATGCTAGGCCCAGGGTCGCCCCTTGGTTGGCCCTCTGCTGTCTTCTTTGACCCCAAGTTCTAAGTCCTAGGCTTAAATGTTCATGTGACTAATCCATGCGTCCTTTTGTCCACCCCCTCCCCAAGTCCTGCTCCACAGATCTGAGAACTCCCTAGAGGGGTTCCTGTCTGCACTTACTGCACACACCAGAACCCTACTCCTGGCACACACCTGCTCCCTGGACTGCCCCGTTTCCTACCCAACTTTCAAAATTCTGTACAAAAGTCACCTTCTCTGCCCCTGGGCTCTCTAAGTTAGGGTCAGGTGCCTTTCACTTCATCCTGTTATTCAGTGGCTTGTCCTTTATTTACTTAGCTGTCTCCTGGAGTGTGCGCGCTCCTGGATAGCTGACACCTTCTCTAATTCGGAACTCTCCCTTCCCGCCTCTAGCACAAGGTCTGGCACAGAATTGGCACCCAGTTAATGCCAAATGAATTGGCCACAGGAATGGGCAGCGGGTACCGCTAGGAAGCTGCAGAAGGATATGGGAGATGCTTTTCTTCACCACCCACCTGCCCCATTCTTCAGCTCTAGGGTCCTGTGTTGTCTAAGGACAAGCCTGGAGAAGGGGGATGGGCGATCCTCTTGCCCCACACCTTCTCTGGCAGCTGCTCTGCTTTCTCCAAGACGTGTCACCTCCCTTCTCTCCTTGCGGGCCCCACTCTAATCATTGCCCTTTTAAGAAAGAGGAAATTCTTCTCATAAACAAGCGCCCCAACCTGAGCGCCAAGCCGGCGGCCGGACCCGCTGGGTCCCCGGGAAATCCGGGTTACTTTCAGACACCGCATCTGCCCCAGGCTCAACTTAGGGATAAGGTGCGGCGACCCCTCCTCGCTGCAGTTCTTCGCAACTCCGGGGCTGAGGTCCGATGGACTGGCGGAGCCTGGAGGAGGGACTTAGGGGAGCCTAGAAACATCCTAGGGAGCGTCTGTAAAGTGCAGCCTCTGCACCGGGCGAAGGGGTGCCCGGTTCCTTCCTGCAGCTGAGGGGGTTCCCCGCCACCTCCTGGCCGGGGATCATTCTGTGGCCCCCAGGCGCGAGATTCTGGCACCAGCCTACCCTGATGGTGCCGCTTGGCCCGGAGCGGAGACGCCGAGGCGGGAGTGCGGGCGCTCGGGACTGTCCCTGCCCCTAGGGGGAGCTGGGAGTCAGCACGGAGGGAATGTTAAAGTGCCGCGTGGGAGTCCAGTCCGCCCGGTTCCCTGGGGAGATGACAAATGAATTGGGACTGGAAGGCACGGGCTCTTGGGTTCCTTAAGACTGGAGCCTGAAGGAACAAGAATTGGGCCTTGGTTTTACTGCCTGGAATACGGGTTGCAAGCGCAGAGCAGGAGCGAACCAGATGGGAAGGGGTCAGACTTGGGGTCTTCCGGGTTTGCGGTCCCAGCTCTTGGGAAGAGGAGGGAATGTTTGTTTAACATTCATCAAACTGTTCTAAGTGCCAGTTTGGAGCCTGTGTCCCTTTCCGTCTTTCCCCTCCCCTCATGGGTCAAGTCACTCATATGTGCTCAGTAAATTTTTTTTGAATGATTTTTAAAAGTTCCATGTGCCAGGCACTGCGATAAAGTGCTTTATACCCAAGGCAGGGTTGGTGTTGTCCCCATTTTACAGATGAGGACACAGACCAAGAGATTAAGCCTTTGTTCAAATTAGGAGACAGTAAGTCCCTAAGGACCACCTTTGGATGACTTGCAAGAGTGTCTGGCTCCATCTTGCTGCCTTCGTGTCCACGCCCATCTGTGTCCAGGGGCTAGTCTGCCCCTTCATCCCATCTCCCAGCCAGGGCCTGGGGGTCTCATCCAGAGCTTTCCCGACCGGCCTGCCTGTCTTCTAGGAGCCCATACAGGAAGTGCTGGTGGGAGCTGTGGGTCAGAAAGGTGGCCCCATGGGCAATGCAACAGGTCCAGACCTGGGAGAGGGTGACCACAGGGACAGTCAGCCTGGGAGTGGGGGAGAGGCTGAGACCCCAGGGGGGCCCACCTGGTGGCCCCCTCCCATTCTTCTCTCCACTTGCCTCCCCCCCCCCATTCCAGAAAGCCCCACCCCACAGCCCCTGCATACCAGGTAGGCAGTGAGGGCCAGATAGCCCGCGGCCAGCAGAGCCACAAGGCCAAAGTAGGCTGGGTGGGGCAGGCTGGACACATAGCTGACCACAAAGTAGAGGTTGATGGCGCAGATCAGTGCTATGATGCTGGAGGTGATAGCTTTGCTCAGCCTAGGGGACAAGCAGGAAGCTCAGGACTGGCTGGATATAGCTAGAGACCTGCATCCGCCCCTCGTCCAGTGCCCACTGCTAGCTTGGAGCTGGGAGCTGGTACACAAAGCCCTCTTCTCTGAGCTGCGGGGCCTGGTACACACAGAGCCTTGCCCACTTCTGGTCTCCAGGCCCCCCAGCTCCACACTGGCAGGATCTGGCAAGAGGTGAGGTGAGGGTAACCTCAGGCTCTAGAAACAGCCCTCACCCCCACTGGTTTCCCCACCCACTTACTAGCTGTGTGACTCTGGGAAAGTTCCTCAATCTCTCTGAGCTTCAATTGGACTTGGGGATAACAATAGTTCCTGCCTCTGGGTGATGAATATATGGGATGGGAGGACTCACCGGCCATTGGCAAACTCCTGCATGACAGCGGGCATGCTGGTGAACGTTAGGATGGGCAGCACAGCAAAGGGAAGCTGTGGAGAGAGGCGGGAGCTGAGGCCAGGGACCCTGCCTTCAGAACAGCAGGGGATGGGGAGGCCCCGCACCTCAACCTCTGTCTTGTGGCCAGCCTTTGGGCAAGTCCCCTAACTCCTCTGAGCCTGTCTCTGTGCCTTTCAAAGCAGGAGAAAGTATGTGGGGGCTGGGGGCTCTGGCACAGGCTGCCTGCGTTTGAATTTTGGCTCTGTCACCTAACTCTGCTGGTCAGTTTCCCCATCTGTGAAATGGGAACAACAGTGACTCGGATTTGGTGAGCCTTGTAGGCCAAGTGCATTCAGGGTAGCGCCTGAGTGGGCTCCATGTGGGGTGGCCGCGGTTCCTGCTGGGCCCTCATCTCACCAGCAGGCTCTGCAGCACGTTGAGCAGGTCGTTGAGGCCTGACAGGTCCCTCAGGTCCCGGAAGACGGCCACGAGCACGGTGGGCAGGATGGCGCAGGAGCGGGTGAGGAGCACCCGGGCAAAGCGGGACCACCGCAGCCTCAGGAAGCCCTGGGGTGGGGAGCGAGCGGGGGTGTGGGTGGGCCTGGGGCTTCACACTGGGAGAACACGGGCTTTCCATCTTTGAAATAGGGACAGCTGTGTCCCCCTTTGGTGGAGAGGCAGTGGGTGGAGAGAGCGGGGGTCCCCACCTGTCCCTGATTCCTAAAGACTTTCAAGGGGCTTTCGGGAGAGGGCGCTGTTTGTCCTGCCTCTGCGACTTCCAGGGAGTGGCCTCAATTCTCTGAAGCTCACTTTTCTCATCTCTAAAGTGGGACTACGGTGGCGCCCCGGGGGCTGCTCCAAGGACCAGCAAGGCCGTGTATCCGAGGCCCCACTAGTGTCCAGGGCCCCCCCGCCTCCCGCCCACCTCCATCACGAACTGTCCCGCGTAGGTGCCGGTCATGGTGGAGCTCTGCCCGGCCGCCAGGAGACCCACGGCCCAGATGTAGAGCGCCGCGGGGCCGAAGAGGCACCCCAGGATCACGCCCTGGAGCGAGGGGCGGGGTCAGAGCTTCGGCCCCACCCCGTGGGCGGGGACAGGCGGGGCCCGCTCGCGCCCACCTCCCCACTCGCCGGCGCTTACTCCTTGGTAAATGTCCACCGACACCGTGTCGTTGTTCCTGGGGAAGATCGAGGCGTAGTCGTGGAGGCTGCTGTTGGCACAGACGCTGTACTGCGGCACCGGGCCGGGGGGCGAGATGGGGGGCCCAGACTTAGTCTTGGAAAGTCAGACCCCAGGCCTGGGCCGAGGCCAGCAGCTGGTGGTCTGCACACCGAATCTGGCCAGATTGTGGCTGTCACGGCTTTTTGTCCCCCCCCCCCCCCCCTTTAATGTGAATTCGTTGCCTGTATTTAAAGTTGGGAAGGATGCCCATGGGACTCGGTTTCCAGCCTCAGAGGAGCTGGCTCTACCCAGAAAATCCCGGGGACCTGCAGTCCCCTCTTCCTCACATGGGAACCCCTTCCCACAGCTCCGAGGGCTGACCTCGGAGACCTCTGACCTTGGAGACGCAGTCTGCAGTCCCTATTTAGTCCCTCTCTCCTGGCGCCAAGGAACAGGGTGAAACCCGGGGAGGGTGTGACCCCCCCCCCGCCCAGATCATGATCGATTGGCTGAGTGGATGGTGGACAGCGTGAGGAGAGGGGACCCGGAGCCCGGAGTAGGGGCAGAGGCTCAGAAGGCACAGCTGGCCGCGGTGCCTGGCGTCCCCCTGGAGGGCCAGTGTGTGAGGTGCGCCGACAGGGAGAGCCGGCTCACCGCGTCCTGGTTGGTCTTCTGGAAGAAGGCCTGCCCAAAGACAGCCATGACGAAGAGGTTGATGATCAAGGAGACGGAGAGGGCGATGGTGGCCTCGATCAGGAAGTACATGTTGGCTTCTCGGATTTCCGCCCGGCGGGCAGGGTCCACCTCTCGGGACTATGAAGATCAAAGGGAGAGGGAAGAGCCAAAGTCCTCAGAGTCACACCAGTGTCCCCTGCCTTCCCACTTGCACCTCTGTTCCCTCTAAACCCCAGGTCTTCTGAAGACCCCATGTGGCAATCTGGTTCAGAACCTGGTCAGCTGCCTCCTTCCTATATCCTTGTCCTTGCCAGAGGCCGCTCCACAGTGACCGGCTATGAGAATAAAGGAAGACGGGCCTTTGAGATCCCCATGTAAATCAGTCTGACACCGTCCCTTTCACTCACCGTGTTACATCCTTAAACACTTGCTTTATTTCTGCCTCAGGGCCTTTGCACTCGCTCTTCCCTCTGCTTGCAATAGCTTCTCCCTGTCTTTGGTCACTGTCTACTAGACTTCTCTTCTGTTTCCTTCAGAGGACCTTTCACAGTCCACAGTCCCTTCGTTTGTTTGCTTGATCCTTGCCCGTCTCCCCTCCTAGAATACAGGCTCTGGAAAGGCAGGGCCTTGACTAACGTTGACCCTTAGCTCTCTGCACACAGCAGATGCTCCTTTTTAAAAAAAATTTATTAAAAATTTTTTAAAAATTTAATTAATTTTTTGTAGTTGTAGATGGACAGAATGCCTTTGCTTTATTTGTCTATTTTAATGTGGTGCTGAGGATCGAACCCAGTGCCTCACACGGGCTAGGCAAGCGCTCTGCCGCTGAGCCCCTGCCCCAGCAGATGTTGCTCCTTTTAAAATAGAGACTGAGCCTTTCCCGGCTCAGACCGTGAAGGAGTCGGGGGGGCGGGGTTCCAGGCTGGGGGGCGGGGCCAGTGCGGCTTCAGGAGGCCTGTCTTCCTCCATCCCTCCCTCCCTCCAGTCACCTTGACCAAGGCTGAGTGCAGGTAAATATTGTGGGGCATGATGATGGCGCCCACGATGCCCACGGCCTGCAGCAGCTCTGAATGGCCGCAGCCCGGGCACGAGGGCAGGAACAGGTCTCGAAGAAGCGGTCCCTGCGCCGGCCGAGCCACCACGTACTGTGGGGAGGAGAGGGTCAGCCACTAAAGCTGGGACACCCGCCTCTCCCCCCAGCCCAGCACCTGGGGGCTTGTCCTAGGGCGCTTCCTCCACCCCTGGGCCTGGCTTCCTACCTCGTAGCCGAAAGTCAAGGCCATGATGGTGATCAGGAATCCAAAAAAAGCTTCCAGCTTCCGCAACCCTAGGGGCAGAGCAAACCAACCAACCAGAATCCCCTGCAACACCGCAATTTTAATGGCTGATATTTTGAGCACTTTGTTCCCGCGCTGTGCCAAGGCTTAAGGTGTTGTACCCACGTGAGCCACTGTTTCCCACGTTGCAGATGGAAAAACAGCTGGGCCGCCAGGACGCCCAGGGGGGAGTCAGCCCCGCCCAGCGCAGCCGGCCCCAGGCTCAGCGCCCAGCCTCCCACCTGAGCCAGGAGCGCTCACTCACCATAGTTATCCAGGAAGAGGAAGAAGAAGGTGTCCACAATGGTGATCAGGACGCCACCCCAGAGCGGGATTCTGAAACCACAGTGGCCCGGGTCAGCCCAGCCTGGTCCAGCGTCTCTCACTACCGTCCTCAGCGCACGGACGGTGGGACCAGGCCTCCGGGGTGCAGGAGCCCAAGCGAGGACAGCGGGCAGGGAGGAGGGAAGCCCTGAGAGTCAACCCAACACTCCAGGCCCAGCGAAGCCCGCAGGGGGCCAGGAAGGCAGGAGGCTCAGAGCCATAGTCCTACATAGAGCTCCCTAAGTCACATCTGTGGGACTTTACAGAGGTCACTTTACATTCTGAGAAATGGAGCAGCAGCCCCATGTCAGAGGGGACAGCAAGATAAAACGGAGTCCAGGAGGTACATGGTCTGGGAAAGAAATAGCAGCTCTCCCCAGCCCTGGACTGAAGGGTGGGTGCCCACGGGGAGGTACCGTCCAACTGAGAGCAGGTTGAAAGCAATGGCTGTGCCGATGACCTCCTGCATGTCGGAGCCCACGATGGCGAGCTCGATGGTCAGCCAGAGGAGGGTGCGGGGCACCTAGAAGAGGAGCCAATCCTTCATCAAGGTCCTTCATCAAAGCGGGTCAGGCACTTGCCTGCAGTTTCAGCCTCACACCCACCTTTCCTTCCCTGTACTGTGCTGCGGGGCTAGCAGCCTGCAGACCACCCTCCCCAGGCAGCCTTGCCAGGCTTTGGAAGCGGTGCTTATGCAGGATGGCGGTGTTTTGGATTCGGCTTCTGTGTGTCCCCCCAAGATGCATGTGGTGCAAGCTTGGTTCCCTGGCAGCAATGTTGAGAGGTGGTAGAAATTTTAAGAGGTGGGGCCTAACTGGACTTGGTGGTGCACCTTGTAATCCCAGGGGTTCAGGAGGCTGAGGCAGGAGGATTGCAAGTTCCAGGCCAATCTCAGCAATTTAGGGAGGCCCTAAGCAACTTAGCAAGACTCTGCCTCAAAATAAAAAGGGCCTGGGAAGAGGCTTAGTAGTTAGGTGCCCCTGAGTTCAATCCCAGAACTAAAAACAAAACAACAACAAAAAAAAGAGATGGGACCTAGAGGAAGGTAGGGAGGTGATTGAGGTGTTGCCCCCAGAAAGGATTCATGTAATTCTCATGGGACCTTAGTTAGTTCCCAAGAGTGTGAATTGTTACAAAAGAGCAAGCCTGGCCCCTGAATGGCTCTGACTTCCTGTCTCACCATGGCTTCCTGTCTGGCCATGACATCCCTTCTTCCTGTGTTCCTGCCATTGTGACGCCATGTGCCACTAGAGTCAAGCAGAATCAGCGCCACACTCTTGGATCTCCAGAACTTGAGCTATATAAACCTGTTTTCTTCACAATAGACCCAACCTCAGTTATTTTGTTATTGCAGTGACAAATAAACTAAGAGATTGGGCAGAGAGAAATCATTTTCCCTGATTCTGGTGGTGTTTCTGGCGGGGTCACTAGCAAGGACACCAGCTAACTGAGCTCCAGCCACACTTGTGGTCATTTAAGCAGTGGCCACAATGCTTCTGGAAACTTAGTGGCAAATGATGACTCTTGGGCTCATGCCAGGAGTATGTCAGTTTTCTGAGCTTTGGTGAAACCTTTTGCCTTTGCTCCTCCAGCCCTTCAAACTGAGTGCCTGCACTGAATCCCTTGGAAATGTCTCATGGTATAATTTCTGTTTTCCTGCCTGGACATGGACAGCAGTGACCTTCCTTGAGCTGATGCCTTTCAGTTTCTGCCTTGGGCAATCACATCCCCAGGTTCTAATTTCCCTTTCTGTAAAACACGTGTTTCACCCCGATGCCCCACGATTCTGGGTGCTGTTTGTTTGAGCCTCAGTCTTCTCATCTGTCAACTGGGCTTGCTTGCCGCACTTGGGTGAGACGATGTACAGCTTTCATTTGATCATGGAAGCTGTAAGTAGCTGCTCAGGGTTCGAAATCTGTGGGTGCTTCTGACCAGGCCCCCTACACTTACCTTAGGGTAGTAGAGGTGGCAGACCTCGCCCAAGTCCTTGCCCGTCACCACGCCTAGCCGGGCAGCCAGTCTCTGGCACAGCAGGCCCAGCACGGTGGCCCAGAGCAGCACCCAGAGCAGCTGTGAGGAGGCAGGGAGAGCTTCAGCCAGGGGGGCTGTCCTGGAAGGCTGCAGGCTGGGGACACCTAACCCAGGACACCCCATGGGGAGAGGCAGGAAGACGGAGCAGGAACCAGCTTCGCAGGCTGCCCTGGGGGACCCCTTCCTGTCCCATTTGAACCAGGGAGACCATCTCCCTGGCAGCCCTGAGGGCCCCTGGCAAGCTGAGGGTTCTGCTCTCAGCCTGGTCACCTCCCACCCCACTGAGGCCCCGACTTGGTCACTTTGAATCCAGCCACGGCGCCAGCCTGCAGATCCGATTCGATGTTTCCCGGGTCCAGGAAGGCGATGCTCATGAGGAAGCCAGGGCCCGTGAATGCCCACAGTCTCCGGAGGCTGAAGGTGCCCTGGTGGGGGAGCAGAGGGAGGAGGGCCTGGGAACGGGGGTGGCAGCAGCTGCCTTGGCCGGCCCCTCCATCCAGGCTCCATTGCCTGTCCCCAGAGCTGCCCGGTCCCCAGACATGGCAGGGGACACGTGTGGAGGAACCGGCAGGGTTTGCTGAGTCACGGAGGATCTGCTTTCTGAATTGGTCACGGTCACTGTCACGTTCCTCAGTCTCAGCAGCATCCTGCACTTGACTTGCCCACCTCTTGCCGGCTTGACTCAGTAGGTCCTCGGGCTCCAAGAGGGGAGCACTCTGGGGGTCAAGCCGCCCTGGTCCAGTTCCTCGCTCCCTAACCCTCTCAGACCACAGGGGTCTCTCTGGGGTCCACTGAGGCTGGGGTCCCCCACCCCATTCCAGGGCTTGGCCTGCCAGTCAGACTAGAAATCTGCTAGATTCTTGTGACAGCTTCTTTGGAAGCTAAAACAAACCTGGAGGCATCAGTCCTAATTCACCCGGGACCCTTTCCCTTCCTAGAAAGCTGAGGTTCATTCAGAAATGGCTTCATTCAGAAAGCCGTTTGGTCATTTTTAGACAACCATGGCGTTTTCCAGCTAAGGAAGGGGCAGTTCCACTGTCGCTGCTGACTTGGGATCCTATCAACCCTGGAAGCCCCCAGGAAGTTCCAGAAGGCCCACCGGTTTCGCGTCTGGGATGGGAATCTTCTCACTCAGGTAGGTCTCCCTGGGAGGCGCTTGTTGGGGCCCTGGGCCAGGAGGGCTGGAGATGGAGCCATAGCTGGGCCTGCTCAGCCCCCAGGGCCTCCCGTCACCTGTGAGGAGCCCAGGAGGCAAATTGAGTGTCCTGCCTCTTTCTAGAGCCCGGACTTCAAGCCATTGCCTCCTCCCTCTCCTCTTCTTGGCAAAGTAGAGAAATGAAAGTCCTTCTTGGCCTTCATCTTGGGTCCCTCACCTTCACCCCTTGACCTGATATTTCAGATGTGTGGGAACTGGAAGTTTCAGAATTACTTTCCCAGAATTCCCCACACTCTGATCTCAGAGGTGTGAGAGAGACAGCAGACTCCAGGAAGGGCAAGTTGAGGCCACCATGTCCTCCAGCCTTGCCTCCTCCCAGAGACGAGGAAACTCAGGGGCCCTGTCTACAGAGACCAGACATGGGAATAACAGGCCCTTCAAGGGGGAAGATCTCAACCCCAGCGGGTCTGGGTCAGAACTGTGGTCCTGGCCACGACTCCCCTGGGGGACCAGGGGCTTCCTTGGCTTCTCAGACCTCCCCCAGACCCAGTGTCCTTCTCCACCCTGCCCTCCTAATCAGGGGAGCCCCTGGAGGCCACTACTCACTCGTCATGAGGACACAGGCGTCCGGTGCGTGGTGAGTTCAGGGATGTGCCGGGCACCCCTCAGCCTGCACCCGCTCTGTGCGGCTGGTGCGAGTGACTTTGGGAACACACCCTCCTGCCCATCACCCTGGCTCCGTCTCTTACATCACTGGATGCGGACACTCACATACTCACACGCTTGGGCGTTGTGAAACTCTCCAAAGGCAGAAGTGGCCTGCTCAGCGGAAGGGTCTGGTCACCCACAACATGGTTCCTCTCTCGGATGCCCTATGTCCTTCAACATCTCTGGCTCCCCTCCAGGCTCCCCATGTTCTGTCTCCCAAATGAACTCTGATTTCAGGCACTTCCTGATTAGCAGGTTGGAACTTTGATCTCCCTCATTTCCAGGGAGGGGAGAGGGTTGAGGAGAGTTCCATAACCAGGGGCCCTGCTTCAGTCACACGCCTGCACAAGGGCGCCTCTTGGAGATGCTCAGCTCTGGGCTTCAGGGGGATTCTGGCTTGGTGAACACAGTGGGTGCTAAGTGAACCACATGTGAGGGGCAAGAGAAGCTCCATGCACCGCCCCCGCCCCCCAATAACCTTGCTCTGTGTGTTCCTCCTATTCGGTTGTCCCTGGGTAAATCCTTTATGATAAACCTATAATATTAAGTAGGGTTTTCCTGAGTTCTGTGAGTCACAAATTATCAAAACTAAGGGTTGTGGGAACCTCCAGTTTGCAGCCAACTTGGAAAGAGGCATGTATAACTTGGGAACCCGCTACTTACACTTGGCATCTAAAGAAGGAGGCCAGCCTGGTGGGACCGTCCAACTTGTGGGGCTTGTGTTAACTCCAGGTAGTTAGGGTCAGAGTTGAGTTACATGGGAGAACACCCCACGTGGTGTCAGAAGTGTGGAGAGGAAGGAAACAAAGTGACCCTCTCTCAGAGATTTTTAGGCCCAGAGTTGATCTAGAATAGGATTTACTCCCATATTGAGTCCAAACCTTTAGATGACGCCTGGGAACCCAGGGTGAGAGTGGGGAGCCAATTTCCTGGCATCTCAATGACGGGGCAGGCTAGAGGAACTGGAGAGACGGCAGTGTGGGGACAGGGGAGAGGAATGGGTCCAGGGGACACGGCACCCTCATGGCTTGTCACCACGCAATCCTATTGCACAAGGTACCACATCATCCTGGCCCCTGAGGTCTGCACACATTTCCCAATCACCAACCCGGGCTCCTGTGGGCTTGGCGGGCTGGGACTGGGAGACTTCCTGTCTGCGTATTTGGTGGTGGGGGGGCGGCTTTCCAACAGCTAGAGGAACTCAGTAAATGTAACTGATCATCCATTGATCAGTGTCCCTCACAACCTCTAAGTTACAGAACAGGGGGTCTGTGCCATGGTCAAGAGCAGAGATCCTGGGCAGAGACTCAGAGAGCAGAAGTTCTAGAAGAGCGGCAGAAATCTACAGAGATGTCCCCAGAATCTGGGGGTGGTGCCGAATGTCAACCCCTGCCCAGTTCAGGTGAAATTTCATAATTCTCAGTTCACTCAAAATGGGTCACAGACTTAAATGTCAGTATGCAACTATCAGAGTTTTAAGAAAAGAAGCAGGAGAAATGTTTCAGATCTAGAACCAAATGAGGGCTTCCTGGACTTGATCACCAAAAAGCCTGATCCATGAGGGGAAAACAGATGAATTGAACCTCAGATAAAAATTAAAGACTGGGCTGGGGATGTGGCTCAAGCGGTAGCGCGCTCGCCTGGCATGCGTGCGGCCCAGGTTCGATCCTCAGCACCACATACAAAACAGAGATGTTGTGTCTGCCGATAACTAAAAAAATAAATATTAAAAAAAAATTAAAGACATTTTCAAATTAAAACCTTTTATTTCAAATTGAAATCTTCTGTTCAATGAGAGACCCTGTTAAAATGATTAAAAGACAAGATAAAGCTGGGCGTGGTGGGGCACACCTGTAATCCCAGCGGCTCTGGAGGCTGAGGCAGGAGGATCTCGAGGTCAAAGCCAGCCTCAGCAATTTAGCAAGACCCTAACAACTCAGCAAGGCCCTGTCTCTACATGATATATAATAAAGGGCTGGGGATGGGGCTTAGTGGTTAAGTGCCCCTGGGTTAAACCCCTGGTACAAAGAAAAACAAAACAAAACAAGGAGATAAAGATTTGTAGATAATGTTTGCAAATCACAGGGCAAGGGACTATTATCACAGTAGATAAAAATCTCTTAGAACTTAACTCTCAGGATCTGATCCAGGAGTAGAAGAGGGGTGTGCTGGAGCAGCCCCCGCTCCCGCCCCCGGAGGCACTGAGGGGCCTCGGCAAATGGCTTTCTTGCTGGCCACTTGCGGAGTGAGTAGACCCTTTGGGGGTTTGGATTCAGGATTTGTTCCTTGTGTCCAAGACTTTGACAAGAAACTAACAGAGGCAGATGCTGACCTACAAATCTTGATAGAACAACTAACGCTTTTAGATGACAAGCTTCAAAACTGTAAAGATGATGAACAGAGAACGAAAACTGAAACTCTCAAAGAAACAACAAAGAGCAAGGAAGAGTCTATTAAACACTGCATTGTGTTGCTGCAGATCGCTAAAGACCAGGGTAATGCCGAGAAGCACAGGCAGTGGGCATTCACCACCTAGTAGCAGTCTGACTTCTCCAAGTCATGTCACCTTGTCTCCAAACACAGTCCCAGAGTTCTCTTACTCTAGCAGTGAAGAGGAATTCTATGAGGCCGATGGATTCCATGGGGTGGCTCATCCCCAAAGTGCTTAATAGATTCTTCTGGTTCTGCCTCCGTCTTGACACATAGCAGTTCGGGAAATAGTCTACAGCCCCACATACCACAGAATCACTGAATTCTTCATGTCCAATGGTACAAGTGGTGCTGATCTTTTTGATTCACAGGACGATAGAGACGGTGACGGGGAGGCAGCAGGGTCAGTGTTATCATGCACCTCTCGTCACAGGTTAGGCTCCGAATGGATCTTCCTCAGGTAGTTCTTCCAACATTTATTCTTGAAAGAAGATCTCTTTTAGAAATGTACGCAGACTCTTTTGCACATCCGGACCTGGTGGTGAGCATTCGTGACCAGAAAGATCCCAGGGATCGAACGGTTCAGGTTGTGAAATGGTACCTCTCCACCTTTCATGCAGGAAGGAAAGGATCGGTTGCCAAAAAGCCATACAACCCCATTTTGGGTGAGATCTTTCAGTGTCACTGGACATTACCAAATGACACTGAAGAGAACACGGAGCTAGTTTCAGAAGGACCCGTTCCCTGGGTTTCCAAAAGCAGTGTAATATCCGCGGCTGTGCAGGTTTCCATCATCCACCCTTTTCAGCCTTTTATGCTGAATGTTTTAACAAGAAAATCCAATTCAATGCTCAGATCTGGACTAAATCAACATTCCTTGGGGTGTCCATTGGGGTGCACAACATAGGGCGAGGCTGGGTCTCATGGCTAGACTATGATGAGCATTACATTCTCACATCCTCCAATGGTTAAGGAAGGTCTACGCTCACAGTGCCCTGCGTGGAACTAGGAGGAGATGCAATATTAATTGTTCCCAAACTGGCTATAGTGCAAATATCGTCGTCCACACTAAACCTTTCTATGGAGGCAAGAAACACAGAATTACTGCTGAGATTTTTTTTCTCCAAATGACAAGAAGTCTTTTTGCTCAATTGGAAGGGGGAATGGAACAGTGTCATGTATGCAAAATACGCAACCGAGGAAATGCGGTTTTTGTAGATACCAAGAAGTTGCCTGTAATCGAGAAGAAAGTGAGGAAGTTGGAAGATCAGAATGAATATGAGTCCCGCTGCCTTTGGAAGGATGTCACTTTCGGTTTAAAAAACAGAGACGTGGATGCAGCAACTGAAGCAAAGCACAGACTTGAAGAAAGACGAAGAGCAGGAGCCGGAGGAAGGAAGGAGAAGGAAACTCAGGGGGAGACAAGGTTCTTCCGTGAAGATGGAGGAGGCTGGGTTTGTGATGAGCCATTACTGAACCGTCTTGGTGCTGCGAGGCAGTAGGCTGGGACACGGGTCTGCACCCGGTGACAGGGCGGGTCGTAGAGCGCTTGCCTAGCATGTGTGAGGCACTCGGTTTGATCCTCGGCATCACATCAAAATAAAAGGTTATTGGTCCACCAACAACTAAAAAAAAAAAAAACCCCAAATATTTTTTAAAAATTCCAACAGAAGTGAGCAAAAATCATGAGCAGGGGCTGGGGTTGTGGTTCAGTGGTAGAGGGCCATATACAAGGGCTTGCCTTGTATGTTCAATCCTCAGCACCACATACAAACAAATAAATAAATAATTTTTTAAAAATCATGAACAGTCACTTCACCAAAGAGGATGTACAGATGGCAAAAAAAATACATGAAAAGATGTTCAACATTATCATTCCTTAGGGAAATGCAAATTAAAATCATGACCAACCAGGTCAGGTGGGACACTCCTGTTAATCCTTGCTACTCATGAGACTGAGGCAGGAGTACCACAAGTTCAAGGCCAACTTGGGCAACTTGGCAAGATCCTGCCTCTAAAATAAATTTAAAAGGGCTGGGGCGGTCAGGCATGGTGGTACGTGCCTTAATCCCAGATACTCCGGAGGCTGAGGCAGGAGGATTGAAAATTTGAGGTCCAGCAGCTTAGCAAGGTCCTCAGCAACTTAGTGAGACTCGCTCTCATTTACTTTTTTTTTTTTTGCAGTGCTAAGGGTTCATGTATGCCAATTTAGTGAGACTCTCTCTCTCATTTTTTTTTTTTAAACCCAGGGCTTCATGTATGCCAGGCAAGCACTGTACCACTGAGCCACATTCCCAGCTCATCTCTCAGAATTAAACAAAAGGGCTGAGGATGTGCCTCAGTGGTTAAGCACCCCTGGGTTCAATCCTGGTGCCAATAAGAAAAAAAAAGGGGGGGGATGCAGATATAGCTCAGTGGCAGAGAGTCCCTGGGTTTAATCCTCAGTACGATGTGAGAAAAAATTTATGCACAAATGTTCACAGCAGCTTCATTTATAATAGCCCAAGCTGGAAGCAACCCAGATGTCCTTCGACAGGTGGATGGTTAGCCAAACCATGGTACGCCTTACCATGCCAGGATACACCGCTGGGCATTTATCCCAGAAACTGAAACTTATGTCCACACACACATAAAGCCCTGTACATAAATGTTTATAGGAACTTTATTTGTAATAACCCCAAATGGTAATTATTTCAGATGTTCATTAACAGATGAATGGCTAAATAAGCTGTAGTACATGCATACCATGGACTACTACTCAACAATAAAAGAAACAAAGTATTGATAATAACTTTGATAAATCTCCAGGAAATTGTACTGAATGAAAAATAGCTAGGGGCTGGGGCTGTGGCTCAGCGGCCGAGCATTTGCCTTGCACATTTATTTATTTAAACATAAATAAATAAAATAAAGATGTTGTGTTCAACTACAACTAAAAATTATTTTTTAAAAAATAGCTAGATGCAGTGGTACACTCCTGTAATTCGGAGTTGTTTGAGAGGCTGAGGCAGGAGGACTGGAAATTTGAGGCCAGCCTTGATGCTATCTCAAAATAAAAATTAAAAAGGGCTTGGGGTATAGTTCAGTGGTAGAGTGCTTGCCTGGCTTGTGGAACATCTTGGGTCCAATCCCCAGGACCACACACACACACACACACACACAAGCCAATCTCAAAATGTTGCTGGTTCTGTGCAGTTCAGGCCCACACCTGTAATCCCAGCAACTGGGAAGGCTGAGGAAGAAGGATCACAAGTTGGAGGCCAGTCTCAGCAATTTAGGGAGAATCTCAGCAACCTAGCAGGATCCTTTCTCAAAACAAACAAAAGGACTGGAGATGTAGTTCAGTGGGTAGCAGAAAACGAAACAAATAAAAAACAGTTATATTCTGTATTATTGTTCTATTTAAATGACATGTTGCAATGACAAGATCTTAGAAATGAAGATCAGATTAGTGGTTGCCAGGGGTTAGGGATGGGTGAGGTGGGATGGATGTGGTTACAAGAGTGACTTGTGGGATCCTGTGGTGTTGGAGCCATTCAGATTCTTCACTGTTGTGGTGGATACCGAAACCACACATGGCAGAACTGCACAGAACCGCTACACCCACATGTGGGCATGCACACACGCACACACACACACGCACGCACACATGAATATAAGAAAAAGAAGGGCACCTGAAAATGATCAATGGGATCGTGTCAATGTCACTATCCTGGTTGTATTGAAAACAGGGACACAGCTGGGTATGGTGGTGCATGCCAACTTCAGCAATTTAGTGACGCCCTAAGCAACTTAGCCAGACTCTGTTTCTAAATAAAAAATAAATAAATAAAAAGGGCTGGGGATGTGTCTTAGTTGGTTAAGTGCACTTGAGTTCAATCCCTGGTACCAAAAAAAAAAAAAAATGTGGGGGGGACATTCTTCCATCAATACTCTTGACAACATTGTTCACAAGCAGCCAAAAGGTGGAAACTGCCTAAGTGTCCATTAACAGATGACAAGATAAACATACAATGTGGTATATACACAAAATGGAATATTATTCAGCCTTAAAAAATAGTTTTTGGCGGGGCTGGAAACGTGGCTCAAGTGGTAGTGTGCTCGCCTGGCATGCGCGGAGCACTGAGTTCGATCCTCAGCACCACATTAAAAAAAAAAAAAAAGATATCGTGTCCACCTAAAACTAAAAAATAAATTAAAAAAATAATTCTGGAGGGGCTGTGTTTGGGGGTGGAATCTGAGGCTGCCTGCATGCTAGGCAAGTGCTCTACCACTGAGCTACACCCCCAGTCCTGAGTTCCAAAATGTTGTCAGTGTCAGTTCTTTGGAATGCCAAATGTTACACACATTGGTGCTCCTAATAGTTGATTCTCAGGTTTCCCCACTGTTATTGTCTAAATGTTTGTGTCCCCACAAAATTTATATTTTAAAACCTAGCTCCTGCTGAGTGCAGTGGTGAAACCTATAATCCCAACAACTCAGGAGGCTGAGGCAGGAGGACTGCAAGTTCAAGGTTGACCTCAGACTCTTAAGACTTTGTCTCTAAATAAAAAAATGAAAAGGGCTGGGGAGTAGCTCCGTGGTAGAGTGCCCCTGGGTCCACTCCCCAGGTCCACAAAACAAAATCCAACAAAACCAATCAATAGGAGAGGAAGCCTCTGGGAGGGATCAGGTCATGAGGCTCCATTTACAAGGGATTTGTGCCCTTGTATGAGAGATTGAGGGGACTTGTTTGCCCTTCAGCCCCACAGAAGACGTTCCCCAAACATTACACCTGCTATCGCCTCAGTCTGTGCTTCTTGGCCTTCAGAACTGTCAGCAATAAATTTGTTGTTTATAATTACGCAGTTTTTTTTTTTTTTGATACCAGGGTTGAGCCTAGGGGTGCTTACCCACTGAGCCTCAGCCCCAGCTTTTTAATATTTAGAGACAGGGTCTCCCTGAGTGGCTTAGGGCCTTGCTAAATTACTGAGGCTGGCTTTGAACTTGAGATCCTCCTGCCTCAGCCTCCCAAGCCGCTGGGATTATAGCACGCACCACCACGCCCAGCCTAAGGTATTTTCTTATAGCAGCCAGAATGGACTCATTCAGCCACCAAAGCCTTGCCAAGATCTCAAACATGAGGTATTTATGATGATTAAAATAGCAGGGAACAATTCCTGTTAAAGAATTTCTTTTTTAGTTGTAGATGGACACAATAGCTTTATTTATTTTTTATTTTTTTTTAAGAGAGAGAGAATTTTTTAATATTTATGTTTTAGTTTTCGGTAGACACAACTTTATTTTACTTTTATGTGTTGCTGAGGATCAAACCAGTGCCTCATGCATGCTAGGCGAGCGCTCTACCACTGAGCCCCAGCCCCAGCCCCAGTAGAGAACAATCTTGATGCAATGCGTCATAAAACAAAACGGAGAAACCATCAAACTGAGCAGGAACAGGTTTTTCGTGCTGGTTTCAGGGGAGCTGCAGATTTAACCAGAGGATTAATAAAGGGAAGAACCGACAGAGAGTCCAAAGACGAGGTCTGTACCTTCCCAAGCACTACCAGCCTGGTTTTAATGTTGTCTAGTTAAATACCAGAGACTCTTCTTTAGGGCTCTGCTATGGTTTGAATATGGTCCCCAAAAAACCTGCACTGGAAACTTAATCTCCACGCAACAGTGTTGGGAGGTGTTTAGCTCGTGGGGCTTGTGAATGAATTAGTATCAATTATAAAAGGGTTTGAGACCCCAACTTCATCTTTTTTTGCATTCTTTCTCTCCCCCTCTCCCTCTTGACTTCTACCATGGGGTGATGTAGCAAGAAGGCCTTCCACAGATGCCAGCACCCTGACATTAGACTTCCCAGGTTCCAGAACTGTGAGAAATACATTTTTTTTCTTGGTAAATCACCCAACCTCTGGCAATCTGTTATAGCAGCACTGAACAGACTGAGTCAGGCTCTACCTGTAGCACTGCTCTTAGTTCACCTGCTCTCTTCAAGGCTTCTTGTGGGAAGGGAAACTTGCAGAAACAGGTGGACATCCAGGCCTTTGCCTCACTCACGTCCAGAGTCAGTGTCTGGGACAGCAGGCCACATGCTGGTTAGGCTCCCTCCCTCTTCATCAGCTTATCCTGAGCCCTGTAGTAGCCCATAGGTTCAGTGCTCCCAACCCTCCAACCTCCTAGCCTTATCTTAAGCTGCTTTCTCTTGAAACATCCTCCACAACCTTTGCCTGGTGTGGCCTCCTCCAGGAAGCCCTCCATGGTCTCTCCCAGGCAAGGTTGTGTGCTCTCTCGGCACAATGCCCTGCTCTTGGTGGCAATGCTCTAGAGAGGAAGGCAGTTTCCAGGCACCTGGGGAAGGGGAAAGGCAGTGTCCAGTGAAGCCTGCTCTGGATTATTAAAGCAGGAGGTGCCTCTTTTCTGCTGTGAGGCAGCCACTTGGGTCTTTCTATCAGAATGGCTCAGTTCATGAACCCTGGAGCCGGACACTCTGGGTTGAACTCCCTGCTCTGTGTAGCCTCAGACCTTGACCTTTTCCTCATTTGTAAAATAGATATAATAATAGAACCTGCCCTGCTATGATGTGAATGTACCTCCCAAATTTTATGTGTTAGGAACTTAATGCCCAAGTTCAAGTGTTAACACATTTGGAGGCGGGGCCTTTAGGACAGCATGAGGTCCTGAGGGTGGGGCGCTCATGATAGGGGCAGTGGTTTCTATAAAAAAAAAGGATAGTCTTAGCTACTCAGGAAGCTGAGGCAGGAGGATTGCAAATTGGAGGCCAGCCTCCACAACTTAGTGGGACCTTGCCTCAAAATAAAAAGGGCTGAGGGTGTATGGGGGTGTCGCTCAGTGGTAGAGCGTCCTTTGGGTTTAATTTGGGTTTAGTCCCCAGCACCACACCCTCCCCCGCACCCAAAGACAAACACAAAAGAAGAGGAAGAGAGAGATTGGGCGGCTGCCTGCGGTCTCTGCGATGTCAGGATGCGGCCAGAAGGCCTCACCAGACGCCAAGCAGATGCAGGTGCTCTTCCAGCCTCCAAACCACCAGCCAACTACCTCTGTTCCTTATTAATAACTCAGTCTCAGGCATTTTGTTAGAGCAACAGAAGGTGGACTAACCCACCTCCTAGGGATGCTGTGATCACAGGAATTGTTGACTCATGCTTATTACCAGGACTATTTATTTTCTTGCAGTGGTGGAATTGAGCCCAGGGTCTCATGCATGCTTGATAAGTCCCCTACCACTAAGTTACACCCCAACACCTTATGATTACTATTTATTTCTCTTTGATCCCTGGACTCTCAGACGAGGTCAAGTTTGAATTGCACACTTCCATGTTGTATGTATATGTTCCCTTCTTAGCCCTTTATGATAATAACAAAGTATTTTAATAATAACATTATAATTATTATTTGCTATTATTTATTAACTAATAATAATAATTATTATTTATTTATTATTATTGTTATTATTTTGTGGCACTGATTGAACCCAGGGTGCTGTACAACTGAGATACATCCCCAGCCCTTTTAATTTTATTTAGGGCCTGCTCTCACTAAGTTGCCCAGGCTGGCCTTGAACTTGTGATCCTCCTGCCTTAGCCCACGCCCAGCTTCCTTCTTACCCGTTCTGTGATCTACCCTTACACATTCGTCCACGGGATGACGAGGGTGTCTCCCTTTCTGAGCTCCTTGTGCCCTGCAGGGGCCTGGCCTGTTTGCCCACCACTGAATGCCCAGGTGCTGGGCCAGATGGGCTCAACAGGTGTTTTTTTTTTTTTCCCCCCAGGAAATGGTCAGAGGTTGAAGCAAAAGGATTGCAAGTTCAAGGCCATCCTGGGCAATTTAGTGAGATCCTATCTCAAAATAAAAAAAGTAAAAGGGCTGGGGGGTGTCTTACTGGTAGAGCATCCCTGGCTTCAATCCCCAGTACTGAGAGAGAGAGAGAGAGAGAGAGAGAGAGAGAGAGAGAGATTTATAAATTTCTTGGTATTATGGAGCAAAAGAAGGGGTCATAGAAGTTCTGGGACAAACTATAAGATCTAAAAATAAACCACTTTTGCAATGGATGTCCCAGAGGAGGCAGGGAGTGGTCAGACTTCTCCTTCCTAAGTTCCCTAATGCAGGCAGGCGAGCTGGACAGAGAGGCTGGAAGTTGCCTCTTCACCTTTCCTCCACCTGCAGGGTGTCTGCGACTGCAGGGGGCCTGGGGATATAGCTGGGAGTGTTGGGTGCATGGGTTGGGCCTGCCTTGGTTCTCCACTTGTACTTGCTGCGGCCTAGGAGCCTGGCCGTGAGCCAGCCCTGTCCAACCCGCCATGACTCATGGCTCCCATTGTCCTCAGGCCTCCCTGCTCTGTTCCCCAACATGCTGTACTCAGAGCCTTTGTGCTTGCTGTTCCCTCTGCCTAGAATGCTTTTCCTCAGTCTGACTCCTTATCATTTAGGTCCTAGGTCAACTCAGACACTAGAGAGATCTTCCCTGAAGTCCCCACCCTCAATCCTCTAACCCCCTGAGTCACTTTCTATCCATGACTCAGCTTTTTTTTTTTTTCATGACTCAGCTTTTAAATGTCTGAAATGTCATAAGAAATAATGCTTTTTTTTTTTTGGAGGGGGGTCCATCTCCCCACATTACCTGTAAGCTCCATGATGACAGGGACTGTGTCTTATCACTGCTGACCTCCCAGTTCCCAGAATAATCCTAGTCTGTGAAGGGAGGCAGTATTTGTTGGGCTGACTTCCAGCTGGGGTAAGAATTTCTTCTCTAGAGCTATGCTTCTGATATGGAAGCCACTCTATCTTGAAAGTTAATTTAAATCAAAAGTAAAACTCCAATTCTTTGGTCACACTGGCCACATTTCCAGTACAGAACGCCCATACTGGCTAGTGGCTTCCTTGCTGGACATCACAGGCACAGACCATTTCTACCAGAAGGTGGTGTGGGATGTGTTCCACTCTCCTGCTGGTACCCTCTGCTCATGCCATTTTCTCTGTCTGGAAAACCTTACATGTCCCCTACCTCGAGCCTGGCACAGTGGTGCCTGCCTGTAATCCCAGTAGCTCGGGAGGCTGAGGCAGGAGGATCGCAAGTTCAAAGCCAACCTCAGCAACTTAGTGAGAGCCAGTGCCTGTGGATCCCCCGCCGTTTGAGGGTTCCTGTGTGTGGGTGGGGACGCGGAGACGATGGAGCACAAAGGCATAGAGCGAGGCCAGGGGTGTTTCACGACCCTCCTGGGGCGGGCGACTGTGCTTAGTGGGATCCAGAAGGATTCTGAGCGCCAAGGACCCCGCCCCTCCAAGTCTGCTACCTGGAGACTCAGAGCGCGGGCTTTCAAGAGCAGTGTCCAGGTTCACCCTGCTTCCCGCGCCAACTCTAAGAGTCGCTAGGCTTCTATTTTCTCATCTGCGAAATGGGGATAACAATGCGCCCGGCATCTAGGAGGAAAGACTGAAACTCGCTCCACTCGTGGGGTCAAAGGCACCAGGCGCGGGTCAGGGGGAGTCCCTGCTGGCCCAGCGGCGTCGGAAGCGCCCCGTTTATTCCCACAAAAGCCGCAGCTGGGACCAGCCCGCGTCCCCGAGGGGCCCCGCCGCGACGCCCCCGCTTCCCGCTGGGTCCCCGCCAGCCTAGTGCGCCCAGCCCGCCCCCGAGCCCGCGGCGTCCCCCGGGTCCGGCGAGCGGAAAGGGCTGGGCCTGTGGGAGGAGCGCAAGGGCGGTGAGGGCGGGCGGTTTGCCGCAAAAGGGCCGAAGTACTCGGCGGCGAAGGTGACCACGTCCTGGGGCTGGCGCAGCAGCAGGAAGAGCAGGAAGTCGGAGACGAGCGCCTGCGCCTCGGGGTGCTGCCGCAGGTAGCTGGAGTGGCTCAGTCGCAGCTCCTCCTGGCGGGGAGGCCCGGGTCGGAGCCGGGGAGCCCCCACCCGCTCCCAGCAGGGCCCCCAGGGTGTGCGGTTCAGAGCCGAGAGGGGGCAGGGGGAAAGGAGGGAGGGACAGGGAAATCGGTAATGGGGGGTTCATGGCCTGGGGTGGGGGGACCCCCGACTGGCCGCTGCGGCTCCTTACCTTCCGCTCCAGGAACTTAGAGTAGAGCTCCAGGTCCTCCTCCCACTCCAGGGGTTTCTTCTCAAACACAGGTTTTGGCTCTATGACATCTGGACGGGGAGGGAGGAGGAAGGCTGCTTACCCCCACCCCAACCTTCTTGGATACCCAGAGGATTCCCGTTGTCAACTAGAAAGCTCAGGACCAACCTCGGATTCTGCCCACAGGGCAGAGTTGCTGCGAGGGGTTCCTAGCAAAAGAGGCCCGCCCCTAACTGCCTTGGGTCAGGGGCAGGAGGACAGAGTTTCTCCTCTGGATTCCAGGCTCGGTCCCATCCCACGTGGAGTGTGCTGGCCAAACCCTGCAGACCCTGGTTCCCTTCCCCTTTCCTCCCCTCTCCCACCAGCTGCCTTGGGCCTGGGCTCCACTTACCCTCCTTCCTCAAGATGGGCATCTTGGTGATGATGCAGTACCCAGGGGAGCCCACCTGGATCCTCTTAGCCAGGTGCCTGGAAGGCAACACAGAAGAAGGTGAGGGAGTGGGCCTTCCTGGACCACCTGCTGGGGACAGGAAGGAACTAGCACTAAGTTGTAGTTCTGAGCCCCAGTGTGATGGTATTTAGAGAGAGGGCTTTTAGGGAGGTCATATGGTTAAATAAGGTCTCAAGGGGTCCCTAATCAGATAGGATTGACATCCTTATAAGAACAAGAAGGGACACGGGAGAGTTCTATTCATCCACACATGGAAGAAAGGCCCATGAAGACACAGCCAGAAGGCAGGTATCTACAAGCCAGGAAGGGAGTCCTCACCAGAAACCAACTTCTGGCATGGTGACCTTGGACTTCAGCCTTCACAACTGTGAGGAAATAAATTCCTCTTGCTTAAGTCAACCAGCCTGTGGCACTTCGTTATGGCAGCCTGAGCTGGCTAAGAAACCACAATGCCCCCTTGAGAATGCTCCTTTTTCTATTTAATTCTACCTTCTCTCTTATCTTTTTGAGTTCCCTGTTCCAAATAATTGCCCAGGGCTTGGAAGGGTCAGGTGCCTGTTTTTAAAAAATAAGTGAATGGAGCCCACCCAGGGATGCCCAAAAATAAATAAATAAATAAATAGAAATAAATAGGAAATAAGTAAATGGAAAAGCCAAGTGCTGTGGTGCATGCCTGTAATCCCAGCTACTCGGGATGCTGAGGCAAGAGGATCACAAGTTTGAGTCAACCTGGGCAACTTAATGAGACTCTGTCTCAAAATAAAAGGGTTGGGGATGTAGCTCAGAAGTAGATCAATCCCTGGTATTAAGAAAAAGTCAGTAAGAAAAGACTTAGACTTTCAAAGGTATAAGCACAAAACAAAACAAAAAACACCTCCTAAGGAAAGCCAAAAATATTGATCACTTTTTTTCAGTGAAGTTTCTAGATCAATACTTCTGAAATTTCAAGAAAGAAATTATTCTCCCCCACATGAGTTTTTCTCAGTGTCAGTGCTCTGCTGGTGACCACTTGGTGGTATGCCAAGGGTGCTCCAGCACCGATTCAATCAAGTGTCGAGTTAAAACCCTGGTGTCCTCAATATTCCCCTCGACTACGGCCACTGCCTTAGCTAATAGGCTCTGTGGGGCTGGCATTTCCTTCCTCAGCCAGTTGGGGTTATTTGTGGGAAGTTCTGGGAGGCACTGTGAGCATCGGAGAAGGAGCCCATGAATGAAGAAGGGGTGAGTGGCGTGGAGGGGACACTGGGATCTCAACGACAACTCTTACTGGAGGTGTCCCCAGGAATATGTAGTCTCTCCTTTGCTCCATCCCCAGCCCATGTCCCTTCCCCATCATTGAGCACCAAACTTGTCTATGACACTGTCCACCCCTGAGAAGGCTCACCCATCACAGAGCATGTAGAACTGCCAGGACATGGGGATACCCTCGTTGGAGTGCACGGTGTGCTCCACAATGAACACCTCGGACTGCTGGTGGCCCACCTGGATGTTCTGGAAGCCCAGGGCTTGCTGCAGCAGCCAAAACCAAGGGAGGGTGGTGAGGTGGGTGCCACCAGGGTCTCCCCGTTCTCAGCCTGATCCTTCCTCCTCCTCCTCCTTTTTTCCTTGTTCACCAGTGATTAGCAACTCTTGGCTGTCCACACCGTCAGGTGCCACAAGATTTGAGTTGTAACCCCCAGGTAACTTGGGCCTTCTCCCAGAGAACCAGCTTCAGCTGGCCCCTGGCCCCTGCCATGCCATCTTTGTGCCAAGTGTTGTGGTTGGCAGATTCTGTTATAGGGATGAGGGTCAGCATCCCTCATGTCCCTTCTAGTTTGTCCCCAGGCCAAATCCCTTGCTCTCACATAGGTGGAGTAGCAGAGTTTGCCCTCAGTGTCCAAGGCCAGGAAGCGGGCATTTTGAGGGACCTTCTGCCTTCGAGCCATCAACCTCAACAGCACCAGGTTGGCAGCTTCGGAGATGAAGCCAGTAATTGAGTGCGAGGGGAAGAAGGCCACACCAGTCTTCACTTCCTGCTCAGGACAGATCTGGGTCAAGAACCGCCAGCCAGGAAGGGGATGGCAGGGTGGGCAAAGCAGTTATGGGTGTGGGTCCTTGGGGTGTCCTCTGTCTAGACTCCTGGCCTCACGCCACCAGCTCTGTGCTTGTGGTTCTGAGGAGGAGGTGAAGGGTGGTGCCCACCTGGCTCTCACCCTTACCTCACCCTCCTTGATGCTTCTGGTCATGGCCAGCTGGTCATTCTGCTTCAGCAGACTCATCTTGTGTTCCATGGGGAGGATGAGGAACTAAGGGTCAGATCATGTGGTGGAGAATCAGAGACTCCTTGGTCCCCAGAGGTCACCTGTCTATTCTCCTTTATAAACGAGAAAACTGAGATTTAAAGGTTTTGATTTAAAATACAACCAACCAGAAAATCCTTCCATATATGGCCAAGCTCATGAACAGCAGCCATAGGATGGTGTGATACTAGCTAAAAAGCAGGGCACCTCAGAACACAGGTTTAAAACATGGGAACGACTCTGTGGAACTGTTCTAGGTATGAGTGGTTTCCACTGTGTAGACAGTCATGGCAGGTTCTAGAAGTTAGTGAGGGGGCCGAAGCTGGGGGTGAGGAGCACAGAGCCAGAGGGTTTGGAGGCCACATGGTGACAGATCCTAGGGACCAGCTAGGCGCTGGGAAAGGCCAGCCCCCATGATCCTCCAGGAGATGCTGGGCTGTAGGCTAGAGGAGAACCAAGTGGGGCTGGGTTCAGTTTGTGCATCAGGAGGACATCTTCAGCAGCCACCACAGCTGACCTCAGCATCCTGGATGGGTGGGTTTTCAAGTGTGCGTGTGTGTGTGGGGGGGGGGGCGGTGGGGACAGGGTGAGGGAGATCCCTCCTTCCCTCAGATTCTCTGTTCTCTCATTGTCAGTCAGGGGCATGACACAGGACCCCAGGAAGTACCTTGATGAACTCTCGACTATGTTGTTCCATGGTCTCCAAAGTCTGGGAGAGATAGCCTGGGGTGCAGGGACAAACTTTAATGTCACAGGAGACATGGGCCCAAGATGGAAGGAAGGGAAGGAGGGTGGGCCCAGGCTGGAGGACTAGGTGTGATGTGGCCCCAGGAAAACTAGGGGGTGGGTCAGTGCTGCTCCTGTGTCTGTGAATAACCGCCCAGTGGCCCCTCCCCCATGTCTCATCAAGAGGTAGGTCCTGAATAAAGAGGCAGGGAATGGAAGGGGTGGCGGGGGTTGGAAGGATGGGGTGACATCAGCAGCCGGAACCCTACCCAGGAGCGAGTTTCCACAGACGGTTTTATCCAGGAGGCCGTGGCTAAAGGCGTGCACGAGGATGCACTGGGACATGATGCTCATTTCGTCCCTGTATTTCCCTTTCTGCACCTCGATGGTCAGTTCTCCCCGAGGCTCTCCGGTGTCGGAGACCATGGCCAGAGTCTCAGAGAAGAAGAGCATCTGCAGCTCCTCGGGCTCTTGGGTGGGGCGGCGGGTGGGGACTGATCAGCCCTGGAGTCCTCACAGCTTGTCCCGCCTCCCCCCTGCCGTCCGCAGGAGCCGGGGCTGAAGACCCCTCTCCCCCTCGCATCCCTCCAACGTCAGCCAACAGGCCTTGCGCCCATTTTAGTTCTAGGAGAACGGAGCTGACAGAGGTGGGGACCGTCCGGGCCTGTCCCCTTGCCTCCTCCCAGACTCGGTCCCCTCCCCCCTGTCTGGGCTCACGGAGGGAGTTGAGGAAGCTGATGGCTTCAGCGTTGGCCTCTGGGAGGGGCTGACGCTCCTGGCCTGAGGGCCGGTGGTCCTTGCCTTTGGCGACTGCGGGGGAGAGGCTAAGATGGCAACCCCTGGGGAGAAGGGCGGGGCGGGCAGGAGTCCCCCAGTCCCAGCCTCTGTCCCCAAGAACTGAGTCCACCAGGACGACCCTGGAGGGGGTTGTAAGGGAAAAGAGCCCCCACCCGCTTCCACCCAGCCGCCCTCGTCCCACCTGAGGAGTGAACTTTGGAAGACATGCTGTCTGCAGCCAGCGGGTCTGTGTCCAGCCGTCTCCCTGGCAACCGGACTAGCTGCCGCCTCTTAAAGGGCCCCTTCACTACACCTTGACCTTGGAGGAAAAGTCTGACCACGCAGGCTCTGGTGCTCAGCCCAAGCCTGAAGCTTTGTCCAGCAGGGGGAGCATTTGACATTCTTAAGAGGCAGGGGAAGAAATGGATCATTAAAGAACTTCAGAAGTTGTGGCCGTGGGCCAGGAGTCTCACAATCGCAGAACCCAATTCCATGTTGCCTAAAGAGCTCTGCAAGTTGTAGTCCTAATACGATGGCCCCCAGCTTGTGATGCCTCATTTTATCAGGTTTTTCTTTTATTAATTAATAATTATTTTTTTATTAATTAAAAATAACAATTATTATTATTATTCTTATTTATAACAACTCACGGGCACTTAACCACTCAGCCACATCCCCAGCATTTTTTTTTTTTTGAGACAGGGTCTCCCTAGTTGCTAAGGCTGACTTTGAACTTGTGATCCTCCTGCCTAATCCTCCTGAGCCACTGGTTTTCAGGTGTGCACCACCACACCTGGCCCAGGTTTGACTTTACATACAAAGAGGTGAAACCATTTGTCTTCAGTAGAAACCATACTTCGAATTTTGAGTGTGATTTCCTGGGCTAGTGATAGGCCATAAGATCCTCTCTCTGGATGCTGGGCAGTGTCAGCTAACCCTGGCTCCCAGTCAGCCCCTGGATCATGAGAGGGAACAAGGATACTCCACAGAAGACTGCATTGCTAAACTATGTTTTTTTTTTTTTTTTTCTTTCTTTCTTCCTTCCTTTATTTTATTTTATTTATTTATTTTTTTTTGTACTGGGGATTGAATCTATGGGCGCTCTATCTCTGAGCTATATCTCCAACCAGCTTTATTTTAGTTTTAAGAGAGGGTGTTGCTAAATTGATGCAGCTGGCCTTGAACTTGCCATCCTCCTGCCTCAGCCTCCCAAATCAGTGGAATTACAGAGGCAATTCAAGGAACTCTTGCTAGATATAGTGGAGCATGCCTGTAATCCCGGTGAATCAGGAGGCTGAGGAAGGAGGATGGCAAGTTCAAGGCCAGCCTGACCAAATTAGTGATACTCTGACTCAAAACAAATCATAAGAAAAGGGGTGGGGGGTTGAGGATATAGCTGAGTGGAAGAGTGCTTACCTAGCATGCGCAAGACCCTGGCTTCAATCCCCAGTACCACAAAAACAAAAATAGAAACAAAACAGGGAGTGGAGCTAAGAATATGTAGCTCAGTGGTGGAGTGCCCCTAGGTTCAGTCCTCAGTACTGCAAAAATAAAAAATAAATAAAAAGAAAATTAAGGGGCTGGAGTTGTGGCTCAGCAGTAGAGTGCTCGCCTAGCAGGCGGGAGGCACTGGGTTTGACCCTCAGCACCACATAAAAATAAATAAGTAAAATAAAGATATTGTGTCTAACTACAACTAAAAAAAGTATGTATATAAAAAGAAAATTAATAAATATATACTTCAATTGAATAATTGATTTAGACTTGGACTTTTATTTAAAGTCTTACTGAGATTGTAAAAGGACCAAACATTATAAGATTAAAAAAGAGCTGGAGAGTGTGGCACATACCACACTGGATCATAGATCCCAGCAACTGGGGAGACTGAGGCAAAGGATCACAAGTTCAAGGCAAGCCTATTTTATTGTACTGAGGATTGAACCCATGGAGCCACATCCCCAGCCCTTTCTATTTTTAATTTTGAGACAGGGTCTCACTAAATTGCTGAGGGCTATTTTTGAATTCTCCATCCTCCTGCCTCAGCCTACCAAGCTGCTGAGATTGTAGGTGTGTGCCACCTCGCGTGGCCTCGGTAATTTAACAAGACCCTGTCTCAAAAATAAAAAGTAGGTGGTGTACACCTGTAATCCCAGAGACTGGGGAGTCTGGGGCAGGAGGATTGAAAGTTTGAGACCAGCTTCAGCAATTTAGTGAGGCCCTAAGCAACTTAGCCAGACCCTGTCTCAAAATAAAAAATAAAAATCACCAAGAATGTGGCTCAGTAGTAAAGCAATCCTGGTTTTAATCTCTGGTAACAAAGAGAAAAGAAAAAATATTAACATTTGCCAGACTTATAGTTAGAACAATATGACTGCCAAGTTTAAAAGTTTAAAAAATACTTATGTTTTTTTAAATTTGCATTTTAAGAAGCTGAGTATTTTTATTTGTAGTATTAATTATTTTTGGTGGTGCTGGGAATCAAATCCAGACCCTTGAATATACTAGGAAAGTGGTCTATCACTGAACGACACCCCCAGCCCTGAGTATAAATTTTTAAAAGCCAAAGGAAAAAAAAAATTTGTGTATGTTACTGAGGATTGAACCCGTGGGTGTTCATACCACTGAACTACGTCTCCAATCCTTTTTCTTTTTCACTGAGACAGAGTCTCCTAAATTGCTGAGGCTCACCTTAAACTTGCAATCCTCCTGCCTCAGCCAACTGAGTGGCTGGGATTACAGGCGTGTACTGCCACACCCAGCACCAAAGTAAATTTTGAATAACTCTCCTCACATAAGGCAAGGTCAGTGATATTAAGGAAACTTATAGCTGCTTTGGAAAGCAGTCTGGCAGTTCCTCAAAGAGTCAGCAATTCTACTTCTAAGTATATCACCAAGAGAACTGAAAATATTTTCGATAGAAAAATTTGTACATCACCAGGCATGGTGACACATGCCTTCAATCCCAGAAGCTTGGGAGGCAGGAGGATCACAGGTTCAAAGCAACTTAGCAAGACCATATCTCAAAATAAAAAAATTGAAAGGGCTGGGGATGTGGCTCAGGAGTTAAGCACCCCTAGGTTCAATCCCTGGTAACAAAACATTAAAAAAAAAAAATGCTCACGAATGTTTACGACATTGTTCCTAATGGACCATCCTAATGGACCCAAAGTAGAAACAACCCAACTCCCCTTCAACTGTGGAATGGATAAAAATGGATAAACTGTCGAATGGATATACATGTTAAATGCATACCCACATTAAAAAAATGTTGTTTGGCTATACAAAGGAATGATGTATTGCTTTTAATTTTATTTTCCTTTTTTGTTTTTTTGAGATGTTATGCAGGCTGGCCCACAAGGCTCAATGGATTACCCTTGCCTCAGCCTCACGTGGCTAGAAACACAGTACTGCTAAATGCGGTAACATGGATGAACCTTGAAAACACGTGGGACAGAAGAGGCCAGAAAAAGTGCACAGATTGTGTGATTCCATATGTCAACTGCTTAGAAGGCAAATCTGTAGAGACAGACAGTAGTCAGTAGTTCCATAGCGCTGGGTCTTGGTGGGGTGTGGAAACTGAGCAGGATGTCAAATGGGGACAGGGTTTCTTTTGGAATAAGGAAAATGTTGTAAAATTAGATTATGGTGATGATCACAGACTCTATATATACTAAAACCCACTGAATTATATACTTAAAAAGGTGAATTTTCTGTTATGTGACTATCTCAGTAAAGCTGACAATTAAAAAATAGGATTTAAATTTTTCCCTTCTATAATTAATCATAGCACCAGAAATCTGATGTAGCATTATTTTCAGAGTGACTTCATATGCCTCTCCCCATCTGATCCTCATAATAGCCTCTGATAGGTGGCATGATTTTTTTTTTTTAAAGGTGGGTCCTGGGTATTGAACCCGGGTGCTCTTTACTACCGAGTTCCATCCCCAAGCACTTTTAATTTTTTTTTTTTATTTTGAGACAGGGTCTTACTAAGTTGCTCAGGGCCTTGCTAAATTGCTGAGGTTGGTCTCAAACTTGTGATCCTCCTGCCTCAGCCTCCTGGGTTGCTGGGATTTCAGGCATGAACCACCAAGCCCATTGATAAGTGGAATTTGAATGAAGATTTATGATTTCGCTATCTTGCATCATTTCTAGATCAGACCCCTTCTTCCTTTGCCCCTGACCCCTGGTTCAGTGTGGCACAGTGGGGCTGATGCAGTCCCTGTGGATGTGGTCAGATGACCTGTCCTGGACAATGAGAGAAGCCCATTCTCCTAAGGTCTATGATTCCTTCAGCGTTGGGCCCATGACCCAAGCTGGAGCAGTGAAACTCAAGCCCTGGGACTCTTGGAGGTTCTGCATGGTGTGGTGAAGTAGAGTCCTGTAAGGCTGTAACTTAGCATCTTTCCACTGCAGGGAGAACGCCTGACTGAGGGTGACACTAATGGAGAAGAAAGCAGAGCTGAAGGAAGATACTCTGAATCCCTGGATCCACCTGCGCTTCTCCACATTTTGCTTTCCCACCTGAGCAGTCAGGAGGCTGTTCCTCTCCAGATTCTCCTTTCGGGTTAAGCTACTCTGTATTGAGTGTTTGACACTTGTACCTAAAAGGATTCTAACTCACTGTGTCCTCTCCACTGAAAAGTGAAGAAACAGGACAGGGAATTGACCTGCCCGTGGTCACTGGGAGGCTGAGTGACAGAACTAGGACTGTAACCAGGCCTTGAAGGTGAGTGACACCTGTTGTCCTATAAGCAGGTACACGCGATGTGATTGTTACTGGGCAGTGCCAGCTTCAGGAGAGGCACGCGTCTTCCATCCTTCAGGACAGACAGCCAGGTGGGAGAGGTCCCAGGCCCTGGGAAAGTGTTCACCAGCCCAGAGACCCGCCACCAAAGGCTCTTTGAAGATGTGAAACTGAGCATCCCCAGAGTGACCTGCAGAGTCCAGAGCCTGGTCCTCACCTGCCCAGAGAGCAGCAAGCCAGACACGTCCCTGAGTACACAGAGCCACCTTCTCTAGGAGGCGAAGACTGTGGCCCATCCCAACCCAGCCTGACTCAGGACGGCCAGAGCCAGTGCCAGGGTCCCTGGCCTGGGGTGAGGGATCCTAAGAGGGGGCTGAACTATGACCAGGGGGGAATCTGTGCTCTAGGCTGGCCAAGAACGTGTGTCACTAAGCCAGTGCTTCCTGTCTTCATTCCTACCTTCAGTCTGGCCATAGCCAAGTTTCACTTTTTCTTTGTGTTTTCCCATTTCAATAAATATCTACAATCAAATTAGTGTCACTTGTCAAAAGTAAATATTGGCCCCAAAGAGAAATACAAAGATGATGTTAAAGTTTAATTAGAGACAGGTACTCAATTAAGGCGTGGAGCTGGAGTCTGGATCTTTCTTTTCACAGCGGTGTAAAGACAGGCTAGAGCCAGGTGTGGTGGTTCACTCCTGTAATCCCAGCAACTCAGGAGGCTGAGGCAGGAGGATTTCAAGTTGGAGACCAGCCTCTACAATTTAGCGAGGCCCTGTGGTTCAGTGGTTAAGCACCTCTGGGTTCAATCCCTGGTACAAAAAAAAAAAAGGCTGTGCCCTTGAAGTGCTGTGACCATGTGTAGTCACGCCACCCCACCCCCCCTGCCCTGTGGTCCACCTCTGCATCTCAGGGTTTGGAAAACACTGAAGTAAGCAAATGATAAACCCTGAACAAATGCATACGGGTTGTGGAAAGAATACATTTAGGGTCCCACTCCTTTTTTTTTGTTTGTTTAATTAAAACATTTTTCCTAGTTGTAGATGGACAGCATGCCTTTATTTTATTTGTTTATTTTTATGTGATGCTAAACATTGAGCCCAGTGCCATTCACGTGCTAGGCAAGTGTTCTGCCACTGAGCTACAGCCCCAGCACTAGGGTGCCATTTCTGACCAAAGTTTTTCAAAGGTAGCAACCCCAAGTTATAGGACCTGGAACTGAGTCGGGAAAATGGTTAGAAAGTTCTCTGCTGTCTTCACTCACACAGCAGTAAAGACAAGTCATTGAGTAGTCAGACCTTAGTTAAATCATTCATTCATTCAACATTTATTGAGCGCCTACTGTTGTGCCAGGCACCGTGCTAGGCGCAGAAATACAGAGATGCATAAGATACAGTCCATGCCCTTAAGGATTCACAGTCTAGAAGGGGAGACAAACGTGTAAACAAGTAAAATAGGGTATGATAAGTGCTGAGAGAGAGAGAGAGAGAGAGAGAGAGAGAGAGAGAAGCATTTACAAAGTGCAGAGGTAGCCTGGGGAGGAGGAGCATGGGTGCCTTGGGGGGGGGGAGGGCTCTGGGGGAGATGAACAGGTGTTTGCCAGGCAGCTGAGGCAGGGGAGCGGGGGAAGGCATTCCGGTTCAAAGAAACAGCGTGAGCGAAGGCACAGAGGCATGAAACTGTGTCTCGGGCGCAGACTGCTAACCAGTCTGGTGGTATTGCTAGAGTTGTTCCAGGGGCTGTGGCTGCAGAGGGCAGGGAGGCCCGATGGGGAGGGGAAAGAGAGGGTAGGGGGCATCTCAAGGTCTTGAGCGGTGAGGAGAGCCCGAGGCAAGGCTTTGACACTTGAAGAGAAGGCTCCTGGCTGACCCCAGGTACGCCTGCTGGAGGACCACAGGGTGCCTCTCTAGGCCCCAAAGGGACCTGGACCCGAGACTAGAGGAGAAGCAGAGCTAGAGGAGGGGGGAGCAGAGGGTGAGGGCCCAGCCCAGGGCCCTGGAGGCCTCCACGGCTCCCACACTTCTGCATTCTGCTGCAGAGCCCTCCTCCCTGCCAGGGAGGGGCCAAGGGGCCAGTGGGAATCACGGGAATGGAAGTTCTTGGCAAACTGCCAAGATGAATGTCAGGGCCCCAAACCAAATCCTTACGAATTCAAAAGAGGAGAGGGGTTGAGGATACAGCAAGGGAGATTAAGTTAGATAGAAGAAGGCAGGCAGAAATTCCCAAGAGCAAGGGCCAAAAGGAGGGAACTGCACTGGTCAGAGGCAGACTGTGGCTCTCTCTCCTCTGGGAAGCCCTTGGGGCCCACGGCAGGGGCAGAGGCCAGCAGACAGGCCCAGGCCAGATATGTAGGGAGCTGTGGCTGGCCAGGCGGTCAGGCTCTGCATCTCAGCATCCGGGGTCTCCTCAGCCTAAGGCAGAGGTTTCCTTGGCAACCGGGACCCTCCTGCTTCTAGGCTGCCGGGGGCCCACGGAGGCTGAGATTAGAGACAGACTTCCAGGCCCTTGGGGTTCTGGAATGGCTCTGTCTGCAAAGGCCTTGGCAAGGGAGGGTGGGTGAGAGGCTGGGAGGAGGGGCAGAGGCCTAGTGACCCAGAGCAGGTAGCCTTGCAGTGACCACTTTCCCAAGGCACCATACCTGACACCATTTTACTGGGAAGAGTCTGTCCCTCAATCTTGATGGGGCAAAGGCAGAAGATGGACTTAGCCTGGCCATGGTTCCTGCCGCCCTAGTCTGGGGCTACAGTGAAAGCCAGGCCTCCTGGGGAAGGGGCTGACAGTAGCCTCCACATTTCCCTGCTGGCCCAGGAGTGCAGGAACAGAGAGGGACCTCCTAGTAAGCAGGGTCTGGAGATGTTCCCACGTCCTTCCTTTCTTGTCACCCTTGATGACCAGCCTCACTCTGTGGGGTCTCCCAGCCTTTGGCCACTCTTGATCTCATCACCTTGCCCTTCCCCTCCCCGCGACCAGTGGGGAGGGGACGATGCCCACTGGGGGCGCAGGTGGAGGTGGTGGTGGTAGCCATGAGGAGGACAGTGATGTGCAGGTGACGGGCAGCCTCCCCACTGCAGGGAGGCTGGCTGGGGTGGACTGGGGGCATCACTTGCTCTTGTGCATGTCCTTTAGCCTTCGGAGCTCCTCCAGGAGCTGGGCCCGGGAGCAGCCCTCGTCTGCTGTGGGGCCCGGGCCTGGCCCCAGAGCCTCCTGCAGTGCCAGGCAGTGGGTCCTCAGGAATGGGTTGTAGGAGCGCTCCTCTCCCAGGGTGGACGGGCACTGTAGGGTGAGAGGCACCAGGCTGGATGGACAGAGGCTGGAAAAGGGACCCAACAAAGGAGGGCTGCCCCAGCCCCCACCCATCCTGGGGTCCAAGAGTTCTGACTGGACAGGCCAGAGCTCTGCGGAGGTGTCCCCAGCCCCGTCTCAGTATCAGGCTCAGGATGGGCTGAGTGCCCACGCCGTCCCCTGGGCTGCCGTCCCAAGGGCTCCCGAGCTCCGCACCGTGCTCCTGCGCTCCATCCGCTGTCTCTGCACCCACTGCATCTTCCTCTCCCGGGCCAGGTTCTCGGGCTCCACCACGCCAGCGAAGCCCAGGTTCTCCTCTGCATACTCGTGACCTGGCAGAGCCATGAGGCATGAGGCAGATCAGTGGTGTGGCCAGAAAAAGTCCTCCCTGTCCCCAGGCCTATGGTTACCCAACAACCAGGGAGGAAGGCGGGGCTTCCAGGAAACCCACCCGCGGGGCCTGCTTTCCCAGCTGTGGGCACAAGTCAGTCAGGAGCAAGAGGCAGAGGCTGGGGGGCAGTGAGACACACACCACTAGGCTTGGAGCTGGGAGGACACTCTGCCACTGCCCAGCATGTAACCTCAGTCAATGAGCCAGAGTTTTCTAGTTTGGCAAATAGAGAAAACACTAATGCCACAGGGCACCGATGTCACCATTGGGGTCCCAGTGCCTAGAACAGAGCTTGGTTCATGTCAGGTGCACATTAAGTACCGTCAAATGAATGAATCTATGTTCTGAGAATTAATACTTGTGAATGTTTTCATAAAAATACAAGGCAATGGATACATGCGGGATGCGTTTACTAACTTTTCTGGACTCTGGCTATGAACAATTAGACATCTCCTTGAAATGCTCTGGGTCCTGCAGGGCTCCCAAGGCCAAGGGCTGGCTGGTGGGGATGGCGGTGTGACAAGCAGAACCTTAAGGAGCCAGGACTGCACTCCTGAAGAAGGGAGGCGGAGCCTGCCCCACCCCTGGACGCAGAACCCTTTGTCCCTGGGCCAGAAGCTGGGTTGGCTCCAGCTCCAGGGGACTGAAGGGGTGGAGCACCCTGGTGCCAGGACCAGTGTGGGGCTAGAGAGAAGGGGAAAGGTGCCTCACCAGGCCACAGGAGGGTGTCATCGCCCAGCCCCAGCACAGTGTCCAGCGAGCTCAGCATGGTCTCTGCGGTACCCTCAAAGGTCCGTCCTGGTGGGGTCAAGGGCACAGGATGACACAGGATATGGTACTTGAAGAGGGCTGGGGACCAACTTGGAAGCTCTGGCCAGCCACCAGTCCTTCAGCCATGCCCCTCCCACCCACCTCCAGGAATTTAGCTCCCTCTTCCCACTGAGAACTGGGCCTGTCAGTCACCCTGCCCAAGGCCAGGCTCCATGCACACAGTGGCATCTGGAGGGAGGGGGCTGCAGAACCTTCAGGTTGGCCTCCCTCCTGAGGCCAAAGCTGGGGAGGTGGGGGGCTGCTCTTTTCCATGGGGGGCTTCTTTGCCTGGCTGCCCTTTGGGACTCTGCAGCCTAAGACATGGGATTGCCACCTGTCTATAGATCTCCCCTCACTTAGGGGTCCTCAGCTTTCCACAACCTAATCCCTCTAGTCACTGTTCAGAGAGCCAGGCCCCACCCAGTGACAATAAGTGCCCCTTGAGGTCTTTGCTCAGGTGCAGGATCTTCTCTTCTGTCCATCCCCTGTGGAAGGCCTGTCCATCCCCCATGGAAAGTCTGGAGGATATAAAAAACAACTGGGTGCCAGGTGCAATGGTGCTTGTAAGTAATCCTAGCGACTAGGGAGGCTGAAGCAGGAGGGTGATAAGTTCAAGGCCAGCCAAGGCAACTTAGGCAGACCCTGTCTCAAAATAAAAAGGGCTGGGGATATAGCTCAGTGGCAAAGTGCCCATGGGTACCAGTACCAAGAAAAAACAAACCAAAAAAATTGCGTGACACAAAAGCAACATACACGTTGTGACCAATACTTTCA
This sequence comes from Marmota flaviventris, assembly GCF_047511675.1. Taxonomy (NCBI): domain Eukaryota; kingdom Metazoa; phylum Chordata; class Mammalia; order Rodentia; family Sciuridae; genus Marmota; species Marmota flaviventris. Next base: position 18,699,642 of record NC_092508.1, read on the forward strand.
TGTGTGACATGGACTACAGCTGTCCTGTCTCTGTCCCAACTTCTCTCCACTCTCTCCTCTTTCAGGGAAACTCACCACAGCCAGAGAGGAAGAGCAGGTCCCCTGAGAAGAGGCAGGAGGGTCCCTTGTAGGGCTCCCCATCCAGCAGGTAGACCAGATGGCCTTGTGTGTGGCCAGGAGTGGCCAGGGCCCGGATCTGGAGCCGTCCCACACTGACCACATCTTGATGACACAAAGGACTGGAGGCAAAGCAATGGGGAGAGAGGGAACTAGAGCTGATTCTCACTCCCTCCACAGGCCCAGGGGTCTGGGCGATTTGCAGGGGGTGGGCTTCCATGTCAGGGAAAAAGCACCTAGTGCCCAGGGTCAGATCCAAACCTTTCCCCTTCCTCTTTTGGGGGCCATAGCTGGGCTAGCTGGAGGGCAGGGAGTGCCAATCCTTACCTGGGCTTGGATCTGCTAAGAGCCAGCAAGGATGCCAACAAAGATCTAGCTAATGCCCTCTGCCAGGCCCTCCCAACCTGGGCCAGGGACTTACTGGGTGAGGTAGGGGATGCCGTCCTGAGGGCTCCCGTACACCCGACAGTCCCGGTGCCGACGGCTGAGGTCACGGTTCCCTCCACTGTGGTCCCTGTAGGACAGTAGAGATGGGCAGCCAACTGTCCCTGGGCCTCCTTTTTATCCAAAGCATCCCCAGGCCTTTGTTCAAGCTGTTTTCCTGTCCAGAATGTCACTGCCACTCCCACCGTCCCCGCTACCTGGCACCCCCCACCCCCAAAGAGCTCAGCCTGGCCAATGCTGACTGACCTTTCTGGCTCCTCTCAGCTCCAGTAATCATCCTCGAATTCTCACAAGTAGATCTGGTCACAGCCTGCCTAGTGCCTCCCATCCCCTACGCCCTGTGCCACCTGCCACTTAAATGTTCATAACCATTGGTCCTTTATGCAGTGTATTCCCCTACTAGACTTGTTTGCTTTGATGGAAGAGATCACAAGGTTTGCTGGTGCCCAGTCACATACCTACTCCATGGCCTCAGAATGGAGGATGAGAGACTGTCCTGCCTTTTAAGATGGTGGTGGGAGAGCAGCCCCTTAACTCCACCCCTGCTGTGCTGGGTAACTGTGCTGACTTTCTGCCACCAGCTCTGGTCCTCTCTGGGCCCAGTTCTGACCCACACCCCTGCAGTGGGGCAAGGGTGGGCTAGGGAAGACTGTCTGCACCCAGACCCCCAGAGTCCCCCCAGCCCCTTACCAGTGCTTGTGGGTGCAGAGAATGGCAACCAAGGTAACTCCCTCCTTTTCAATGGAAGCCTGGGGAAGAGGAGGCACTGAGTCGGGGGAGCAGGACGCAGAGGGGGACAAGCTGAGAGGCCAGGGTGTGGGTGCTGAGGAGAGGAGAGCGGGACAGGAAACGGGGAGAGAATGGGGGGGCTGAGAAAGGGGGGAATGAGTGGTCCCAGCCCGGGGGGGGGGCACTGGAAGAGGGCGGAGGGTGGGCACGGGGAGGGGAGAAGGGAGAGCGAGCTCTAGCAGGGACACGCAGGCACGTACACACAGAGAAACCGGGAAAGGGAGGGAGACCCCAGGACTGACAGAGAGGCCAGAGGGTAGTGGGGGAGTGAGGGGCAAAGAGTGAGAGACAGCTTGGAAACTGACTAGACCCACAGCCCTGGGCCAGCACCGGTCTGCCCCCCTCCCCCCAGTCCTGCCCCACTCCCCCCAGTCCTGACCACTCCTTCCAGTCTGCCCCCCTCCCCCAGTCCTGCCCCCTTTCCCCCCCAGTCCTGCGCCCCTTCCCCCCCAGTCCTGCCCCCTCCTTCCAGTCCTGCCAGGGCACCGGCCCTCCCCCATGCTGTGGAGGTCAGTGCTCTCAGGCTGCACACACACCTCCACATGGAGGGGTCGCACATCGCAGGTGGAGGGACCAGGGTCATCCCTTTCTAGCAAGGGAAGAAGTCGACCTCCAAGGGCGACCCCAAGTGCTCCCTGCGTCCGCCTCACCTGCACAGCTCGAGGGTCTGAGGGGTCCACAGCCACAGCCAGCCCGGCCTGGGTGTCTATGATGAGGTAGCTGTAGTTGTCCGAGAGGACGGGGATGGGAAGCACCTTCACTCCTGGGGGCACACACAGACAGAGATAGGCTGTGGGTGGGGAGCCCAGTAGTTCCGGGGAGTGAAGGGGAGGGTGCAGGGAGTGTGTCCCCACCCCTGAGGATGCCGGCCAGGGGCAGCCGGAGCTCACCGTTGAAGAGGCGGGGCTGGGTTTTGGAGTGGCCTTTGGGGTAGCGATTCCGGGCCCTGCGCAGCTGCTGTCTGTAGAAGAGGTACCCCAGCCAGGTGCGGGTGTACAGGCTGTACCTGGAGGGCGGATGGCAGGGGTCAGCCCTGACTCCCCAGGGTCCCCTTGTCATGCCTGCCGCCCCACAGCTCGGCTCCTCAGCTAGGCGATTCCATCAGCACACATTGCTGGCCTACTGTGTGCCCTGTCAGCACTCGGGGTAAGAGGGAGCATGGGACAGACACCAGGAGCTTGCAGCCACCAGGGGGACTGCGGGTTGAATCTACAGCTGACCCCCAACTAAGTGGGGGAGAGGAGTTAGGAGGTGGCCTTGAGGGAGGACAAGCAGCTCAGGAGGAGCGGGGCTGGTGGAGCCAGGCAGGCATGGCAATCCCCCCAGGACCTGTGAAGGGGCAGATCCCCGGGCCCAACCCCAGTTTCCACCTTCAGAAGGTCTGCGCTGAGACCCAGAAACTTCCATGTTGTTGCTGGTCCGGCAACAACTTTGAGACACACTGGGGCAGAGGAAACAGAGGCCCAGAGGCAGCAGACAGCAGGGCTTGTTTGGGGAAACTAGAAAGTTCTATTTGATTGCTCGGTAGTGGAAGCATCCAGAGGTGAGGCCGGATGACCCAATCCCCATCATCATTCCAAGCCGTCCTGGGCTCATTGGGAAAAGGCCACAGAGAGGACCATGGTGACAGTCTTCCAAACACAAAATGTCAGGATACAGAGGTGGCTTCACAGGTGTGTGGCCTATGCAGTTAGGAGGGCCCATTCTAAGACAGGCTCCATTCAATTTAATGCTCTGCTGTTACCATCTTGAAATTATTTTTTTGGGGGGGAGGGTACCGGGTATTGAACCCAGGGGTGCTTAACCACTGAGCCACATCCCCAGTCCTTTTTATATTTTATTTAGAGACAGGGTCTCACTAAATTGCTTAGGGCCTTGCTAAGTTGCTGAGGTTGGCTTTGAATTCATGATCCTCCTGCTTTAGCCTCCTGAGTCACTAAGATTACAGGTATGTGCCACAGCTCTTGGCACATCTTGAAATTATTAATAAATTTATCTTTGAACTTGCATCTTGTGAGTAGAGTCTGAGGCGACAATGGAGCATGCACCTGAGCAGAGGAGGAACACACGGTGGTATGAATAGGCTCCATTCCACTCTACCACACACATACTGTATTAGAAATGCTCGTGAGCACAGAATTCTGGGGGATCCCTACGCATGGAAATTCAAGAAGACCCGGAGTGACCACAGGTAAGTGCACATCTGTGACTGAGGGCTAGGGATGCTGGCTGACCCCAGAGGTCAAGCTATCAGTGAAACTAGGATTTGTTTCAAATGCACAGACAACTGTGTTCCAAGGAACGTGAATGACCAAAGAACCCTCCAGCAACCTCTCCTACTTTGTGACTTCCTAACTCATCAGTGCATTTATGATGCAGATGATGACAGAGAAGGGGAGAGAAAGATGAGATGACCAATCTGTCCTCTTTCATTCAGTCCTTCCTTAATTTTCAGTAAGTTGTTAGTACTGGTAGAAATAATAATTTAAAAGTTATCAAAAATGAAGTGTTTCTTTTCTTTTATGATCATACTTTTGACTTGTCATTGATTTGGGTAATACTGGAGATTGAACGCAGGGATACTTTATCTCTGAGCTACACTCCAGATCTTTTTTAAAAAAATTTTTGAGATGGGACCTTGCTAAGTTGTTGAGTCTAGGCCCTAAGCAACTTAAACTTGGGATGCTCCTGCCTCAGCCTCCTGATTCCCTGGAATTACAGGTGTGTGCCACCATGCCTGGCTCTACATTTTAGTACCTTTAATGCCACTTTGTCCCTGCTTTTTAAACAAGAGGATCAAGATTTCACTTTAGGCTAGGTTTACAAATTATGTAGCCAGTTCTTTCAGGGAAGGGAAACTTTTAAGTTGGCTGGGGATGGGGTCAGGGGCAGTCTGCATGGGGCTGTATGTCAATCTAGTCAGAAAACAGGAAGGCGCTCTGGCTGTTGAAGCCTGAGGCAGAAGAGTGAGTCAGGATGGAGGACAGACCCCAAACCTCTCCAGGATTTCTGGTGTGTGTTGTGGGGGGCACACTGAGCGGGACAGCCTCTCTTCAGGCCCCCAGAGAAGAACTAGCTGATTTGTCTGCAGTTTGGCAGAAGCAAGCAGGCCTCCATGACAATTTGGAAATAATGGTTCAGCTGAAGTTTAATCAGTATCCTCCCTGCCCCCCACACCCCTGCACTTGGGTCGACTGGTAATTGGTACACTGAGGGGGCTTTGTGGTCTTTTATGGGTCATAAGGCCATTTTAAAAAATAAGTCCTTTATTTTGGCTTTATTTCTGAGTCAGTTTCAGCCGTTCATGCTTCTGTGTCTTCAGCAATATTTATTGAGCCCTGGCTATTGGCCAGGCAGACCCTGTGTGCACAGGGTGCAGGGCAAAGTCACCGCCCAGGGCAAAGTCACCAGCCACTTGAAGCTTATGTTCTGGCAGGAGAAACAGGACAGTCAACAAGTAAAGATGATAAACTAAAACCAGGGAAAGGATCACGGAGGAACTGCCACGTTAGACACACTTTCCTAAAGAAGTTAGGCCTCTCTGAGGAGGGGATGCGTCAAGAAGTCCGGGGTAGGCTGTGCAGTCTGCGGGCACTCAGGAGCAGAGGAAGGGGAAGTGCAACCAGCCCCTCCGGCCACCCGCTGCTGGGGACAGGCTATTCTTTCTGTGTTGTGCTGCTAAAATAGCTGAGTGAGCACAACAGAAAACAGATGGCAGGAATTAATTATAAACAGCACATGGAGGTTTGTTTTTTTTTTTTTTTTTTTAGAAAAAATGAGAAAATATTGTGTACATCTCCATTGAAAAGGCACTGAGTCGTTGAGAGTGGCTCTCAGTGAAAATACCAGTGGATCCTTAATAGATTTTGTTTGTGTTTTTGTGGTTACCGTTGTTTTGTGGTACCAGGGACAGAACCTGGGGGTGCTCTACCACTGAATGACTAATCCAGTACCACCTCCACCCTTTTTAAAAATTTGAGACAGGGTCTCCCTAAGTTGCCCAGGCTGGTCTCGAACTTGTGATCCTCCTGCCACAGTCTCCTGAATCTCTGGGATTGCAGGGGTGCAGCCCGGCACCTGGCTGGATTTTCTTCCTATCTGGTAGTGAACATGAAATACTTTTGGAGAGAGCCAGAGAGCCAGAGTAAGTGAGAAACTCTAAAAGAATCCTGTGGTTCAGAAATAAGATCCTCCCCAAACAAAAATTAAAAACAAAACCAAAAACTTTATTGTTGAATACTCAGATTGGTTTTACTTTCCTTTTTTAATCAACCAGCATAAAAATTACTACTTGAAAACACAAATACAAAAGATAGAAAATGGACTTAAAAATAAATGAAAAATAAAGCCAGGGGTGATAGTGCATGCCTGTAACCCCCAGGAACTGGGGAGGCTGAGGCAGGAGGAGGCCAGCCTGGGCAACTCAGTGAGAGACCCTGTTGCAAAATAAAATAAAGGGCTGAGGGGGTTGTGGTAGAGCACATGTATCACCTGGTTTCAATCCCCACTACAGAGAGAGAGAGAGAGAGAGAGAGAGAGAGAGAGAGAGAGAGACACGAGGGGAGAGAACGGGGGGGGAGGCAAAGAAAGAAAGAAATATATAAACTGAAAGATATATTAAGAAATAAAAAAGACACATTAAGGTTGCCAAAGTGTCCCTCTGATCACTTGAATACTCTTGGAGAGGGTAGAGGATAGGAGATTGAAGCGAGTGGGAGACACAGGTGTCAGCCATTTCTACCATCCTGAGAAGAGGGCAACCTTCTTCTTCATTCTCTCAACAAATTTACCCAGGCGTGGCAGTGTATGTGTGTGTGTGTGTGCGCACACACACGCACGCTGGAGAGAGGTGGTGAGTGGACAGATGTGGCTGCTGCCCCTCTCTGCTAGAGCAGGAACTGGAGGGTTGAACTGTCCCTGAAGGTCCCAAGCTGGAGGAAGGGTGAGCTCAGGTGGCTGTCAGCTGCCTGAGGACAGGCCCCACAGTGGCCTGCAGCCGGAGGTTGTGCAGGACCCTGCAGGTGCCGAGCCTGAGGGAATGGGAAAGAAGGAGGGCACAGCCTCCGTGCTTCCTCCTGGGCAGGTCCCTTGCCTGCGCTGCCCTCTCCTCCCTCAAGAAGCCTTCCCTGGCCCTCAGCCTCCCTCGCTCACCGAGGCTCAACACACAGACAACACTGAGAGCTCTAGCACAGGAGAGCAGTCTACACCTGGGCGCTGTGGGGGGCAGTCAGCCAAGTACCTGGGAAGGAGCAAATTTGCATAGCCTGCGAGTATCTCCTCCACAAGATTCTAATTAGTCAGCAGGGGAGAAACCTGGCTGACTCCACCTGAAACCAAGATCAAAGTTAACCTCAGGCCTGGGGGTGTAGCTCAAGGGCAGAGCATTTGCCTACATAGGTAAGGCCCTGGGTTCCATCTCCGGCCCTGCAAAGAAAAAAAAAAAAAAAAAAAAACCACAGCAGTCACAGTATACAGATATACAGACATCATTTGCTTCTCAATATGATGCCAAGGAGGGCATGACTTCTCTTTGCGGTACTCATGCCAAAAATACATAGCCATAATTTATTCATAAGAAAACCTCAGACAAACGTGTCAACATCATGACAGACAGACTGAAAACTAGGAGACTAAATGCTACTCAGGAAGCTGGATTGAATTCTAGACCAGAAAAAAGAATATTAGGGAGTCAGTTGGCAGAATTTGAATAAGTTCTGAGAGTAATTAACAATCTTGTGTTGATGCTAATTTGTTGGTTTTGATAATTGTACGGTGATTATGAAAGATGTTGGGCAAGGGGTATATAGGAATTCTTTGTGCTATTTTGACAATTCTGAAATTATTTCAAAATGAAAAGTTAAAAAGTTCAATGAGACAAGCACCTTTCCTCTGTACCCGACACCACCTTGCGCCATGTTGAGGCCTGTTCTGTCTTCGTTTTCTCCCTACACCAGCTCTGTGCCCTTGGCAGGCTGTGGGTCTTGTAGATAAGGTTCCTCATCCACAGAATGGCAAGCCACACTTGGGACTGCGAAGAGACTAAGTGGCATAGAGCAAGATAACAGGCAAGGCTCCGTCAGGGTGGGAGGGGTTGAGCAACTGCCACTTCCTTCCTAAATTCAGCCACACAGCTGCTAGCACAGGGTCGTCTGCTGGGAGGGACTGAGAAATGTCCTTCCCTGCCTTATTGGATGCTTACATGCGGGCTTTGGTTTTGTGGCCCAACAAAGAGCAAGACTATGAGGCAGGGACCATGTACTAAGGGACTGGGGAAACCAGGTCCCTCTCTTTTGCTTGTTTGACTCAGCAAACAGTTACTGCACTGTGGGACACAGAGGGGAGAGCAGAAGACAAGATCCATGGCTCTGGCCTCCGGGAGCTTGTGCAGTAGTGACAGGAAGAGCCACAGAGGCCAAACCAGAAAATGCACACGTCAGCAAAGTATCGGTTAATTCGAGCTGAGGAAGGAGGAGAGGGACCTAAGGGAAGAGGCCTGACTGTGGGCAGGGTGGCCAGGGAAGACCTCTTCTCTCAGAGGTGATAAGGAAGCTGGAAATTGAGAGTTGGACCCTGCAGTGGGCACTGTTCTGGGCAGCGTGGTATCAAGGCCTGGGCAGGAGAGAGTATATGGTATGCTCTAGGAGTTTCTGGGGGGCTTCAGTCTCTCGGCAGGGCTGGGAGGACAGAGATCTGAGAGGCAGGCAGAGGTCAGGCCATGGTTGGAGAGGAGTTGCTGCCAGGTTAAGGCAGAGAAGCCATGGTCTGACTTCCCTTTCTGAGCCCTCCCTGGCTTGCTGCACCTGCAGGCAGCGACAGTGGGTGATCAGAGATGCTGAGTCATCCAGATGGGGGTGACTCAGGGCCTGAACCAGAGCTGGCTCAGGGGGAGGGGCGGCCCTGTTGTGAGCCCTGAGATCTGTGTCTCCTGATCTGTTTAATGACAGCCTTGCACTCCCAGAGTGGGAAGGTGGAAACTCCCCAAATGCCCATCAGCAAATATATAAACAAGTGTGACATACTCACTGGAAACCTACACGGCCAGCAAAACAAACCATCTAGCATAACGGGTCTCCACACGTTCAAGGCTCGACATATACCATTAAGCTAAAAGAGGGGTTGCTGAGAAGACAGCTGACGACATTTATTAAAAATGCCAACCCATGCAGAAACCACAGAGCTACCATTTTGGGATACAGATGTAGGTGGTAAAGTAAGCAGGGCGACAGGGGCTATCGAAGTCCAGCCGGGTTTATTTCTTAAACTGGGGGACGGACAGAGGCTTGCTCTAGTGTCTAGCCTTTTTTGAATGAGGGACTAACTCTTTAAAATCTCAAAACCACCCCATGGCTCCCTGCCTTTGCTCTGGCAGCCCCGCCCCTGTCCCTGCCTGCCATGCCCTCCTGCTCACCCTCAGGGCCTTCTCTATTAACTGTGTTTCAGGCTCTGCTCACACCTGTCTCCTCAGACAAGTGGCCCTTGATGAGGCCAGCAGAAAACCTCTTGTCTCTGCTCCATTTGGGGCGTGCGGCCCTCCCACACCCCCCTGGGTCCTTGAGGCAGAGGCCATGCCTATGGCTTCCACCCAGGCGCCCTGGTCAGTGCCCGGCCCAGGGTGGGCAGACTCCCACCTGCACCTCCTGTGGCTTCTCAGGGATCCTGGCAATCCTGCTGGATCTCCCAGCTCAGCCCTTGGCATCAGTAACGTTTAGCTGGTGAGTAGGCGAGGCCAGGAGAGGGCCTGGCCTGTGGATGGTGCCGTGACAGAGGCCAAAAAGTAGATCCCAAGGGACACCAGGCTGCTGGATCCCGGGAAGCCCAGGGGAGGCGTCTTGCCCAATTAAGTCCTCTCCACCCGTCTCCCCCTCCTCCCACCTGCTTCCCATGTCCCTCCCTCTCCCTGCTGCCTCCACAGACCTGGGTGAGCAGGGTGCTCTGCCAAGCAGGTCAGCCAGACCCAAGGGCAGGGGTGGGGTTTGTGTCACTGGGACACAAAATCCCAACCTCCTCTGCCGTGTGGTCTGCAGCCAGGGCCTCCAGGCCAGGAAGGGGAAGGAGGAAGCTGGAGTCTGCAGCCGGGCTCCCCCAGCCCCTGTTCTGCCCAGCTCAGGTCACAGGTCCCCTCTGGAGCTCATTGCCTCGCCTTTAATAACAATTAGCAGCTTTCTTGCCTCCGCCTGTGGGCACACCCTGAGTCACGTGCTTCCCACCCCTGACCTCAGGCAGGTCACCCTCAAAACAGGACTGAGGCAGGTACTGTGGTCCTCCCATTTTACAGATGAGGAAATGGAGCCCAGAGAGGGGAAAGGGGCTCGCTTGATACCACATAATGACTGCAGGCAGAGGTTCATTCCTGGCATCTTGATTGGGAGTCCACTCGGGCACTCAATTCCTCCCCAAACCCCAAATGAGGGGGTAGGATGAGAAGAGTGGTTCTGAACTATTTCAGGGCCACTCCAATTCCTCTGAGGGCCTTTCCTGAGAAAAATGATATGTCAGGGTGGTTACAGTGACCTGGACACACAGGGCAGAATTTGGCCTCTGGGACCTCCAGAGCTTGGACAGCACTCTGAATCCTTTCTCTGGGCTAACCTGCTACCCAGGCAGCGTTCTGCACACAACTGCAGAGGAACAGGGACCCCAGGGGTCTCAGGATAAGACCCTGACCCAGGACTTATGAAGGGCCCTTCTGAATCCAGGCTCTGGGATTCCTGATCCTGGACGGCTGGCAGGGCTGATGGTTCTGTGGGTCCCACTGTGAGCCAGATAGAGGAGAGAATTTAGGAAAAAAGGAACAAAGCCCAGTGGAGAAAATGTGGTGGTGGAGGAGTCCCTGAGAAGAAGCTATGTATGGCCTGTGGCCCACCCCACCCGACGTGGCTGCAATGCCGCTTTTATTCTACAGTGTTCGGATCCATCCCGGGGTCTTGTGCAAGAGCTCTGCCACTGAGCCCCATCCTAGACCCTGGCCCCTGATTTCTTTCTTTCTTTTTTTCCCCCTTGTACCAGGGATTGACTCCAAGTGTGCTTAACTACTGAGCCACATCCTCAAGCATTTTTATTTATTTATTTATTTATTTTTGAGACAGGATCTTACTAAGTTGCTTAGGGCCCCACTAGGTCGTTAAGACCTTGTTGTTTTTTCTTTCTTTGTTTTGGTACCAGGGATTGAATGCAGGGGCACTTAACCACTGAGCCCCATCCCCAGCCCTATTTTGTATTTTATATAGACACAGGGTCTCACTGAGTTGCTTAGCACCTCGCTTTTGCTAAAGCTGCTTTGAACTAGCAATCCTCCTACCTCAGCCTTCCGAATTGCTGGGGTTACAGGGGTGCCCCACCAAGCTCAGCTGGCCTCTGGTTTCTTGAGTCATTACCAGGTACATAGCTTCTGTTCTTCTATTGCTGGATGCAAAAGGCAAGACTCACTCACTCCCCAGCCTCAGCTTCCCTTTTTGTTAATCTGAGTGTCCCCATAAATTGCACATAACTCACAAGGTGACATTGACAACCCTGGGAACCAGAGGTGGGTTCATACTCTGCCACGGTTTCCCAAGTAGGGTCAGCAAGCTGAGATCCAGGACAGAGCTTCTCAAAGGAAGGCCCTGGCCAACTGCACCTGAATGATCTGGGGTGCAGGCTAAACAGGAAGGTTGTCTGAGCTGCACAGTGGTGAACACCTACAATCCCAGCGACTCAAGAGGCTGAAGCAGGAGGATCGCAAGTAGGAGGCAGCCTGGGCAACTTAGCAAGACCCTGTATCCAAATGCAATAAAGGGCTGGGAACATAGCTCTGAAGGAGAGCGTTTCTGAGCTCAATCCCCAGTTCTGGAGAGAGAGAGAGAGAGAGAGAGAGAGAGAGAGAGAGAGAGAGAGAGACTCTGATTTTTCTCTATTTCTCTTGTCCCTCCTCCTTTCTTGAATTCTGATTCAGCAGTTCTGCCCGGAACTACCCACCATCACCTCACTTAAAACAAAAGTTTCCTAATTGGTCCTCTGGGACCCAGGTGGGAGACAAAAAAAAATCACTCCGCAGAGAGGGCAGGGCTGAAGCAGGGAGCAGTGGCCCTGGGTGAACTGCAGCTGCCCAGCGGCCTCCCTACAGAGCACCAGCCCTGCAGTATCAGGTCACAGACACCTCCTGACCTCACTGAGCCAAAGCATGGCCTCTGGTGTCCGAGGCTGAGCTTCCAGCCTATGGGATGCTGTGTGGGACAGCTGGGGACAGTGAGTCAGAGCCCTCCTACCCCTCCCTCTGGAACACAGAAAACACACAATGGAACTCTTCTTCTTCCTCCTCCTCCCTCAGGCCCTTGTGCCATCTGGGCATCAGCCTCGGATGGCAAAGGCCAGGAGGGGATGAGCATAAAGGGGTCTGTACCCAACAGAATGACCTGAAAAGTCCCTACTGCCAGGGTGTCCCCCCCCCCCACCGTACTTTTTTTTTTTTTTTGTAAGGAGTTTGAACCCTGGGGCACTCAACCACTGAGCCACATTTCCCAGCCCTTTGTTTTTTGTATTTTATTTTGAGACAGGGTCTCACTGAGTTGCTTAGGGCCTCACTAAATTGCTGAGGCTGGCTTTAAACTTACTATCCTCCTGCTTCAGCCTCCTGAGCCGCTGGGATTACAGACATGCGCCGCCAAACCCAGCCCCTCCAGTACTTTCTAAGTGGCTCCTGGCCTTAGTGGGTCCCTGATTCCACTGTGACCCAACAACTAAGCCCAGGCTGGTGAGGCCTCGGGTCAAGGGTGCTTCTGGCCAGGACCCAGCTTGCCCAAGCTTTGCATGTGACCAGGGACAGGGCTTTCTTTTCTTCCTTCCTTCTTTCCTTTCTCTCCTTCCTTCCTTGGGATTGAACCCAGGGGAGATCTACCATTGAGCTACATCCACACTCCCTTTTGGTTTTTATTCTAGACAGAGTCTCATTAAGTTGCTGAGGCCTCTCTTAAGTTGCAGAGGCTGGGCCTGAACTTCTGATCCTCTTGCCTTAGCCTCCTGAGTCACTGGGATTACAGGCATGTGCTGTCATGCCTAGCTTGCAACAGGACACTCTTAATGACACTGAACTTGGAATGGCAGGCCAGGATTGCAGCTCAGTAGTAGAGCATTTGCCTAGCACATGTGAGGCACTGGGTTTGATCCTCAGCACCACATTTAAAAAAAAAAAAAAAAATTTAGAAAAATATATATTAAAAAAAAAAAAAAAACTTGAAATGGCCATCTGAGTGCTGAGGGACCTGGAGGGCCACCGGGACACAGGGCTCTGTTGGAGTCAGGGCCTGTTCAGAGGTCTCTTTGCAATAGACAGCAGCTCCCTGTTTTTAGCTTTCTCAAAACTCAGGAACAAGAACCTGAGCCGGCTAAGGATGCCTAGGGGGTGAGGTTCTCCTGAAGCTGCCAGATTGCCTGGGTGGGGGTGTCACTTCTCTGCCCAGAGAGGACCATGCATACGGGGTCAAAGCACAGGACTGCATTTCCTGCCATCCTGGGACAGCTCTTCCTTAGACTTTGCAGCCCTCTCCAGAGGACAGTCATCTTTCACAGAAGGGGAAGGAGTGGCGCTCAGGGCTCTTAGACCTGACAGGAGGCACAGTAAGAGCTGGAGGACCCTCCACTGAGCCTCGTGCTGGCTGGGGGCCTGGGCCAGTCTCCTTGCCTGTACTCCTAGGCCACTTGCCCAGCCGGGGCTCTGGGTTTTGTTTGTTTGGGCGTGGGGTGGGTTTACTTTGGCCTTCCCCCTTCTCTTCCTCATCCTGACCCTAGGCTCTCTTGATTCAACCATTCCCTGAGCCAGGCCTGTGGGAACTAGAGTCGACCCCAGGACGGGCAAGAAGGTGCACTGAATCTGTAAGAGGAAAGAGGGTGGCAGGGTCCAGTATGGAGGCAGAGATGAATTTGGACTGAGGAGGCTGGGCTGGCGCCCTGGAGGAGATGGCACCTGGGCCAAGCCAGTTTGTAAATTCAGAAACATCTAACAAGGGCCAACATGAGCCAGGCGTTTCTCTGAAGGCTGGGACACGGTAGTGAAGAAAGTTTCTTTCCTTGTGTGGCCATATTCTGGTTGGAGGAGAAAAACAATAAACAAATAGACAAGTCAATGTATAGCATGTCAAGTGGGGACAGGTCCTGTAGAGACTGAAGCAGGGCAGAGAGAATGGAGTGTGCAGAGGCGGGACATTGCTGTTTACATGTCGGGTAAAAAGGGGCAGAGAATATTGAAGTCATTCTTTTTTTTTTTTTTTTTTGTACTGGGGATTGAACCCAGGGGTGCCACATCCCCAACTCTTTTTATTTTTTATTTTTCTATTTTGAGATAGGTTCTCACTAAATTGCTTGGGGCCTCACTAAGTTGCTGAAGCTGGTCTCAAACTTGAGATCCTCCTGCCTCAGCCTCCCAAACTGCTGTGTTTACAGGTGCACACCACTGCACCTGGCTGTCATTCTTTGAATGGACTCGTTCTTTGTAAGAGAGACTGAAGGCTGAAGGGTCTGAGCAAAGGAACAGCATGCTTCCAACTTAAATCAGAACAGTTTCATTCTAGTCGCCACACTGAGGACACTGAGGGGCTGGAGGGCAGAGACAGCAATGGGAGGCCAGGTGCAAGGAGAAGCAGGGTGGGGAGAAGTTCAAATTTTGATGCATTGTGAAGACAAATCTTGGATGATGCAATAAAACTTGACCCACAGAGATGCAGGGGAGGACAGAAGTACTGACAGGTCAGACAGGAGTACAGGAAGAGTCCTGGGGAAGGGGACTTGGGCAGGTCTGGGGTTGGATGCTGAGGGCTACAAAGACCTGGGTGGAGGTTAGCAGCTGTGCTCTGTGGTTTGGGAACGGGACACCTGCTGGGCAGTAGGGGAGGGTGTGCCATAGGGAGAGCAGGGAAGCCAAGGGGCTGCCATGGTCTAGGTGGCAGGTGACTTCTCCAGGTCCCAAAGGCCTGAAGAAAGGAAAAGAACCCTCTCCCCCTCCTGCTTCCTGGCAGGCTGTTGCAGACGGCCCAGCGCCTTGCCTTCAGCTGGCTTTTATTCAGGCCATGAGCAGAGCAGGGTAGATGGTCCTTCACTCCCATCAGGACTCCTGCCACCCTCAGCATCAAGACAATGGGCCCCACTGGCCATGATAAAGGGCTTCCTCTTATAGAAGTGGTGCAAGTAAGGTTCACCCTGGGGATGGCTGGTTTTATTCAGGTGTGTGGGGGGTGGCCAAGAAGGATCCCTGATGCACAGGAATGAGGGGGCGAGGGGCTTGGCCAGCTAGGGTTGTCCACTCCCAAAGGCTGTTGCTATCTACCATCAACTCTGCAGGCCACTGCATGAGCCTCGCCTGTGCCCCACTGACCTCCCTCAGCAGACAGAGGCTCTCCTCAGGGCCTTGTTCTGCAAAATCCTCTCAGCTATCCCCAAGAAGGCAAAGGGGCAAGAGGGAAACTGTGGCATGAAGCAGGGGCACACATGCAAGAGTCCCCTCCTTCCGATTCCAGCTCCTGGGGTGCCCCTCCCCGCACCAGTTTGGATATCTGTTTGCATTTGTTCACGTGCACCTTTCCCCCACCCGGGAGCACTGAGGCCACATCCTGCTCCTGTCTGTGATCCTAGTCTCTGCCCAGGGCAGTGAGGTGTTAACGAATGGAGGGATGTGGCCCTTCCCAGCGGGTGGTAGGTAGACAGAAGTGGAAGACACTAGTGGAGGGATATAAGGAAGCTCCAGAAGGAGCTGGTCACGCCAGGTACCCTCCCTCCTGCCCATCCCAGGCTACAGCAATTACCCACATTTCCTGAGGACCTACTCTGAGCCAGGCCCTGGGCACCTACACGTGAAATTCCATTTCATCTTCAGAGAAGCCCTATGAGGCAGGCACTCTCGCCATCCCCATTTTACAGATGCAAACGGCACAGAAAGGTTGTCTGTCCAAGGTCACATGGCCACTGCACAACAAAACCAGGATTCAAGAGCTGATTTGTCTGGTGACATGCTGTGTGCTTAGCTACTGTATACCCTCCTAGCCCCCACAGAGCCCCAAATGCATGTGTCTAACCTCAGTTTTGCCTACCTCAACTGTGCCCAGTTATTCCCATTCCAAAAGACCAGTGATTGTGTTTGAGGAAAGCCTTTTATAAAGTTGACAAATGCCACTTCTGTATCATTATTAATGATATAAACAGCCTCTTTCCCGGCCATTGTTTAGGATTTCCCAGGGTCTACTTTCCAGCACCCCACCCAATCCTCCATTTGTGGCCCTCCCAGCCAGGTGCCCATGTGCTTTCCCCTCCCTCCCCATCCTTCCTGTGGGCCTGGAGGCGCCCACAGCACCAACTACTACGCCTACACATTCTCGGTGGGTTTCCTGCTAGGCTCGCCTCTCCAGCAGCCATTGGTCTGCCCCCCAGGGGACTGGACCAATTGTTTCTCAGACCTCAGAGCATAGGGTCTGGAATTCTGACTCCAGGCACACCCTTCTGCTCTGCCAATTTGGGAAGTTAATTCCAGGCAATCTTGAAATCCAGACAAAGGAAAGCCCATAGAAATAATGAATTCTGAAGAAGATCTCTGAGAACTTGAAGTTCAGGAATTTGGAAATTTCTGGATCTCAAGTTCTAGGCATACCCAAAACCTCACATTTTGATAGAACGATCTTGGACATTCTGATCTCAGCAATTTTAATTCTAGTTCCTCATGGACATTCCTATTTTCCATTTCCCTGGGCCATTTGTATGATAAACTTTTTTTTTTTTTTTTTTTTTTTTGTACTGGGGATTGAACCCAGGACAATCTACCACTGAGTTATATCCCCAACCCTTTTCATTTTTAAATTTGAGACAGGGCCTTGTTAAGTTGCTGAGACTGGCCTTGAACTTGTGATTCTCCTACCTCAGCCTCCTGAGTTGTTGGGATCACAGGTGAGCACCACTGAACTCAACCAAATTTACCAAGTTTGGAAGCTGGAAATAGATTTCAAACTCTCTTCTCAAAGATAGCTGTCAAATTCCCAGAAATTTTTTAAAATACATTTTTTTAAAAAATTTTGTTCCAAAGGATGCAGCTCAGTGGTAGAGGACATGCTTAGCATACATGAGGCCCTGTGCTCAATCCCCAGCACCAAAACCAAAACCAAAACCAAAACACCCCTCATAAATATTAAGATATTAATATATTCAAAATGTCATTATTTTAATGCTATCTGCAATGGGAAATAGCATTAAAATAATGAGCAATGGCAACTTGGTTGGAGCATTACCTACAAAGTGATCAATGTTTGGGATAATGGCAACACAAGTATCCCAAAAGTCATGTACAAGATTTCCTTCATCCCCAGTATTCTTTTTCGTCCCACTAGGCCTTTCTATTTCTATTTCTCTGAATGCTAGTGAATGCCTAGGCCTGAAGCCTGGGGAGGGAATCTGGGGAGGTGGGGGAGGAGGGATGAATTGCACAATGCCTTCTCTGAACCTCAGGAAATTCCCAGGACTTGGCCTTCTCAGCAACCTGGCCTTTAGCCAGGGCTCCCACAATTCTCATCCCCCAAAATCACTGTCCTTAAACTGGGGCTTGAGTTTCTGCCCCATGGTCCCACTGGAAGTAGGGGGCCAGGGAGCCCTCAGAAGCCTGTGTTTTTCTGGCTCCTTCCCCTGTCTCCCTGTCTCTGGGCAGACAGCACTGGTCACTGCTCTTGCCTTGATCAGGGAAAGCAGGGCAGGGGGAGGGGAGGGAAGGGTATGCTGGGGACAGAGCCACTGGAGGTCAATGAGCCTTCAACAATCAGGCTGTTAGTCCAGTCAGATTTCTCAGCCAGCCGGGGGGCCTCCAGGGTCCGGGGTAGGAGAAAAGGGACAGATTGATCTGTATGGTTGGGACTCCTGCTTGGGACAAAAGAACCTATCTGGAATGGTGGGGAGTTGGGTGATGGGGCAGGGATACATGTAGGGAGGGGCGGTTTCAGTGCCAGTTATTTGGTCTGGGGCTTTCCTTCTCTCTTGCACCTGCCAGCTGAGCCAACGTCTCCTGCCCTCCAATGACAAATCCCGTCTCCCGGCCCGAGGCCCCTGCAAGATCCCCACTTCCCAGCTCCCTGGTCTCCAGCTTCTTATCTGGAGCATTTTCCCAGCTGCCCTCTCACACCGGCTCCCTGGCTCCCTCGACCTCCTCAGCCGGTCCCAATTCTCTAGCCCTCCAACTCCTGTCCTTCCTCAGTCGCTGCAAACTCATAGGCTTCTCCATCCCATTTCCCGATCCCTCCGCTCTTACCCCGGGACCCTCTAGCCCAAGCGCGGTCCTAATCCCCAAGCACCCCAGTCCCGCCTCCACGTCCCCTCTCCCAGCGCTCCCGCCTTCCCGAACCCGCATCGGCCCAAGCCCGGGCACTAACCCGATTCGGAAGAGCAGCCGCTGGCTGCGCGTCATGAGCAGGCCGCGGAGGCCCCGCCGCACCCGGCAGCTGCGGGGACTCAGGAGCAGAAGTACGGCGAGGAGCAGCAGCCCGCAGCCGGCCGCCCACAGCCCAGGCGCAGGCCAGCCGGCCCAGACCATGCTAGGGGCCGGCGCCGGCGGCCTCCGGGGGCGTGGCTGGGCGTTGCTAGGCGACGGCCGAGCCCCGGCCCCACGCGGGGAAGCTGCGGGATGGGGGCCGGGCTCCGGGCGCGCGGGCTTCGGGGCGCTCGGGGCGTTGCGGCGCCGCCCAGTCCCTGGCTCGCATTCGGACCCGCCCCCTCGCCAGCCTCGGCCGGGCGCACGCGGAGAAGGCCACCCGGCTGGAGGCGACCGGCTCTGCCCCTCGCTGGCCCGCCAGGAGGCCCGACCCAAACGAGGTTCGCACCTGCGCTAATCTGGGTCTACAGTCGCCTGAATCCTTTGAAGTAAAAGAAGCCCGCAGCCCGTGCCTGCTTCTTCCCCATCCAGGGGACCTTGGGAGAGGCTCTGGAGTGGTCTTTCTAGCAAGAAGCCCTAAAGAGACTTTTTGAGGTGGAAGGAACCTGGAAGTTTATCTGAGTCAGTTGCTGTTCACTCAGTTTATTCATTCACTAAATTACTTTTCTAGCTCCTCCTAAATGCCAGGCACTGCGCCAGCATCTGAGGATGAAGGGTCAAAGATACCCAGCCTGTGTTCCTGGAATCTAGAATCTACAATCTACAATCTAGAATCTAGTGAGGAGACAAACCAAGTTAGCAAACAATTATATGTATATACTTCACACACACACACACACACACACACACACGCATGATGACAAACTGTGGTGCTATAGAGGAAGCAAAAAGTGGGGACAATTACATGGAGCGCAGAGAGGACTAATTTAGATGGGGAGGGCCCCCTGAGGAGATGGCATTTCACCATGTCAGTAGGATAAGAGGCCGCCCAGGCTCAGGCTGAATGACTTGATCAAGGTTATGCAGTGAGGTGGGGCAGAGCCAGGTCTAGGACCAAGGCATCCTCCCTCCCATGCCCCATGGGATTTCCACATTACTACCCTCCACCCCTTACTGCTGCCTTCCTGAAAGTGTTCCAGAAGTCCTTATGGCTGGGATAGAAGTGGATGCAAGAGGGCAAGGGAGGTGAAATCTACAAATTTAGGCACACAGGAGTCAGGGCTGGGCTCCTCTGGATCCAGCCTTGCCCTGGCGCAGTACAGGAAGGAAAGGAAATGCTGCAAGCAGTCAAGCTCACCAGGGCTCCCTCTGGGAGATGGTGTGGAGGGAAGCAGGTGAGGCAATGCTCTTGTTTTCTTCCCTGCTTCCTGTGCTCTGGTCTAAGACCAGATAACCTGACCCCCACATCATACATTTTCTCTTTCCTCTGAAAAACAAGGATTAGATTTTTGGATCTAAAGGTGGCAGCTGCACTGTGCGGAGTGTATAACTGTAGGATCATTGTGTACAAAGTACCCTCCTTTTCCTACTTCTACCCAAAAAGCCAAGGGATGGGTGAAATTTTCCCCAAATGCAATTGCAATATGTATATACTTAACACACACACGCATCATGGAGCTTGTTTTACATGGATACATCTTGAGGGACAGTGCCTATGACCCACACCCATCTTGTTCCTTGCCTGCAGTTCAACTTCTCAGTGCCTGGCACAGAAAGGGCAGGTGCAACAGAGGAGGCCTGGGGGAGAGGAAGACTGATAAACTAATTTGCAGAAAGCTCTTCCAGGATGGTGGAGTTTGTGTCTCTACATGCAAAGTGAAGAATTTTTACTTTTTACAAGGTGTATTATAAACACAGCTTGCTCCAGGTGAGGCTGTGCCAGGCAAGCATTATCTTGAGAAATTATAACATACTCCTTGTGATCAGAAACAGGAAAATGCAGGCTCAAGTATGAGCCTGCGAAAAACAGACAACTGGATCCTAAATCTCAAGCCATATGCTCACATTAAGACTAGAGATAACAAATCCAAGATGCATTTTGTGAAATACAAGGAGTGAAGGCAAGGCTGAGGATAAAGAGGAAGGATGGGTGTTTTGGGGGACTCATACAGTCTCAAGAGATCATCCTTCCTTACCCTGGTCTGTTCTGGAAGACTTCCCATGGCTGCTCCAAATCTGCTTTCGTTTCACCTCCTCTCCCATGAGAATCTTTTGTCCCAGCTAGACTGATGCTTCATTATCCACCCTGTCCTGCACCTTATACCCTGTAATACCTAACTACTTATAACTTTTGGAATCTCCCATGTTGTTTCACACCCCCGTGCCCTTACACATGCTGTGCTTTCTGCCTGGAGTGCCAATCATTCTTTGTTCCCTAAAGATTCAGATCTGATGCACTTGCTTCAAGAAAGCTTTTATTGAACCCTCCCACCCCCAGCGTGGGTTTAAGCATGTTCTCCTTGTGCCAACTCTCGGTCTTATACATAATCCTATCATTCAGGATATAAACGCAATACCCACGCCATATCTTCTTTGCTTACATGTCTATCTTAGAGTCCACAGTCTTGAAGACTTTACTGTCTTCTTTAAGAATAGGGATTATAATTTAATTTATTCACCTTCAACTCTCCAGTGTCTGGTAGGATGCCAAATGCATATTACACAATGTTCCTTGAAACATCAAACTCCTATCCATAGCCCACAAGGCCCATGACTGATAGAGCCTGTCTCTTCAGCCTCCTCAGATGCCATTTTTCCTGTCATCACAGATCAATCACATGGTTCTTTGAATGTGCCAAGCTCATTCCCACCTCAGGGTCTTTGCTCATGCTCCATCCACTTGGTACATAGTCCCCTCAGTTATTTAAACAGCTCAAATGCCAACAGATGAGAAATAACTCACATTTCCAGCTGAGTGGTAATTGTGTGACATACCAGGGGCTCTCAAGTACAACTGGGTAGAGGAGTGCTACTAGTACCTAGGCTGAGGCCAGGGATGCTGTTAAAATCCTACAATGCAGCTGGGGACGGTGGCACTCACCTGAAATTCCAGCATCACAGGAGGCAGTGGCAGGAGAATTGCAAGTTCAAGGCCAGCCTCAGCAATTTAGTGAGGCCCTAGGCAACTTGGCAAGACCCTTTCTCAAAATTAAAAAGTAAGGGGGCAGAGTGGAAATATGGCTAAGTGGTTAAGCACCCCTGGGTTCAATCCTAGTACTAAAAAAAAAAAAATCCTACAATGCACAGGACAAAGCCCCTACAACAAAGAATATGTAGCCCCAAATGTTTGTAGTATATGTTGAGAAACTGGCATATTCAAATATAAAAATTCATCAAGCTTTACACTTAAGATTTGTGCACTTTACCAAATGTATACATCAAATTAAAGAAAACATTCACACCTTCGAGAAGCCTTCATGGGCCACTCCATCACTATTAAATTACTTGAGTTACTCTTCTTCCTTCACCTTAAAGGCATTTTTCACAATTTGACGTTATTTTGTGGTTCCTGTCTATCACCCCCATTGGAATATAAGCCCTGAAGTCAGCGGTGGCCCAGAGAAGACATTTGGTTAAGTATTTGCTGAATGAATGAGTGGATGATAGAAGAAAAGAATGGATGAATGACAATCTATATTGCTGTTGAGCACTGTGACTGTCAAAGGAACCCTCTTATTCTGACCAGTGGGCTTGGTCCCTGAAGGAGAGTTGTATGGAAACTGAACTCCAAGCAAGAGGCAGGTCTTGAACAGGGAGCAGAACAAACTACGTGGGAAAGCTGCAGGAGACCCCAGCTGGGGCACCCGTACACCTCTGGATCTTTGGCTACAGTGTCCTCTCCAGAGCAGCCTGGGGGCATGGCAAAGGCTAGGGTTTGCCTCTACAATTCTCTTTGGGGAGACCCAGCAATGACCGGAGGCGGGTCAGGCCTGTGGTGTGGTGGTTTCAGAGCTTTAACTACAAGGGGCAAGCGCCCCCCAGGTTCCCGGAGTGGGTGGGGGTGGGGTTCTCACATCTGCCTCTTGTTCCACCTGCCAGCCCGGGCTGTGCCCTTAGAATGAACAATCTGTCCTCATCTTTGCAGCAGGGCTCAAGCTGGATGACTAGTGCTTGGATGGCATACAGGAAATCACTGGCAATGATGATGATGATTTCAAGGACAATGACAATGATGACATGGCCATGAAGGAGTTTTGATGGTTGGAGCTATTTGAATGTTAGGAAAAAAGAGATAGCTTGTTGGATCAGGAGGACAAAGTCAGTCCAGCTGAGTGAAGTTAACCCGATACAGAAGTGGTAGCTGGGATGCCCTGGTCCCTGCTCTGCCAAGCCCCAGCCGCATCATTCTATTTTCTCATTTTTTGGCCACCCAAAACTTACCATCCTGGTGTGGACTTCCCTCAGAACCCTGATTTTGTGGGAAGCAGATCCTCCTCACCCTCTTCCTTCTCAAAGAGCTCCCTCCCTGTCCCCCCTCCATTTAAAAATATTTTTAGTTGTAGATGAGCATAATAACTATTGAATTTATTTATATGTGGTGCTGAGGATTAAACCCCGTGCCTCACACGTGCCAGGCAAGCGCTGTACCACTGAGCCACAATTCTAGCCCTAGACAATGTCTCTTTAAATTAGGCCCTCACTAAGTTGCTGAGGCTGGCCTTGAACGTGGGATCCTTCTGCCTCAGCCTCCTGAGTTGTAATGGGTAACTAACTCAAGCCTGGATGTAAAATAAACTAAAAACACTGAGAATTAATGCCTGGGAAAGGGAGAGTTCCCCTCCCATTTCTAGTCAGCAATCTTTTGGATTGTAAATGCTGTCCCCTAGGATCTAACTACTTTCCTTTGAAATATCAATGCCCCTTCAGAGGCTCCAGGCCCAAGGCTAGAGATTTATCAAAGGCCTTGTAAAAGGAGTTGGTTCTTCCTCTTATCACACTCTGTGCTTCCCCTTGAAACCCGTGCATAACTATGTATCCTTTAGACTAGAATATTCATGATGCTAGATAGCCTATAAATGTTGTGAAAACTGATGGTGGCCACTCAGAATTTGCAGTCTGATCTCCTCTGGGCCTGCCAGCCTGTAAAATAAAGCTTGGAGTTCTCCTCTCTGAGTGCCCTGCGCTGCTCCTCCACCAGTCTGTTTTCTTCAGCGGAGTCCTGGGATTACAGGTGTGCACCATGGGCCTGGCCCACCTGCCCTGTTTTGACTGAATCTGACCCCCGTCTTCTACTCCCTTCCCTCCCTCCCACCTCCCCTCCCTCCATCTCCATCTCCCTCTCACCCCCTCACTTCTGCCTCCTGCAGAGAAAACCAATCTTCTGCCTGTTGCAGCTCCAGGTTAGAATGGGATGTGCTAATTTTATTGCAGGTCAAGACCACAGCTCTTCCTGACTCCTATAAAAACATCTCTCCACCCCTCCCCATCAGTACATCCTCTGACCCCGCCCAGACTCCAAGGACTTAGACACCTGTTTCTACTCTTCCTGCTGGATTCTTGCCATTAGGTAACAATCCTGGCTTGCTCTCTTAGTTCAGGTAGTTCTGAAGCTTCAGAGAGCCCAAGATCCACTCAAGAAGCATATCAAATGCAGACTCCTGGGCCCCTGCCCTGGGGATTCAACTTAGCAGTCTGCCTCAGCCCAACAGTCTGCCTTCTGCATAGGTGATTTTGCCTTGCTCTCGGTTCCTGACCTCAATTCCAAGGTCTTTAATGTCATTCAGTAGCCTGCTCATGTGGCCATACCCTGCATTCACCTGGAACTTCTCTACCTCTGAAAACCTAAACTCTAATGTTCTTTTCCCTGGGACACAGGACCCTCCAGTTTTAGCTCCGCAAAACTGATTTCTTCCAGCCCTTCCATCCCTCCCGCCCGTATTTCTTCCCTTCCGATATGGACTTGGTTCAATCCTCGAACCTTCACCAGCTGTCCCCTTCCTCACCTCTCAGCCCTCCAGCCTTAGTCCACCAATGGACAGACTTGCCTGTTCCAACAATCCTCTTTTCTGCTCCCATTTCAAGGAAAGGACTAGAGAAAACTGCTGTCCCCGTCAATCAGAATTGTTGCAGTTCAGGCCTCACAGAGACCCCAACACCAACGCCTGGCAATACTTTTATTTTGTGACATCTCCTTTTTCTACCCCTGTTTACCCCAACCTCAGGCCTCAACTTCATTTCCTTTGCTTCCATCAAATATCCTTCTTAGAGAACCAAGTTATGTGCCCAGATGCCCCCTAAACATCTTGCTACTTATTTGATGAATTTTTAGAGAAAGTTCTATTAGCCCATCTTCCTTCCTTCCTTCCTTCCTTCCTTCTTTCTTTTCTTTCCTTCCTCCCTCCCTCCCTCCCTCCTTCCTTCCTTCCTTCCTTCCTTCCTTCCTTCCTTCCTTCCTTTCTTTCTACTGGGGATGGAACCCAGGGCCTGTACTTAACCACTGAGCCACATTCCAAGCCCTTTTTATTTTTTATTTTCCACCCAGTGTCTCCATAAGTTGCTTAGGGCCTTGATAAGTTGCTGAGGCTGGCTTTGAACTTGCTGTCCTATTGCCTCAGCCTCCAGAGCTGCTGGGATCACAGGTGTGCACCACCGCAACTGGCCTATTAGTCTCTCTTGCTCATATCTTTTAAGTGTTCTCTCTCTACTTTCTTCATCATATGAGCAAATTCAAATTAAAAAACTTCCCTCAAAGGCAGCCATGGTGGCCTACTCCTGTAATCCTATATACTTGAGAGGCTGAGGCGGAAGGATCACAAGTTTGAGGCCAGCCTCAGCAGCTTAGAGAGACCCTTCTCAAAATAAAAAATAAAAGGGGCTGGGGATGTTATTCAGTGGTAAGATGCTTCTGAGGCCAATCTCCAGTCTCCCCACCCCCTCAAAAAAGAACCAGAACAACAAAGAACTTCTGCTGACCCCCTTTCTAGACTCTTATCTGCCTTTATCTCAATATAGCTTCATTTTCTGAAGAAAAGGCTGTGTTTACCGGTGTTATGGGTTACATTTGAGTCTTAGTTTTTCTCTCCTTGTAACGTGCCCTTCATCATGTACTTGTTCACCATGTACTTGGCCTTTTAAAATATTTTTCCTTGTGGTGCTAGGGATTTAACCCATGACCTCATGCTTGCTAAGCAAGTGCTCATCCAAAATTAGAATAAAATAAAATACATGTCCAATCTCTGAATAACAGAGGACTTTATAAGGCTAAAAGTGATACAAATATTATTCTAATTTTCTTTAATAGATATATATGATTCTTAAATTTAAACAAAAAGCAATGGAAGACCTGACAAGGGAAGCAATTACCCTTTTGGCTACTTGAAAATTCAAAAAATTTTTAGGAGACCGAGGCAGGAGGATTTCAAGTTCAAGGCCAACCTGGGCCACTTAGTAAGACAGTATCTCAAATTGAAATTTAATGTATAACTAAAAACAACAAATGAAAAAGTTTAAAAAATAAAATTTAAAAATAACTGGGAATGGGAATGTAGCTCAGTGGTAGACTGCCCTTGTTCCAATCTCTAGTACCAGTAAAAATAAAGTAAAATAAAATAAAATAAATCAACAACATGATATGGCAGATCTTGTTTGCTGATTAACATCCCTACTCTACCCTACTCCCTTTCCCTTATTGACCTCCATTTTGCCAGTTCTCCTCTGAAAAGTTGTAGCCTCTGATTGGGTGGACCTTGATTGTTTCAAGCCAACTGGTGCACTCCTTGCTCAGTCAAGCTCTGGTTAAACCCAGGAATTCAATTCTTGCCATCAGATAGTAATAGCAAATATTTATATAGGGCACACCATGACTAGGCACTATTACAAATGCTTTGCAAATTAACCCTCAACTCTCACAATAGCTCTATAAATCATATAGGGAGAGAGCAAGTGGTCCAAGTCACCTCATACAGGTGAGGTGAGGAGGAAATAGGCCGAAGGTCTTCTCGGAAGGTTCTTTCTTCTTGTTATTTAGAGGATATACTTTGGCTGAGGTGCTGGGGATCAAACCCAGGACCTTGTGCATTGTAGGCCAATGAAATACCACTGGGCTACAGGTCCTTCTTAAGTGTAACTCTCTCATACATTTCCTTTCTTTCTATCAAGAGGGAGCTTTTCTAGGATACTATCATCTACTTGTGATGCCTGGAACTGCAGCAACCATTGGAACTCTTAGAAATAGTTTAAGAGAAAATCTTAGCGGGGCATGGTGGTTCACACCTGTAATCCCAGCTGCTCTGGAGGATGAGACAGAAGAATCACAAGTTCATGGCCAGCCTGGGCAACTTAGTGAGACCCTGTCTGTACCACTCCCTAGTTGTGTGACTCTGGACAAAAGCAAGTTTTGTCACCTCTCTGAGCCCACACCTCCTATCTATAGGTCAGGAGGAGTAAAGGATTGTGTCCTACACTTTGTGAGGATCCAAGGAGATATTTCAGGCTGAGCATACTCTGCACAGTGCCTGGCATGGAGATGTTCAAAAAACATTTTCTGTTTTTGTTTGGCGGTGCTGAGGTTGGACCCGGGGCTTCCTGTGCGCTAGGCAAGCGCTCCACTATAGCTCTACTCCCAGTCCTGACTTTGTTTTTATAGCTGGTTCTCAACCTCCCTCTCTGAGACCCTGCTACAGTCCCCATTACTCCAGGGGGGCCTCCTACTCACCCTCCAAGGGTTTTTTATGAATCATAAAGCTGAGCACATCTTTCCTCTGTTTAACATGCTTTGATGCTACCTTGTCTGTGGAAGACCATCCTGACCACTACACCTGAGGTCTCAGCCCTTCCCAGCTAGCCCTCACCTCCTTCTCTTCCATCTCTGCTGGTCTCCCTACCTCTCTCCTGGCCTTGGGTTCCAGCAGCACTGACCCTGCAGAAGGTCAGGTTCTCAGTGTCAACCTCTGCATCTGCTGTTTTGCTGTCTGCCCACTCTGTTCCCTGGCATATTCCAAACTCACCATTTAGAAACCCTGGCATCGTGGGCAAGTCATTCATAGCTTCTCTGGGCCTCAATTTCCCCATACGTAAAATGAGGTAATAGGGTCTCCTAGGGTTATTGTGAGGAAATTAATGATGTGGAGCTCTTTGAACAGTGCCTGTGACCCAGAAAGCATGCAACACAGAGGTGAGACTGCTCTTCCAGGTCCACATGTGCTCTATGAGGCAGAGATTTTTGTCTACTCTCAGCTGTCCTCCCAGTCCCTGAGCCAGTGCCTGGCACACAGTGATCCTAGAAACATTTATTGTCAAATGACCAAACCAATCTACAGCCCTAGCTCCCATGGAAGGCCTTCTTCCTTGCCCCCTTAGGCCTGGGTGATGATGTCCCCCTTATTACACACACTGCTATGTCACCATCCTCATCAGGCTGATGCACCAACACTGGGAGTTCCTGGTGGCTAAGGAGGGCAGGATCTGAGGGTGAGAAGGTGGATGCAAGACTCAGATGGACTAAATTGCATCCTGTACCCACTACTGACTTAATGTGGTACCTTGGGGCAAAGGTCTTAATCATTTTAAGCCTCATTCTCTTTCTCCATGAGAGGGATTGATCATCTGTGAACTACTTTAAAGATTGTGAGCCAGGTGTGGTGGCAGACATCTGTAATCCCAATGATCCAGGAGGCTGAGGCAGGAAAATAGCAGCCTTGGCAATTTAGCAAGACACTGTCTTGAAACAGAACAAAACAAAACAAACAAACATACAAAGGGCTAGGGATGTAGTTCAATGATAAAGCACCCCTGGGTTCCATCAGTACTACCCACTACACACACCCAAAAGATGACTGGTGATTACAGGTCAAGGATGGGGCACTTGGTCCACCAGGGACTCCTTACATGTTTGCTGATGTTTATTTTATCTCTCTTGCAATATCAGCATCTGCTCCTTCTCTGTGCTTCAGTATAGGACTGAACACAGAGGGTGAGATCTTTCCTTTCATTCCTCCCTGCCACTGCCCCAAATTGGGCCCTTAGGTCTTCATACCTGGCCCCTCCAGAACCTCCAGCCTTATGCAGTTTAGATGAAGGGTTCAAAGCCCTGCTGCAAATCAGGCATCCCTCTGCCTGAAGCCAGTGTTGATACTATCAAGTTTACATCACCTGCTTTAGCAATATGGTCTCAACCATATTGTTTTCTAGTTTATTTATTTATTTATTTATTTATTTGCTACAATGTGCCCCCACTTCTTCAAGCCAGCCTCCACTGCTTGTTGTCCTGGGTCCTCTGTCCATGTCACCAGGAAATCCTTTAAGACACATTTCTTTTTCCTTTTTGTCCTTTTAGTACTGGGGATTGAATGAAGGGCCTCACACATGCTAGGCAGGTGCTTTACCACTGAGCTACATTCCAGACATTTTGGTTTTTTATTTCAGGCAGGGTTTCACTAAGTTGCCGAGCTTGGCCTTGAACTTATGATCCTCCTGCTTTAGTTTCTGGGATAACAGGTACGTGCCACCATGCCCTGCTTTAGGCAGGTTTCTACCAGGTACCTCTGGCTCCAACACACCCAAGGGGACATAATACACTCTCAGGAGTAACTGTAACTAATTAAGGACTCAATTCACAATCTGGGGAATCTAACAGGCTCTGGGTGGAGGCGAGGGAGGGAGTTCTGTGCTCTGGGAGGCTGATCTGTCCTTTGAGTACAGTTCCTTCAAAGCTAAAAATAAATTCAACCAGCTGGGCCCATAGCTCAGTGGTAGAGCACTTGCCTAGCATGTGTGAGGCACTGGGTTTGATACCCAGCATAGCTAAATAAAGAAATGTTTATATTGCCAGGTCATCTGCAGACCCACAGAAAGTGCCACATTATAGTCAAACAGAAATAAATGGTTTGAAAGTAGCTACTTTCCCACTTGGGGCTATGGCCATGGCCCCAGGATCACAAGTCTGTGACCTCTCTATAGGCAGAGACAGTGCTGTTCACTCCTAGACTCTCACACTCCCTAGTACCTAGCCACTTGGTTGACACTTGTAGCGCAATAAGTGTTGTTTCTACTGTGGGGAAAGGAAGAATGCGACAGACTGCTGAGCCCCAGACCCGTGTGGAGAAGCCCTTTGCACGTGTTATTTAATTGTGGTGACAACGCAATAAACAAGGTCGTGGCATCCTCCTTTTAGAGATGTGAGTGCTGAGGCTCAGGCAGGCCGAGTGACTTACCCCAGCACAGGGCTAATAAGTGACAGAGTCTGAATTCAAGTCTGGATTCAGGGGATCCAAAGTGCATGCGGTCCACTGATACCTCTGCTGCCAGCCTGGGGAGAAAGTGCACCAGCCCCGGGAAACACAACAGACTTGGATTTGCAATCTGAGGAGAGCTGCGTGAAAGGACCACAGTGACCCTGACCACATCCAAGAATCCAGAGGATGCCTGAAATGCAGACAGTCCCAGAACTGTCCATGCAAGCATTTTCCTATTCAGATATACTAAGGCAAACTTTTTTTTTTTTTTTTGGTAACAGGGATTGAACCCAGGGTCGCTAAACCACTGAGCCACATTCCCAAACCTTTTTTTATATTTTATTTAGAGACAGGGTCTCACTAAGTTGCTCAGGTCCTCTTTAAGTTGCTGAGGCTGGCTTTGAACTTGCGATCCTCCTGTCTCAGCCTCCTGAGCGACTGGATTATAGGCATACATCACCATGCTAGGCCTAGGCCTATTTAATTTATAAATTAGACACAAGAAGAAATTAACAACAATAATAAAATAGAACAATATAATAAATGTTATTAAAGGGCTGAGGATGTGGCTCAGCGCTTGCTTAGCATGGGTAAGTCCCTGGGTTCCATCAGTACTGCAAAAATATAGTTATTTAGAACTTATGAACTGAGGTCTGGGATATATTCAGTGGTGGAGCAATTCCCAAGCATACATGAGGTCCTAGATTCAATTCCCAGTACTGAAAAAAAAAAAAGTTATTTAAAACATAAATTGGTAGCTGGGCGTGGTGGCGCATGCCTGTTATTCCAGTGGCTCAGGAGGCTGAGGCAGGAGGATTATAAGTTCAAAGCCAGCCTCAACAATTTAGCAAAACACTAAGCAACTCAATTAGACTCTGTCTCTTAAAAACAAAAACAAAACAAAAAAAAAACAAAGTAGGGCTGAGGATGTGGCTCAGTGGTTGAGTGCCCCTGAGTTCAATCCCTGGTACCCAACAAAACAAAACAAAACAAACTCATAAATTGTGACCAAGAGTGTTACTTAGTTGTAGAGCACATGCTTAGCATGCCAAAGGTACGGATTTCAATTTCCAGCATGAAAAAGAAAAGCAAAACAACAACAAATAGTAAAAATTGTTTATTTCTGGAATTTTCCATTTAATATTTTTGGACTGCAGTTAACTAAAACTAAGGATAAGGAGGGGCTACTGTATTCAACAAGCCTTTGGGGCTGTGGGCAGAGTAGAGCAAGATAAGAGATAGTGCAGTTCCTCGGGGCTGGTGATAGTGGGTCTCGGTCACCAACCCTAGGCCTGAAGGGGGAGGGGAGGGATCAGAGAGAAAGAGCTGTGTGGAGGGCCATGGGACAGGAGCTGTGACCTTTGGATGAGAGAATATCAGTCTGTGGTGACCCTTCAGGGAGGGAGAAGGAAGAAAAAATTCTCCAACTCCATTCCCATTCCCTGCTGGAAATCTCCATTGATCAAACCCATCCAAAGCTGGAGGACCAAGAGCCCACTGAGGTGTCCATGTGAACCAGCTCCAAGCACAGTAGGGAAGAGCAGGATGTGAGATGACTAGAAGCCAGCCAGCCAGATGAGACCAAAGATGTGTGGCTTGGAATGGCAGCGTGGGGGCCAGCGGCCCACCTTTCACCCCATCAGGAATCAGCTCCTGACCTTCCTCCCACAGCCCACAGCTCAGGATCCAGATCTCCATCCTCCATTCAATTGGCTTCCCTTTAGGGCACATTTCCAGATCCTTAAGTCCTCCAGACCTGGTCTCTGCCCACCTCCCCAGTCACCTCAGTCCAATTCCCAGTGACTAAAAATTTCCTTGAAGTTTATGGAATGCCATAAGATCTTTCAGCTCCAGGGCCACCTCAGCCACCTTCACACACCCTGTGCTCTCCCCTGTGAGGATGGCGGTAGCCTGCTTGGGAGCACACAAGCATGAACACACACACACACACACACACACACACCACACACACTTTCCTCTGCCTGTCTCAGGCTACTGTTACATGCGGCCTTCTCAGAGGAGCACCTTATGAGAAGCCCAGACTAGATGAGGTCCCTGTGTGCTACTCTGAAGGCACCAGGTCCTTCAGTTTCATTATAAACTAACTTTTTATTATGGAGAATTTAAAGTATCTAAAAACAGAGAGAAATATAAATTAAAAAAATACAGAAGATAGGGAGAAAGTGAGATGGTGAGCTCTCTTGCATCTACTACCTAGCTTCAACCACTTTATCTGCAATTATAAGAGTGAAACTTTTTTCTTTTCTTTTCCTTTTCTTTCTTTCTTTTTTTTTTTTTAATATTTTTTAGTTGTAGATGGACACAATATCTTTATTTACTTATCTTTATGTGGTGCTGAGGACTGAACCCAGGGTCTCACACATGCTAGGTGAGTGCTCTACCCCTGAGCCACAACCCCAGCCCGAAGAGTGAAACTTTTTTCCAACCTAGACTTTAATAATATATTTTACAATCAAACCCATACATTGTTCATATACAGTATAAAGAAACCTAAAACAAAGTATCATGAAACAATATTTCCATTTTATGTAGTCTGTTTTATTTTCTTAATGCTGGTTATGACCCACTAATCAATTTCTCCTACAATATGGAAAACACTGAGCCGACCCCATCCATCTGGCTATTTGTTGGGCTTCCCCTTTTCTTGCCAAGCAGTAATAGCCAGATCCTGCCCCCTTGTGGTAATTATTTGGAACTGATTGTGCCTGACTCTACTCTTCCTAGAGGACTATTTTTGACACACTAAACTCTGTAGGAAGCATTGGTTTCAGGCCCTGGGCTAGGCATCTGGGGGTTGAGGATCAAGATGAATTGTGACCCAGATTCTGACCCCAGGGTTTCCCCCAGTATGTGGCAGCACGATTGCTATGTGCTGTGCTGTTCCATATGGCAGCCACTCGTCATTTTGGCCACTGAGACTTAAAATGTGTTGGTGCAACTGTAAAAGTGACCTTTAAATTTTATTTAATTTTAATTCATTTACATTTAAATATCAAAATGATACTTGTTCAGTTATTAGAAAACACTTAAAAACAGCTGGGGATGTAGCTCAGTGGCAACGTGCTTGCTTGGTATGCCTGAAGCCCTTGGTTCAGTTCCCCATGCCACTGAAAAAATAAAAACCAAAAAAGTGAATTAGCAAGCCAGGTATGGTGGCACACACCTGAGGTCCCAGCTACTCAAGAGGCTGGAGCAGGAGGATTTGCCGAGCCCACAGGTTCAAGCCAGCCTGGGTAATATAGTGAGATCCTATCTCAAAAAAACAAAACAAATAAAAAAACTAAAATGTGCTACTGAAGAGTTTGCAATGACAAATGTGGCTCATGTCACATTTCCATGATGGCACTCACAGGCAAGAGTGTTTTCTGATGTCTTTTCTTCAAGTTCCTCCTATGCATCTTGCCTCTTTGCCTCTTTAATGGGTACGGAGGACGTGCTTGAATCCTCATTCACACTGGGGTGAGGATGGGAGTGTGGATTAGGAGTTAACGTTTGGGACAATATTTAGAATGTAGTCAGAGGAGCAGCTGCTGCATTACCCAGGGCTCATTAGGAATGCAGAATCTCAGGCCCCCTATCAACTAGCTAAAGCAAGCATTTCAATGAGATCCCCACGTGATCTGTTCGCACGTTGAAAAGCAATCTCCTATCTGACTGGAGATACATGTGGCAGTTCTCTGATTGCTTGCTTTTCTTTGCCAAATGCCACGGGAAGCAAGGTTAAGGTTGAGAGCCAGGCTGCAAGAGAAGTTACCAGAGTTTTGAAGGACCTGGAGAAAGTGTGCAGTAAGCACCCAGGATGAGAAGGTTAGTATGAATGGATGAGGAGAACAAAGATGCTCATGAACTTAAAGAGAGACCCGAGAGGGCCGGTGTACGTTTCCTTCTCATTGTCGGCTGTGTGGATGCAGGCTGAGGTTTCACTGCTGAGAACGACAAGGCAGAGTGGAGGGTGTTTGCAAAGCAGTGGTTGTAATACAGGAGTGTAAGCTGGTCCAGGAGGGGAGTGAGGATGTGAGGGACAGGAAGAGGGGGTAAGTGCTGCTCACTGTAGAGAGCTCACCTAGCATGTGAGAAGCCCTGGGTTCCATCCCCAGCAGCAAGAAGAAAGAAGATAGAAAGGAAAGAAACAAAGGTGGTAAGATTAATAGATTATTGATCTAAATATGGTTACAGAATTGTCAGAGCCAGGATCTGTAAAAACAGTAGTCAGAGCTTGGGGCTCTTGGATATTATGGAGGGTGCGACTGTGGGAAGAGAGGTCTAGACAGCTATGCTCTTAGGCTGAGAATAAGCGCAAATAGCTGTTGGCTTTTCTGGGGTACACAATACAAATGAGCTGAGGAAAGTGGCTCCTAACTGGGAGGCAGGAGAGGAGGAGGGTGAACTCCCAACAGGCTTGGATGGCCCAGGAGGCCAAGGTTAGAGGGGGCAGAGGACAGGTGGGAGGGCACAGCTGGAGCCTGACCCCCCTACTAAGAAGCAAATCCATCCCACAATGTCCTGTTTCCTCTTTCTAAACTGTAGGTTGCGTCCATCACTGAGAGAATCACTAGGCTTCTATCTCCATAACAATAATAACTGACAACATAACAATGGACAGTTTTAATTCTGCCTCAAGCAACAATAGCAACAACCAGCAACAATGGCTATTTTTAATCCTTACAACCACCCTATATTATTGCCTCCCTTTTTATAGATAAGGAGACCAAGGATCAGAGCAGTTATGTAATATTTTCAAGGTCACATAGCCAGTAAAGTGATCTGAACTTGCATTTAAGCCCAGAGCTGGCTGGTGATCACCTGGAGCCCTTGTTTACACCTCCCTGAAGATTCTCATTCTCAGCTCTGGAGGGAGGTATCCCCAAGAGTATGTGCAGTTTTCACAGACACCTCAGGTGATTCTAATGGTCAGGGGACAATAGAAAACATGCCCTGGGCCTGGCTCTGGCCCAAGCAGGGCAGATGCCGGGCTGGTTCTATGCCCAGACTTCCATGCACTGAAGCCCACTTCCAATTCTAGCTGGAGTTGAGTTGCTCAGCATCACCACATGCATTTGCAATACCTTACACAGATGATTTTACCTGAGGCTTCAAAAGTCACAGGAGGGAAAAAATAATATGATTAGACCATCTGTAAGTGAAGAGATGGGTCAGGTGTGGAGGTACATGCTTGTAATCCCAGTGACTCAGGAGGCTGAGGCAGGAGGATCTCAAATTCAAGGCCAGCCTCAGCAATTTAGCAAAGCCCTAAGCAACTTAGTGAGACCCTGTCTCAAAATAAAAAATAAAAAGGGCTGGGGATGTGACTCAATGGTAAAGCACCCCTAGGTTAAATCCTCAGTACCACTCCCCCCCACCCCTGGCCCTAAAAAAAATGTAAATGAAGAGATGAGTCCCAGGATTCAGAGCTGTTCATTGCTAAAGCTAGGACTGAATCTTCATTCTTGGGACAGGCAAACTCACCATTTCTTCCACTTCTCTTTCTTTAGGAAAAATCTTATGAGCAATAAGACTCATTTGTAAGGAAAGAGCCCCAAAAGCCCAACCTCCCTCCCTACCCTACCTGAGAGCATTAAAGGGCCTTCAACTCTAGAGACAATGGAGACAGCAGTGCTGAGGCCTAGGGATAAATGGGACTTTGTTCCTGCTCTTCAGAGGGGAGAAAACATATTTACCCCAGGCTGGGTTAAATACCCCAATTCCGTAAGTACAAAAAAGGCAACTTCTTTGAAAAAGTAGTGATAAACAGAAAGATCTCATTTGGGTTGAGTAACCCACTAAATACTAGGTAATCCAACATCTATGGGAGGAATTAGTAGAGCCCCTAGGCTGGCCTGAGAGGGTGGAGCAGCAGAGAAAGCTCTTTGGGGCCGCCACTCCCAGTAAGTTTACCCTACCCACACCCTTCAGGATCCACCCTGGATCTCCTACCCCAGGTCTTCCCTGACCCATCAATCTCCCAGCCTGAGCACCCCCATTCCTAAAGTAAACAGCAGTCTGATGCTTTCAAACCCCCACGCCCCCACTAACTTGACTTTGCTCCAGGGGTAGGACTGACAGAGAAATACCAGATGCCTAGCTGAACTTGAACTTCAGATAAACAATGAACACTTTTTTTAGTAGAAGTATTTCCAAATATTGCATAGGACAATGGGACATACTTATACAAAAGAACTCTTTGCTTGTTTATCTGAAGTTCAGACTTAACTGGGCATTCTGCATCTTCTGAAGCTGGCGGCCCTCCTCCAGGGGCCCCAAGGCTCCCGGCTCCTCCTGTTTTCAGAGGGGATCCTATGGTTTCCCATTGCCATGGGGTAAAATGTCCATTCCTGGGTTCCTGATGTATTGTCCAGCAGTATTTCTTTTTCTTTTTTTCCAGACAGGCATGGAGTGGGAAGCAAGGCTTAAAATGAAATTCTTTTTATTTCCTTTTATAATTTTTTTATTAGAGCTGGCAATTGGGCTTCATGCATGCCAGGCAAACACTCTACCACTGAGCTACACCCCAGCCCCTAGATAATGAGCTTCCTTATTTCTATTTTATTTATTTCTTAATAAGCTGTCTCTTTGGTTTCTTTTGATAGTGAATTTCTTGAGCTGAGGCTGGGTCCCTTAGCTTAATTTCTGACCAGAGTCATAAATTACTGTTTACCTGGTAGACAGTAAATTAACAGCCTGCTAAGGGTGGGTCTTCCAGATGAGAGAAGGAGACATCATTTATTTTTGTTTTTTTGCAGTGTTGGGGATAGAACCCAGGGCCTCAAAAATGCTAGGCAAGAGCTCTACCACTGCCTGGCACTCCAGCAGAAGACATCTTTATTGAATACCTATTGTGAGCTAAGGGCTGTTCCAGGCCAGGTGCTTCATGTATTATTTTGCCATAATCAGAAAATGGGCTCAAGAGCTGGTCCTAGTGGCAATCACCTGGAATCCCAGAGACTTGGGAGGCTGAGACAGAAGGATTCTAAGTTTGAGGCCCGCCTTAGCAACTGAGTGAGACGCTCAGCAACTTAGAGACACCATATCTCTAGACAAAAAAATAAAATAAAATAAGGGACTGGGGGTGTAGCTCAGTGGTGAAACATCCCAAGCTCAATTCCTAGTGCCAAATATAAAAATTCAGAATAAAGAAAACAGGCTCAGGTAAAAGAACACCCAGAAAGGCTTATGTGGGGCTTGTCTGTGTGTCCCTATATTGTGAAGCTGAGGGAGCATTCACCAGGAAAAATCTAGCACCTGACTTTGGATTTCCCAGTCTCCAGAATTGTAAGCAATAAATTCATATTGTTTATGTATTACCTAGTGTAACCTTTCTTTTTTCTTTGCTTGTGTGAGAATTGAAACCAGGGTCTTTGCTGGGCCAATGTTCTACCCCTGAACCAGGCTCCCGGCCCCTAAGACATTTGACTACAGCAGCAGGAATGGATTAGGGATAGAAAGCAGAAAGTGCCAAGGGACATCAGGAGGTCCAGCCTGACTCTGTAGGAGTGGTGGTTCATCTAGGGACTCTGTTCCTCCAGAAACGGGAGACCAAAATTGAGCACCCAAGCTGTACTTGCTGTGGTGAACACATTTTGGGGGGAGACTGTAGGACTTTGGAGTACACTGAAGGGTTGGGGTATTTGGGGGGCTAGTTCACCATTCCCCCTATATAACTCCTCAGTTAGTATGTGTGCGGGGGGGGGGGGGGGCGGAGTGTCAATTTTAAAAACATCACTTTTTTTTGGTACTGGGGGTTGAACTCAGGGGCACTCAACAACTGAGCCACATCCCCAGCCCTTTTTTATATTTTATTTAAAGGCAGGGTCTCACTAAGTTGCTTAGAGCCTTGTTAAATTGCTGAGGCTGGCTTTGAATTCTTGATCCTCCTGCCTCAGCCTCCAGAGCTGCTGGGGTTACAGGTGTGTGCCACCACAAGGGCTAAAACCTTGATATCTTGATTGGTAGGAAATGTATAATCTAAGTGTTAATCTTGCTTACTCTGTTTACTGGCAAGCACATTGCTTTCACTTATGCTTACTATGCAAATGAGCTTCCAGATAAATCCTAGGGCCCCTCTTCTTAAATCTTGCTCTACAAATACACTGGGCTGGCTACTGGAGATAAGGATGTAAGCAGAAGAGCCTACTGATGGGCTTGGTGTCAGAGGATGTTCTGGTGATCTTAGCTGCATGGCTGCCTTAACCTCCAGCTGTGCTTTGTCCAGTCAATCCCTGTCCATTCAAAAAGGGAAAGTGTCAACCACCTGTGAAAGACATTTAAAGGTGGCGCTGATCAGAGGCTTTTAGCACTAGATAGCACTTTAAACCCACGCTCATCTACCAGCAGCTTCCTGCATAAAGGAAAGAACGTGGACTTTGGAACCACACAAACTGGGACAAGCTCCAGTTTCTCTGAAACTGTTCCCTCCTGTGTACCACAGAGCTGATGTTCTTCTTCATGAGTGGCTGTGAGGGGTGAGGCAATGGGTCAGAAGTCCCCAGCCCAAGGTCGTGCACCAATAATGGTAATCTACACCTGAGTGCAAGCTTTAAGACTAACACATGCTTTCCAGGTTGAAGCACAGTGGTGTGCCACTTAATGGGATCAAAGAGGGACCTCATGTTATAGCAGCTCAGTTCACAATAGCTAAGCGAAGGAACCAACTTAGGTGCCCTTCAACAGATAAATTGATAAAGAAAATGTGATACATATACACAATGGAATATTACTCAGCCATAAAGAGAATAAAATTATGGCATTTGCTGGTAAATGGATGGAACTGTAGACTATCATGCTAAATGAAATAAGCGAATCCCCCCAAAACAAAAGCTGAATGTTCTCTCTGATATGTGGATGCTGACTCACAATAAGCAGGAGGAGGGAAGAACAGAAGTTCATTGGATTAGACAAAGGGGAATGAAGGGAAAGGAGGTGGGATGGAAATAGGAAAAACAGTAGAATGAATTGTATGTAAATTTCCTATGTTCATATATGAAAACACCAGTGAAACTCCACATCATGTACTACTGCAAGAATGAGAAGTTATACTCCATGTATGTATGAGATGTCAAAATACATTCTACTTTGATGTATAACTAAAAAGAACAAATTAAAAAAAAGGCAACTCACAAGCAAGTATACGATCCTATTTACATGAGAGGATATATGGGTACCTAGATAAAAAAATTTTTAAAGAACAAAAATCTGCATAGAGTTGAATTTTTTTTTTCTTTTTTAATGTATGTGATATGATGTGGCATAAAACATATAAAAAGTATCTGTACAGGGCCCCTCCAATTAGGACCTCTTCTTGGCCCCACTATTTTACTAGTTTCATAAGTACAACAAATTTATTTTATTTACTTATTTCATTTATTTTTTTCATAAGTACAACAAATTTATGTTTATTGTTTGTTCCTTGCAATAAACACAGAGAAAGTCCCTGTATTTGTCTGGTTACTTAAATTGTATCCTCTCCTCCCCAGTTTGGACCCTGATCATCCTTTTGTATCACCCTTAGCCTCTCCCTTATGGGGGTTGGATAGGAGAAAATAATTTGTTGTGAATCATTATGAGGCATATAACACATATCTAATGCTTTTACAGATGTATATCTTACACACAGTAAACTACTCTGACCTCACATGCACAATTGAATGTTTACCATATGTTTACACCCTGAAGCCCCTACCCAGACCAAGGTCTTTGACATTCTCATGTCACTCTGAATTGCCAGGTACCCCTTTCCAGGTATTGACCTCCGCAGAGGAGTGGGATACTATTCTAATGTCTATGAACATGGATTTGGTTTGTTTTTCTTGAGCTTCATATAATACAAATCATATTTATCTTTTGTGTCCAACTTCTTTCATTCAACATGACATGAGATTTCATCTGCAATTGTAGCATGTATTAATAGTTCATTCTTCTTTATTGCTGACTGGTATTATATATTGTGAGTATATTATAATTTGTTTATAAAAAAAAAAAAAAGAAAAACAGAGGGACCTTGGTCCTGTAAGATTATAGTGCCCAGTGATGTGTGGCTAGCTGTTGAAGTTTGTGTAAGTACATTCTATGAGGTTTGTACACGACAAAATCCCCTAACTGAATGTATACCCAATGTTAAGTAATGCACACTAATTCCAAGCAGAGGTTCTAAGTCCCACATCTATGTTTACATACTTGGAAGTTTTAAATTTGAAATGTGCATTTAATTTGGGGCCCTGGTGCATGTCTCTAATTCCAGCGATATGGGAGGCTGGGGCAGGATTACAAGTTTGATGCCAGCCTCAGCAACTTAGCAAAACCCTGTCTCAAAATTTAAAAAAGGGCTGGGATATTAGATCAGGTGTAAAGTACCCCTGGGTTTGATCCCCAATACTGGGGGTGGGGGAAGTGCATTTACTTAAAAGTCCTGTCAATGATTCATCACAGACTTGTAAAAATGGGAAACAAATGTCCTGTAGTAGAAAACTGATTTGATAAATCAGTATAACCATGTGATGGACTACTTTACAGCATTAAAATTATACTTTCTAGCACTGCACATCCCTGTAGTTCCAGCTATTTGGGAGGCTAAGGTAGGAGAATGGAGAGTTCTTGGTCAGCTTGGGTAATACAGCGAGACCCCATCTCAAAAAATAAAATAATAATAAAAAAATTAAACCCAGGATCTAGCGCATGCTAATGTAAGTGCTCTTTCACTACAAAATTGTGCTTTTTTTTTTTGGTGCTGGAAATTGAATAATTGAATCCAGGGGACGCTTACCCACTTAGTCACACCCCCAACCTTTTTTGTGACAGAGTCTCACTAAATTGCTAAGGCTGGCTTTGAATTTGCGATCCTCCTGCCTCAGCTCCCAAATTGATGGGATTTATAGGCGTGTGCTACCACACCGGCTAAAATTGGGTTCTCATGGCTGGGGATGTGGCTCAAGCGGTAGCGCGCTCGCCTGGCATGCATGCGGCCCAGGTTCGATCCTCAACACCACATGCAAAAACAAAGATGCTGTGTCCACTGAAAACTAAGAAATAAATATTATAAAATTCTCTCTCTCTCTCTCTAGAAAAAAATATTTAAAAAAAATGTGCTTTGAAAGACTAGTAAGTGATGAGAAAAATACTGAAGATAAAATGTTAACTAAAAAAACAGTGAGTCAGGTGGTGGCTCACGTCAGCAGTCCCAGAGGTAGGCAGAGGTGGGAGGATCCTGTGACTCAGACCAGCCTGGTCAACATTGCAAGACCTCCTTTAAAAAAAAAAAAAAAAAAAAAAAATCCCGGTTTAGTGGCGCTGGCAGGAGGATGACAAATTTAAGGTCAGCCTGGGCAATTTAGGTAGAACCTGTCTCAAAATAATAACAAAAAGTGCTGGGGATGTAGCTAGTGGTAGGGCGCTTGCCTAGCATGTGCGAGACACCCTGAGTTCAGTCCCCAGTACTGCAAACCAAAACAACAGAAACTTTTCCTACAGGACCCCTCTGGAAAAGCAAGTACAGTACACACAGATGCAGGCAAAGAAGCACCCAAAGCTTCCCCCTGGGAGTGGGGATGGGTGAAAAAAAGTGAGTTTCTTTCTGTAATCGTGTGTATTCTGAACTTCCCTCAACGAGCGTTACCGCCCCTAAATCTGAAGTACCCACCCAAGTTCGCAGCGGAGAGGAAGGACACCTGGAGGACCCCTGCGCCCTCTGGCGGCTCCCCGAGGCCCCGCCCCACAGGCCGGCAGGACGGGGCGGGGCGGGGCGCTCAGCCCCAGCCCGGCGCGGCGCAGCCCAGCCCGGCCCCCGCAGGACTCGCCGCACGGGGAAGTGGAACGCACGCTTGGAAACAGCGCAGGCAAGGCTTGGGGCCCGGGCGGCGGAGGTGGGAACTGCGGGCTACTAGGGACTAGGTCAGGCCTGGGTTGCGCTGGCCCCGAGCCCCCAAACTTTCTCGGAGTGCGCGACCGGCCGGCCCCTCCAGAGTTAGCTGGGGGCTGGCCTGCTTCGGCGTCAGAGTGGGGATCTTTCTCCCTGGCAGTGGGGACTTTCGCTTTTCCTGTGCGCCTTGGGAGGGCATGTGGCACCTGGTTAGCCTTGGGAACCGAGCAGCTGTTGTGGGCGCCGGTGAGCTGACCAGGGTCTGGGAAGGAACTCCCTCTCACAGGAACGAGTAGCTCGAGTAGCTCGTCTGTGGCAGGGCGGGTCCCCCATGCGAGCCTCAGAGTGGCCAGCTGTGAGTTGGGGGCTGTCATGGCTCTCAGCTGGGGGAGAGAGGGAGGGAAACCAGCCCAGGGTGGCCCCCACCCCAGGTTGCCCCTCCTTTCCCTGTTGCTGCTGGCCTTGGCGTAGTCCCAGCAGTGTGTAAGTGGTGGGGTAAGGGGAGTTCCCAGCCCAGAGATGGGTGGAAGCCGGGGCAGCCCCAGCCCACAGCCCGGGGAAGTAGCAACCCCATCACCATAACTTGGCCGCAGCCCGACACTGAACCACCGCCCGTGGACTGAGTTCTGGAAGCTACCTGGAACCACCCGTCCTCCTCAGAACCTATTTGAGTCAGAGTAAAAACAAAACAGGGAAGTGGGAAAGGGAAAGCTATGGGAAGAGTGGGAGGGAGAGAAAGGCTGCTGGGCCTGACCTTGTTCTTCACCAGCTCTTGTCCTATAGGGGCTCCGTGCCCATCCACTCCCCTGTGGCCTCTGGGTAGTGTCCATGGGCTTGGGGTTCCACCCTGGATATAGGATAAGTGGGGAGATCCGGGAACCAGGAACAGAGCCAGATGCCATGGAAGGTCCATCAGGTGTCCAGTTCTCTCGGGCTCTGAAATATTCATCTGACCGGTGAGCTTTGGTTTCAAAGCTGGTTCCTTCGGCCTGGTCAGTGGTGGCAGGGGGAGCCAGGAGCTTCCTGAGGCTGCTTTGTCTGGGGCAAAATGGGAGCCATACTTCCGTGTCACTTGGGACTCTCTTAGTCTTAAGGACCCAGAGTCTCAGTTTACAGCTTAGGACGACTGTCAAGGGTCCGACTTCCCTGTCTTCTTATGCCATGACCTCAGGGCCTCTCTTGTAAAAATGGGCACGCCAGAGAGGTAATGACAGGTTAGGTTAGAGCATAAGCATTAGGAGAATCTCATGTCGTGAGCCGGGGTAATAGCCACCTCCATTCAGCCCCCTCTCTGGAAATGGGGGAGCTTTCCACCGCACAGCACCTCCAATCCCAAAACTTCTCATCCAGGGCGCTTCAGAAAGAGCAGAAGTCCTACCCTAGAAGCCATAGTGAAGGGACACACACACACTTGTGTGTCTTCAGAGTGCCAAACTGGAAGAACTGGAGGGTAGAGGCTCATAAAAATCTCTGGAAAGAAATTCTGCTAACAACATAGATAACCATGATGTGGACCTTCTGTGAGGATGTTGTGGAAGGGTGACATTGACAAAATCTGTTAACCCTAAGATTCTGGGATTCTAGACCCAAACCTAGGTCTCATTTTAAAGTAGTAATGCTGGGCTGGGATTGTGGCTCAGTGGTAGAGTGCTCGCCTAGCACATGCGAGGCCCTAGGTTCAATCCTCAGCACCACATAAAAATAAATAAAATGTTTAAAAAAAAAAAATAAAGTAGTAATGCTATCCAGAAGTCCACTGGCCACAGAGGCTGGTATCTAGAGGGTTCTCGATAAGTTGGTCAGGAGAATGATAATGAGTCCTTGCTTGCAAGGATCTGTTCTTTCCCCCTACATATGGGTGATGCTAGGGTATGCTAGTGTCCTGGTTTTGTGCAGGCTGGAGATCTGCTCTGTTGCAGGGCAGTAAATCCTATCATGGAAGTTACAGTAACAGCTGTGTGCCTCTGGGGCTTAGGGTCATGGAGGACCCTCCAGAGTATCCTGGAATTGAGTTGATTGAGCGTAAGGTTCTTGGTGTGAGTAAGGGCAGGCTGGGTGGAGGCATAGGAGTTTTAAGATATGAGAGGTTAGAATATGGATTTTTCTGATCCAGACAACCTATGTAAGACATAGGTTGTCTGGATCAGAAACCCACAAATGTTAGGTGGGCCTGGATCAAAGAGTTTCAGCATTAGGAAAGTTTGGGGGGTACTGGGTTAAACAAAATTGAGCAGGTTTCTTAGGGCAGGACTTCATGGAGGCTTAATATGTCACTATGCCTTGTGAATTTCCAAGAAGGGGATATGGACTGTTTATTTCTGCATTCATCCACTGACGCCTTCTCAGAATTGCCTGGCTTGGTAAGTCTCTCTCTCTGCTTTCTGGTTCTGGTAAACTAATCTCTGCTTTTGTCCCACAATTAGGCTGATTTGAGGATAAAGGAGGCCAGAGAGGTCATTTGCCAGGATTCCCAGAGCTGGCTAAGGAACCCAGGCCTCTTGATTCCTGACATGCTGTTTCTTTCATACAGTGTTAGACTGTCTCTCTGCAGGCTTTAGGGTGAGTGAGAATCCAGGAGGTGCTTGCTGGAGAATCCAGAGGGAATTACGGGAGTAGTCTGGGAGGAGAGGCAGTTACAGCCATCTCCATACTCAGTGCATGCCATGTGCCTCTGCCTCTGTAGTTGTCCACTGGACCAGTGACACATCAGTAGTCCCTCCCAGTGTAGGTTTCTTAGGGGGTATGTCAGTCTGCCTTGAAGGTTTTTGTTCTATTAGGCTACTTATTCAGAATCAGAAACTGGCAGAGTTGGAGTGGACTTTGATCTTTTGGTCCAGGATACTCATCTTACAGATGTAAAAGCTGGGTCTGGAGATATGAAGTGATCTACTATGACTCATGCAACTGAGTTGGTACCAAAGCCAAGACAGGCATTAGGTCTCT
The DNA here is from genome assembly GCF_047511675.1 of Marmota flaviventris. Lineage (NCBI taxonomy): Eukaryota > Metazoa > Chordata > Mammalia > Rodentia > Sciuridae > Marmota > Marmota flaviventris. The sequence continues at coordinate 18,743,341 of NC_092508.1, forward strand.
GCCTTCTAACTCAGGACTCACCCATCCGATCACTTTTCACTGGGAAAAGCAATAGGTATCGACGATGCACTTGCTTAGTCCCTTCTGGTCATTTTCAGTCTTTCCACCATACCCACAAGTGCTGGGCTGCTCCCAGAGTGACTATTGGGAGTGCCTTAGGGGCTTCTGTTCCAACCAGGTACATAAAAAGTACAAGGTATGGACTTTAGCATCAAATACTGGCTCTGGGTTCAGACCCAACTCTGCTGTTTGCCTCTGTGGGACCTTAGATGTGTTTTCTCTGAATTTGTTTTATTGGCCAGTAGGATCGTAGGGCTTCTGTGAGCATCAGAGTCCCTTACTTGCTTAGTAACTACTGACTGTTCTTACTGCTCTAAGCCACTCTTAATGGTCCTCTTCTGTGCCTGCCCACCTGCAGTTCTCCACCGTGGGTGGTTAATTATCTGTCTCATTCCTCTGCCTATCTCTGCTCCTAACCTGGAAGTTCAGCTGAAAGACAGGAAAGTTGAAACACCAGAGGTGAGTAGGGGCTGTGCTCTAAAAGGGACATCGTATTTGTCAATGGCTTCCTCTTTCTTCATCTACACTTCCAGACCATCCTGACCACTGATGTGGCTGAGGTCTCTGGGATTAATGCCTTGATGACACAATTCTGCCCCCAAACAAAGGTAATGGGTAATGGGAGAGCTGCCATTCCTGGGGTGTCCCATGCTCCCCTGGGCAGCCTCTCTTCCCTTGGAGACAGGAGCTAGCCCTCTGTCTTATGGATCCAGAAAGGCAACCCTGGCTAGAGATGGGGGTGGGAGGGGTGGCTAGGAGCTGGAGAGGGAAGCAATAGGTTGGCACTCAGAGCCAGAGCTCAGAAGAGAACCTGGGAAACGGGTGGCTTGTTCTGGCTCCTCCTCAGGGGTGTGTATGCTTGCTTCTGTCTTTCAGAGTTCTCAGATAGTGGGCCGGGCTGGGAAGGGAAGTTACAAACCCATGACCATGAGGGCCTGTCCTGGGCTGGGGCAGGAACTTTCTTGGCTCTGAGGTTTCCTGATCTGTCAAACAGCCAGATGATTTCTCAAGTTCATTCCAATCCAGGGCAGGCAGCACCCATTCTAAAGTCTGACATTTCAATTTTTAGGCCCCTCTAGTTCATCTCTTGGTCCAGGAGGCCAGGCCAGATAAAGAGTATGAGGTTGATTCTGGGCCCCCTTGGTCCAGAATCAGGCCTGGTCACTTGCCCAAATTCTCCTGAGTGTGTTTTACTCCTCTGCCCTGGTGGCTGTGCTAGGGTGGCGGGGCAGAGCTCTCCCTGGGGGAATGGGAAAGGAAAGCAAGAGAAGGAGCTAGCCAGACTGACTTGTGTCGCAGCGCCTCCTGGGTGGGGCTTCCTGAGATGTGCACTCTGAGCTATTCTTTCCATTCTGCTCAGCTCTGGGCATCTGTTCCTGGCAGGGAGGAGGGCAGGCTGCCTGGAGCAGTCAGCTGCTCCTTTCTGCCCCTCCCTCCAACACACACCCTCTTGCAGTAACCCCAGTAGCTGGCCTCCTCTTCACAGATTCCAGAGCCTTAACCCCTCATATGCCCCAGGAGAACTGGTGCCCAAGGTAGCAGCCTAGCACATTCGCTGACACAGCCCCAGGGGGGATGAGTCCCTTCCTCGCATGGGAAAACATTGGTCACCAGCAAGTGTGTTGATTAGGCCAAGAGCCCAGTCACTTTTTTTTCTGGTACTGGAGATTGAACTCAGGGGCACTTGACCAGTGAGCCCTATCCCCAGCCCTATTTTGTATTTTATTTAGAGACAAGGTCTCACTGAGTTGCTTAGTGCCTTGTTGCTCAGGCTGGCTTTGAACTAGCGATCCTCCTGCCTCAGCCTCCCAAGCTGCTGGGATTACAGGTGTGTGCCACCACCACAGGCTCCACTCACTTCTGTTTCTACCATCACTGGGTGGAGGAGATGCTCTGGGCTCCAACTGAGAGGAGCAAACCGAGATGGAACTGCCAGGATCAGGCAGAGTCTAAAGCCTTGGTCACAAGCATGAGGTAGACAATGTTCTGATGGTTCAAGCTGCATGCAGCCACAGCAGTGGGCAAACAAACTCCCCACGGCTGGCATCTGTAGAAATGAATGCCTTCTGTATTTGAGGAGAAGGCAGTTTCTGGTGGGAACAGGCCCCTTTCAGCCTGTGGAGATGGTGGGGCCTTCCATCAGCTACTGGCAGAACCTGGAAGGCTGGCTTGTAGGCTCTGGGCCTCATCTTCCCTCTGTCTCTCTCCATCCCTTCCTCTCCCCCCGGTTCTCCAGCCATCACCCTTGGTCTGGCTAGGAGAGGAGCTGGCTCCCTCTCCTTCCCCCTCTTCCCTAGACAGATGTCAGCCTAAACTTTGGCCCCAGCACAGGCCCTGATGGTAGGAAGTGGCAGGGCCCTCACATAGGCTGGGCAGGTGCTAGGGCAGACACAGAAGCGAGAAGCTGCCGAGGCTGGTGGCCCTGGGCCTCTGAGGCTCCTGCCAGTGTTCTCCTTGGCATGGCTCAGAGATGAGGGTGGTGGAGGCCGGCAACCCCCTGGCAGGCACTAACAGGAAAGGTCTCCTTTCCTGTGCCCAGAGCTCTATACTAGATAGGTAGGATTAGGTCCTGGCCACAAGACCAGCTCTGTGACAAGGACAGATTACTGCTTCCTGCACAGTGGCTCTCTGGCTGGAGCAGTGAGGGGCAGGTTTGCCTTAGTGCATGTCCTCTCGGCTCTGACCTTTTGAATCTCAATCTCTGGACCAGCCTCTGCCTCGAGCTGCTGGTTGGGGTTGGAGCCCACTGTGGAAGGCTGACTTGGCCTCCACTTCCTGTGTAAGCCTTCTGCTGTTACAGAGGGCCTTAGACTGGAAGCCATGGGAGAAGGGGTGAGGAGTTTGGATAGACAGGCTGTGCAAATGAGGAACTCGAGCAGAGGGACTCAGAACATGGCTCTGGGGCAGTCTAGGGCCCCGAGTCTTGACTCCATCTCACCCTGGCAAGGTAACCATGGCCTAGTGACTTCATTCTTCTAAGCCTCGCTGTCTCCATTTGTAAGTGGGGATAATAACAACAATATCTACCCTTCTGGGCTACTGAAAAGACTTAATGAAATAACTGAAAACAGCCAATATTTATCCGTGTTTTTCAGTGCTGGAGATCAAGCCCAGGGCCTCAGGTACACTAGGCAAGCACTCTACCACTGACTACATCCCCAGCCCTTTTTATTTTGAGATAGTATCTTGCTAAATTGCCCAGACTGGCCTTGAACTTGCGATCCTCTTACCTCAGCTTCCCAGGTAACTGGGATTATAAGCTTGTGCCATCATGCCACACAATTCTCGGGGGTGTGTGTATGTGGGGGGGGGACTCTTGTAAGTGTCATCCCCATTTTCTAGGTGAAGGCACTGGGACATAGTGAGGTAAAGTGATCATGGTATTGTCTGCTGCAAATAGGCTGGTGACTGAGGCCCCAGAGAAGTAAACTTGGACCTACTGTCCTCCCAGCAGGCAGGTCAACTTGTGAATTCTTCTGAAGTTGGGGCATGACATGGCAGGGTGAGGAAGCGCAGGGCTCTGTGATTCAGCAGCCTACTGGGCTGGACCAGACTCTTGAGGTCTGTCTGAGGCTTACCTTCCTCTCTGTGAGTCATGTTTCACCTATGGCCGCTGCAACCTCTCAGTCTGGGACTAGGGAGGGCAAAGGGTAGGCCCTGCGTAGCTTGGGTCCCAGGATCATCATCTGCTGATAGAGCTGGCTGCAAGCTCAGAGATCATCTGGTCTTTCTCACCTTAGTTCATAGAAGTGCATCCTGAGGAGGTAAAGGGCCAGGAAATGGTGGCATTGTGGTTTAGTGCACAGCATGCCTTTTGATGACAGGTGCCTCCTCGGCCTGTTCAGCCAGCCATATGTACTACCAACCCAGTGGTGGATGTCAGATAGACCTGGGGTGCTGAGATGGTGCCATGATGCAGACACACCTATTCCAAAGGTGACCTGTCCTCCACCCCTTCCTCTAAAAAGGACACCAAATTTTTACCTTTTTTTTTTTTTTTGGTATCAGGGATTGAACTCGGGGGCACTTGACCACTGAGCCACATCCCCAGCCCTATTTTATTAGAGGTAGGGTCTCACTGAGTTGCATTTTTGCATCTCACTAAATTGTTGAGGCTGGCTTTGAACTTACAATCCTCCTGCTTCTACCTCCCCAGCCACTGGGATCATAGGCATGTGCCACCATGCCCAGCAGATTTTTATCTTTTGGTGCAGGGGATTGAACCCAGGGGTGCTCTACTACTGAGCCCCAGTCCTTTTTATTTCTTGAGGCAGGGTCTTGCTAAGTCACTAAGGCTGGCCTTGAACTTACAGAAGATTCATATATGATAATTACTTAAGGCGATCTTCCTTCCCTTACACAGCCCCAGCACTCCACACCCAGTTCCTGTATTCTCCCCTGTGTGTCTGGCACCTGTCGCTGCAGGCTTCTCTGCTGCGCTGCAAGGGCTCCGCTCTGGTCTCCTGACACCCGCTTTGCCCCTCACACCTCACTGTTGGGAAGGGCATTCTTCCTGGCCGACACTTTCTTGCTCTGTCTGTCTCCTCACTCTGGGTGGATGGAGAAGTGTTTTCTCAAAATAACCCATTCAGAGACCTGCCCTGCTATTTAATCCCCACCACTTTCCCCTTTCTGAATGACCCTAGTTGTCCTAAGAAAGAAGACATAGACAGTCCTTTATCTGATCCCTGAACCGCATAGGGTGTCCTACAAAGAGAAGCCAGGGCTCTTCTGCTTCCTGCAAAGGCTGAGGGTGGTTGCTGACCTGGATCTGGGGTGTCCCTGTGGGGTCCTCTAGGTCTGCCCTGGGCAATGCTCTAGGAAAGGGATGGCCCTGTCAAGGGGCCCAGACTGTCAGGGCTTCTTCCCACAAGGGACACAGGAAACTCCACCTTGGCTCTTCCCCCAGCTCTGCCACCTCAGTGGGGAACACCAGGCCTGAGGGACATTTATTTGGCAGAGGAGGCAATAAAGAGCACAGCATAACATAAAGGACACGTGCCCCAGATCCTGAAGGGATCCATTCTGACTCTGCTACTGACCTGCTAGCTCTGTGGTCCTGGGAATCGTTTACTGTTTTGGGCCTTGATTCTCTCATCTGAAAGGAGCATGGGCGCTGTGCAACCCGAGGTCCCCTCAACTTGTGCTTCCGGGCTCCTGGCTGTGGGGCTGTCCCTGCTACTTAAGGAACTCCCTCCATCTTGTAGCTCCCTTAAATAACAACAGGGAGTTCCCAGCTGGCCCTCCTCACTGCTAGCCACTGCCCCTGGGGGAGACAGAAGAAACTACCAAGACCCCAGAGATACTGGGCTACAAAACCCACTCCCTTTGGAGGGGCCTTTGGGGCCCCATGCTCACTGTGTGCTCCCTGCTCACCAGCGAAGGGAGCAGGCGTGCACAGGCTGTCACATGCCTACCTGACGCGCCACAGCTGGTTATTTAAGGAACCTGAAAGTCCTGTCTCGGGCCTGCCCTTCTGTGGGGCCTCCTACCAGCTCGCTGGCCCAGACCTGTCAGGCTCCCTTGACCCAGCCTGCCACCAGTCCACGGGCTCTTCCCCTGGGGCCAGGCGGCCCTGGCACTGGGCTAGACTGTTCCCTCCTCCTCCTCCTCTCCACTCGGAGCTTGGCTGCACCCCAGCTCTGGCTCTCAGGCTCTGTGCTCCAGCCAGCTGGATGGGGGCTGGGCTTCCACTCTGGAGGGTCTCAGCTGGCCCTGTGACTCACTGGAGGCTCTACCAGAGCCCTCCAGCCTCTTTCTTGGTTCTGTTGAAAAGCCATCAACACTGGAAGGCTTTTTTATGTGAGGACAGGGAGTTCCCAGGCGCCCAGTTCCTCGTGCATCACATCCGGTGCTCAGCATCAACTCTAGTTGCCTCACCAACCCCTCCTCCTGCTTTCTTGTGGCCAGGAAATTACACAGGGAAGACATAGCTCTCAATGAAAAGCTGGCTTGAGGGCAAGAGGGCCAGGGGTTGGGCTGATGGGAAGCAGCCTGTGGGCAGCAAGTGACATGTGTGACCCAGAGAAAAATTAGGAGTCTCTCTTCTCCAGGGAGACACAGCCTGGGAGGGACTGGGGGTGGAGTGAGCTGTGCAGGCACTCATGAATACTTTGCTTATCTTTCATTTCAGGTCCCAGCAGCTGGGGTTTTCCCTCAGCTCTTGAGTGGCCATGTCCAACCCTACTGCCCCACCTCCGTATGAGGACCGCAACCCCCTGTATCCTGGCCCTCCACCCCCTGGGGGCTATGGGCAACCATCTGTCCTGCCAGGAGGGTACCCTGCCTACCCTGCCTACCCACAACCTGGTTACGGCCACCCTGCTGGCTACCCACAGCCTATGCCTCCCATCCACCCGATGCCCATGAACTACGGTGAGTCCTGGAAGTGGATGTGGAAGGTGGGCGGGAGGAGCAGCCCTTGGGTGAATGTGGCCCCCTCCTTTCACTCCCTTCTCTTCAACTTCCCTTTTAATGCCTTTTCCCTCTCATCTGTTTAGATCTCTCCTTCCATTTTGTTTTACTTCCTTACTTTCCCCCCTCAGCTCCTCCAGCCACGTGGTAGCCCCTTTATTCAGCCAGGAGGCTGAGTCCGTGCCTTCCCACCCAGGGGCCATGTCTGTCTTAGGAGCTACCCCTGTAACCCCAAACACTTCACTTTTTAAAATACATCCTTGGGGATGACAAATCCTCATCCTTTAGGTAAAGTCTGATTTTTGCAAACACCCCAAAGTGGAGCCAACCTTGGTAAACATCGTGGCAGGTCAGAAACAGGTGAGGTTAGAATGCAGTGAGCCCCTTTTCCTGGGCGTCTTTTTAATTTTGTGGTGCTAGAGATGGAACCCAGGGCTTCATACATGCTAAGCATATGCTTTACTTCTGAACTATGCATAGTGCTTTCTGGTTGGATTTTGACAACGGTTCCCAAAGAGGCATCCACACAATGTTTGGAAGCTGTGCAGCAGCTCTGGAGTCCTGAAGCAAGTGTAGGGCCAGCTCTCACTTGGACATGTGTGTTCTGATGTGGACTGGAATGCGTCACTCACATGTGAGAGGCTACATGCCCTTGAAAGATCTGCTCTCAATGAGGCTTACGCTACATCCTGGCCCTTGCCCTCTGTTCTCCCCACCTTTTCTCTGGCCCTCCATCCCTGAGGCTGTTGCTCTGCCAGCCAGCCCCACTCCTGCCTGCTTCCTCCCTAGATCCTGACACCACCACCTGACCTCTGATGGTGTGGGCTGGCTGCACAGAGCCCTAAGAGATGCATGTGGATGGACTGGCTTTTGCCTAAGCCCCCTCATGCCACCCTGGCTCAGGTCACTCTGAGGGCATCCAGAGGACCCTGGCTGGGAAAGGAGTTCTGCACTGTAACACTTGACTTTTGGCTGGAGATACCTGAGCCTTTCAGACAGTGTTGAGAGGCTTTGGGATGAAGGTTACATTCCCAGGTCTCCAGTTGGTCCGATGTGATCTGTCCCTAGGCCCTGGCTATGATGGAGAAGAGAGAGCAGTGAGCGACAGCTTTGGGCCTGGAGAGTGGGATGACAGAAAAGTCCGACACACATTCATCCGAAAGGTGAGATGGGCTGGGAGGCAGATGGACCTGGCCCCTCACGCTGTGGGAATTGGGGAGGGCCAGGCCACACCAACCACAGGCAAGGGCACAGAATTCTCATAGAAATTTGCTGGCTGCCTGCCCTCACTGCTCTCTCCCCGGCTTCCCTATCCCCAGCATCCCTTCTCTCTGACCTTGTTTTGGGAGGGCAGTCAATCTGGGAAACCTCCCACCTCTTCCCCAGACCTTGCTTTCCCAAGACCCTAAACAACTGGGGAGCCTGCAGGATCACCCTGCTCCTAATCCACTCTCCTATCTCATATCTGCAAGGCACCTGCTCAGGGCAGACAGATGTGTGACATGCCACGCTGAACTGCAAGTGTGGAGCCACGGTGGTGGTGCAGGGCAGCCCTGCAGGGCTGGATGCTGGACAGGAGGGAGGGAGCAGAAGTTCAGACAGCATGTGGACCATGCTCCCCACTGGGGTCACCTCTAGGCCAGGCTGCAGCCGAAGGCTCTTTGAGGGCTCAAAGTAAAAGTAGAGCCTTCAAAATAGGGAAAAGAAGCCCCTTCCACCACTGCCAGGATAGGAAGGGCAGGGCCTGTGCTCCTTTGGCTTCTTGGTCTTGTGGTTCTGCTTCCTGGGGAGAGGCCAGCAGACAGGGTGGTCACCTGTGCCCCTGGCCGGCTATGTTCCAGGTTTACACCATCATCTCCGTCCAGCTGCTCATCACGGTGGCCATCATTGCTATCTTCACCTTTGTGTGAGTGTCTGGGCCTCACTGACCCTTCCTTCCCACCCTGGGGAGTTCTGGGTCAGCTGCCTGTCTTGGGGGTGCTTGGCGGGGAGGCAGCCAAGCCCTGGAATGACTCTTCTCCTCTTCCTCGACTCCACAGGGAGCCAGTTGGCCAATTCGTGAGGAAGAATGTGGCTGTGTACTACGTGTCCTAGTGAGTGTGCCTGGCTCTACTCAAGGCGAGGGGAGGAGGCGGCTGGCAGTGTTTCCAGTTGACCGGCTCTACTCAGGGCATGGATCAAAATGCTTTTTTTTTTTTTTTTAATATTTTTTTGGATGTTGATCAATGTTTATTTACTCATTTATTTATATGTGGTGCTGAGATTCGAACCCAGTGCCTCACACATGCTAGGCAAGCGCTCTACCACTGAGCCACAACCACAGCTCCTCAAAATGTTTTTTGAGAGGGGCCTTCCCAGTGGCCAGTGCCATTCTCCCATGCTGGGGTGCAGCAGACGATGGTGACAGCAGTGTGCAGTCTGTATGGAAGTGCCCAGGTTCTCACAGCCAGTTTCTACGGCCCGCACGCGTGTTACAGAACTGCTCAGGGTCCCTGGCTTGGTAGTTCTGCCCTAACTCTTCCTGAGTAGCTTGCCCTCAGACCCAAGCAGCTTCCTAGGCCTCCAAGCCCTGGGCCAGCTGAGTGCTGCCAGGCTGGGCTGAGAAACGGCCAAGGGTAGCTCTGGCCACAGACCATGTCCCATCTCTTCTTCCCCAGTGCTGTCTTCATCGTCACCTACCTGACCCTTGCCTGCTGCCAGGGACCCAGGTGAGTTCCAGAGCCTTAGACAATGAGGAGAGAAAAGGGTGGGACAGGAGCGAGTATTTTGGGAAGAAAATGGATTCCTTGTAGTGGTCGAATGGAGACTTACAAGAAGTACTGTGGTAGTGGTGATGATGATGATGATGATGATGATGATGATGATGATGTCGGTGACTACCGTTCAGAGGTTTACAAAGTACTGTGTGAGATATATTTAGCTATCATTTTTACAGCAACCCTGCAAGATATGTAGAATTTTAACCATTTAATAAACAGGAAAGAGAAAAGGAAAAAGGCAGTGTGGGGAGGGGGGAAGGGAAAAGAAAAATGAGAGGGAAAAAAAGAACCCCAAACCAAACAGGAAGAACTCAAGGCTCAGAGAGGCTGGACAACTTTCTCACAGTCACACAGGTAGTCGGAGTAACAGTGGCAAACAGTTTCAGGTCTTTCTGGCTCCATAGCACAGGTCCACTCCACTGCTCCATGTTGTCCTTTTGAACCCCCCTGAGCAGGTACCAAAGCCATGCAAGCCTTCCCTTCCCCAGAGCAGGGCTTGTCCCTGCAGGCACAGGAGCCAGGTGCTCCCTTGTGCTGAGGGAACCTCTAGGATCTGACTTCTCTAAGTCATGTAACCAGGCCTTTTCTTCCCCCTAAGGCGCCGGTTCCCATGGAACATCATCCTGCTGGCTCTCTTTGTAAGTCTAGAAGGGTAGGGGAGCGCTGTCCCAGGGAAGGGAAGGAGATATCACTGGGGAAGGATGTCCCTGGCTTTCTCCCCCTTCTTATCCTTACTGCTAGCTCTGGGTCCTCTCTGTGGCTGCATCTTTCCAGCTCAGTCTAATCTACTCCCAGCTCTATAAGGCCACTGTGGTCATCCCCCAGTGCCTTTACACGTGCTGGGCAAGTGCTCTACCACTGAACTTCACCCAGTGCCTGCTGTTCTTAAGTGTCTTCTTTGTTTCTCTTCCTCAGACTTTTGCCATGGGCTTTATGACAGGCACCATTTCCAGGTACATGCAAGGGCAATCTACCACCTTCATGTAAAGTGTGTATTCTTGGGGAGCAGCTGTTCCTGGGCTGGTGGTCATCTGTGGGGATGGGTTCTGGGTGGAATCTTCTGGAAGCGGAGAGTTTGAAGTCATTTGTATGTGGCTTATGCCTCTGGCTTCTCTTAACTCCTTCTTTCCAGTATGTATCAGACCAAAGCTGTCATCATTGCAATGATCATCACTGCTGTGGTGTCCATTTCTGTCACCATCTTCTGCTTTCAGACCAAGGTGAGGGAATGGAGGGTTCTTCCCTGGCACCTGCCTCTCTTTATTATGAAACCTGGCCCTTTGGGTTTGGCATTTGAATGGCCTGGGAGGGCCCAGATCCATATAGACCAGGGATTTCCGTTAGAGACCTAATCCCCTTTCCCATATCTACACCTGCATAGCTGCCTCCTATGTCTGTCCTTAGCATGACATGGTCATTACTGTGTCTCCAGGAGGCAGAACTGGGACTCTCAGGCAGGGTGGCAGGGTGGCAAGGCCAGTCTAGTCTGGCTGGGCTGCTAGTGACGGCAGTTGTCTGACAGGTACCTCATTCCTCTTCCTGGCAGGTGGACTTCACCTCGTGCACAGGCCTCTTCTGTGTCCTGGGAATTGTGCTGATGGTGACTGGGATTGTCACTAGCATTGTGCTGTACTTCAAATATGTGAGTGTCCCATGAGGGCTGAGGCCACTGAACCCAGTCCTCATTGCAGACTCCCTGTGTAGCAGAATGTAGCAGGGCCCCTCATCTGGGCAGGATGACCTCAGAACCTTCCAGTGGCTAGCAAAGGCATCCACATACAAGCACCATCCTTTTGGGTTAGGGAATAGTCAGTGTCTCTTTGGAAAGAGCCACAGCACTGGGAGCCCTGGACAGCGCCACTGAGTTCCTATGGGAAGTAGTAGATTAGAGCTGACAGCTGAAACCAGGTTCTACGAGGCAGACTAGAAGAGGAACCCAGAGGAACAAGATGGGTGTGGAAGGGACTTTGGAGATGTCTGGAGCTGAGTCCTTTGACTATAGTCAGCTAAAGGAAAACATGAGGTCCCCAGGCTGATGACCATCTCACCATGGACTGGCCTTGTCCTTCTGTGGACAGGCACCTACAGGAGAGTGAAGCAGGGCTGCCTTGTGGGCACCCCCTAATTCTGAACCTCATCAGGGTGGTTGCAGGCTAGGGTTTCCCTCCCTCCTAGCTCTTCTTCATTCTGTCCATCCCAGGATGGGCTGTGTGGTCTGTTGAGTGCTGACCAGGACTGGAGGAAAGATGATGGGGCTCTTCAACTGGTGTTTGCTGGGTCTGTCCCTCCAAAGCTGGCACTCAGCCACTGCTTTTTCTCAGAAGCACAGTGGACACCTCTGCAGATTAGCTCTATGGATTGGTCTGGCTAAAAGATGCTTTGATTGGTTTTATATGGCCATTTTAGGATAGCCTCTGTTCCCTCTGCCAAATACGTCACCGTTTCAGATCTGTTCTAGGACCTAGAGGGCATGCCCCAGGATCCCAGTGAGCTGGCTTCCTAGTTCTGTCCACTCTGATGCCCGAATCCCGGGGGTTAGCTGGGTCCTGAAGGTCTGCCTCACTGTACTTTGCTCAGATTTCTAACGCCACCCCATCTCCTTCTTCTCAGATTTACTGGCTCCACATGGTCTATGCTGCTTTGGGGGCCATTTGTTTCACCCTGGTAAGTCCCTGCTGTGCTCTGGAAAGCTGAACTGAGGGGATGGAGGACAGGGGACGGCGAGTGAATTTAGGTGGAACAGAGCCAGAAGCGATCTTTCCTTACTGTCAAGAGTTCCCGTGATTTTCAGGGCACTCCTGCTGTCTTAGTCACACACCTGCTGCTGGAATGCTGGGCAGGGCGAGTTGGAGATGCAGTGTGCCTGCCTGTTTCTGGTGTGGACTGCAGGAGGCAGAGACCACCTATTAGTCTGTTCGTTACCCTAAGCGTGCTTGCTACGTGGCACACAGGCTCCCAGGACAACTCTGCTGACCAAAAAGGAGCTCTAGGCCTCTGGGTACTTACTGGCGCTCACTTCTGGCTTCCCTGTCCCTGCAGTTTCTGGCTTACGACACACAGTTGGTCCTGGGGAACCGGAAGCACACCATCAGCCCAGAGGACTACATCACAGGGGCCCTGCAGATCTACACAGATATCGTCTACATCTTCACCTTTGTGCTGCAGCTGTTGGGAGATCGCAACTGAGGAGCCCCCTATTTCACCCTCGCTGGGCTCTCCCTTCCCTAGAGGGCTGGGCCCTGTGACTGGGGTCTAGGCCTCAGACACTTTTTTCTTCCCCTCAAGTAACATACCCAGTTTCCTTTCTGTCCAGGAGATGGGTAACCTCTCTGGCTGTGGAGGTGTGGGAACCTGTGGTGGGCAGTGGGTGCTGGGACAGTTCAGACCTGTTAGTGGGCTTGGCAGGAATGAGGCTGAGGATGTGTCTTTTGCTCTCTACCCACAATACGGCACCAAACTCTTAGCACTTGGGTGTGTGTGTGTGTGTGTGTGTGAAAAGAGCCCATTCTATAACTGAGAGGAAATGTGAACACAGAAGGGACTTTAAGGTGCAGGGGTTCCTCTCCCAATCTGTCACGGGCTTCTAGCCTAGGTAGCTGGAGCCTGTTTCCCTCCTAAACCCAGTAAAGCCAGACAGTATTATCCCCACCTCCTGGACTACAGGCCATTATTCTATACTCCTTAGACTTGGTACCTTTTAGCTCAGAATGGTAGAAGAGATCTGTGCCCAGGGGCCTCAGCACTCTAACCCCATCTTGTTTTTGTAACATGTATGTATTGTTTATCTAGGTTAGGGCTGGGGGGAAGAAGAGATGAGCAAAGTACAGGGGCTAATACAAAGAGCATCTCCTCTGAGCTCCCTCCAGGCTTGGATGGTGTGAGAGAGCAGGCCATTTGGAGCCTTCTGGTCCCCATTCTCCAAAGTTGCCTGGGACTTCCCTGGGTGCTTCTGAGGTCTTTTACTTTCTCTGCTCAGGCAGGTAGAGCAGAAAGTGAGGGACAAGAGTCAGTAAACAGAGTAGTTTGTATGATCACGAGTGTGGCATAGAAGTAGCCAGGGTGAGGAGATGGGTGGAGGCTTGGAAAATGCCTTGGGGCCTCCAGAGCCAGTTTGAGAAATACTAAAACCCACCTCAGTGCCCAAGGAAACTTCAGTGCTCTTCCTTCTGCTAACAGGAAGGGCCCTGAGGGCAAGGTGATTGCCTCTCTCAGCCTGCTCTGAACTCCCACTGGGGGGCTTTTCGACTTCAGACCACCTCTCTAGTCAGCCACTGCTTTCTTTGTAATACAAGTGCCTCAAGCTGGAATAGGGAAGGGGACAGGGTCAGTCTATCGGGTAGGGGCGGAAACCACATCAGCCCAAGGATATAATTAGGACTTCTTTATTGAGTACTTGATCCTAAATATATCACACAAAGGGACACAATTATAAATGTATTAAAGTTTTGTTTAGAAGTTAAACCCTGTGTGGCTCTGGTTTTCTTCTTTGGAAGGTGTTGGCTCAGGGAGTGTCTAATTCTGCCCAAAGCATCCATTCACTTCCTACCTCTACATCCTGGCTGGGTCTCTTGCACCTTTCCTAAGGTCACAAATATCCTTTATTGCTGGACTTCCTAGGGAGGGATGTGAGAGGCTGGTGAAGGCTCAACAGTTGGCTGGGGGAAACAGGAACTCAAACTTGCAATAGTGGATTCCAAAGAGACCTCTTGTTACGGGTCCTTTACAAAAGCTCACGAGAGCAATTAACTCTCTTCCCCACAAAGCTATATGCATATATAAAATCTTGCAGATGAGGGAGGGAATGGACCAAGGTTCAGAACCTCTGTCTTAAAAATCACTAGTCCAATCTCTTGAGCCCCAGAGAAGTTGAGTCATTTGGACTGGCTAAGGGTACTGCTTGTTTGCCTCCACACCCTTAATGCCGCCTTTGATTCTCTTTATTATTTGTTTCAAGGCTGAGTGGGACCCCACCCTCCTGGCCCGCAGCTCTGAGGAATTCATCCCCAGGGCCTGAGCCTAGGCTTGTGGTGATTAAGCCTCTGTGGTGGCCCTGCCACCCAGCCAGGAACAAGCTCTTCTGTGAAAGGGAGCATACCTGAGTAACCAGCCCCACCCTCTTCCCCTCCACTCCCAAGGGACTCAAACCCAAACCTACTTCCTTTCCACTGAATAAATTTATTTGCTTTCAGCTGGCTCCTCGGTGTGGGAGGGGCTGGGATTGGCAGCAGTCTGGCTCCATGCGCCCTCTGGTGGACCTCACAGGCCAATGACCAGAATCAGCCAAACTGCAGGGTTTCAGTCAAAATACAGTCTAGAGGGTTGCTGCAGTGCTCCTCAGGCCTGTACCCCAGAACCAACTTCAGGGGATGGGGCATGTTGGGAGGAAGCCCTGAACCTCTGGCTCTCATACTCGCCCGTGTTGGACGCCCGCATGTTCTGCCGAGCCTTCATCTGCTTCAAACGGTTCTTGTCCACTTCCCGCTTGGTGAGGATGAAGAGTAGGATACCACAGGGGAAGCCGATGGCCCTAAGGGTAGGGAGATGTGCACGGGGTTTGGGCAGGGGCCAGGCCTGAGCCAGAGCTGGGGGGTATGGGGGGATCATTCCATCTTTTCAATTGCACGAATGCTGCAATGCCTCTTGTGTCTACTTGTCCCCTCTGCTGGCTGCTAGAGGGACCCACATAAATCAGATCCTGTTGCTGCCCTGCTTAAGACCCCATAACAACTTTCCATCACTTCCTGGATAAGTCCAGACTCCTGGGCATGGCAGAAAATGCCCAGCTCTTCACTCCTTTCCCCTGTGGCACAACACTCATAAGCATGAACCCTGCACTCCTGCTTCAGGGCCTGTACATGATTCTCTAGGCAGACCAGCCTCTTTCTCTGAGTCCTAGCAAGTTTCTCTCTACTTAAACTCCACAACTCCTCCCAGGCTTCCTCTCTCTGGTTACTCTACTACTGAGGTACGACTCCAGCCCCTCCCTTTCCTTCTCTGAGTAACTGCGACTAGGGGGCGCCTTGGTGTGGGGGAAAGAGCATGGAGTCACAAGACCCGGGTGAGAATTCCAGCTCTGAGCCTCAGTTCCTTCCTCTGTGAAATGGGGGTGTAATATTTACCTCAGAAAAACTAAAACATTACATGGTAAAGTACTATCAAACCTCAAGAGGTGAAAAAGTGTTAATTTCCCCTATTTTTCTTTTGATTGATAGTATGACCTAAGATCAGAATCACAGCCAAATAACATACAGAACAACTTGTAGTTACTATACAAATAATACATGATTTCAACTAATTACTAGGATTTGGGTCTTTCCCCAAGCTCCCAAAAGGGAGGATGAGGCTAGGGACCCAAGTTCAAATCATCTCAGCTCAGCTAACGCCACAGAAAACCCACTGTCTCCACAATTCCACATACTTTCCCACCTCTCCTGACCCACTCCTCTGAGATTCCATTCTTGGAACCCAACAATTCTGTTCCTATAACCTTGGATTCAGCTCACCACTTGAAACTTAAAAGTTATTTCTGGGTCCTATCCTCCCCTGGATGCACTCCCCATGGGTGGGCAAAGAGGTAGTTAACACTCACCAGGCTAGTCCCACAGCTTTCATGGGGTTCTTGCCCCTCTTTCTGGGAATGTATTCCAGCTCAGGGGAGAGGGGCTCAGGCTCCTCCTTGCACTCTGGGGAGCTGTGGCTCTGCAGTGCTCTGGTTCTGTTCTGAGAAGCCTTGTTAGCAGTGGCTCCTGAGAGGATTCCTGTGGATGGAGGTAAGGAAGGTCAGCACAGGGATGAAGAGGGAGCTCCGGGAAGGTGGGTACAGGGTGGGAAGGGGCGGTTGAGATCTGAGTTTGGAGTAACAAGTGCTAGGGAGAATCCAAAAGTAAATGGGAAAACTGCAACTGAGGTGGGACCTTTGGAAGCCACTTTCACGTCACTGCGGGTTCATCACCCTGGTGCCAGGAGAGCGAGCTTCACTATTCTTCATTTCCGACGACAGGATGGGAAGGACTGCAAAGGGACTCACAGGATTCGTATGATGGAAATCCGGGGAAAGGTTTTAAAACTGAAGAATGTTAGCCCTGGAAGGAAGATAGTCTACTCCATCCCCTCATTTTAGAGAAGAGGAAACTGAAGCTCTGAGAGACAACTGCTTCACCCAAGGTCAAACTGCTAATTACCCAGGGTTAGAACCCAAGCCTTCAGAAGCCCAGGGCTCTTTCCTCTGCACTGCGGTGAGTGTGAAACACCTGGAGCGCGGGAGTCTAAAACATTCTTCGGGGGTCCTTCTTGCAGCCAGACCCCAGAGGTGTTGTGTAACCCGAAGGCAGGGGCATGGACTGAGTGACCTCTATAGAAGCATCTTTTCACCCCAGACTCTAAGATCCTAAAGAGTGGTATGGGCAGAATTGGCTGCCCCGACCGCCTGCTATAGCCGGGTGGGATGTGAAAGAAGAGAAATCTCCTGCAGTCTTGCCCTCCCCGGGGTCCCTCTCCTTACCCCGGAGGACGCGGGCATTTCTCGCCCCCCGGCCCTTCAGCGCCGTAGCAGCTACCACCGCCGCCATGTTCAGATCCCACCCCCCTCCACCGCGCTCTCCGCCGGGAATTGTAGTTTGCGTAAGGGGCCTCCCCAGCTCCTTCCGTCCTGCATACAGATCAGAAACTACATCTCCCAGAAGCCCGCAGAGCGGACTCCAGAGAACTACTCTTCCCAGGAGACCCCGGAGGCGCGCACGCTCGCTTGTTTCCCTCCTGTTGGGGGCGGAGTCAGGCCGGGCGGAGTTTGGGTTCTCCCCGCCACGCCTCAGCCCCTTTTCCAACTCTGCCTTGTGATTGGTGGTTCAACCAGTCAGCCCCCGTTGCTATTGGCCAGGCCGCCTTCGCTCTTCCTGCCCGGGAGTCGCCTACGCCTACTTCCTCCCGGGAGGAGGGGCTCGAGTTCCGCGTCGCCGCGCAGAGCTGACTCTGGGAGGCGTTTGGGCCCAGAGAAGTGGATCGGCCGCCTGCGCCGCATGGAGTCCGAATCAGAAAGCGGGGCCGCCGCTGACACCCCCCCGCTGGAGACCCTAAGCTTCCATGGTGATGAGGAGATTATCGAGGTGGTAGAACTGGATCCTGGCCCGCCGGACCCGGGTGAGAACTGCTTGTGCTCAGGCCATGGGACAGGAGGCGCTAACCCCTGGCCTCTGACCCTTGCTTCTCCCCGCTCCCCTCTTCACCCTACCGGTCATTCTTACCGACATTCCTCTCCCTGTCCCTTACCCTGCCCCCACACTTAGTTGTCAGGCCTGGCGGGGTGGGGGTTCCCTGACGCCTCCCCTAGCCCTTCCCCTCACACACCCCCTTCCCATCATGCCCTCGGTCCTCTCTTCCCACACGGTTGCCGGCCAACCCCGGGTCCTCAGACCTTGCCTCGTATGCTGCGCCTCACACGCCCCCTCCTCCTGCCCCTTAGCCCCCGCTACACCCTACCCTGTGGCCACATGACCTACCCCAGCCTCGGCCTTCTCATGCTTATTCCCATCCCTCTTAACGCCTCCTGAGCCTCATCTTTTAACACTCTCCCCAAAACAGATGATCTGGCCCAAGAGATGGAAGATGTGGACTTTGAGGAGGAAGAAGAAGAGGAAGAGGGCAACGAGGAGGGCTGGGTCCTGGAACCCCAGGAAGGAGTGGTCAGCAGTATGGAGGGCCCCGATGATAGTGAGGTCACCTTTGCCTTGCACTCAGGTAGGCCTCTGAGGAGATCCTCTTTAAATTAGTCCAGGTGGGCATTTGAGCATTGCACATTTGCTGCCTACAGAGCGTTATGAAAGACAAGTTGGGAAAGCTGTTGGCCTTGTCCTGCAGGAGTTCACAGGTAGGGATCAGAGAGAAGAATGGCACTGGAGTCAATTGAGTCACCTGGGTTTAAATCCTACCTCTCCTTTTTACCAATTTGTCACCTTCAATAACTTCTCTGGCCTTAAGTTTTCTCTTAAAAAGTTAGCCTTTGGTGGAAGTTAATGAACGTAACCTGAATGGAAATTAGAGGTAATTTATGCTGAAAAATGTATCTTTTTGAGCACTTTTTATATAATCTGTTCAATAACAGCTCTTACTAAGAAGCTAATAACACGATGCTCTCTTCACTGTATTCATACCCAGCCTGGTGGCATCCCATGCTGAGAATTGTAAGCCCTGTACTGTCCACAGTTTCAGTGGGGGGGTGGTGAGGGGAACAGAACAGTATGAATCTGCCCTGGAGAAAGACTTCGAGCTCAGCAGGTTGGGGAAGGATTTCTCTAACAACTTACTGCTTACAACTTAGAAGAATTTGAATGCACCTTTTTTTTTTTCCAGGAGAGAAGACATATTGCTTTGGGTGAAAGAGGGTGGGCTTCCTAAAGGTTCTAAAGGACAGAACTCTAGGTGGGAGCCCCGTCCCCTCACCTGTGGATTATCTTTTGGGACAGCATCCGTGTTTTGTGTGAGCCTGGATCCCAAGACTAACACCTTGGCAGTGACAGGGGGTGAAGATGACAAAGCCTTTGTCTGGAGGCTCAGTGATGGGGAGCTACTCTTTGAGTGTGCAGGTGAGGGGGCTGGAGTGGAGGCCTGGGGGAGGTCCTGTTCCTTTGGAGATCTTTTGGGGGTGATCTGTGGTAGTTGAGCATCTGAGAGCCATCTGTTGACCTTTGTTTTGTATCAGCTCTGGGCTGGGTCCCAGGAACACAAAGAAGAATAACAACATAGTCTGTTGTAGGCTTAGGGGCAGGAGATGCTAATTGGCAAACAGAGTTTAGGAAAGGCCTGAGAGGAAGTAACACTGGCATAGGAGTAAGTGGGAAAAGGATGTGGGGATTTCAGGCAGATGTGTAAAGGGAACAGAGGGGCAAGGCAAAGGAAGCTCAGGCTCCACTTGGTTGAGTAGGGGCCAGCGATATCTCTACTGGGGAGACCTGGAGGTGTTAGTTCCTAGAGCTGCAGTGTTTGGCCACTTGTTTTGGTGGAGACTGCCTGCTTTTTTCCCTAGTAGGTCTTTCAGGGGGCAAGGGAGCTGGGTCATGTGTCCCCAGCACTTAAGTACCCTAAATTTTCTTCTTTTTCTGCCCACTTTTCTTGGCAGGCCATAAAGACTCTGTGACTTGTGCTGGTTTCAGCCATGACTCTACCTTAGTGGCCACAGGGGACATGAGTGGTCTGTTGAAAGTGTGGCAGGTGGACACAAAGGAGGAGGTCTGGTCCTTCGAAGCAGGAGATCTGGAGGTAATTTCTTCAGAGTGGGATCCAACTTTGTGGAACCACAGGTTGGGACAAGAGATTTGGGGGCCTGTATTACCTCTAGTGGACAAGCCTGCTCTGAGCCAGTGTACCCAAAGTTATAGCAAATGTACCTGTTGACTTGAAAGTTCCTACTGACCCCAGAAGCAGGAAAACTTTCAGGGGGACTTAAGGGACAGGTTCCTTAGGTGGGCTGGTATAATGGGCCTCCCTGCTGATCCTTCTTTCTGCCTAGTGGATGGAGTGGCATCCTCGGGCACCTGTCCTACTGGCAGGCACAGCCGATGGCAACACCTGGATGTGGAAGGTCCCGAATGGTGACTGCAAGACCTTCCAGGGCCCCAACTGCCCAGCCACCTGTGGTCGTGTCCTCCCTGACGGTGAGAGTACTGTCTTGCGTGTTCTCCTGGGTGTAGAGGGGGATCCCAGGTTATGCCCTTCCCTGAGCTCCCCCTGGGCCCCAGCTCTGCCCTTTCTCCTCTCCTCCTCCACCCCCTTGCTTAGTGTGTGAATGTGCCCTCTATTCTCTTTTCATTGGTGCGTCTGATCCTTTAGGAAAGAGAGCTGTGGTAGGCTATGAAGATGGCACCATTAGGATTTGGGACCTGAAACAGGGAAACCCCATCCATGTATTAAAAGGTACCAGAGGTGGGGGAAGTGTTAAACTGGGCCTTCATGGGAGAAGGCTGAGAATCAGGGCAGGACTGAGCCTATCTTGTCCCCTGCTTCTTCCTAGGGACTGAGGGTCACCAGGGCCCTTTGACCTGTGTTGCTGCCAACCAGGATGGCAGCCTGATCCTGACTGGCTCTGTGGACTGCCAGGCCAAACTGGTCAGTGCCACCACCGGCAAGGTGAGCAGACCTGGAGCCTGGCTGGGGGCCTCTTGTTTTCCCAAGTCTTCTGCCTTTCCTTTCTTGTTCCTCACTCTGCTGCTGTCTGTTGGGGACTGAGGGTCCTGGACCTCCTCTGATCATCTCCTCTGGCTGATAGGTGGTGGGTGTTTTCAGACCTGAGACTGTGGCCTCCCAGCCCAACCTGGGAGAAGGGGAGGAGAGCGAATCCAATTCGGTGGAGTCCTTGGGCTTCTGCAGTGTGTGAGTGTGAGCCTGAGCCTTGGCCTGGAGATGAGAGGGACTGGGGGAGAGGCCTGTGGGGGGCTGGGCAGGGGGACCAGGGAGGAGAGTGGGTATGAGTCCAGGGTCTCACAAGCTTCCTGGTGCTCCACTGCCCAGGATGCCGCTGGCAGCTGTTGGTTACCTGGATGGAACCTTGGCCATCTATGACCTGTCTACCCAGACCCTCAGGCACCAGTGTCAGCACCAGGTAAGGTAGTTGGAGCTGGGTTGCTGGTGGGCTGTGGTCATGGTCACAGAGAAGCCCTGGCCTCTGGGAGCGTCCACCCCAAACCTGGCTCCTACCCTCTCCTTCCCTGTGAACCTCCCTCACTGAGAGTTGGGAACAGATGTCTTTCTTCTCCCATCCCCGGTATCTGACACATCTGCCACCTTGCTCTGTGTCCTGGGGCAGTCGGGCATCGTGCAGCTGCTGTGGGAGGCAGGCACAGCTGTGGTGTACACCTGCAGCCTGGATGGTGTCGTGCGCCTCTGGGATGCCCGGACAGGCCGCCTGCTGACCGACTACCGGGGCCACACGGCTGAGATCCTGGACTTTGCCCTCAGCAAGTACGTGAAGTGGGAAAGGGCTGGGACCACTGTATTTGGAAAGTGGCACTAGTATGGGGTCTTGGGGTATGGAAGGGATTTCCAAGAGGAGGGCATTGAGACCCAAGGCCTGGTTGCAGCCTGTGAGACAGCAGTACTGGGAAGCCTAAGGGTTTCCAGCCCTGGGAGTCATCTTTTAACAAGTCTTAGGCCAGTGGTTGGCAGTGATCTGCCCGGGTATCGCCTCTTGGTCATGAGTGGAGAGGCCGAGACTGATGCTCCATCCCACTCAGCTCTGTGCTCCCATGCCAGGGGGACTGCCTCTCCTGTCCGCTCTGCTATTTGCATGGAGGGTTGATGGTCAGCGTGGCACTAGTTATTAGGGACCCAGAATCAGAGTGTGCTGCTGGAGCCTGACCCAGGGCCTTAGTCCCTTCAACCCTGTGCTTTCTGTTCACAGAGATGCCTCCCTGGTGGTGACCACGTCAGGAGATCACAAAGCGAAAGTATTTTGTGTCCAGAGACCTGACCGTTAATGGCTGTGGCCTCTGACTTGGTGTCTGGTGTTGAGGGGGATGAAGGGAGACCCCCCCTTTGCCCTGTGAGGCGCAGGGTACAGAGGGAAAAGGAGGGGGGGCTCAATTGCTTCCCAACCCCTTTAACTGACCTGCCTCCCTCTGTCCTTTTCTTCTCCTTGAGACCCCGCCCTCGGGCCCCCTCCCTTCTCCTCACCCAGACCTAGGGGCCCTTCAGCGGGAGGGACAGGCCTCTTTCTCTTTCACTTTCATTTGCTGGTGTGAGCCATGGGTGTGTATTTGTATGTGGGGAGTAGGTCTTTGAGGTTCCCGTTCTTTCCCTTCCCAAGTCTTTGGGGGTGGAAAGGAGGAAGAGATACTAGTTAACAGATTTTAAAAATGTAAATAAAATATACTTCCCAGAGGCAGTGTCTGTGAAGGTTTTGTGGTGGCTGGATACAAGGAGGAACTGGCGAAGGCCATGTCAGTGGGAAGCTCTCCCAAACTGCTGGATGTTGAGAGTGCCAGCCCAGCCTCTCCGGGGCCGTGGTTTGTTCACACTGACAATTACGTGCTTGTCTGGAGTGGAGTCTCCCTGGCACACATCTGTCTTGAGGTTCTTTCTGTGAGTGTTCCACCAGCCACTCTCTTGAGGTAAGGAGTGAGATCACTATAAGTGGCCAGAGGAGCTTTATTCCCTCAGGGTGGGGATCCAACAGGGGAATGATTTCTGTTCCAGAGAAGAGGGGACATATGGAAAGGGATTTGATGGCTGAGATGGACAGATGCTTCTAGGAGACAGCTGCGGCCCTTCCCCTAGTTCAAGTCCAAATCAATGATGCTTTGGCTGCTGGTGTGGTAGGCCATGCTGGGACCAGGACTATCCCTGGAGGTTCTTCCCCACAGCACCCGTAGCCACCTTTGCGTGGCTGCCCTCCAGGGGGCTGTGTAGCGCTGATCACCCAGACCCATGGCCACAGGCACAGCTGCTGCACTGGCACTGCCCAGTGAGAGGAGGGATAACAGAGTTCCAGGCCCCAGTGGTGGGCGCTGCTCATAGGCCAGGACCGACAGGAGCAAGGTGGCCACATAGGGTCCCCAGCATAGCCCAAATAGCAGTGTGGCTCCAGCTTGTGCCTTGGCCTGCCTCCAGGTGAGGGTGCGGGCCAGGGCAGAGGGTGCATCGCGACACACTGCCCGTTCTAGCCGGCGGATGTCCTGTAGCTGGCGGTGGGCAGTGACCAATACTCGGGCAGAGAGAAGGGCAGCAGCCCCCACAGCAGGCAGCAGGAGCCCAAAGATTTCAATGTAGAGGTAGGGAGCTGGGAACACAGCCTGGGAGCTACAGTTGGCGTTGGGGCTCCAGTGGTTCCACCCCAGAGCCGGCAGACTGGCAAAGAGCAGGGGACCAGTCCATGTGAGGAGCAGGGCCAGCCGAGTGCTCCCTTGGGGCTGGAGTGGCTGCAGCACTGCCCTGTAGCGCTCTCCATGTACCAGCAGCAGATTGGCCAGCAGAGAGAGGAAGGAGAAGTTGGGAGCCAAGTAGAGGAGGAGGCAGGACCAATAACCCCTGCGGCTTTGGTTCCACAGCACTGGCAGCGTGGGCAGTGCCAGCCCTGTGAGCATCCCAGCCAGCAGCAGGCTCAGGAAGAAGCAGCCAGCAGGGGGGCTGCGCAGGCGGTGGTCTCGAGCGATGCCCAGTGCCAGAAGAAGGTTGGCGGCCACAATGAGGCTTGCCAGGGTCAGGGAGAGCCCCATAGCCACCATAGGGATGGGGATGGCCACCTCCCCAGTGCTGTTGGGTGTCATCTTGGGCCTTGGAATGGGGGAGGTCTGGAGCAGCAACCGGCATGCCTGGATGGAGGAGGGGGGTGGCCAGAGTTAGCCTGGGGCTTCAGGTCACTGTCCTTCTGGTGGGGACTGCACAGTAATCCAGAGGCTGCAGACCCAGACTGTGGGCCATATCCTGTGTGCCGATACACATTTTTTGGAATTAGTTGCCAATTTTTAAAATTATATACAAGAATTCATATTTTTGGTTTCTCTGCAAAAGCGAGGTATGGTGACACATTTCCTATATGGTAGCAGGGCAGTGGCTGCCTTTCAGGCAGTTGACCAGTCTCCAACAGGCAGCATTGCCCATTTCGGTCATCTGCCTGGGCTCTGGGCAGCTGTGTTTATGCTTATTTAGATTGAAAAGCAGACCCATCCAAATAATTTTGTCCAGCCTCTGCCCCACCCAATGAGGCTCTGAGCCCAAAGAAATGACAGGGTCTGGCTGGTGTGGAGTGGTCTCTTGCTCCCCAGGCCTGGGGCACAGTGGGGTGCCCTGTCCTTGCACCTCCACCCCCTGCACCCTTGCAGTCTGGTACAGCTCAGTGAGCAGCCTCCGGGTAGGACTTCCAGTCCATAAACTCGTCCACTGCATGATAGCAACAGGCTCTTCCGGGGAACTGGAGGAAAGGGTGGGGGAGGGGATGCATGCTTGGCTTTGAGCGTGGAGATGCCAGCAAGCAGAGAGAGGACCCCCATGCTTCCAGATGCTAAAGCGGGACGAGGATAGGGAGGAGGGGCTGGTGGGCAGGGCCTGGCCTCTCTGTCCTTCCCTTAACTTTCTATCCAGGTTTCAGCCCCATGGCCACATGCTGGGGCCAGAGGGAGGGGTCCTGGGTCCTGTGGGAGCTCCTGCTTCTGTCAACAGGGAAGCAGCTGCTGTTGCTAGGATCAAAGTCAATAAGGAAGGGATTCCTCCCTTCCTTCCCTCCATCCTGGGTCAGAATTGGCCTCAAGGCCACCCTGAGCAGAGTGTTGCCTTGCCTTCCCTTCCCACCTTAACCCCTAGGCAAGTGCCCTTTTCCCTCCCCTTACCTCCAGTTACCATTTGTTTTTTTGGTAGATGTTCACAATATCTTTATTTTGTTTATGTGGTGCTGAGGATTGAACCCAGTACCTTACACCTTTGGCAAGGGCATTACCCCGTCCTCCCCAGCCACTCCTGTTTCCTCTTACTGAATCTCCTCCCAGTGCCTCCCACCCAGACATCCTTCCCTTTTCAGCGATTCCCCCAGTTTCTGTTCTCCTTCCTCCTTACACCATCAACATTATTAAACCCCATAAGACTTGGTCTGAACTGGAGTTCCTAGCACTATTCTGAGCGAGTCCCCCACCTACACCAAAGCTATATTTTATGATCCTACATCAGCTAGTACAGCTATATTTTATGATCCTTGAAGCAGCAAGAAAGGCAAGGATCAGCCCCCCAGGAGTAATGTCGCAGGGGGGTACACACTGGGCCACCACATACCCTGGAGGGTCTGTGGCCTGGGCCAGTGCAGTGGCCTTTTCAGGATCTGGGCCTGGGAGACTGGCGGGAGGGGCGTAGGTACTCACATGGTGGCTGTGGACAGGTGTTGCTCACCAGCCTGGGCTTTCCTGAGTGTCAGGGAGTCACAGCAGCTAGCCTTTCAGGGCTTGGGACCAAGTCTGGTGCCTGGCCGGCGAGTGCATGGTGCATCCACTCTGGGGCAGTAGAGCCCCAGCTCCCCGTCCAGGCTCTACACTGCCCGGGTTCCCAGAGCTGTGGCTGGCGGGCCCAGCCCTGGCCCCGCCTCTGGGGGTGGGACCTGGCACATTCTGAGCTGGAGCCACCGAGAGGCCTCCCTCTTGGCTCCTTGTCTCCCTTCCTTATCCTCCAGTACCAGTGACCCTCTCCCTGGCTACAGGCCACATGGTGCCACCTAAGTTCCCCTACTTAGATGGTAGTCTCCCTAGCTGGGAGCCTTGCCTGTCACTGCCTCACTCATCTGAAAAATGCATTTCAGTTAATGAATGGTAATGACTGCCTACCCCTACCCACCTCCTACATCAGCTAGTACAGCTATATTTTATGATCCTTAAATCTGAGGCAGCCAGCCAGGCAAGTGCACAGCCAGCTCCCATATTCCTGCCAGCACACCCAAGGGTAGTGTATGTGTGTGTGAGAGAGATGGTGGCAGTGGTTGGGATCTTCAGTCCCCCATCCCATCAACTGAAGGGCCTTTTAGTTTATAAGACCACCTTTTGGGGTTACTGTGGGGAATATCATGGGCCAAGAGGCAACCGGAGATACCCGAGTGCTTGATGCTAAAGGGAGAGATGAGGGAGGTGTCATCTCAACAAATGACTGTTATCCTTCCTCCACCATGATGATCTTTAAGAGGTGTGAGCCCCCAGGGCATGGTGGCACACACTTGTAATGCCAGACACTTCATGGCTGACATAGGATCACAAGTTTGAGGCCAACCTGGGCAACTTAGGGAGACCCTGTATGAAAACAGAAAATAAAAAGGGCTGGGGATGTAGGTCAGGGGTAGAGGAATGAGACTGGGCTGGAATGAGAGTTGGCTGCGATTCTACTCTTTTCCAGCTTGGGCCAAAACTTTGGTGGATTGCTAAAGTTCTCTTGCCTTGGTTTCCTTATCTGAAAAATGGAACTCCTAATTATACACACCCCTTACAGGACTAAGATCATGTGAAACAGACCAGCAGTTGGTAGATAGCACCCAATGAAGGACAGTCATTAACATTATTAGGCCTTCTGCCCTTTTCTGCACCTGTACCCTTTAGGACTCTGCTGAGAAAGGCAGATAGGGGACCTATGAAAAGCAAGGGAATGACACTTTGCTGCACAGAGAAACTGAGGAAACTCGGTGAGAGGGAAGGCAGAAAAGCCAAGAGGTATGGTGCCTGATTTCCACCTTGTATCAAGTGTGGTTTTGGGGTGAGGGAGGAGAGGGGCCCAGCCACACTCCCTTAAAACTGGAACAGGAAGGAAAAAGCTGCAACCACAGCAAGAAGGCTCTTGGCGAGACCTGAGGAACAATCTGAAGAGCACAGCAGAGAGCAAGGGGACTTTAATGCTCTTGGAGACTGGCTCTGCTTGCCATTCAGGGTCTTGCAAGGTGGGACTTCTATTGGGACATAATAGGAAGAGAACAGCCAGCTTCAAACCCATTCTCCACAAGGTCCTCAGATCCATGCTATCTGGCAGGGCTGGGCAGAGATCCTGGGCCCTGGAGAGTTCAGCCTAGGATCTGGACAGAAATGGGTGCAGGGCCCCTTGGATTTGGGGCTGCCAAGAATAAACAGACTGCCTTCTGTTCCCAGCCCTGGCCTCCTCCCCACAGGATCCAGGATGTCTGTGTTTCTTCTTCACTGCTCTGTCTAAACACTGTGTGTGGCATGACGTGTGAGGGGTACAACTCAGGAGGGTGGGAGCCTGTGTTCTGTCCCCCACTCAGCCTGCTCCTTCCTTATCAGATCCTCTGGTTCTTCTCTGTTCCTGTCAAGCCTTGGGACTGACTCATGCTCAGGCTTCTCCCGTTTGCCCAGAAGGCTCTGGTGCAAGTTTCCAGATGCTCCATCTGGCTGGTTGTGCCTGGACCTGCTCTCCTGACATACAGCATGTGTCAGGGTGACTGACTCTGGCCCAGAAGCCTTCTGGGCCTTCTCTGTCCACTACCATCTCTTTTAGGTATTTGAATTCCTCTGCTGACCCACAATGTCTGGGAATCAGTGGGTGCAGTACATGAGGCCTCTTGGACCCTGGGTGACCTCCAGCTGCTGCTTCAACATTTCCTACTTCCCTGTGGTAAGAGTGGATGAGCTCTACCCAGAGACTGGCCAGGATCTAGGAAGCTGTTGATCAGCTGTTTGGGCAGAAATCCTGTCCTTTTTGTTAGGTCTAAATGGCAAGATGGGACTGGGCTGTGACTCAGTGGTAGACACTAGCCTAGCCTGTGGGAAGCCATGGGTTTGATCCCCAGTATGGCCAAACAAACCTGGTCAGATTCTTCAGATCTGGGACAGCTGTCTGGATAGATACCCTAGAAGTCACAGGAAGTCTAGTGTGCAGCAATCCCCAGAAGAGGGTGGCATTGGTTGGCCTCACACTCATCACCACAGCAGACCCAGCTGCAGCTGTTGGATCAAGGGTACAATGGGATGGGCCATCTGAATGGCAACTGCCCTGTATCAGCTGCCACAGGAGTTTGTTGCAATGGTCAGGGTTTTTTCCTTTCCTGCTCAGGTTCCACTTCATCCAAGTACAGAGATTCCCACTGTCCTGGCTGGCTCAACTCCCACCCAACTCCACAATAAAGGCCATGCAAGCAGGCACAAGTACAACTATCATAGAGGGAGGCCTGGAAAAACACCAGGACTTGAATAAGGTTTGTCTTATATTGGACTTTGACTCTCCAATAATCCTGCTACTTCTGATCCCTTTGAATATATAAAGGAAACTAAAATTAAGTTGCATTTAAGTTATAATTACAGGGCAGGAGGTGTAGCCTAGTAGGAATGTGCTTGTTTACAATGCATGAGGTCTTGGGATTGATGATGCCTGGCAGTGCCAAAATCCCAAACCAAAACACTCACAGATATTATAGATTCCCATAATGTGACAAACATTTATCTTTTTTTTTAAGCAGTCTGTGGAGTAGATGGCATTACATCCAACTAATGACACAACTAGAGTTCAGATTAAGAAATTTGTTGTCACAGAACTCTTCAGAGGTGGAACTTGGATTTGAACTAGTTTCTTCAAAACCCTGTTTCATATCTGTGCAGCTCAAATCCAAAGACATGTAAAACTCCCAGGTGTGGGCCCTCAGGGCAGGTGATCCAGTTAATAATAATCCTAACCACATCACATTCCTCAGTGTGCTTGGTCCCCATCATGAAATGTTCCCCTCCCATAGTCCTATGGGCCTTCAGTAAAGTCACGGTGGGTCTCTTTGCCCACAGAGGAGCAAGAATCTTGAGACTACTTCCACACCAAGGTCAAAGATGTCTTGGAAATAGGTAAAGAGAAAGGGATAGACCTGGGAGGGGGTTTGCACCAGCACGGGTTTTTATGCTGACAAAGCATCTTGGACTTAGATATTTTTTAGGATTTACTACTGTAAAGAATGTTTAATGCTTTTTATTCTCCTAACTTTATATTTTCTAAATAACCTGGTTTTGCCACCTGTAGTACTTCAGAACAATCTGATTCTATTAGCAAGAAAACATAGTGAATTCCAACTTACCAGGGAGTGATGCTGAAGCCAGTGAGAACACAACTGGGGCTAGTCAAAATCAGCCTTGAAACCCCCTTAAATAGTGATTGGGGACCAATACTTCTCCCAGTATATTTATTTATATTTAGCCTCATTTTCCACCTGCCAGAAGCAGGTGGCCAGGGAACCTGGAGCTCCTTGGAAACCATGTAAATGAAGTAAAAAACAACCTGCAATCTGGGACTCTAACTACTTGACTGTGACTCAGTAAAAAGATATCCCTCCACTCCCATCCAGGTGGAAGTGCAACAAAAACATGGCTCCAAATCAATACTGAATGGATGTGGCACCCTAACTGAGACGTCTATACTATTCCATATATATTTTGGTGCTGCGGGTTGAACCCAAGGGCCTCATGCATGCCAGGGAAGTGCTCTACCACTAAAGCCATATCCCTATGCTATTCCATTTTTTAAAAATGCTGGTGTCAAAGTACACATGTGAGAAAAATGCACAGAAATACACAACACAGACACAAACAAGTATATTTAATATCTAATAAAATGTGAAGAAGGTGGACAGACTCTGCCAATGTCATTTTCCTGGTTGTGACAATATACTATAATCGTTCAAGGTATCCTCATTGGGGAAACTAGAAGGGAGGTAAATAAAATCTCAAAGTAGGGCTGAGGATGTAGCTCAGGGGTAGAGCACTTGTCTAGAATGCATAAGTCCCGGGCTTTGATTCCCAGTATCACAAAAACAAACAAAAAAATATATGAATCTATAGGTATTTCAAAATCACAAGTTTAGGGGAAAAAAATGCTGGTTGTTATATAGTTGGGTGATTTCAAAATTCATTAATGGACCTCAAACCAATCTAAAACACACTGCCTGAGATGAGACAGAAGGCAGAAACCATTAGGATACCCCTCAGACCATTTCAGATGCCCCTAAAACTCTGGATAAATTTCTTACCAACCGAATTTCTGGAACCAATTTTATCTCAGGGATCAGTGCTCTGCTAGGTTCCCTACTCTGTTATGTGGCCATCTTCCAAAGACAGCTTTGTGGACTGCCCATCTTTTCAGATATTGCGTGAAAAAGAGGAACTGTGTCAGTTTGCATGAGATCCACACCCGAATAGCCATGGACGTCCTGCAGAATTAAATGCACCAAAATGCTGCACGCTTTGGGAAATGCTATGCATTATTCATGACAAAATAAGCCAAAACCACTTTAATTTGCTTGTCACTATCCAGGAGATTCCTGGCCATGTAGTCCCAGCAACCAAGCTTTATGGGAAGTTTCTAGCTCACTAGCTAGCCATTCTCTCCTCTAAAGGTGAGGATAGACATTGCATGGGCTCCTGAACCTAAGGTTTCTCAGCTCAGGTCTGCCCTTCTTCTCTCCTCTTCTCTTTTTGACTCACCAGTCCAGAAACCCAGCAAATTCTCAATTAAGATAGAAAGATTTTCTTTATTAATGTCCCCAACCGTATTTCTTTAGATACAGGAGTTTTGAACTCAAATATTTAGGAGAAAACAAGTTAGGATTGCATTATCCTGCAACTCATTACCAATAACATATTGCAAAGCGAAACAGCTTGGAAAAGAGGGTGGGAGGGGAGGGGAGTGAGGGATGGAAGATAAAAGAAAAGGAATTAAGTTGATCAAGTGGAATTCTTTTTTTTTTTTCCTCTTTTTTTTAATTCTTGAGAACTATGAAGTCCTTGCAAGCACAGCTCGTTTCTGCAGATTATTTTCCAAATGCGTACAAAATGGAACCCAAAGGGAGAATCCCTTAAGAACCTGGAGAGGTGCAACACGATGGGCTACGATTATCCAGTAGCAAGCGGTCCAGCCTTCGGTCACCAGCATTTCCTCCTCTGTTCCCAAGAGTTAGCGGGATGAAAACGTCTTCCCCCTCCAAAAGCAGAGAGTAAAGGTGAAGGATGATTTCTGGCTGTCCTTTCCTTCCACCCCACAGTCCTGGACTAGGTAGGGGTAGGATACCAAAGGGACACCAAACAAGAGGAGGGAAGGGTGATTCTTCAGGCAGAGGTCCTGGAGCCACAGGGGCAAGGTCAAGACCCAGTTTTTGCAGAATGGTTCCACCATCTTTCTTCCTATTGAATACTCTGGGGTACCAGGTAATGACTATGTTAATCCCTTAAGGACACCAAATGTATCAAGTAGATGGAGAATCACCTGTCCAATTTCTAGATGGCCCAGATGGACCTGAACTTCAGACGCACTCAATTGTCCAGTACTAGCTAGTTAGCTTAGGCTCATCTATTCAGCAGATCCCTTTGAGGACTCCTAGAGAGCAGTTCTTTAATCTCTCACCAGATGGCAGACAGGTCAAGGCAATCTTTAAACCTTCCAAGGTTAAAGACAGCTCTGTTGTCATGCAGTGACTCTGGCCTGGTTCTCTGTTCCTGAGCTCCACCCATATTTACCCAGAAGGGTTCTCTTCTCAATGTTTCCTGTCCAAATGTCTCACCCATTCCCAAATGAAATCATGTTTGATTACCTGTCCCCCTAGATAAAAAGCAGAGCATTGACAGGTGCTGATTCTCAGTCAACCTGAGATCCAGGGCCCTGCTTCTCAAAGCAGGACCAACACCTTATTTCACCTGTCCATGCTTCTGTAAACTACTCTCATTCTGCTTATGGGGCGCCTGGCTTCTCCTGCCCATGGCTGAGCAACTGAACTCTTATCCCTCATTAATAACATAATCTGGTTTTCATGGAAAATGCAGTTATATCCCTCCCTCTTCTCCTTTTTGGGGCCTAACTCTGTCAAAGAGATCACAGAGTAGAATAAGTGGAGCCACTCTAAGTTGTAGGATGGAAGTTTATGGAAAATATGTTCACAGTCTCATCCTTTTCTAGGTTTCCCATCAGGACAGGAAGCTATTGCTAGGCACTGCTACATGTGAGACCAGCAGGGCTGGCCTTAGTAGTCAAACAATTACTAGGGTAATTGTGACGCAGGCAGCTCTGGAACTATTTCAATATCCTGATTTTTTTTAGACAGGGTCTCCCTAAGTTGCTGAGGCTGGTCTTAAGAACTTATGATCCTTCTGTCTCAGAGTTGCTAGGATTACAGGTGTGCACCACTACACCTGGAATCTTTTATTTTTCTTGGTCCCCTGTCCCACCCCGAGCCCTTTTCTTGAGCTCAAGATGTTGCCCAGGGGCTGGGGATGTGGCTCAAGCGGTAGCGCGCTCGCCTGGCGTGCGTGCGGCCCGGGTTCGATCCTCAGCACCACATACAAATAAAGATGTTGTGTCCGCCGAAAACTAAAAAATAAATATTAAAATTCTGAAAAAAAAAAAAAAAAGATGTTGCCCAGGCTGGCCTTGAACTCCTAGGCTCAAATGATCTCCTTCTCAGCCTCCAGAGCAGGTATATGCCACCTTTTGGCTGCAGCTAGATGTCAATTCTCCTCCTGGCCTCTAGTGAACTGCCTCTCTCCTGGTCCTGAAAGTGGCATGCAATTG
This sequence comes from Marmota flaviventris, assembly GCF_047511675.1. Taxonomy (NCBI): domain Eukaryota; kingdom Metazoa; phylum Chordata; class Mammalia; order Rodentia; family Sciuridae; genus Marmota; species Marmota flaviventris. The sequence goes on from NC_092508.1 coordinate 18,775,566, forward strand.
GCTGCCTCACACTGGAGGTCAACAAAGTAGTGCCGGGTGAGTAAAGCGCTCTGTGAAGAGCAAGCAAACAAAGGGAACTGCTGATGCCAGGATGGAGACAAGGTTCTGAAAGGAGGGGCAGCAAGAGCATGTGTGTCCCAGGCACATTCTCACCTGCTACCTTCTTCCTAGTATTGTCATTTTAGGATATGCTATGCAGCTGCAGAGCAGACTAGAGATGGCCACTTCATGGCATAGCATTTGGACATGCTACTCTAAGTAGAGGATCCAGCTACAAGCTGACTTCCATTCCTTTGGGTCTGAGTGGCAGCACAGAATACAGAAAGGCCTTTGTCTAAAGTTGTAGGTGAGGGGCTGGGGATGTGGCTCAAGCGGTAGCGCGCTCGCCTGGCATATGTGCGGCCTGGGTTCGATCCTCAGCACCACATACAAACAAAGATGTTGTGTCCGCCAAATACTAAAAAATAAATATTAAAAAATTCTCTCTCTCTTTCTCTACCTCTCTCTCTCTCACTCTCTCTTTAAAAAATAAAAAATAAAAAAATAAAGTTGTAGGTGAATTCAATTGCTTTGTGAAAACACCTAACATTCTGTGACTGAAAACCCTCACCTGCGGCTCAGTATTCAGCCAGACAGCTCTTGAATCCTTTCAAATGGCAACAGAAACTAACTTGGTAGAAGAGGCCTCCACATCAATGGAAGGAGCTTGGTGCCTCTACATGCCACACCCACCAAAGGTTTCTCCTAATAGCAATAGTGCTGGCAAGTGTACTGGCCTTGATGGAGAGGGGAGCCTAGTTTACCTCAACATCTCTAATTCAAGGGCACAAACAGCAGATAAGCTGGGTATGGTGGCCAGGCCTGTAATCCCAGCAGCATGGGAGGCTGAGGCCCTAAGCAACTTAGTGAGACCCTGTTTCTAAATAAAAACACAAAAAAGGGCTGGAGATGTGGCTCAATGGTTGAGCATCCCTGGGTTTAATTCCTGGTACCAAAAAAAAAAAGGGGGGAGAGTGCACGAGCGAGTGCACATGTGGAGAATAAACAGTCTTGAGAACAAGACAGCCCAAATTTTATCAGGAGCAGAACTAAGACCTGACACCTTGTCTAAAGACTGAATTTTCTAAGTCCTTTGCCAGGTTGGGCTCTCCCACACAGAGCTACACTGTTCACAGCTCTGTTCATCACTTCCACCCTGACCAAGGTGGCCTTCCTTTCCACGCCACCTTCCTGCTGAGCAGACCAGGAGAACGAACACTTGGGGTGATTCCAGGCCTCTTTACACAACTAAATGTCCATAAGCAACTTACTCTCACACATTGAGAATAGTGATTTAGTAAAAAGGTCCCTTTGTTTTTCCTAGCTGCCATTCTTTCAGCTCACAAAGATGTGGAAACAAGGAAACCCCTCCTGGTCCATTAAGAAGTGAAACTCTGTGAACCCCACCTTCACTCTTGTAGCTACAGGCCCAGCCCAGTCCTGCTGGTCTCACATGCAGCACTGCCCAGACACCAGCAGGGCCAGGCCATCAGTATCCATTTTCTTCTGGGTTAGTTCAGTCCTGTCCTACTTACGTGATTGTTTTCATTTCTTTTTTCTCAGCATCTGGGCGTGCACGGTTCAGCACCTTGAGGAAGTCAGATGTTTTTGCCCGCATACGAGTGTGAATATAGGCCTGGGAGCAAACACAGCAGGTACTGAAGCAGAGGTATGCTCTAGAAAGACAACTCTTTCCTTAGGAATAGCCATTGGGAAAATTTGGGAGCATATACTGGGAAAACTGACCCAGGCCACATAGGAAGCAGAAAGGGGAGCAATTCTATAAACACAAACTCATCTCTCTGCCTTTTCAGTGCCGGGATCAAATCCAGGCCCCTGTGCATGCTAGGTAAGCCCTCCACCACTGAGCCACTCCCCCACGCCTAGCACAGGGATGATTTCTTGAAGTCCCTGGAAGTATCTACTTAAGAAACATATCAATAACCTGGACCCAGAAGCTGGTGCCTCCTCACCTTAGAGCACTTGATATGGTAGTGCAAGTAGTCCCGGAATGTGTGGATCAGGTTGATGGTGTTGTCTCGAGCGCTAGCGTTGGTGTGGCGAGGGAACAGCACTGAGGGTGAGGGGAACAGACAAGGCATCAGGGCGCAGCACGAATGCCAAAGGACTGGAGAGATCAGCAGCCTGTAGGCAACTTCATGCTCTCTGCCTGAGTTCAGTCTCTTTGCTTCAGTAATCACAAGCAGGGTTTTGACCTTGTGACAAAGTGGGTGAAGAGTATAGCCAGGGGGCGCTGCCAATGAGTGCAAACAGGGGAGTTCATGGGAGAACATGGGGCATGGGCCTGAGCACTCATTCCAGGTCTGGAATTTGTGATGGTACATGCTGCATCACATCTATTCCCTGACTGCCACATGGTTACCAATTCCTGCCTATCCTGAGTTCTTTGTGCTGAAGTACAAAGTAAGACTTTAGTGAAATGTGATCCCAGAGAAAATCTTATATTTTTGCTGGAGAAAACCAATCAGTGGGATCTGCTTGATATAAGGATCTGAACTTTCTTGACAGGCTGGGCTCCAATCATCTGCAGATCTGTGTTCCTCCTTTCCCTTGGGCTTTTTGGAATTCTCTTATCTTTTGCACCTCCTTTACTCATTGATCTTAGTATCAGCAAGACCCCCAAAGTTTTGCTGAAATGAAAAGGAATGTCTTGGCCTAAAAAGAAATGGACATTAGACTAGGAGGTATCTGTTTCAAAGAATCTACTATGTACATGACTGTAAATTTACCAAGATCTTATGTACCATAAAGAGATGTTGCCAATTAAACTGAACACCATGAAAATTAAGGTGCACCTAAAGTTCAAGGACAATAATATGGGGGGGAAAGTATATATATCTTAAATTTAACATAATATGATAAATCAAGAAATTCATCAATAAGCAGGTACACCTTCAGCTCAAAGGTCAATTAAATAAAACTTTACAAAACATTTCAGTGGCATTAGGTACGTGTGTGAATGAACCAGTTCACAGGTTGAAGTGTTGGAAGGAGAAAAGACTGGAGTTCGTTTCTTCAGTGGTAAAGGAAAATAAATGAATGATAGCTGAGCTCAGGCTTAAGCAGCAAAAAAACCAAGAAATATCAAATGACAATGAACTCTAACTGCTTAGCAAAGCTGATGTGGTTTTGTCCCTAACTCTTGACATCAGAAGCTACCCTTTTTGCCTTAATATTTAAGAAAAGGAGAGAAAAGAAAAAGGAAATGATTACTGTACAAAAATAGCACCTGGCCTACTCTGTAATCAGTGCACCCTGACACCCTCCCACGGGCACAGTGGTGGCAACAGGAACAAGTTGATATGCCTGCTTCTGCCTATCTTAAAACATTAACCAAGGCTCTTCTGATTTATGCACTCTGCTGTGAACTCAGGAAGGCCACATGAGAGGCACCTATACCCAGCTCACCAAAGGTAATGTAGCCAATGTTGTCGCCCACAGCGGCATCTGTATCTTTCAGTTCCAGAGGAGGTTCCCTGTGGCTAAAGAGGACCTGGGGGGCTGTGTGGCTGGCTCGACGTCCTTCTTTGAACTCCTGTGGAGACGAAGCAAGATAAGCTGGTGTAAGATGAGCAGCAATTTATGCTATGGTGTGTGTCCTATGCAGTGTGACTTTTGTAGCCCCCTGGACCAGCAGATGGCTAAAAATAAACTATGCCTGACCTGAACCATACAGTGCTGACTGCTCTAGTGCACTTTAGGTTCAAAAGGGCTAGATTACAAAGTACTTAACAAGCCAGATCTTCCAATGTGATGCAAAAGATTGCTAATCCTTTTCCTCTTCTTTTTTATTTTTATTTTGCAGTACTGGATTTTAAACCCAGGGGTGCTTTATCACTGTGGTGCTTCTCCTTCCCCCTTTAAATTTTTGTGACAGGGTCTTGCTTCTTGCCAAGTTGCCCAGGCTGGCCTCAAACTTGACATTCTTCTGCCTTAGCTTCCTGAGAAGCTTCAATCACATGTGTGCACCAATCCCAGCTCCTTTCTCTCATTTTAGACTAACATAGGTGATAAAATTATATCTAACACTAAACAAACTGCAAAGCACTGGTTACATTTAAGATAAGTACTATTGCTCCTTACTGTCTTATGAGTAAATGTAATGTAAAAAAAGGTTGGATTTTTAAGGAAGTCTTTAAAACTCCATGGTGAACACAGGCTTTAGTTAGTCTTACCTCCCTCCTATCTATGCACAGAAAGCCTTCATGAGTCAACAAATTTCCCAGGGTTCCCATGGCCCCCACCTCCATTTTTTCCAGTTTCAGGAATACCATGCTTTCTGGGTCCCAGACCTTTACCCAAGTTCTATTTGTTGAGGTTTCCTAGAACCTGTCAACATTTAGAATTCATCAATCAAAATTCTAGAGCAAATTTAAGCCATTCTTGGGAGCAGATGATAATGGAGCTGTGAGTTGTCTTGGTGCTCAGAAAGATAGCAAGACCTTGTACCATGAGAAATAACATGATTTTTAATTCTTGTTCCTTAGTAGCCCTGAACAAAATATCAACATTCTATACAAGAACTCATCATTCTTTTTTTTTTTTTTGAGAGAGAGAGAGAATTTTTTTTTAATATTTATTTTTTAGTTATCGGTGGACATAACACCTTCGTTTGTATGTGGTGCTGAGGATGGAATCCGGGCTGCACGCATGCCAGGCGAGCGTGCTACCGCTTGAGCCACGTCCCCAGCCCCCTCATCACTCTTAATAAAATGCATTTTTCCTCACCAAATTATCAAAAAATGATTGAGGATGTAAAAATCAGGCTATTTCTTTTATTTTCTAATTTACAGACCTCAGACTTTTACAGTCCATACATTTCTATGTAAATGGACAAGAGATAGAAGGCATCCCTTTGGTAACTTTCTAACACACAGGATGATTCAAATTAACTGTAGGGGTAGGCTGGGGGTACAGCTCAGTGGTATAGTGCTTGGCTAGCATGTATAAACCCCTGGGTTCAATTCCCAGCAACCCCCCACCTTGACCCCGGCCAAAAAAAAAAAAAACACCAAAAAACGACCTCATTCGTTGAGTAACCTTTTAAGACAGGGCACAAGTGCAGAGCTGAAGGCTTTCCAAAGTCTCTGAGGTTAGGAAACTGAAAGCAGGGTCACATAAGTAATTAGATCTGCTATGTTCTTTTGCTGCTGCTTATTACCTCTTCTATAATGCCAACTCCAATAGCCAGGGAGAGTTGGCTGTTCTCTTATTGGTGCTGCCATCTGTTTTCTACAAAACTTCTATGATGACACTTTATATTAATGTGTCTGGCTTCCCTACCAGGTTGAGTTCTTTAAGTCACAGCTCCTGCTTTATTCATCTTTGTTTCTATTCCTCTGTCCTTCAAAGAAGCTGTCCAGCACAGGCCTGCTGAAGGAAAGAAAGTGCTTCTGCCCCAGCTGATACAGGATCACTGCACCATAAAAAGAGTAAGAAGCATGTTTCCATTTGCAGGTAGGAAGAACACACACTGATTAGCAAGTCCTCAGCAAAGGATAGATAATGTGTAGGGAGTCCCACTCACCAGAATCTGGGATACTTCCTCCAAACAAGCCTTGCCTGGCTTCCAAAAGTTTGTGGGAAAGAAATGACTATAAACTGTGTCAGATTAGTTTCCATCTCAACACATTTTGTTTTCCAATGGAAAAATATTTGGGGAAGCAGGAAAGGAGCCAAGATAATCCCAAATAATATTCGCAAAGCAAAGCTTCTGAAATTGTCCTTCTTTGGAAAATGCCTTTAATCTATAAAAATTGGGAAGTTTTCTATTTTCTATTGGTTCTACTTTTTAGCCTTAAGGGATCAAACAGAACAATAAATGCTTGTATTTTCTTGTTTATTCAGTGTCTCTACATATTAAAGTCTCAAAAATCATAGGTAATCATGTGTTATTCACAACAGATGGGGAATCTGTAAACTTGTGGTGACTCGACACCATTTCATTAGTCTGTGTATGGAAAATAATACATTTTAATCTGATGTCTTTGTTTTTTCTTGATTATCTCTCTTATACTTAAAAACAACAAATCCATCTTAACACTCCCCCATCTTTGTGTCTGTATTACAGGTAAACCAACCATATTGCCTTCCTTTTTTCTCTATGACTAGAGCATCTTTTGAATATAAGGATACTATTTCTTTCTTTCATCAAAGTATAATTTATCATAGGAAGTTAAGAACAAATCCAAACAGATACAGCAATTTTAAATATAAAATCTTAAATCAGGATATAAGCATAGTCCCCCACCCCCTTATTAGGGATCTAACCCAGGGGTCCTTTACCACTGAGCTACATCCCCAGGCCTTTTATTAGATAGGGTTTTGCTAAGTTTCTGAGGCCTTGGATTTGCAATCCTCTGATCTTAGCCTACCAAGTTGCTGAGACTATAGGTATGCAACACTGTTCCTGGCAAGCATAGACTTAAGGAGCATTGATCCCCTCCTGGGATCAATGGCAGTCATTTACAAAAAAAGATCCATCTTTCAGGTAAATATAACCTTAGAGAAGGGAGGGCTTTCTAACACCCTGACTCAAAAATCTAGAATCCAAAGGAGAAAACTGATCAATTTGATTACATAAAACAAACTACCATGTGAAGACAAATCCCACAAAACATAGTTGGACAAATTGGAAAAATAACTGCCATTCTTACCAGATGAAGATGAAGGGCTAACCTCTCTAGAATATACAGAAATTGGGCTGGGGCTGTAGCTCAGTGGTAGAGCGCCAGCCTTACATGGTGAGGCACTGGGTCTGATCCTCAGCACCATATAAAAATAAAGATACTGTGTCCATCTACTACTAAAAAATATATAAAATATATAGAAATTGAGAATATTGACTCAACAGAAAAATGAGCAAAGGACATAAAGAGTCACTTCAGAGGAAAAGAAAAATACACGGTCTTTAACATAAAAAATTCTTTCTTTTTTTTTTTTGGTACCAGGGATAGAACCCAAGGGCGTTTAACCACTGAGCCAAACACCCAGCCCTTTTTATTTATTTTTAAGACAGGGTCTCACTAAGTTGCTTACAGCTTTGCTAAGTTGCTGAGGCTAACTTTCAACCTGTGATCCTCCTGCCACAGCCTCCTGAGCTGCTGAGTTTACGGGCATGCACCATCATGCCTGGAAACAAAAAAGATTTTGACCTCACTTGTAAGAAGATGTAGTAGTAATCACTGTTAATGTATCAGCAGCAGAAATCCAAAAATTTGACTGCACACTGCAGAAATAGGCACTCATCCACTGCTGGTTCGGGGAAAAACATTATAACCCCCCAAAGAGAAGAATTTGGCAATATCTACCAAAATTACTGACTTTGACATGGTGTTCTCATTTTAGGAAATAAAGACAGAAAGTGCCCTCAAAAAACACTTTCAGAACTGCCTAAAAGGTAGACTGTCTTGTCCCAGAACATAAAGAAACTAGTGGTTTCTACTTCACTTTTCTCAGTAGCTTGACTTTAAGATTTTATAATATGAAAAGAATTCTAGTTCTCTAGGAGCATACTGCTGGTCCTATTGCTTTTCATGGAATGAGTCTGAAAGGTTGACACCTACTAGGCTCCCTACAGGGCTTGGCTGGTACACCCACAAAGACAACACACTTTGGTAGCAAGGCAACCCTGTGAGTGGGGGAACACAATTCCTATCTTTCTCCCAAAGGCAGTAAGCAGCCCTCAGAGACTTCATGGTAAGTGACAAAAGCAGGACTTGTGTGTTGATTGGGCTGTTGGTGCATGCCAGCAAGGGAAAGTCCACAATGGCCCACAGCAAGCAGATTAGTGACCATCAGGAACTTCAAACTATATTTCCAAGTCACAATATTCTGTACTGAGCATCTACTCTTCTTTCCTAGAAACTTAAAATTCTAGACCTAGGTAAAAAAATTCAGACAATTTACTTTGGGACAAACTAAGCTAAAGTCCACTGTTATGGACATTTCCAAAAAATTACCCCAGCTTCTTAATCTGGAAAGGGTGGCAGGACAGATGGCTTCTGAACTCAATTTTTTTCCCATTACTAGAATGGACAGTCACTAACTGGAAAGATGGCAATTAAAAAAATGCAACAGAGCCGGTTTCTCCTTTTAGGTAAGCATCCCTAACCCTACCATTTGAGTTTGAGGAAAGAGTTTAAATTCATTAAAAACAAAAACCAAACAAACAAACAAACAAAAACTCCGAAGGAACACATCTCCAATAAACTCTCCAGGATAAGGCCTGTTTAAAGTATAAAAATAAGTTAAGATATTTCCTGGAATAAAATGGAACAAGATTGGTGTGGGGGGAAACCCCAGCCAAGTCTAAATATATACTTCATAGCTTTTAAAATTAGTGCCTTAGTTTGGATTTAGCCCAATTCTAAGTTACTGCATTAAATTTCCCTGTCAATTCTGCATAAAAATACATGAAATGACTGTCTCAAGGCTTACTTTAAGGACCTTCAAAATTTGTGTGTGTGTATGTGTTTGTGTGTATTAGTACTATAATGCCAAAGTGTTAGTATTTCAAATTCTTTTGCAGAGACTCTCAAACCAGTTTGATTAATTAGCCAAAACACAAAAAGTTACTAGAGATGGATCAAACTGAGGACATGTTCTGAAGATTCTCCTAGTCACTGAGGGCTACGAACACATAATCTCAGTATGTTAAGCACAGCTGTCTTTCAACTCTATTTGGCAAAAAAAGATTTTGTTCCAAAAGTTAAAAATCTTATCACTCTGACAAGGAATAAAATGATAATGTACTGAGGTCTTAAAAATTTTTAACTACTATACTCTATTTTGAATGCTGAGCTATCTCAGAAGAAACCAGCCTCAACAATTAGAAACCAACATCAACTCTCTTCCTATAGTCAGCAATTGGCTAGCAGACAAGATGCCTCAGCTACAATGGATGAAATGAATCAAACTATACCAAAACTCCAATCACAAAGTGTCCTAACACACACCATTACTCTTTTTGGCAGAAGCACAGTTTCTTAGGGAGGCATTCTACAGTGATTCCAACTCAAGCTGAGCCTCTTTACCAGGTCAACAACTTCATCTATGAATGCAGTGGTCTACTACTTAAGAATTTACCATACACTTTTTTTTTTTTTTTTTGGTTCTGGGGATTGAACTCAGGGGCACTCGACCACTGAACCATATCCCCAGCCCTATTTTCTATTTTATTTAGAGGCAGGGTCTCACTGAGTGGCTTAGCACCTTGCTTTTGCTGAGGCTGACTTTGAACTCACAGTCCTCCTGCCTCAGCCTCCTGAGCCGCTGGGATACAGGCATGCACTACTATATCTGGCTACCACAGACCATGCTTAAAAGACTGTACAACAATACATGCCAAGAATAGACCTTGTTAAGAATCTGAGGAAATGTGACCAAAGATTTAGATCTAAGACTCCATGATAGGAAGGATACTTAACATTTAGTCATGGTTAGTATGTTTAATACCCAATTCATCCTCTTGCCCTGTCCTACAGGCTGAAACCACTAAAATATAACATTCAGTGAGTTTGATTGAGGGTATTTATCAAATCTTCAACAAGTTCCAACATCAACAGAGCTGCTGGTTCTTACTTCTATGCTTGCAGTGTTTTGGTGCAAAGATGTAAGTCACCATGCCGTTGTTTTTCCCCAAGATGTCCACTTCATACCTGCATGAACACCTTTCCAATGACCACATCGTCGTCATCCTTAAACACTGTGCTGAAGACTACTGTGACTCTGTCCTTTTTAGATTCAACATACCTGCAAGGAACAAAATCAAGGAGAGTTAAGTACAGAATCAGAAGGGGGTTCTGGCAATAAGGTCATCTTAAAAAAAAAAAAAAAAAAGGAAAGAAAATAACTTCATCTACAAGTAAAGACGACTACAGTTTTTAAGTTTCGGAATCCCTGAATCCATAAAGCAGAGGCATGCCAAGAGACTAGTATTTGTGGCCAACAAAGTCAGTGTAATAAATGCATCCTAAGAGGCGGGAAGTGTAAATCATCAAAAGTAGATTTTATTAACTTGTATTATCAGGCATGACATGGAATCTAGAGTTAGTGATTCTCAGAATGGCACTTAACTTATGGTCAGCCTATGCTGCCTAATGATCTGCTAGTCTCTCTTAAGTTGGCCTTGAACTATTATTAATCCTCCAGCCTCAGTCTCTGGAGTCCTAGGGATTACAGGTCTAATATCTTCCACACCTAGCTCAGGGCTATTTTCTTAAACAGGACTATTAATGCCTTAAAGGAAAGCCTGGCATTTTCTTTTCATCTTTTGTTCACTCTGAATATATGAAGATTAGGAAAAGTAGACTATTTTCCCCCTTACCATCTACATCATGGTTTAAGAAATTGTATAAGACACATCAATGTTTATAGCAGCTCAACTCACAATAGCCAAGTTACGAAATCAACGTAAGTGGCCCTTCAACAGATGAATGGATAAAGAAAATGTTGTACATACACACAATGGAATATTACTCAGCTGTAAAGAATGGAATCATGGCACTGTAGGCAAATAGAGGGAACTGGAGACTATCATGCTAAGTGAAATAAGCCAATGCCAAAACTCCCATGTTCATGTATGAATATACCACCAGCGTAACTCTATGTCCTGTAAAATGACAAGAATGGAAGTCATACTCCATGTATGTATGTTAAAATACACTCTATTGTCATGTATAACTAAAAAGAACAAATTTAAAAAAAGAAGAAAAAGAAAAAACAGCACGAGAAAAGCATTTCAGGGGGATAAATACGATAGAGTTTAAAGTCTGACCATACTATATTTCTTTCACTAAGTACCATTCTAGTGTAACAGCCTCAAACAGGTTTTAAGACCAAATTCTATACTCACATGGTTTCGTCATCTCTATAATGGATAACTGCCCTGTTCTCTCCTTCCTTGCCCTCTTCTTGGAATTGGAAGTATTTCTCAAACACAGAGGCAAAACAATTTCGCTTCAACATGCCAGCCTGATGTACAATGGAATCCTTGGATGCAGGCAGATTTTCAAGGTCATATAGCAAAGAGACATTGTATCCTGGAAGGGGAAAATATCACCCAGCAGCCACATTAAAAACAAAAACCTCCTGTAAATAAACCAAATCTCTCAAGCAAACACAGACTAGAGGAATTAAAAACAAAAACAAAACAAATCTACAGCAATAATAACAAAATAACTTTTCAGGTTCTGATGATATTTCACTTTCTCTCAGTGTTTATAGTTTTCACCAAGGGGAGAATGTTGGCCAATTCCATAAAAATCTTAATTCTTGTAAAATCCCTGTAAATATTTATAGCTAATTAAAAAACACTAGGCACGTATAACTAACAAATAATAATAAAAAAAACCCCACTAAGCAAAAATTTGGATCAATATCAAAGATATTATAAACACGGAATGGAAGTCAAAATCTAGAAAATTTGATTAGAAACTTAGTGTTCCTGAGTGTTGCAAAAGAAACCATACATGATGTTGACTTATAATGAAATACATAATCTTTTTCTGCTGGTTTGATGTGCCAACATTGTCAGAGTTGGGTGTCTTTCCAATAAAATACATCCTTTTAACATGCTATTGCAAACCTTTTTTGAAAGGAGACAAGGAAGAAAATCCAAGTGTCTGCTCATATATACACTCCCCATAGCTTTTAGTTGTATATATTGTAAAAATTTCAAAGTTCTTTTAAAAACACTTTGCTGCATTTGATTTCTGCAATAATTCTTTGACAGCAGGCCAGATAAGGTTATTCTAATTTTACAGAGGGAAAGAGAGGTTCAAAGGAGCAGTGATTTGCCAAATGCAGCAGCATGACAGACTAGTACAGGCTCTATTTTGAGCTGAACAGAACGGGGTCCAAACTTGGACTTGTCCCCTTGGAAAATTGCCTAACCTGGGCAATTCCCACATATATTAAAAAAAGGTGTAAGTAAATGGAGGAGACTACTGTAAATATTAAAAGAATATATAGTATTTAAATACCTGGAACATAGCAGGTCATCAATAAATGGGACAGAAAAGAACTGAAATCAGTTTGCTGATCAAGAACATTCTGCCTCTTATGGCATGTGGACTACAGATTCCAGAAAACAGGGCTGGGACCACTTGATTATATAATCAAGTGACTAATAAGTGCCCAAAAGCCTAGATATGTTTTTGTAAGAATACCAGTACATCACTGAGGATCATTTCACATTCTAGGCAACTGATTGAAATAATTTAACCAGAACTGTATTGATCTTAAAATTCTGAAAATCTCAAACTTATATACACTATTTTATTTTTTCCCAAGAGCATTCCTAAGATCTATGTTTTTTTGCTGATCTACTCTCTTTGTGAGCATAGGCCACGTAAATCTATTCTAGGTAATTCTTAGCATATTTGTGGCATTCTGGTATTAAATAACAGTAATCATTGCTACATTTTGTGCACCTGAAAACCAAGCAAATAGAGATTTGCTGGGTCTATGAAATCAAATAAAATAAAACTATAACTAAAGTCTAACCTTAAATTTTAAGACTTCTGACATGAATAGGACATACTGAGAATGAAGAAAAGTAACAATCTATTATAGCCAGTTGAGTTTTCTAAACTTGCCTTAGTAAATCCAATAAACAAAGTGAAGAAAAGATGCTACTTTCACATGTTTATACTTTATACTTGTAGGAACTCAGGGTCTGCAATCTAGCAATATTTTTGCTATAGCAAGAGATGGAACAGAAGACCAAGGGAGAGAAACACCAACTCCCTATGTTGGGATCTTGGCTGTGACAAGCATGCCCAAGAGTTCCAACATATGTTCTACATCTGTTTGTTTCTTTATTCCTCTCTGTTAAACTCTGGATTCCTCAAGCCTACAGTGTTATTTATCTTGGTTTGTATTTCTGTGATACATTTGTTACATTAATTTGAAGATTAACAAATTTCAGTGTTCTTTATGGACTCCAAAAGCTTCCATCCATAGGCCAGGATGTTGCTCAGTGGTAGAGCACTTGTAGAGACTTGCCTAACATGTGAGGCCCTGGGTTTGATCCCTGGCAGCCTCTCAAAACAAAAACTTCACCCACAAATATTCCTAGTAACATGGCACATTCCAAAGGCACCTTTATTAGTCCCCCCCCACCACCCCAAAGCAAAAATATAGGAGACATAAATTCTAATGGGGGCAGGAGGCAGTCATGTTGTGAATTTATCAAATTTTAAGGGGGTCTGGGGAATAAAAACTAGCCAAAGTAACTCTTGGTAATAGAATAGGAGACACACAAACAGAGACCTTCCTTCTCAGAACAGTTTATCAGTCAAGGTATAAAGTAACAATATTTGAGGAATAAATACTATGTTCAAATGATCCTACTATGTGGATCTCACTCTGGGACCCTGCTAAACCCTCTAAGCTGAGGCATGCCATTGGGTCACAGGGGTTAAAAATGCTATTCTGTCTTTACACTTTAAACCTCCTTTAAAGCAAAAGAACACAGCTGTGTTACTCATGAATGGCATGGTGCATTTCAATTTCTTCAAAGAAACACATCTATCATCTCTCAGAAAAATGGATTGAAGAGGGGGCTGACATTTTTGTTACTTGAAAATAGTGTTGACGAATATTTCTATTTCTTCTCCAAATATGCAGTGTACAGGGAAAGGTATCGCCAGGGACTGTGAGTGGAATCAATATTTGCTCATTAGTCTTTCCAAAAGACATTTTAATCACCATACTCAATAGAGGTGGCCCCCTGGCTGAAAGATTAAGGAAGAACCATTTTTAGCCCCATCATGAAAATGCTAATAATAAACATGAATTCTGCATACTCCACTATGTACCTGTAAACAGACTGCTTTAAAGGTTACTTTTATGGAGGAAGTGGAACAAGGACTGGGCCTCTGCAGACAAATGAATAGTATTTAAATAAAATCCTTTGGTTAGGAAAATCATAATACAAACAGGACACGTCTCTTCATGTTATTTCATAGTTGCTCACATGACTACATACCTGATTCCGGATTTACCAAGAAACTCCCGTACACCCTCTTTAATAACTAGGAGGAGGAAAAAAAAAAAGTCAATCCAAAGTCCATAATAATTTTTATATTTCTGAGGCTCAAAGTACTTGACAAGTTCTTCTCAGCTAGCATTCTTTTTAACTTTTATTTGGCAAGTGGAGAGCTAGAAGGGGAAGCAAATTTATCTAAGTCACCAAAGAGGTGCCTCTGAAAACTGGATTAGTTTAGGAGCTATCTTTCAAAGATTTGATTAGATTCGGATACTCTGTTCTCCTTCATATTCTGCATTGCACTCAATCATCTTTTGGTTTTGAGAGAGCAGAAGGATGACAATTGCTATCATAGAGAATAGATTGGTAGTTACCAACTAAATGTATGCCAAGCCACAACCCTGGTGAACAAATAAAAAACAGGATTGTTGGAAACTAATTTCTGTTAGCCTGCTATCTTAAATTTACTTAGCTCATAAAAAGCTTTTAAGACAGGACAGTAGATAATGGAATCTCAGTTACTAATAACTGGTTCAACAAGTTAGTGGCACTCTATCTGGCTTTGCCCCCAAACCAATACTTACTGCTCGTAGTTTTCTGGTTTTTTTTTTTTTTTTTTGAAGTAAATGACAAAACCAAAGCCCTCTTTACACCTTCATATTTTTTCTGTCAGTAAGACTACTTCTCTTGGTGGAATCTGCTTCTCAAATTATATGGTTAAGGAGACATGCTTTTTATTTTGGAAGGCATGGTTCTGACTTAAAAGTTATATGGGGTACATCAAGCAGTGGACAAGCCGCTATTCGGAGATACAAAAGTAGTAGCTATTGGGCTGGGGTTGTGGCTCAGAGGTAAAGCACTCGCCTAGCATGCGTGAGGCACTGGGTTCGAACCTCAGCACCACATAAAGTAAAACAAAAACATTGTGTCTACCTATAACTAAAAAATAAGTATTAAAAAAAAAAGTAGCTGTTCAAGTCAGTAACAATCTAATAAGCTTTTCAGCGTTTAGCAGTCTTTGTACTTTTAAGTCAAAATATAGACTTGGAATAATGACTAAAGCCCATTAAAAACTTATGGGAGGAAAGATGTCATCAGTATTCCTTAGAAGGTAAGGGCAATATAAAAATGAGGCCAATATACTAAAACTCAGTAGTATAACAGGTTGGAGAATTTTGTCAATAGACAGCCAGTCAATTTCTTACCTCTCTCACCACAAATAAGCCTTTAGTATTTTTGGGATACTAAAGAGTATTTAATCTATGCTGAATTACAAAATTAAAAATGAAAAACACAAGCTTTTGTGTTTTTAGTAGAATTTTAGTAGCCACAGAAAAGCACTGTAAACACAGGTAGCACCGAGTCCTGCTCCATGTAAGCAGGCCCTTGTCTTATTCACAGTTGTGTGCTCAGCAGAGCAATAACCATCTGAAGGAATAGTGTTTTTCTTTTCATCTATGTCCAATGGACTATCTAGTATTAAAAACAAACAAAACCTAGGAATAAACCATATATTTTATATTCCATTTGAAAAATTATTAAACAGTGAGGTTCTTCTCTAATAGCCCATTTTTTTTGGGGGGGGTGGAGGGGTGCTGGGGATTGAATCCAAGACCTCACATGCTAAGCAAACATTCTACCACTGAGCTATATCCACAAGTCTGTGCCTGTGCTTAAATATTCTTTAGAAATGTCTTAGAAATGGCCTGCAAATAGTCCACTACACAATTATTTCCTAGTATTTTACACATTTATTTAATAATAAACTTTCTAGCTATTTTCCAATAGCTAGAAGAAATTTCCAATCTGAAAATTTGGGTTATAGCATGGGTCCATGATCACACTGTTAAAGGTAACAGGTTAAGTAACGCCATGTGTCGTTCCTAGTTAGTGATCATATGGACACTATGAGGGATCTTTTACAGACAGGAACTGAAGGGATAGATTCAAAGGCACAGAGTTTATTGGTGGCATACAGTATCCTTCAGGTGTCCCATGTGCCACTTCTCCTAAAGGCTTTGGGAAAAGTAATATCCACATCCACAAGAGTTTGTGCTATCTATGAGTTACAATTCTGCACTGCATACTACTGTTACTTAGAGGTACTTGGAGGAAGGGGAAATCAGATGTGTGAGAAACCACAGTTCCTTCAATTTAGTTTAACTCTAAGCTTACTCAGTCATTACTAAAGAGTCAGGTTTATACCCTCTTCAACTCCTCTGCACCCTCTCCTCGGCTTTACCAGCCATTCCCTATTACTTCACTTGCATTTTTAACTGTGATTCACATTTAAATTTGTGCCATCTCTCTCAATCTGACACCAGGAGATGGATGGAGGCAACCTGTCACTCATCACTGTTAATGTTCCCACACAGCAGCGAAGGCGGATTAAAAAGCCTTTTAAAATGGGCCCATGACAAAGTAACAAGCTTCCTGTGGTTATCACAGGCTGGTCACTGTTCAACCAAGGCAGGGAGCCATTTACTGTGCACTTAGTTCCAACACTTAACATTACTTACTCCACCCACTTGAGTGGGTGGGGCTGGTTCTTTGACCCTTCTGGTAGAGACAAGAATAGCAATATGTTCTGTAGTTCCATTGTAAGCAAAGCAAGGAATGGAAAGAAAATTTAAGACATCTAGTTCAGGAGGTGGGGAAGAAGTTTGGTGGAAGAGTGCTTGCTAGCATGTGCAAAACAAAACAACTACTTCAATGCTGCATTCTCTTCCAGGATTATTACGGCACCTCACTTTTTAGAAAGGGTTGTCTATGGAAAAATGATTATACAACTTTTTAGTTATCTGTTCAAATGTTCAACACTTCCTTCAAGCAGTTGTCTTGTTTACTTGTGTTCTTTTTTTTTTTTTTAAAGAGAGAGAGAGAGAGAGAGAGAATTTTTAATATTTATTTATTTTTTAGTTTTTGGCGGACACAACATCTTTGTTTGTATGTGGTGCTGAGGATCAAACCCGGGCCGCACGCATGCCAGGCGAGCGCGCTACGGCTTGAGCCACATCCCCAGCCCTACTTGTGTTCTTTATCTGGTGAGAAGAGTTAGTTACCAACTTTACAAGACTAGGTCTTCCTCTTAAAGTACCCTGAATCCAAATTCTATAAATGTTCCTTCTTTCCTGGAACTGGGCAAATCAACTGCATGTGAATAACTAAGGAAAGTGACTATCTGTGGCTACTGGAATTCCCTTTAGTTAAGACCAATTTTAGTTTTTATATAAAAATATTTATTGTTTTGGACTATACTCCTTTACAAAGAGACTTTCATTATTTAATTTTAAAATTATTCAAAAGCTACTATTTGATTTTAGAAAGGAAATATTTATTTATTTCCTATATCTTCATTCAAAAGAGTAAGGCGAGTCTAGTTTGTTAAAACTAAGAAGTTTGAAAACTGATTCAGGAACTGAGTCATACTTCCTGCTTTGAGACCCAACCACAATGTGTGCACACTGGTGTAACAGCGTTTTCTTTCTTCCATAAATGGCTTTCCCTAGAACAACTACAGTTCAACAGGAACCAAACATACTACTTCAGCTACTGCAAGACAGCAGTGTATCAGGTATGGCCATCAAGAATTTCACAAGGCTTGGACATTTCTTGTTTCTCCTAAAATAGTTATAAGGAAGAAGAGGTATTTAAAGAAGCCTTGTTTATATAGCCTTGTTTATATAGCTGCCTTGATAATGTGATAAAAATAGAAGAGAACCTGTCTCGTTCTTCTGGTAGCTACTTTTGTACTAGTCAAGAACATATTCTTTGCTCTGTTTTTGGAGAACTAAGGTGTTTTGCTTTTATAAAATCTTGATCCTTTGTTATCTGAAAAAAGGCAAATCCCTAAAGTCTAATTCAACTTTGGTTAAAGAACATCTTTATCTCTCCAATATAAAAAGCAAGCAAATAAAGAACCAAAACCTTTTCTAGAAAACATTTCTTTACATGATTATATGAAATGGAGTCATATGGGAAATGGCTGGGTGGGCAAGCTATATGGAGTAGCTGGTGCCCATGAGGGTGACTTAGGGTCATGGATCTTCTAAGAGTGGCAAGCTGCCCACAAAATATGAAGAAGAAACAAAAGTCCTAAGGAAAATGATGTGGAACTCTTACCTCATCAGCACCATGTGCCTGAAGTTCCTTGTAGAATTTCAAAGAAATACTGACCATCACTTTCGTTTTGTCTCCATTAGGATTTGAAATGTGATAGAGGACCCCATCAAAATCTGTGAGAAAAGTAAGTAAGATTTCTTACCCTGAGAATAGGAAATAATCTAAGTACCTACCTTAGAGCAGGCTATAAGGAAGACTTCTGATAAACAGGCATATAAGTAAAATGAAGTCTGCGGGAAGTCAGCAGAAACAACGGCACAGATTTGCTCAGTGCCAAAGCTTTTTTTACCCTAACCACAGCTCGGTGCTAAGGGAACTTATTTAAAAAATTTCAAAGAAACCCAAAGCCAACAATAACAACAACAACAACACCCCCTCCAACACTTCTATTGTAATGCTTTTTTTTTTTTGGTACTGGAGATTGAGCCCAAGGGTGCCAATCTTGTTTCATTTAGAACCCTCCCCAATGATTTATTTTGATGTGAATCCTAGACATCATGCCATTTGACCCATGTATACTCCAGAACATATCTTCAGGAGATAAACTATTAAAAAACAACAACAACAACAAAAAAAACTATAAGCTGGGAATGGTGGTGCATGGTGCACACCTGTAATCCCAGCAACTCTGGAGGCTGAGGCAGAGGAACCACAAGTTCGAGGTCAGTCTCAGCAACTTAGAGAGACACTGTCTCAAAATAAAAAAGGGCTGAGGATGTAGCTAAGTGGCAGGTCTGATTTTTAAAAATACCATGTTAGGGGCTTGGGATGTGGCTCAAGTGGTAGCGCGCTTGCCTGGTATGCGTGCGGCCCGGGTTCGATCCTCAGCACCACATAAAACAAAGATGTTGTATCTGCCAAAAACTAAAAAATAAATATTAAAAAAAAAAAAAATTGTCTCTCTCTTAAAAAAAAAAAAAAAAAAAACCATGTTAGGCGTAATTTTTAAAAACAATTTCTTAATATTAAATATCCAGCCAATTGTCTCAAAAATTCTGTAAACATTATTGTTTTACCCAAGAAGATCTACTACTGCATATGGTTATCATTTAAGCCTCTTCTCATCTATAGGCCTATGCCCTTTTCAGGTGCTGTCTTCCTGCACTACAGTAGACTGATTTAGTCTGTGTAATTCTGAAGCTAGGTGCTGAGTGCCATTGCACAGACAGCTGGAAAGAGAATCAAAGGGAGATCTTACATTGCTAGTTAGTAGGAGGGGACAGAGACAGTGCCTGCCTTCCAAGCCACACATGGCACTTCAGAACTCTAGAAGTCTTTCAAGATCATCTAGTCAAGCACTTGTACTTTATAAAGAGTGATCATAAAAGTCCTTAAAGTTCAAAGAGCAAGAGAGTTGTATCAATATGCAATTCTTTTTTTTTTTTTCAAATATTTTATTTCTATGTGGTGTTGAGGATCGAACCCAGTACCTCATGCACGCTAGGCGAGTACTCTGCCACTGATGCACAACCCCAGCCCTCAATATGCAATTCTTTACAGGTAATAGAAACCAACAGTTATCTCTGACTTGAACAAGGAAGGTTCTAGCATGCTCTTGTCTCCCCACAGCTCTATATTTGGTACACTAAGACAATGGCTACTAGAAGATAATACTGTGAAACTTCCAAATTAAAAAGAACTTACTTACAAAATGAACCCCAAACTTCTAAGACACAAGTAATCTTATATAGTTTACCAAACTCCAAAGTCAGTTGTCAAATAATCAAATCCATGAAGTGGTCATCTAAAATAAAGACCTCAGCTGGGTGTAGTGTGCATACCTGCAATCCCAGTGACTCTAATTGCTTAAATAGGAGGATCATAAATAAATTTGAGTTCAGCCTCAGCAACTTAGGAAAGCCCTCAGCAACATAGTGAGGCCCTGTCTCAAAATAAAAAGGGCTGAAGATCTAGCTCAATGGTAAAGCACTCCTGGATGAAATCCTTTGACTTCCCCCACTCTCAATAAAAATCAAACACCAAAAGAATCAAAAAGACTTGACAATCAAGGGACAGAATCCAAGATATCAGAGCTTATTATTTTAGGAATAATTTTATTTTCTATGTATCTTTTTTTAATAGTTTGAAAGACACTTACCTGCAAATGTTACTTCTACTGCTTCTGGTTTGTTTCTGTAAGACAAAAAAAAGGCTTTCAGTTAACTGTACTGCTGCATTCAAGGGGACTAGGAAAAGCTCCTGTGCTTTACTTACAATTAGACCATTCTGTATAAACCTCAGGCTTACTGTTAAATAGAGTATACAATTCATTTGTATACCTGAACCTTTGGACTTGCTTAAAGTGGAAAATAAAAAAAGGACAGCTTTTTTTTTTTTTAACCTGTTGTTTGTAATCTCTTACCATGATCAGTGCTCACTTTCAATTCTGAATCCAGAGAACATATATATGTGAATTACGAAACAACATCTTTTGGTCAATGCCCCCCCCCCCCCGACCCCCCGAGTGGTGATGGGGGCATCAAATTCAACCAGAAAATGGCTAAGTATAATGTAGAATGATTTTTAATTTGCTTAAAGTGAAAGGATGATTTGGGGCCATAAAACAAAACAGTAAGTTATGTTCTGTTTCAAGGACCATCTGCAAGTCTTCCACATATCCTTCCCTGCTCTTCACATCACCAAAATACTTAACACTCTCCTTTATGAATCCCTCTCTGGTTCTACCTTACTTCTGTTTTGAAATCTTAGCTCTGTGCTTATAGAGAGTATAGCACAAAATAACACTGAAATCCCTGAGAATAGTCAACACCTTTTCTAGCTTTTTCTTCATGCTCATGTTTTGGGACAAATTAACATCCTTACACCCTTGTTTTCTCATCTTGTCTATAAAATGGGAAAATACACATGTTCCCATTAACCTCATAGAACTACTACATATAAAACAAGATGTCAGACCTGAAAGAATTGGGAAGCAACAACAATTAACTACCTGATACTTTTCCTTAGCCTGGCACACACACTTCTATCTGACAAATTTTGTTATTACCTAGAAAGCATGACATACATACCATCTATGAACAATAATGGTTAATTATCCCCCCCAGTGAAAAATTGTTTACATCTTCTCCTTTTCTTTAAAAAGCCAATAGTAGTAAATCAATGACGATGCTACTGCTTTAGCAGCTAGCTTCCCAGAACTCGAGTGATCTTGCTTTGTTTTATGAGCTAATAGACAGCATGGACGTATTTCCACATTAAAAAAAAATATTTATTTTCTGGTTGTAGTTGGACACAATACCTTTATTTTATTTGGATCAAACCCAGGGCCTCGCACGTGGAAAATGAGCCCTCTACCGCTGAGCCACAACCCCAGCCCCTCCACATTTAATTTTGTACAACTTGCTCAAGACCTCTCAGTCAAGTACGTATCTTTTATGCTCTTTCTGCTCTCTCACTTATGAAAGAAACAAGACAGATCTGCTCTCTAGGGAAATAACGGACTAGGTAACATGGTATTAAAAAATACTAGGTAACATGATTATTAAAAAGCTGAAGTAGAAACTAAACATCATCTTTCAAAAAATTGGTTTCTATTTAGGATGTAAATCCTGTTGGGGGAAAAAAAAATCAACCTATATGAATCGTAATACAAAGTTCCACCCTTGTCAAGCACAATGGCACACTATATTTCCAGCTACCCAGGATCACCAAGTTTGAGGCCAGCCTTAAGAACTTTGTGAGACACTGCTTCAAAATAAAAATAAAAAGGGCTGGGGATGTAGCTGAGTAGTAGACTGCTTGCTTTACATGCAAGGCCCTGGCTCTAATGCTCAGTACCACAAATTTAAAAAAAGGAGAAGGTTCCAAAGTCATACATATGTGACAAGAAATGTGTGCTGGGTTAGCGTATCCAGTGAACTTATGGAAAAGCTGTGGGTTTAGAATGTGAGAAAAGAGTTAGATGAAAATGTAAATCGTTTAAAAAAAAAAAAAAAAGAAAATGTAAATCGCCTCTGATCTTTCACTTTGAAACTGTAGCCAGGAAACAAGGACAAAGAACAACCATTCCTCACCTCTAGAAACAAAAGTACAAAACAAAGAAATGGCAACATTAATCTATGGCCCATTTGAATGATAAAAATTAAAATGATGTCCAAGGAGAAGATGCACAAAACATTTTTCCTGGAGAAGGCTAGCAGTGCTGAAGATTCAGAGTTTATAGAAGTCCACATTGCATCACTTAATAGATGGTTACTCAACCCAACACCCACCCTTTAACCTTTTGGCTTTACCTCAGTCAAGAAAGGGCTAAATTTCTTACTCTCCCTCTTTCAGAAGAGAAAAATCAACTATAAATAAAGAATCTTATGGTTCCAGGCTATAAACATTTGACTACAAAGGTTCTCCCCCACTAAACATTCGACTCCAAGGCCCCCCACCCTCACCCCGCCCCGGCTTAGGCATAAAATACCCTGAGCATAGATTCCCACTGAGAAAAGTTGCTAAGATTGATCCCAAGTGGTTTGCTGTGTGATTTAGGAATATCTGTTAAGTCACTGCTATTAATATTTTAGTTTACTATTCATGGCTGAACAAAAGGTTTGAAGAAGAAAGGCTGCCAAGGACACAATTAGGTCAAAGGAGACTTCAGAAGTCATCTGGGAATTAGAGATCTGGAAACTCCATGTTCCTACATGGAGACTGCTCAGGGTGGAACCTACTATTAACAGGATTGTTTCTCGGTCCTAGAACTAGGTGTTGGTTGTTATCTTTCGTGGTTTAAAATTATGGCACAGAAGAGTAGATACAACTGGTCTCCAAGGGAAGAATATAATTTAACAGGCCAAAAAGATATTTACTGTTCTACCATTTGCTAAAGTTTCAGATATAGGGGATGAGTTTAATTACAGAAAAAGTAAGACCGTCAGAGTTGATGGTTCCAAGTTCTGTCACTTACTGGCTATGTGACCGGTCATAGGCAATGATACTAAAAAGTGGTTGAGCCTCAAGTTCCTCTTTTATCACTGAGGATAAAAACAACTTCCTCACGGGCTGTCACGAACCCTAACTGAGATGATGTATGTTCAATAAAGTTTCCCAACCAGTGTCTCATGACTAAATCACAGATATACAGAGATAATGATCCCCACAGCCTTTAGAGTAGCCGGTGGCAGGATCTTTAGGCCAGACTATTTACCTAACTGGGCCATACAAATATGACATGTTCTGTCTGCACCATATTGTAAAGAAGATCAGGAACAACAAGGACAGAAGCACAAAAAAGTCCTTAATACACAGTAGTTACTCAATGTCTATATGCTCCCAATCCAGTTTTTCGATTCTAAATGGATCTACTATATTTTCACACAGCTATATTTTTTTGAAATTTAATCAAATTGTGTTAAAGCATATTAACATGCCGCCTCGTTCACAAAATATCAGAAAATTAGTTTTTTTTCTCCTCGAATAGAGTCAAAGGAGACTAGACTGTGAAGTTGTGGTTGGGAGAAGTTTCAGGACTGGTAGCACTCAGAATCAGGAGTTGGTTAGCAGTGGTACAAGAAGAAATAAGACTCCTATTAGTGTCAGACTGCTGAATCCTAGAACAAGCCAGCTGGATGGTCCTTAAGTCACTGATTGGATAGCCCAAGATATTAAAACATGCTCAATTTATTCAGAGGGACTTCAAGAGCTCTTTTCTTTTCTTGGTTCTAGGGATTAAACTCAGAGGCACTCTACCTTTGAGCTACCCCTCCAGTCTTTTTTTAATAGAAAGGATCTGCCGGGCGTGGTGTACCCCTATAATCCCAGGAACTTGGGGGGCTGAGGCAGGAGGATCATGAGTTCAAAGCCAGCGTCAGCAAAAGCGAGGCGCTAAGCAACTCAGTATGACCCCGTCTCTAAATAAAATACAAAAAAGGGCTGGGGATGTGGCTTAGTGGTCAAGTGCCCCCGAGTTCAATTCCCAGTACCAAAAAAAAGGAGAGAGACAGGATCTTGCTAAGTTGCCTAGGCTGGTCTCCAACTTACCATCTTTCTGCCTCAGCCTCCCAATTAGCTGGGATTACAGGTGTGCACTATTGTGCTGGGCAAATTATTCTTTTGAGTTATTCTTAAAATACCTTAGAAAAAAATTTCTATTCTTTTTCTAAAGAAGCTTCTGGAATGTCAATGATTAGTCAACAAAGAACTCCTGGCAAGTGTATTAGCTAATCCTTTTTTTCCATTAAGGACTCTGCAGTTTTCATTCCTAAATGCATCCTAGGATCCAACTTCCCCCTGGAGCATGTGTCCCTCTTCGAGTTATCCAGTCTATGTCTTGAATTAGAGGGAATATTGCATTCAGCTCACTCTGATTACTCTTAAATCTTCTATAAGGCTAACATTATTATTTGTGAGGAAAGCCTATGAAGTTCATCATATTAGATAAGGAGTAGTCCTCTTCTTTGCTAAGCTATACCTCAAAATATGCAGAACAAAGAGATTTTTAAAAGTGTCAGAAGAGCGATAATCTTTTAATGAAATCAATAATCATTCTATGTGGCTTCATTTATTCCTTCAAGAAAACACTCTATTGAGCTGACTATATACATATTGAGGATGCTGGGGAAACAACGATGACTTTTCAGTCCCAGCCCTATACACATAAGGTTTGGCTGAGTATAACTCTGGGGCTTCATACCCAACATGATCCCAAGGAGGCCAGAGGACAGGCAGCAGTATACTAGCTATAATGTCCTGTAAAAAGACCAACTACATCCTACTTCTTCTAAGTGTGCTTAAACAATGTCCTAATTCTGATTCACTTTAAACCAGTCTGACTCTCTGTGGACATATGCAGCATATCTGGGACTGAGAACAAGGTATCAGCAAGATTTAATTTATTCCTTTCTAAAATTTCTCCTCCCACAGTCCTCACCCACCCCAATTGGCACTGCTTGTTACTGAGCTTCACTCCCCCTCACAGAACCACAGCTCTCCATAATATGCACAGGCTGTGTGGCAAGGAGCCAGCAGGCACTTAAAATCAACAGCAATTCGCATCTGACAGCATTTCCTTGGTTCTGAACTCCAGACTGCAGCTAACTTGACAGCATTTCCTTGCTTTCGAGGCTGAAAAGGTTCTTGGTGTGTACATAGCAACAAAAGAATTTAATTAATTTGCCAAATTACTTCTGCTTTAATTGTGGGTCTGGGTAAGAATTTCTAAATGAAAAGGCTATGCTGTTGGTAAGACCTGTATAGGATGTTATTTGCAGTGTTGGGTATAGCTTTTTAATCAGTCACATTTTGTTAATTTGTAAGGCTTCCAGGAAGACAATTTACTAATAATCATTCCTTTGTGAGAACACATATATAGATAGTTCCATTAAGCTAGCTATAATGGTAGCAGCATTGTGGTAGGAAAAAGAAGAAATTTATTTGGAATGAATCTTAAGCTTTGCCAGAACTACCTCTAAATTAAAAGGTAATTGTGACCTGATATATTCTTAGATAGTGTACATGACAGAACTGCTTTACCCTAAAAGAAATCAAGACTTTTATTTATTTATTTTTTAAATATTTATTTTTTAGTTTTTGGCAGATACAACATCTTTGTTTTATGTGGTGCTGAGGATCGAACCCGGGCCGCACGCAGGCCAGGCAAGCGCGCTACCGCTTGAGCCACATCCCCAGCCCTAAATCAAGACTTTTAGTAGAAGGTCAAGGCAAGAAGATCCAGCAAAATGATCTGAGAGGCATCATTAAAAAATTAACCTCTAAAGGAAATTAGTGCAATGGTATTCTGAAGTATATACCATAAAAGAACTTTCAAGACCATCTTAGAAAGGCTGGGAATGTAGTACTGGTAGAGTATCTGCCTAGTATGCACAAGGCCCTGGGTTCAACCCCAGTAGTCCAGAAAAAACAAATAAACAAACAAAAGACTATCTCAAGCATTCATTTTTGGTAGTTGGATCAGTGCCATTCAATAGAGCTTTCTGTAATAATGGAAACGTTCTATATCCACACTGTCCAAAACCAGTAGCTACTATCCACATATGGCAATTAGAAGTGTGACTGAGGAACTCAATTTTACTTTCTAAAAATTTTTATTTAAATTCAACCAGCCACAAGCAGAGAACGAACTACTGTATTGGACATTGTAGAGTTGGAATGTGTACTCAGGAAAAAGGTATGCTGATCTATAATTTCCCTAGTTGGTTTTTTCTGACAAGTACAAAATACAGGGTGGAGCTGACCTCTCCCAGCAGGTTCCCACACTGGCAAATCCTTTCAAACCTCCAGTGTTTCTCCTTTAAGTGATTCCTCTTCTTTAACTTCTTTCTCTAATCTCCACCCCAACACAGTTCATCCCTTGGTGCCTCTATAACTTTGCTAACAGGCTCTCTCTGAAAGGCCCCTTTTTTTCTATTGCTGCCTGGTGCTAGATATTGGTAGGATCCCATAAATGTTTATGATGCTCACACTAGTCATCCTTGCTGTAAGTTCTGGTACATGCATGCACCTTGATTAACACAGCACTACTTCACTGTTGCCTCACCTTACTGGTATGCTTAGAAACTCACACTTGCTTGGAAGTTAACTTCTGCTAGGTATTACATCTGTAATCAAAGGAAAATCCTACCTATATCATAATATAATGGTCCTTTTCAAAGATTTTCAAAATAATTTTCAGCAGAATGATTTGAACCCATTTATTCAAAGTCACATCTCAAAGGGGAAATAGGCCAGAATAAAAGACAAAACTTACTACCACCCAACCAATATTCACCACTACTACAAGGTTTACCTTTGTAAGAGTCCTCGAAATGCTAATTTCTAATTAAAATAGACTTGACAGCCTACTTTAATCTCTCTGAAATGCTGCTCTTTTTAAGAAGTTTTCTAAAAGAAAAAGAATAAAGTTCTGAATAGTATGCCATACTGTGAAATCACAAGTTATTAATATACAAATAAATGTAAACGTACTCTTACATTAAACGGCGTGACTCTACTTGAAAATATAGCCATTTATCTCATGGATCAACTTATAACCACCCAGGCCTCATTCTTTACTAGTCTGGACTTGAGAATGCATTAAGATCAGTTGTGAAAATGCAGAAGTTAATCCAGCTTCCTCCTATGTGACACTGCTCAATAAATGTGCATAGCAATCACACAAAGAGAACCTAGGCTGATTCACTTGAACATTTAAGATGTGAAGGGACTGGTAAGAGACGCTGAAGGCAAGAAATCAAACGAAAATATAAGCAACTGCAACCCTTGGCAGGAAACAGCACTGCCGAAAGCATGCATTAATTCAAGGAAAGTAGTGCTTTGTTTTATAGATAAAATCTGTGACCTTATAAAACAGACAGGACCCACAATATATTCGATTTAAGTGGTGGGTTAGTACCTTTTAAAAATGCCTGCAAGCCACGAGTTCATTTATGACCGTGTAGAATTTCCCCTCTATCAAACCTCTCCCTCAGTGAATCTCTTAAGCACTTACTTTCCTATTTCTGGTTCTCGGTTCACCAGAAACAGTTTGCATTTATTTCCTAACTGTGAAACCAAGATGTGAATCCCCATCCTCACAGATGGGGAAATGAAGCAGAGGAACGAGTCACAGACGGCCAAAAATTAGAAGCTAAAACACAACTCTTAACCTCATGTTTTAAATATTATATTAGAAAAGCAAAGCAGCTTTGGAGGAGGAGACGGTTCATCTTTGTGTTTGACAGAGAAGGTAGCCTTGGAATATGTCCCAAGGTTATCTATGAACTTCATAGATTCTGGAGGCTGAAGCGTGTAACTGGGCCAGGATTACTACAGAAGAAATCACAGACCAGGGTTTTGTTTAAAAATTTAAAAGATAACCATAAAGGCAAAGGGGTGGAGAAAGAGCATTAGAATCACAGAAAAGAAATAAGGAAGGGACTATTAACTTTGCTTGAGAAATAAATCTATAAAAATGGCTAGTGTCTCTCACAGTAGAGATCTGGGAAGAGAAGCTAGGAAGATGGCTTTTTTCTGGGGGCAAGACTGGGTCTACTTTCAGTCTTTCCCCTCCTGCTCCCTGGAGGACGTGGGGGTGGGGAACAAGAATGCCGGTGGTGATCTGGACGTGAACCACCTTCCCACCTCCAGCCCTGGGAATTCCTGAAACTACTTCCAACCCAATCCTTAACAGGCTCTCTCCGGGTTCGCAACAATAACGGGGAATATAGAGGGAAAGGGTTTCCTTCTCGCCCCAGAGGCACGGGCTCCTACGGCCAGAGTTGCGGCTCCTGCTGTCCTAACGTCCCACAGGTCTCCTGCCCTTTGGCATGCGCGCTGCTTCAGTCCACTCGCCGCTTCCGCATCCCTGCTCGAGCCTCTCCCCACGCATCTCTCCCCTCACCCCACCGCGCCCGGCAGTCTCCCACGTCTACCCCACCGGTGCAGCCCCTATGCCCTGCCGGGATCCCCATCTCTCTCCTCTAGGTCCTGGGGGCTGGACCACACCAGGAATTAACTGGGGTCAACTCTACCTCCCCCGCCACCCCCGGCCCCGGCGCGCGCTCACCCAGCAGCCGCGTTCTCGAACTTGAGCGCGAGCGTCTCCTCGATGATGCGGTTGTTCACCTCCAGCAAGATCATGGCGGCGGCTGCCCCGGGCAGGGGAAGGAGAAACAAGGGCGGGTGAGGGTGGGCAAGAGAGGGAAAGACTGAGGGAGCGGCCCTGCTGCCCCCTGAGGAGGGGGGCTGGGTGGGGTAGGAGGTTGAGGAGAAGGGGAGAGGGACCGGGGTGGGGAGAAGGGGAAGACGCACAAATTGGCCCGCACACTCACTGACTGTGGAGATACCCAGTCACCTGACCGACCTGGCCCCAGAAGCCTGAACCCGCCTGCCGAGCCGCCGCCGCCACCGCTGCAGCCTCACCGACAAGCCCGGTCCCCGCCCAGCCCCCGGCTCTAGCCGGCCACTTCCGCTCTCACACCCACTTCCGCTCGCCGCCCAAACGCGCGGCCCCGCGGCGCCATTTCCGCTTCGATTCCAGCACGCGCACGCAGGCACGTAAGGGGCGTGTCTGGAAAGGTCGCGCTTGCGCGTGTGTGATGCTACCACCCTGCCTCTCCTTTCCTGAAGAACCGCCTCTCATCCAAATCTTTACTAGTGTTTTCTCCACCGAGCTGGTGTTTCCCTAAGGTTGCTTCACCATCCAGCTGCTTCTTCCTGCTTGTCCCTGAGACCCAACTCCACCTTCCGGTTCTGTCATTTCAGAGGCCCCTCAAGAAGCGCGCCTTTATCTCTCAGTGGGATTCTTTGCTTCTAGTTTGTAGGGGATGCCCCTTCCTCATCCCAGATAGTGACTATCCAGAGGCACCATCATGCATACATTTCACCAACACGTATTTAGGGGGCTCTTGCTCAGTGCTGGTGATACTGCGGTGAATGAATAGACAAGGACCTGTCCTCCTAGAGTTTGGAGTCTGAAACAATAAATTTCAATTACGCAATTGCGCATTCTCAAAGGGCAATGAGGAAAGGAATGAGAAGTCCTTTAGGTTAATAGGCTGCCTAGATGAGCTTTTCTGGATTCCTGTCATGCTTCCATTTCTGTGCCTGGGGAGCTGCCTCCGGTGCTCTGGAACATGATATTCTCGCCCTTCAGTAACTCTGCTAGGGACATCTCTTCCCACTCATATGCCTGTAGAATCTGAAGTCATCTTTGTGCTGCATCTGCACCTTCTGCCTCTGTACCTTGTTTTGCATTTTCCCTCTTGCTGGGAAAGTATAACAAACTAAGTCGAGTCCTTCTACATGCAATGAAATGATTTATTTTCTGCTTAGAGTTGGGGGCCATACAAAAAAATGAACCAAAAAATCTAGTCCTATCGTCAAGGCCCTGACAGCCTTTAAAAAAAAAAAAAAAAAATATATATATATATATATATATATATATATATATATATATATATATACATAATTTTTAGTGGGTGATGGACCTTTATTTTTTAAAATATTTTTTTAGATTTTGATGAACCTTTATTTTATTCATTTATTTATATGTGGTGCTGAGAATTGAACCCAGCCTCATACATGACAGGCAAATGCTCTACCGCTGAGCCACAACCCCGCCTCGGCCCCCGCCCCAAGCATTTTATTTATTTATTTAGTTAGTTATAGGCGGATACAGTGTCTTTATTTTACTTTATGTGGTGCTGAGGATCGAACCCAGTGCCTCACTGCATGCTAGGCCAGCGCTCTATCTCTGAGCCACAACCCCAGCCCCCAAAAGCATTTTAAAGGGAATTTTTTCCCTCCTAAGGTGCAACATATTTTTAGTTGATACTAATATACTTGATACTTCCCAACTGAGTCAAGCTTGATGTAAAGAAAGACTTCCTTAAGTATATAAAAAGGTATACTTTCTTTGATTTCCATTGATAAAAAATTAATCTAGGCGTTGACATAGACACTGAAACAGGGCAAATCTGGCTATGCTTATCAAACCTAACTTGCTTTGTCCACTTTTAGTATTTGATTTTAGTTGACTTTAAAAATCACCAGTTTTAGAGGTAAGCAATGTATTATTAGACTCCAGATGGCTTATTATAGATAACATCCCTGACAAACAGATTCTGATAGTTACAGTTGCCCAGGCCATTTTTCAGGAACTTGGAGGCAGCCTTTGTCTAGCTCAACGTGTTGATGCCATAGACCTCTTTGCTTGGGCCTGTGCAAGTGTCCAATGGGTGATCTTTCAATGTCAGGGAATCAAAAAATCCAACCTCAGATCAGACTAATGCAAACATTTTCTATTAATAGCCATGAAGTTTGATTACCTATGCATTACTTAATTTTTCCTCACCTTCAATCACATTTTCACATACTTTTTTTAATTCTATAAATTTCACAAGCCCTATTCTTAGGTGGATTTGGAGTTTGCTTGCCTGTTTCTGCACCTCATGAATAAACTCTTTTTCTCTTTTGCAGAACTCATCATTTTAGTGATTGGCATACAGTTTAATGGGCAAAACAGGCCTGATTTGGTAACATAGCCATTAACTTTTCGTATGTATTATCTCACCAAGCAAGCATCCTATTCCACGGCACAATTGTTTGGCATGAAATAATACCTTACTTGTTTAAGTTGACACTAACATTTTTTTTTTTCCCTCAGAGATGCTGTCAAAGTAACAGAAAGAAAGAAGAAAAACAGTGTGTGTGTTTCATAGAAACCTTGACCCATATCCATAGGCCCTCTCTCTCTCTCTCCCCTGCCCCAGTGAAAACAAACTTCTTTACTTAGAAACCATGGATAATTTTCAGGACATTGCAGATCCCCGTCCCCAAATTATAGGCCAACATTTTCACATTAAGTCTTTTACACTTATATAATTTGTATAAATAATGTTAATACCTCCCTGCCCACAGGTACTCTAAGACTCTATCAAAAAGCTTAGGAATAAGGGCTGGGAATGTTCTTCAGATAGAGCACTTGCCTGGCATGAGAGAGGCCCTGGGTTCAATTTCCAGCACTGCAGTAAATAAATAAAAGTCTAGCAATAACATTTCCCATATATTCAAATATCTAAGATCCACTTTTTCTCTGGAGTATTTTTCCTTTATCTTCTTCCAACTGGACTGACATCTCTGTAGACTTTCCATACTATTGTCACTCTGGGATTTTCCTTCATGCTGGTGTTGTTCACTTCCTGGATCCCATCTCTTTCTCTATCTTAGTTTACAACTCTTTCCTTGTTTTGCGTAAGCACCTCCTCAAGTAACTTCCTAAGAAAGGAATATAGGGGATATGTTAGAATCTTTGCATATTTGTAAATGTCTGAATTATATTCTGACACTTGATTTGTAATGGTGCCGGATATTCATGTTTGAAGGGAATTTCCCTTATCCTTTGGAAGATATTACTCCATTTTCTTCAAACTCCAGGGTTTTGTTATGGAAGTTCAATTCCTATTCCTATTCTTGATCCTTTATATGTTACACCTCCTGCCATCTTTGAAAGCATTAGGATTTCTCTTTAATTAATTGGTTGAAAGTTTTATAATGATATGCCTTGCTGTGACACTTTCTTATATTTATGAACTGAATACTCATTCAAAATGAAAGCTGGTCCTTCAGTTCTAGAAGAAAATTTCATTCATTACTTCATCAATGATTGTCTGACTGTCTATCTGTCTCTTTCTGTAACACCTATTATTTGGAAGTTAGTTTTTCTGGGTTAATCCTGTAATTTTCTTTCTCTCTTCTCTTTTTTATAGTACTGGGAGTTTAACCCAAGGATATTTTACCACTGAGCTATATTCCTGGCCATTTTTTATTGTTTATTTTGAGCTAGGGTCTTGCTAGGTTTATGAGGCCCTTGCTAAGTTGCTGAGGTTGGTCTCAAACGTGCAATCCTCTTGCCTCAGCCTCCTGAGCTGCTGGGGTTGCAGGTGTGCCCCACGGCTTCCTGTGATCCTTTAATTTTCTATTTTTCATTTATTTGAATTTTTTGGTTTGGTTTTTACATTATTTTATTTTTGCATGCTGGGAGTGAACCCAAAAGGACTTTACCACTGAGCTACAACCCCAGCCCTTTTTATTTTTGTTTTGAGACAGGGTCTTGCTAAATTCCCTAAGGTCTTGAACTTGTAACCCTCCTGCCACAGCCTCCTGAGTCCCTTAAATAACATCACTGTGCTTATTGGTTATTAAACCTGGGATACTTAACCACTGAGCCATATCCTCAGCCCCAAATTTTTAAAATTTTGAGATAGGGTCTTGCTATTGGTTGGGGCCTAAATTAGCTTCAGGTTTGAGGCTAGCTTCAAACTTGTGATCCTTCTGCCTCAGCCTTCAGAGTTAGTGGGATTATAAGGGTGTACCACCATGCATGGAGGGTTTTTAATTTTTTTTTGGTTCTGGAGACTTAACCCAGGAGCACTTTACCCACTGTGCTGCATTCCCAAATCCTTTTTGCTTTTTTTATTTTGAGACAGTGTCTCAGTAAGTTGGTAGAGCCTCACTAGGTTACTGAGGCTGGTCTCCAGTTTGGGATTCTCTTGCCTCAGCCTCCAGAATTACTGGGATTACAGATGGGCACTATGGTTTTTACTTTTAACTGGGGTAACACATATCTTTTGTTTTGCAGTGCAAGAGTGGAGGAGGTAAATATCATCTTAAATATCTAATTCAGTAGTGTCCATTACATTGTTATACAACCCACAAGAACTCAACACTTCTTTTTATCTTGCAAAATTGAAATTCTAAACCAATTTGTTGCTTGTTTTTCTTGTTGTTTTTCTGGTATATTTCTTTGCCGTTATCTTCAACCATTTTAAACTTCAGTTTTCTTATATTTATTTATTTATTTTTATGGGGCAGAAGATTGAACTCAGGGCCTGTGCATGCTAAGCAAGCGCTCTACCACTGATCTACACCCTAGCCTGGTGTTCTTATTTTTTTTTAGTACTGGGATTAAACCCAGGAACTTTACCATTGAGTCATATTCCCAGCTCTTTTTAAAATTTTTTATTTTTTACTCTGAGACACGGTCTTGCTAAATTGCTTAGAGCCTCGGTTACTGAGGCTGGATTTGAGCCTGCCATCCTCTGACCTCCTGAGCTGCTGGGATCACAGGCATGTGCCACCATGCATAGTTCTGATGTTCTTATTTTAACTCCCAAGAATTTTCTTTTTCTCCCCACTGACTGTCACTTTACCTATTTTCATTTTACGGGTAGGAGTATCTTCTATCTCTCTGAGGATATTGTAGTGAATTTTTTTTTTAAGTTTTCTTCTGCTCTCTGCTTTATCCCTGCTCCTTTGGGTCGTCTTGCGCTAATTTGTTTGGGTCTTTTTGTTTCATGTTAATGGCAACCTCAAAAGTGTGGCTACCTTAGCAGTCTGTTCATTTTAAGGATGAAACACTAAAAAGCTGAGGGCAGATTCTGAATGACAAGATTAGTTGATCAGCACCTGGCATCTCAAAAAGATCTGTCATCTGGGAGCCCACTGGAAAAGCAGAATCTCAGGTCCTTTGAACCTACAGATGTAATATTTATTTATTTTCATTCTGGGGATTGATCCCGGGGCCCCATGCATGCAAAACACATCTTCAACCCTGAGCTACACCCCTCTCCCTAACCTACATATTTATAAACTGCACTTGAACAGGATCACCTGATGTTTTCCATGCACAATTATATTAAAAAATTGTATTTATTCTTTTTAGTTATACATGACCGTAGAATGTATTTTGACATATAACTTCCCTTTCTTGTGGTTGTACATGATGTAGAGTTACATTGGTTATGGATTCTTATAAGAACATATGAAAGTTATGTCTGAGTCATTCTATTGTCTTTCCTATTCTCATACCCTCTCCCTTCCCTTCATTCCCCTTTGTCTAATCCAGTGACCTTCTATACTCCCCGCCCCACTGCTTACTGTGAGTTAGAATCCTCATATCAGAGAGAACATTCAGCCTCTGGTTTTTTGGGACTGGCTTATTTCACTTAGCATGATAGTCTCCAGTTCCATCCATTTACCAGCAAATGCCATAATTTCATTCTTCTTTATGGTTGAGTAATATTCCTTCATGCACATCTTTTTGAGAAAGAACTTGGGATTAAACCCAGGGCCTTATATGTTATGCCAGAGCTATACCCCAGTGCTTTTGAAAATTTTATGTTGAGACAGGGTCTTGCTAAGTTGCCAGGGCTAGACTTCAATTTGCAATATTCCTCAGCCTCCCAAGTAACTGGGATTACCAGAATGCTCCACTAAGCCTGATTCATTACATTGTGTTTTAGTAAAAAACAATTTTTTTCCCTTTTAGTTTTTTTTTTAATAAATGTCTGATTTTTTTAATCTTTTATTTTGTTTATTTATTTTTATGTGGTGCTGACGATCAAACCCAGTGCCTCATATGTGCAAGGCAAGCGCTCTGCTACTGAGCCACAACCCCAGCCCTCTTTTTATTTTTTATACTTCATTATGCTTCTGTTTAAAAATTTGTTTGGGGATATGCATTGGTAGTGCTCAACTATAATCCCTGAGGCTCTGAAGGCTGAGGCCGGAGGATTGCAAGTTCAAAGCCAGGCTCAGCAACATAGTGAGGACCTAAGCAATTTAGTGACACTCTGTCTCTAAATCTCTAGATAAAATACAAAAAAAAAAAAAAAAAAAAAAAAAAAGGCATATCTGGGTTCAATCCCCAAGTATTAAAATTTGTTTGGGTCTGGGACTGTAGCTCAGTGGTAGAGTGCTTGCCTAGTATGTGCAAGGCCCTGGGTTTGATCCCTAGCATTGAAAAACAAATTCCTCAAATATTTTACTTCCCAATTTTCTTCTTTTGTCAATATAAAGATCTTTAAAAGACTAAAATCTTTAGCTAAAGAATTTAAAATCAGAGCTAGGAAATCTCAGTGGTAGAGCACTTGCCTAGCATGCCCATGGTCCTTGGATTCATTCCAAGGCCTTGGGTTCAATTTCTAGTACTGCCAAAAAAAATTTTTTTTTTTTTTTAAAAGCAGATGATATAAAAACTGAAAACTAATTTTTTCATATTCTTGGCTTTTAAAATTTTATTGTATAATATTATAACATCATTTGGTTTTGTTGGATTTTAAGTTTCATGCTATATGGTATTACAGTCATGTTTTGTTAAGCATTTGGTTCCCGCATGCAGAGAATGCCTATGGTATTACTTACAATAGTATGTCTTTTACTTCATTAGGAAATCCATGAATAGCAGCACATTCTGTTTTGAAAAGTTCTGGATTCACAGGCTTTGCTCTAGGGTGCACAAATAATGTGCCAGACATCAAATGTCAGTATTGGGAGTTCTCTCCAGAAAACTGTTCGGGGCTCATAAACTTGGCTGTGATTGTTCCCAGAGTACTGAACAAGAGAGAATGCTTTGAGTCCCAGCCAACTTCTACTGATTCCTATTATCAGCCTTCTGTCTTCCCCTCCCCATGCCCCAACTGCCTTCTATCAGGCTACAGCCATAGAAAATAAATCTCTAGTGGTGAAGGTGGAGGAAGGGTGTGGGTGGAATGGGTGGGGTAGGAAATGGCATAGTCATTGATTGCTTGGTGACCTAGAACTCCAAAGGCACTTTATACAGATTTTTCAATCAGTCCTCCCATTTTATTTATCTTGCTTTTGTTTATTTAAACTTGTGACTAATAGAGCCAATATCTCTGTAGCCACCACCAAGCTTTTTTGAAACTTAATGTTTTTTTTTTTTAATTTTTATTTTTAATTGTCGATAGACCTTTATTTATTTATTTATATGCGGTGCTGAGAACTGAACCCAGTGCATCACACATGCCAGGCAAGTGCGCTACTGCTGAACCACAGCCCCAGCCCAAAATGTAATGCTTTATATAAAATTGAGTAAGGTCCTTTGAAAAGTGAAATTCAGTTGACATCTCCTGTGAATCTCCTACAATTATGTTCTCTTCTCTGCCTCCTTTCTTATTTCTGAAAATATAACCATCACCTGGCATTTGGTATTTTTCTAATGAATGCTTTTAAACTTTTAATACATATACAAGTTCACAAGGAATGTATAGTTTATTTTTCATATAAGGAGGGAAGAGAAACCCTACATATTATGGGAGTGTAGATTGGTACAACTCCTTTGGAGAGCAATTTGGCAACATCTGGCCAAGTTGAAGATGCCCTTTGGCCCCTATCTCAGCAGCCATATTGCTAAGGGGCCAACCCAGTTTCAGTCCCTACGGGGCAGGCCTGAAGTGAGTTAAAAATAATTTTTTTTTCTTAGAATAGGTCTTTATTTTATTTATTTATACATGGCGCTGAGAATTGAACCCAGTGCCTCATACATGCCAGGCAAGTGTGCTATCGCTGAGCCACAGTCCCAGCCCAGCTGAAGTGAATTTTTGATGGAGAAGTTTTAAAGAAATAAAACTGACCTTTTTTATCCTTTCCTTTTTTTTTTTTTTGCTTCTGATGTTTAAGGAAATCTGTCAGACCCCTTCACTGACTGCAGAGATAATAAAAGAGAGACTCCAGTGATTATACATGACAAGGAGTAGTCCTTGCAAAAATAGTTGGGAAAAGATCCAAATATGGTTGTAGCCTTCACTAAGCAGTAGCAATCTTTGAGGCAGGATGGAGGGAGAAAATCTGGTTTCTAGAGTTGCAATTTTAACGTTCAAAATATTCAGTCCTCATAAAAAAATTATAAAGCATACAAAGAACTAAGAAAATGTGGTTCTTTTTCAAAAAAGCAGGGGAAATTGATAGAAACTATCCCAGAGGAAGCCTAGATATTATACTTACAGAAAAAGACTTAAATTAACTGCCTTAGACATGCTGAAGGAAAAATAAATAAATTGTGGACACATAGAGAAATAGTTAAGGAAAATCAGGTGAATAATGTATGAAAAAGCATAGAATCTGAATGAAATAATAGAAACAATAAAAGGAACCAAATAGAAATTTTTGGAGCTGAAAAGTATAACTGAAATAAAAATTCATGAGAGGTGTTCAACTGCAGATTTGAGTAGGCAGAAGAAAGAATCAATAAATTTGAAGATAGGGCAATTAAAATTACCCAGCTTGAGGAGCAGAAAGAATAGAATAAAGAAAAATGAATAGAGCCTATTGGACGTATGGAGTGCAGGTAGACACACCAAAATATACATATAGAAGTTATAGATAGAGAAGAAAGAAAGAAAGATTTGAACAAACAATGGCTACAAACTTCCCAAATTTGATGAAAGACATGAATATACATATACTATATGCTCAAAAAAGTAGAACAAATCTAGAGAGTCACACTAAGACATAGTCAAAATGTTGAAAGATGAAGACAAAAAACAAATCTTGAAAGTACAAAAGAAAATGGATTTGCCAGGTACAGGGATCCTCAACAAGATTAACAGCTCATTTCTCATCATAGATATTTCTACTTCTCTTATGGAGGCAAAGGTAGTTGAATGATGATGTAAAAGTGCCAAAAGAAAAAACTTCAACCAGAAATACTACATACAGCAAAATGTATAAATAAAAATAAGTGAAGTCCTTCCCAGATAAAGACACTAGATAGCAACTTGAAGCCACATGAAGAAATGTGGTCACTGATAAAGGTAACTACATAGGTGAACATAAAAATTAGTGTTACTCTATTTTTAATATAACTCCTACCTTTATTTCTTATATGATTTAAAAGCCAAATACACAAAACAATAATTATAAATCTATGTTATGGGCATGTACTATATAAAGATGTTGTTTGTGACAATACCATCAGAAAGGGAGGATGGGGCTGGATAGGTGCAGAACTAATATATGTTATTGAAGTTAGCTAATACCAATTCAAACAAAATCTTTATGAGTTTAGGGTATCAATTGTAATCTGCATAGCAGCCATTAAGAAAATAAGTTAAAATATACATGGGAAGGAAAATGGAAAAGGAATCAAAATTGTACTGAAAACAAACCAAACACAAAATAAGACAATATGGGAGGAAAAGGAGAACAAGAGAAGATAGGAGACATAGAAAACACAAGGCACAATCATAGGCATAATCAGGGATCACTTAACAGTTATCATTTTACAAATACATGGATTAAAATCCCAAATTAATTAAAGCCAGAGATGGGCAAAATGAATAAAAAATTATTCAACAATGTACTCTTTTTAAAAATATTCTTTTTAGTTGTAGATGGACATCATATCTTTATTTTTATTTATTTATTTTTTTATGTGATGCTGAGGATTGAACCCAGGGCCTCACGCATGCAAGGCAAGCCCTCTACCACTGAGCCCACCAACTATATACTCTTATAAGAGACTACTTTTAGCTCAAAAGATACAAATACATTAGGCCTGGTGGTTGATGCCCATAATCCCAGCTTCTAGGGAGATTGAGGCAAGAGGACCACATGTAACTTCAGCAACTTAGTGAGACCTTGTCTCAAAATAAAAAATAAAAAGAGATATGGATATAGCTTCATGATAAAGTACCCCTGGGTTCAATTCCCAGTACTGCAAAAGAAAAAAGAAAGATACAAATAGATTGGAAATAAAAAAGATATTCAAGCAAATAATAACCAAAAGAGAGCTGAAGTGGGCTATCCTAGCAGCAGAAAAATCCATTTTAAGTAAAAAATCATCATAAAAGAAAAAGAAAAGACATTATATATTGATAAAAGGAAAATAATTCTAAACAAAAACATACCAAACAATAGAATCTAAAAATACATAAAGCAAATATTAACAGAATTAAAGGACAAAATAGACAATTCTATAATAACAGTTGGTGACTTTAATATCTCACTTTCAATAATCAACTTAATAATCTTGGCATGGTGATGCCTGCCTGTAAGGTCAACACCTTGGGAGGCTGAGGCAAGAGGATCACTTGAGCCCAGGAATTCAAGATCAGCCTGGTTGAACCCCATTTCAAACAAACAAACAACACAAAAAAATTTGAATATCTAAAAACAGATAAGGAAATAGGTGACCTGAAGAACACTATAAATTAACTAGACCTAACAGAATATTCTACCCAACAACAGCAAAATATACATTCTTCTTAAGTGTTTATGGATTATTCTCCAGCATAGACTATATGTTAGGCCATGGAACAATTCTCAATCAATTAAACAGTACTCAAACTTTCCATGTCTTCTTCCATCTGAAGACACTCTTCCATCCCCTCTGACCTTCTACCTTTTCCCACCATGGGGGGAAGCTTTGAGAAAGTGCCATCTACAGAACAGGTCCATGGCTGACACCAAATCTCCTGGTACCATGAATTTTGACTTTCCAGCTTCCAGAATTATGATAAATAAAATTCTACTGTTTATTAAATACACAGTCTAATGCATTTTGTTATAGCAGAAGAAATGAATTAAGGCAGAAGGGAACTTCCTTGACATGATAAAGTCATGAAAAAAACCCACTTTTATGGTTTGGATCGGAAATGTCCTCAAAGGCTCCTGTGCTGAAGGCTTGGTCCCCAGTGCAGCTAGGCTCAGGGGTGGGGCTTTTGGAAAGTGATTGGATCATGTGGCTCTGACCTAATCGATGTACTAATCCGTTGATGGGTTCATAGCTGATGGTATTATTGGGAGGTCCTGGAAATTTAGGAGATGAGGCTTAATCAGCAGAACTAGGTGGGGGGAATATGCTTTGTCCTTGGCCTCTCTCTCTCTTTCTCCTTCCCAGCTGCTATGAGGGAACAGTTGTGCTCCACCATGCACTCCCCACCATGATGTTCTGTCACCATAAGCCTACAGGGATGGGTCAGATGACTGATTATGGACTGAAACCTCAAACAGTAAGCCAAAATAAATCTTTGCTTCTTTAAGTTGATTTTCTCAGGTATTTTGTCACAGTGACAAAAAGCTTACTAACACATCCATAAGACATCATTCTCAGGGTGAAATTCTGAAAGCTTTCCCTCTAGGGTAAGGAACAAGACATAGACATTTGTTTTCACCAGTGCTATTTGACTTTATACAGCAAGTTTTAGTCAGAGAAATTAAGTAAGGAAAGTATATTAAAGACACTCACAATGGAAAAAAGTAAAACTATATTAGCAAATGACATGATTCTACATGAAGAAAATCCCACTGAACTAATAAAAAAAACTCACTAGAATTCATAAATGAATTCAGCAAAATTGAAGGGTATAAGGTCAACATGTAAGAATCAGTGTGCTTCTTTACACCAGCAATGAAAAATCTGATACGGAAATTAAGAAAGTAATTCATGCTGGGCACAGTGGCTCATGCCTATAATCCCAGTGGTTTGGGAGGCTGAGGCAGGAGGATAGCAAGTTCAAAGCTGGCCTCAGCAACTTATCGAGGTCCTAAACAACTTAGAGAGAACCTGTCTCAAAATAAAAATAAATAAATAAATAAATAAATAAATAAAACAGGGCTGGGGATGTGACTCAGTGGTTGAGCATCCCTTGGTTCAATTCCCGGTACCAAAAAAAAAAAAAATTGCCATTTATAATAACATTCAAAAGAAGAAATTATCTAGGGATAAATTTAGCCAAAGAATGGAGAAACCCCCTTCTAAAAACCATAAAACACTAATAAAAGGAATTTTCAAAGACCTAAATCAATGGAAAAATATTTAATGTTTATGGATTGGGAGAGTTAATACTGTTAAGATGTCAATATTCCCCAAGCAATGTATAGATTCCATGTAATTTTTACTAATTCTCATGGCTTTTTTTTTGTTTGTGCATAAGACCTTTGAATAGCCAAAATCATGTTGAAAAATAGAACCAAAATGGAAGACGCACTTCCTGATTTCCAAATTTACCACAAAGTAACAGAAATTAAAACATTGTGGTTTTT
Organism: Marmota flaviventris; assembly: GCF_047511675.1. Lineage (NCBI taxonomy): Eukaryota > Metazoa > Chordata > Mammalia > Rodentia > Sciuridae > Marmota > Marmota flaviventris. Next base: position 18,817,036 of record NC_092508.1, read on the forward strand.
GCATAAAGATAGACATATATAGATCAATGAAATAGAATTAGCCTTATGCAAGTGAAGCAAGCACTCTACCTACTGAGCTATATCCCTAGCCTATCCCCGGCCTTTTTAATATTTTATTTAAAGACAAGGTCTGACTGAGTTGCTTAGGACCTTGCTTTTGCTGAGTCTCGCTTTGGACTCGAAATCCTCCTGCCTCAGCCTCCTGAGCCACTAGGATTACAGTACACACCTGTAATGAGTGGGAGGCTCTCATTGGAATCAAAGACTTGTAACCAGTGAAAAATCATGTGAGTGTGTGTTTTTCAGGAGTGATGGTGTGTCAAGACGGAATCTATTTTTTCAAGTGTGAAATAAAGGTAGAATGCCTCCTTAATTCATACTCGGTCAATGACTTAAATATAAAAGATAAAATTACAAAACTATCAGAAAAAAACATAGGACTAAATCTTTTTTAAAAAAATATTTTTTAGTTGTATATGGATATTTATTTATTATTTATACTTGGTGTTGAGATTCAAACCCAGGGCCTCACACATGCCAGGCAAGTGCGCTACCACTGCACCACAAGTCCAGCCCTGTAAATCTTCATGACCTCATATTTGGCCCTAAAAACACAGCAATATAAGAAATAAAAGGTCTGGGGATGTGGCTCGGTGGTAGAGCAATTGCCTTGGTTTGATTTCAAACCACAAAAAAAAAAAAAAAGAAAGGAAAAGATAACTTATTCTTCATCAAAATCAAAATTTTTTTTTAATATTTATTTATTTTTTTTAGTTTTCGGCGGACACAACATCTTTGAACCGGGCCACACACATGCCAGGCGAGCGCGCTACCGCCTGAGCCACCTCCCTAGCCCAACATTGAAAATTTGTGATTGGCATATACAAACTGTTCCTCTAAACCTGAGTCAGCCAAGTGCCGTGAAGTATGGTGAGCTGAAAATATGAACTTGAATAATGCAATAAGGTGTGTTTACAGGAAATAAGAGATTTGTTTATTTGTTGTTTAAACTTTAAGTAGTTGAATGGACCTTCTAAGAGGTTATCTCCTTTGGGAAATCACATGTATCAAACCTCTTTTTTTTGGCATAAAAAGAGAAGCATGTCACTTTTTATTAATAGACAACCAATTTCTTCCCAAGTTTACTGAAACATCGTAGAGTTGAAGGAATGCCAAATTATTGGCTGGGGTGCTCTGTGTCTTGGCCCGATTCTGATATATGGGGCAGAAAGAGATGGGCTGTTCAGCTTGTCTGGGTGGGAGTTGGTGCCAGCTTGCTCAGGTGAAATGGTAGAAATGGAGAAAAGCCAATATTTTCAAGAATTATTTCAGCAAAATGAACCCAAAATTCTTGTAATGGTTGGCTGGGTGCCGCACTAGTTTTCCATGCTGAGTAACAAATGACCACAAACTCAGTAACCTCAAAGAACACCTGTGTACTCTCTCGCAGGGTCTCTGCCTCAGGAGTCCAGCACAGCTCGGCTGGTCCTCTGTTCAGGCTGTCACCTGGCTTCAGGCCAGGTGTGACTGAGGATGTGGGCTCCTCAGAGTCTCATCTTTCCAGTAGCTTGGAAAGGTGTATTTACAAGCTTCCTTTTAAGCTTGTAATGTCTACGATGTTTCAGTGAACATGGGAAGAAATTGCTTGTCTATTAATAAAAAATGACATGCCTCTCTTTTTATGCCAAAAAAAGAGGCTTGATACATGTGATTTCCCAAAGCAGATAACCTCTCGGCAGGCCCATTTAACTACTTGAAGTTGAGGTAGCTGGCAAGATTCACCTCCTGAAACTGTGGTACTGCATTTCCTTTCTGGCTGTCAGAGGCCTTCCATGGTCCCTAGACAAACGGGCCATCATACTTCTTCAAAGCCAGCTACAGACTCTCTATCACTCCAGCCTGCTGAGATGAAGACTGTATTATATAACATAATGGAATCGTGGGGTGGCACTCTGTCACTCTTGGCACCTGGTGGGATCTTCATGAGGGCTGACTGACAGCTATCACCTGGGTTGTACGTATTCTAATGTTTAGAAGCAAGTCACAGGGGAGGAAATGGAATTGTACCAAGGCATGATTCATTGAAGGTGTGTGTGTGTGTGTGTGTGTGCACGCGCGTGTGCTTGTGGGTCACTTTAAGTTGTGTCTTCCATTGATTATATAAGAGAAAATAAAGTGCCAGCTATGATGTTCAGGTCTTTGGCTTGAGCAGGTAGGTGGGAATTAATTGAGGTGTTCATTGAACACAGAACAGCGTGTTGGTTGAGGGAGGATTTTGAACTCAGCTGTTGACATGATAAGTTCAGCTGCTCAGGGGCGTGAACCATGTCTGTTATGTTCTTTACTCCAAATCCAAGGCCAACTGTAGTTCCCGACACACAGTAGGTTCCCGAATAAATGCATGAGTGAGATCTGTGAGACATCCAAGCAGAGATATTGACGAGGCCTGAGTCTCCTGGAGACTTGTTACAAGGTCTCCATGGATGGCCCATTCTCAGAAGTCACTGGGATTGTACAGTGGTCACCACCCTCTCTTGGATGAGATGGCCTAGGAAGGGGGCAGGTGGGGGAGACCAAGCAGAGGAGGACTGAGTACCAGGAGCTCCAACACGGAGAAGTTAGTCCAGAGAGGACACACTGGTCAAGGGTACCAAGAAGTATAGACGCAACAGGGTGAAGACCCTGAGAACAAGTTCAGACAGGACTGAGGAAGGGCCAGGGAGAACTGGTTTCAGCAGTCAATTCCACGGGTGGGAAGTGGACAGGAGGGGAGGAATGGAGGGCTAGTGGTGATTCTTTCTAGAACTCTAGTGTAGGGTGGGAGGGGCTGAGTGGTAGCTGGAGAAAGTGGGCTCTCCCAGTCGATATCACCCAAGTTCAAAGGCCCCGAGAGGGCACCTGAGACAGGTGCCGGGGCACGCAGGACTCGGGCTGGGGTCTTGGTCCTGCTTTTATATGGCTTTCTCTGTCATTTTTTAAATTATAATCAAGCAAATGCATTTCTTTAAGAATGGCTAAAAATCATCACTGTTGGGGAATATTCTTGGCTGTCTCTTTTCTTCTTTCTCCTTTCCTCTCCCCTTCTCCCTCAATTCTGTCCAAGATTTCCTTCCTTCCTTCTCTGTCTCCTTCTCTTTCTTTTAGTACCCAGGAGACTTGAGCAATTTTTATTGTTGACAAGCAGACTGCAGGCCAGAGGGAAAGGCTGAAGATTCAAAAAACAGGAGAGTTAAAAGTGTAAGGCTTTGGAAGTACAGAAATAGGACAAAATAAAATGTTGCTTGATTCCTACTAATTGAGATCTTTTTTGAGAATAAAGTTAATCCGAAATATAGAAAAACACATGGAAAACAAACAAACAACAACAACAACAAAGTGTAAGGCTTCTGAGAAAAAGGAGGAATGGACTCCAGGACACAGGTACTGGGACTGGGTTGCGTTGACTGAGGGACAGCAACCCCTTTGTGGTGGGAGTAAAGGAGGAAGGTGTGTGTGTGTGTGGAGTGCCCAGGGATGGGACTGGCTGGGAGCGGGGAAGTAAAGGGTTCCAGAGCTCCAATTCAATTGTCTTTTGTGTCCACTTGTTATTGGAGGTATCACTCTGTACACACTAATATTTGTTGAATGGAAGAGTACATGAATAAATACTTTACAGTGCCGCAGTTCGGCTGCAGCAAAATAACCGGGGGGTGACGAGCAACTTGCATAGATTGATACAGCAGGAGTGGGAGCCGTTTATTGTAGGACAGGAGTGGTATATATACATTCCACACAGCTTATCCTAATTAACATAAACTAGATACAGCAGTCAACCAATAAGGAATCTGCACACTTAATGGCTCGCTGGCGTTACTTCGCAAACCACTCCCTCTGGCAAAATGCCAGGCGCCATCCTGACTTGTTTACAGACCCTAACATTACAGGACAATATAAAGAACACATTTCTTCCTTCATTTTTCCACATGAGATCCTTATTGACTTTTGTTATCACACAAGTAAAACGACCTCCTTGTCAAAAGTTTGATATAGAAAATTCCCTTGAAATTCCAGCCCAGAGAGATAAGTGTTAATGGTAAGTGTTGACTTTGTCAGCGGATTATACAGCAAACAGAGAGGGATCACGTTTACATGGAATTGTGGGGACTGCTTTTCCCAGAGTTCCCGGAAGTCTTTTCATTGTGTCCACACGTGCAGATGGGGCTGGGGGTGTAGCTTAGTGGTAGAGCCCTTAGTTAGCATTCCCCTAGACCCTGGGTTCCATTCCCACACTAAAAAAAAAATATGTGTAAAGCTCTTCCTTATTTTTCATAACCCCTGCCTGATCTCTGTAACAACTTGACCTTGATAAATTTATTGAACAAAACCCCTACCGATGGGCACTTAGGTTGTTTCTAACTTTTCAATACAATGGCTGTTCTTGATCATTCCACTTTTGCATATGATGCCTTTATTTTCTCAAATTCCTAGGTGAGTGAAACATGTTTGCTCATTTAAAATTTTGATACTTATCTTCCAAATTGCCCACTAGAAAGCTGTGCCAATCTATGTTTCCATCAACAGAATGTGAGGGCACCTACTTCCACACACCCTTGCCGACAAGTGGTTATTAAATATCTTTTTAATCCTGTCCATCTAAAAGAAAAATGATAATTCATTGTAATTCTCTGTAGCTGTTAGTAAAGTTGAATATCTTGAATATGAATTTTGTCCACTTGCAGGTCTTCTTTTCTGCAATGCTTCTTTGTGCATTTTACTTACTTTGCTACTGGGCTTAGCGTTTTCTCATTTATAGAGCTGGGTGTGATGGCACACACCTGTAATCCCAGAGACTTGGGAGGCTGAGACAGGGGGATTGAAAGTTTAAGGCCATCCGCTGCAACTTAGTGAGACTCTAAGCAACTTAGTGAGACTCTGTCTCAACATAAAAAATAGAAAAAGGGCTGGGGATGTAGCTCAGGGGTTAAGCCCCCAGTACCAAATTTTTTTTCTCATTTATTTCAAAATCACCCATAATTTAATAATGTCACTGTTTATCGTATTGTAAGTGTTTCTTCAATTTTTTTATTTGCCTAAAAGACAATAAACATAGACATACTTAAAAGACATACTTAAAACTATGCTGTTGGGTGTCTATGCTGTTGGTTAGAGATATCACAGTTTCGTGTCAAATTTGTCAGCCTTTTCCTTTCTTTATGGTGCTTGTCATTGGCATAGGACTAAGAAAGCCGATTTCACATCAAGATTATAAGAAACTTCCTTCTGTGATTTCTCTGTTACTTTGTGGTTCAGTCTTTTTCTTTAAAATTGCATTTTCTGCTTACTTAATTTTTTTCTTTTGGTAGTGGGGATTGAACTCAGGGGGAATTTACCACTGAACTGCAGTCCCAGCCCTTTTTATTTTTTATTTTGAGACCATGTTGCTTGCTGTGGTTGGCCTGGAACTTTCCATCCTCCTGCTCCAGCTTCCTGAGTTGGTGGGATCACAGGCGTGCGCGACCACACCCCACTGACATCTTAGTTTTGAAACAAGACCACTCACTATTACTACTCCTAATCCCGTTTAAGTCTCATGATTAAGCAGACCTGCCAATCATCTCCGTCTCCCTAGAAGAGTGGATGGTGCTATGTGCCATGTGGCTCAGGGAAAGACCTTGATCCATTACTTCCATCCTGAGAATTTAGAACAACGGTCCCAGAGATAGAGACAGAACTGGTTTTGCTATTGCAAAGTGAGCCACTGGTCAAAATGAGGTGGTTATATGTGGTTCGTGACAAAGCTGTTCTAATCATTATTTTAACATGTGTTAGAATAAATAAAACACCAGGAAAGTAGGTGAAAAAGAAGATGAAAATAGGTATTCAAGAACATTGTTAGTGAGCTTCCATTACTGTAACAAAATGCCTGAGAAAGTTAACTTCCAATGTGAAAAGACTTGTTTTGGCTCACGGTTTTAGAGATTCCAGTTTGTGGCTGAATGACCCTGTTGCTTTGGACCTGATAAGGCACCATGGCAAGAGCCTGTGGCCGAGCAGTCACTTACCTCCTCGGCCCTGAAGCAAAGAGGAAGAGGAAGCACAACCCAATGATGAAAGGATCTCCCGCTGGGTCCCCTCTAAGGTTCCACCACCTCCCAATAGTGTCGCCCTGGGGACCAAGCCTCTAAGGCACAGGCCTTTGGGGACACTTATTTGAACCAAAGCATTTATTGTACTTGAGGAGACATGGTTAACATGCTAAAGATGGTTTGAGGATGATTAGAGTTTGGAAAACCCCAAATTAGATGAAAGAATTATCAGTGAAGACGGCCCTCAGATGTAAGTAACCAGAACCCAACTCACAGTAGCTTAAAAACACAGGAGTGAGTTTTTTTTTTTTTTCCCCTGACTGATCTCTTCATGACTCTTTTGCCCTTTTCCTCATGGTTCCATGGTGGTTGCTGTGGCTCTAGCAATCACCACTGAAAAGAAGAATAAGGAAGAGGTGGTTCCAAGCAATGACTTTCTTTTTTTTTTTGTTAGGAAAAAGGAAGAGCTTTCCTAGAGTTCCCAGCAGTCTTCTTTTAAAAATACCTTTATTTAATTTATTTTTATGTGGTGCTAGGCAAGTGCTCTACCACTGAGCCACAACCCCAGCCCCCCAGCAGTCTTCTTAAGACTCATTGGCCAGAACTAATAGACATGTGCAGCACTAGGTGTAAAGGATGCTGGGAAAGTGGGCAATAGTTCACCATAATTGGCTTGGGCCATCTTTATCCCACTGAGGTCCTATTAGTGAGGATGGAAGAGGAAGGGGTAGTGGATAAACTGCTGTGTCTGCCACGTGGAAATGTGTGGACCCGCAGGGAGAAGCATGGATGGGAGACCATATGGCCCCAAGTGAATGTCACAGTGGGAGTCGCGTCAGACATCCGGCTCCCATCCGCAGGGACGACTGTACTCTAGTGCCTGTTTTCGCAGGGTGGTGGAATCGCCTGTATCATTCCACCAGCTCTCCTTTGACTTGAGCCCGTGAGACTGGGTTCTGCTCTTTATAACCCGGGCAGAGTCTTGGACTCATCTTGAAGTTGGCTTTCTCATTGCTTTTATTAGTATCCTTGATTTACAAAAGGGAGATAGAGGCTCCCAGAGGTCCAGGCAGTGGCCCCAAGTTAATTGACTGTGACCTTGGTTTTCTCATAGCTGGTGTGTGCTTCGTGCTGTCTTTAAAAGGGAAGTGTTTGTTCCTTAAATAGCACCAAGAGGACAAAGGAATAAATACAAGAGAGATTGAATTTCCTCTGGGGCCTGTCAATGTCGCCTATTGGCTCTGTCCCTGGATTAAGTCAGAGGGCAGGAGGCAGCTTGTCTCTGTCTCTGGCATCTGGGGTTTGGAGATCTGGGGAATGTTTAGTTTTCTGCTATTTGTCTATTTCCAGACTTTATGATCTAATTTATTGTCCTGACTTAAATAACTTAATATGGTTGGAAGATGGGCGACATTCAAGTCACAGATGTGTGTGAGAAGCAGGAGAGAAAACGAGTACGTTTGGGAGCCGTGGCCCTCTGCCCTTCCCAGGCCAGAGTCTCCTTCAATGAACTCAGCCACCCATGGTTTTACCACCACCCAGACAGGGCTGGCCCTCGGCTCTGTGAGAGCCACTGTTCAGATGACCTCCTGGTTGAGCAGAAGTCACTGTCCCCTCCCCCTGACTGTCTCTCCTGTGTTGCCCTCTTGGTGAGTGGTCCAGCCATTCGGCAGGCCTGCTCCCCTGGGCCTGCCAGCCTCTCACCACATGATGCAGATCCTTCCCCCAGTCACACCTGTCACATGCCCCCTCCGCTCTCCCCGAATGCCGAAGGCTGTAGCTCAGGCCAGAGGGCAGGGGCTGCAATCTTGTGCTTGCAGGGCTCCTCAGTTCTGGAAAACAGGCTGCTCTTGGATCACAGAGCTCCCAGGCCCTTCTCACCACAGGTCTGGGATCTGAAGTGCCCCTGGCAGTTCACCTGAGCTGTAGACAGCACTGGTCCCTTACTGGCCTCCCTGCCTCAGGTCTTCTGTCAATCCCGCCCCTCTCTGCTGTAGAAGTATTCCTAAAATGTGCCAGGGGCTTTTGATCAGCTACACAAAGCCCAAATTCTGTAGCATGGCCAATAGGGTGTGATTTGGTTCCTCCCTCCCTCTCCAGTGCATCTGCTTTCCTTGGTTTTCATAATTCAAGTCTGTTACCAGTGAGGAGCCCGTTGTTCTTTCATTGCTCATAACTTTTCACGTGCTGTTCTTTCTGACTAGAGAACCCTCCTTCTCCAGGTCTACATGGGAAGCTCCTATCCACCCTGCAAGACCCAACTCCAGTGTTCCCCTTGTTTGGGGGCTTTCCTTGCTGCCCTGTAGAGAGCATATGTTTATTATTGCAGTTGCTCCATTGGCTTCTCTGTGGCAGGGACTCTGCTCAGTTCAGAGATGCGTATAGTATTCGTCATAGTAGGTGCTCATTAAGCATGATGGTTAAAGATAGCTTTTCTTAAGCGAGAGGAAATTGAATGAAAATAAATAGGGCAATTTCCAGGAACATGAGTTCCTAACCTTTCCCTGAGTCTGAACTTTAGAGCTTCCCGCCCCACTTTCTTTTGTGATATTAAGGATTGAACTCAGGGCCTCATGCCTGCTAAGCACATGCTCTACCACTGAGCTATATTCCCAGCCAATCTCAAGTTTTTCACTGTAAAAATCAGTCATCATTTTATCTGTTTACATATACAAAGCCAATCAATTAAATTGTGTAATAATAGCACCATTGCCTGGTCCCCACTCTGTGCCAGGAACTTTGCATTCACCATATTACTTCAAGCAGATGAGAAAACCGAGGCTCAGAGGTGAATCCATTTGTGCAAGGTCACAAAGCGGGTAAGCAGTGGGATCAGGACTGGGATATTATGATGTACTTATTTTGGTTTTCATCCATAGTTCAGGGCCCTGCACTCCTTCCCCTAGGCAGGCTGTACAGACTGCTCTTCCCCATGGTGGGTCATGGGGTCATCTTCCCCTGCCTTTTTGTCCTGGAGCTGGCCATAATGAAATTCTCTGACCTGCCTTTCAGATAGCAGGTCATAAGACCTGCTCATCCCAGAGGCCCTGCCCCACAGCCTGGAGGGAGGAATGTTGCAGAGGAGGTCAAGATGAATCTGAACAGACAGGCCCAGCTGGGTCCCCACCTGTCTGTAAGCCATCAGCCTGTGCAATAAAGTCTCCATAAACATCCCAAAGGATGAAGCTCGGAGTTTCCGGATGGTGGAACACATGGAAGTTTCTGGAAAGGGCATGGAAGCTCTCCACTCCTCCCCCATACTTTATGCATTTCTCTCTCTTTTTCCTGAGGTGCAAGGGTTTCAACCAGGGCCCTTCACTTAAGAGTATCCCTGAGTTCTACAAGTTGCTCAAGAAAATTAATCAAGCCCAGGGAGGGGGTTGTATGATCCCTGACGTACAGCCAGTCTTTCGGAAATATAGGTAAAGACCTGAAGCTTGTGATTGGGATTCAAAGTGTGTGTGTGTGTGTGTGTGTGTGTGTGTGTGGTGGGTCAGGGGCAGAGCTGGTGACTGAGCCCTCAACCTGTGGGATCCAATGTTGTCTCCAGGTAGACAGTGTCAGAACTGAACTGGAGTAGAGGTAGTGGGGACGACTGTTTGCTTGCTCTCTGACAGGGAGAAACCCTCACACATCTGGTCCGAGCAATAATCTGTGCAGTAAGAGAAACAGTCTGAGTTTGAGTTTGGGTCCCCACCCCGCCATGTACAATGTCATCCTACTTCTTCCAGAGATTCAGTTGAAAATTGTTAGGACATGTAGTACATGTCTAGGATAAAGACATCCTGCTCTAAGGTGTGCAAGTATTCTACCAACTGAAGTATATCCCCAGCTCTACAAATCTTCTTCTTTTTTTCTTTTTTGTACCAGGGATTGAACCCAGAGGTGCTTAACCGCTGAGCCACATCCCTTTTTATTTTTTTATTTTGAGACATGGTCTGGCCAAGTTGCTTAGGGCCTCATTAAATTGCTGCAGCTAGCTTTGAACATGAAATCCTCCTGCCTCAGCCTCCTGAATTCCTGGGATTACAGGCCTGTGTCACCATGCCTACCAGCCCTGCACATCTTAAATGTATTGTCACAAGGTTTTGCCAAACATATGATCCTGTACAATCCCAACCTCCATAAATTCAGAAAACATTACCATCTTTCCTAAAAATCACTTCGTCCACCCCTCTTATCTGTAGCCAATGTAGGTTCAATGTAAACAGCTTATGTTTTCATTTCCCAAATTTCTGTTATAAGAAAACTCTTAGCTGCAGCCAAGTGAGCATTTCCCCAAACTGCTATCTAACCTTGCTTCTGGAAATTGCAGGAACTTGTCCCAGGACCTACTCCTCTTTCTGGCTAGTGTTCTATGATGGCTCAAAAACCACCCCTCACTTTTTTGCAGCTCTGGGGATGGAACCCCCAGCCCTCAGTAACCGCCTTCATTTCAGAGATGCCTCTGTCTGTAGAGTCTGGGTTTAACACTGGCTTCCCCTTACCTCCCTCTCTGCCCTGTCTGCCCTTGTTGTCTCTGAATACGATGCCAAAGCTGCACAAAGTGCCTCTCCACCTTCCTAGGCACTAAAGGAACTTAGCCTGTAGGTTTTAATTTTACCCTGGCAGTGATTCTTGACACCCACTGAATGGCCCTGAGGTCGTCATCCCCTTTATCTTTCACTTAAAATAAGACTTTGGGCTGGGGATGTAGCTCAGTGGTGATGCAAGTGCTTAGCATGCTCAAGGTCCTGGGTTTAAGCCCCAGCACCACATTAAAACATATAAGACTTTTGATGTGTACTTTAATGTCATATATCCAGCCTCCTGCTGGAATGGCTTCTTCCAATCCTGACGCCACAGTCCTGATTCAGCCTGCAGATGAATTTCTTTGACTTCAAGGGATTATGTCTTTGTGCATTAATTTTTTTTTTTTTTTGGTACTGAGAATTAAAGCCAGGGGTGCCTAGCCACTGAGCCACATCCCCAGCCCTTTTTCATACTTTATTTAGAGACAGGGTCTTGCTGAATTCCTTAAGGCCTCGCTAAATTGCTGAGGCTGGCTTTGAACTCTTGATCCTCCTGCCTCAGCCTCCCGAGAGGCCGGGATTATAGACGTGTGCCATCAAGCCTGACTTGTGCATTCATTTCAATTAGAATCGATTTCCAACTTTTAGAAGGACAATTTTGGGACAGACGGTAGTCCATAAGAAGTACCGTTGCTTCTGATTGGTTGGGGTTGTAAGTGGGATTTTTGGCATCTGGGGGGTTGTGGTGGGATATGAGTTGAAGTTTGAACATGCATTCAGGAATGTGCAAGTCTCTGATTGGCTCAGCCAATGGTTGCGGACTAACTCTCCTAATCTCTCCCTTCCTCCATCCCTCAGCCCTTGTGATTTGCTCTTCTCACAGGATGCCCTGATTTGTGGTGGAAGGATGGAGAATGTAGGCAGCTAGACAGACCAGGGGCAGGAAAGAGACAGGACCCAGAGCTGATTGCAGACCAGAGTCTGGGACAGAAGGAATGAAGAGAATGACGTCTCTAAGCCCAGAAAGCTGCTGCCTGGGGCTGGCCGAAGGCCTCTGGCTCTGTGGGTGGAAGTGAAGTCAGCAGCCAGAGGCCGAGGGCTGCAGCAGCTGGAGTTGCAGGCGGGCTGCTCGCTGCCCCAAGACTTCCCACCACCTTGCTTAAGTTACCACTTTGCATCTTAAAATAAATGCTTTTACATTTAAAATGTACAATGGGAACTATTGCACTTGTTTCAAAAAATATTAAAAGCGATTAATGAAAAGTTTCCTTCCCACCTGTCTCCCATCTGCCCAGTTCCACCCCCATAACCATCCATGGGGTTTATTTTTGCTGCAACCAAGGACACTACTTTGGCGGCTGAGTCCTGTCAGACAGAATGTTGGCTGTGCCGGAGGAGCCCCCAGGGTAGAGTATGGGACGGTCGGGTGCATGGAAGAGAAAATAATCGGGCCTGTATCAAAGACAGATAAAAGTTTGTTAGAACTTACTGGAACATTGCTTCCTGAGGAGGTAACAGAGTACTAATAGAGTGACATAGTATTTACTGTGGATTGAATATTTGTATCACCCTCCCCCCAATTAATTCATATGTCAAGGCCCTAAATTCTCCAACTACCCCAATGAGCTGGTGTTTGGATGTTGGGCCTTTACGAGGTAATTAGGGTTAGATGAGGTCATGGGGGGGCCCATGATGGGATTAGCGTCCTTAGAAGAACAGACCAGAGCACCCCCCACTCCCCCATGTGGACACACCGAGAAGGCAGAGCTCTGCGAGCCAGGAAGGCCCCTTCCCAGAACCTGGCCAGGCTGACCCCCTCATCCTAGCACTTCTAGGCCCCAGAGCTGCAGGAAATAATCTTCTCTTCTCAAGCCCCGCAGTGTAGTTAGCCTGAGCGTTCTTGAAGAAGTGAGCTGTAAGGATACTGAAAAGATTTTTAGTTCTTTGAAACTCGTGTTCTGAACCTGGTCTAGTGGAGCATGCCTGTCATCCCAGTGACACGGAGGCCGAAGCAGGAGAACCACAAGTTTGAGGCCAGCCTTAGCGACCTAGTAAGACCCTGTCTCAGAATATATGTGTGTGTGTGTGTGTGTGTGTGTGTATTTAAAGGTCTGAGCTGGGCATGGTGGTGCAGGCCTGTAATCCCAGGGGTTCAGGAGTCTGAGGCAGGAAGATCACGAGTTCAAAGCCAGCCTCAGCTAAGGTGAGGTGCTAAGCAACTCAGTGACACCCTGACTCTAAATAAAATACGAAATAGGGCTGGGGATGTGGTTTACTGGTCAAGTGCCCCTGGGTTCAATCCCCAGTGCCACAAAGCAAAACCAAAAATCTTCCATTCTGTGTGCCTTTTAACCACTTGCCTGAGAGTAAATGTGCTGCATTTGAAAATGTGTGGTAACTTAGAAGATGAGAATCTTCTGGAAGATAGATCTGTGGGGCTAGAAAAGGGCGTTGGCCCAGGGACAGGAATGGTAAATACTCTAATCCCGTGACAACCTGAGTAATTTGTGAGCCCATGGGTGATATACTTCAGTTGCTCAATTAAACTCAGCTGGAATTCTGGCTGTTGCTGTATTCTCATCGGGAGCACTTCTCTGAGAGAGATTTCCGGGTGAATTAATCTGCTCTGCCTCTCCAGTTTTTTGGTTCGCTTTGAGGACAATGCTGCCCTCTCCTGGACTAGTCCGCCAACCACAGCCCCTGGCCTCCAGGAGTAGATTCTTCTTTTCCCCTTGCTTGGTATCGGGTGTTGCAGGAAAAAGCTCTGCATTGCTAGGTTGTTTCTTAGGGCTCTGTGGGCTGAGTTTTCCTTCCTGTGTGATTTCCCAGAGAATGGAGGTGAGAGAAAAACGGACAAGTCACCCGGGGTAGGGGTGGGGGGAGGTCTCCCAGACTCAAACAGAATCCATACTTTTTTCTTCTGCAACCACTATATATATATAATTTATTTATTTTTATTTTTCCTGAGACAGGGTTGTTATTTATTTTTCCTGAGACAGGCAGCCCAGGAACTTGTGATCCTCCTGCCTCAGCCTCCTGAGTAGCTGGGATTGTGGTGTGCACCCAACTTGCAACAATTTTTATTGTACCTGCCAGTTGTCAAGTTGTCTCCTAGGTATTTGGAATATAGTAATAAAAATGGTTAAGGATCTGGTCTTCCTGATGCTTATAGTTGCTCTAAGAGAGAGAGGAGAGCAAGCAGCAGACCATGTGTTAACCAATGAAGTATGTCATTTTTGGGGAAGTGATAGGTGCTGTGGGAAAAGACATTTAAAATGGAGCAGGGTAGGGGACATCAGGTAGGCCAGGGGAGGTGCAGTTGTAAGCGGGTGGACAGGGTGAGCCTCAGGGAGAAGGTAGCGTGCAGCAAGCACTTGGGCAGTGAGCAAGTAGCCTGCAGGGTATCTAAGGAAGAGCTTTTGGGACAGAGAGCACAGATAACAGATAGTCGCCATGCCCAGGTAAGAGAAGAGCCATAAAGGGGCCAACTGGGAGGATACTGCCAGGGGATATTCTGAGCTGAATGGTGTCCCTTCCCCTCAAAGTCACATGTTGAAGTCCTAAACCCAGAACATCTGAACGTGACCTTATTTGGAATTAGGGTCTCTGTAGATGTACCTAGTTAAGATGAGGACATTAGAGAGAGCCCTAATCCTATAGGAATGGTGTCCTTATAGGAAGGGGAAATTGGGACGTAGACAGATGTCCACAGGGGAATGCACCAGGGATATGAGGGCAGAGACTGAATGATGCTCTACAGTTCCAGGAATGCTACTGTTGCCAGCAAACCATGAGAGTGGGTTTGCTGGAACAGTTGTGATTGTCCCTCACAGTCCTCAGAAGAAGTCAACTCTGCTGACACCTTGATCTTGGACTTCTAGCCTCCAAACAGTGAGAGAATAAGTTTCTGTTGCTTAAGCCACTCAGTCTGTGGTACTTTGTTATAGCAGCTCTAGCAAGCAAATACAGATGGATAATGAGATGGGATGGGGTAGTGTGGGGGAGGTGGCTTAAAGGCCATTTAAGGACCTCAGCTCTTATCAGATTCACTTTCTTAATGGAGTGGAATTTATTCCAAAAATTCAAGCATCCATTCAATATTAAAAATCATTAGTAGTTGGGCGTGGTGGCACGTGCCTGTTATCCCAGTAGCATGGGATGCTGAGGCAGGGGGATCACAAATTCAAAGCGAGCCTCAGCAATTTAGTGAGGCCCTAAGCAACTTAATGAGACCCTGTCTCAACATTAAAAACAAACAAGGCTGGGGATGTAGCTCAGGAGTTAAGTGTCTCTGGGTTCAATCCTTGGTTAAAAAAAAAAAAAAAGATAAAGAAAACCATTAGTATACATGCTAGTATATCTAAGAAGGAAAAATGTCACATGAACTATTTTCATAAGCTTTGACAAGATTTAAATGCTCTTCTTGATTTAAAAAAATCAACCTGCCAGGTATGGTGGCTCATGTCTGTAATATCAGCTACTAGGAAGATGGAGGCAGGAAAATTGTGAGTTTGAGGCCAGCATCAGCAATTAAGTGAGAACCTATCTTAAAATAAGAAATACAAGGGGCTGAGGATTAAGTTCAGTGGTATAGTGCCTCTGGGTTCAATCTCCAGTAGCAAAAATAGAAAAAGCAAGCAACGAATCAAAAGGACTATAAAACGAACAAAAACCCAACTCCAATAATATAGATGGCAAGTTTTAAAACCACTAAACTCCAGATTTTAGTTGGTTTTGCCCAGTTTTTCCATGTGTTTCACTTTCTGTTCCAGAATCCAACCCAGGGTGCCCACCTAACATTCAGTTGTTGGGTTCCCCCAATTTCTTGTGGCCTATAATAATTTCACTCAGTCTTTTCTTGTTTTTCAAGATCTTCAGCATCTTCAGAAACACCTGGCCAGATGTCTGGTAGGATGTCCCTGTTATAATTTAGATAGAAGGGTTTCCCAGAAGCTCCCGGGTGAGGTTATGCAAGAGCATTCAGAGTAAAATGAATGATTTTACATCTCTCATGATGATGTAACCTCATCAGTGGGTTAATCCACTGATACGGATGAACTGGCTGGTAACCGCAGGCAGGTCGGGTGTGGCTGGGGGAGGTGGGTCACTGGGGAGGTGCCTTTGGGGTTCATATTCTGCCCCTTGTGAGTGGAGCTCTCTGTTTCCTTGTTGCCTGTCCTGAGCTGTTTTTCTCTGCCACGCCCTTCTTCCGCGATGCTCTGCCACACCTCAAGCCCCGAGCTAGGGAGTGGCCCACCATGGGCTGAACCTCTGAAACCCTGAGCCCAAATAAACTTTTCCTCCTCTAAATTATTCTTGTCAGGTCTGCAGGTCGCAGTAATGAAGAAGCTGACTAAAACATCCCCAAATCTGGCTTCAGGTGATGTTTTCCTCACAATTACACTAAAGTTTTAGAGCAAATTCTGCAGAGGTAAGGTGCCCTTCTTGTCACATCATGTCAGAGGTACCTGAAATCCACACAGCACCCTGCTGAAGCTAGCTTTCCTCACATGGACAAGGGAGTGCCTGCCAGGTTTCCCTGCTGTAATGTTACTTAAAATGTACTTTACAAATTTTAGTTCTAGCAAGAATCAGAGAAGAGAAATAATAGGCATTTGAATTGGCAAGGAGGGAGTCAAACTGTCACCGTTTACACATGATATGATCTTATATATAGAAAATCCCAAGGTTTCACCAAAAAGCTATTAGAACTGAAAAATGAACTCAGCCAAGTTGCAGGATCAATACCCCCAAATCAGTAGTGCTTCTATGCACAATAATGAATTCCCGGAAAAAGACATAACAATGACATTCCATGTGTAATAGCTACAAAATATCAAAACACCTAGAAACAAATTTAATCAAAGAGGAAAAAGGTCTCTGCAACACAAATCTGATGAAAGAAATTGAAGAGGACACAGAAAATTGGAAAAATATTTCATGTTCATGGATTGGAATAATTGATTTTGTTAAAAGATCCATGCTATCCAAAGCAACCTACAGATTCAATGCAATCCCTATCAAAATACCAGTGACATTATTCACAGAAGTTGAAAAAAAAAATCCTTGGGTTCACAGGGAACCGTAGAAGACTCTAATAGCTAAAAGAATGAAGTGGGAGGCATTACACTACTTGACTTCAAAACATACTATAAGCCAGGCATGGTGGTGCACACCTTAATTCCAGCTACTTGGGAGCCTGAGGCAGGAAGATCACAAGTTCAAGGCCAGCCTGAACATCTTAGTGAAACACTTTTTCAAAATAAAAGGGAGCTGGGTATGGAACTCCGTGGTAGAGCACTTGTCTAGCATGGGCTAGGTCTGAGTTCAATCCCCAGCACCACAAAACAAACAAAACAAAAACAAAAGCAAAAAGCATACTATGAAGCTATAGTAATCAAAAGAGCAAGATATTGACACAAGAACAGACATATAGACCAATGGAACAGAATAGAGAGGCACAGGGAGACCCACACACCTATAGTCGATAGATCCTGCTGAGAAAACACATTGGGGAAAAGACGTTCTCTTTGATAAATGGTGTTGGGAACATCAGATATCCACATGCAGAAGAATGAAACTATGTCCCTATCTCTCACCAGTTACCAAAACCAACTCAAAATGGATTAAAGACATCAATGTTAAGAGTGGAAACCATGAAACTACTAGAAGAAAGCACAGGGGAAACAATTTAGGACATTGGAATGGGCAAGAGATTTTTTGGACAAGACTCCACACCCACAGGAAACAAAAGCAAAAAACAGACGTGGGATTTCATCAAATCAAAATCTTCTGCATAGCAAAGGGAAAAACCAACAAAGCAAAGAGACAAACTACAGAGTGGAAAAAAATATTTGCAAACTGTACATTTGATGAGAGATTAATATCCAGAATAAATAAAGAACTAACACACACACACACACACACACACACACACACACACACACCCTCAAAAGAGAATAAACCAAGTACCCAGTTAGAAGTGGGCAATAGACCTAAATAGACATTTCTAAAAGCCGAAGCAGGAATGGCTGACAGATAAATGAAAAAATGCTCAGCATCACCAGTCATGGCAGAATTGCAAATCAAAACCACAATGAGATATTATCTCACTCCAGTTAGAATGGCAATTAGCAGAAAGACAAAAGATAATAAGTGTGGGCGAGGATGTGGAGAAAAGGGAACATGGCACCTGGTGATGGGAATGTAAATTAGTGTAGCCATCACTAATAGCATGGCAGTTCCTGGAAAAATTAAAAATAGAACTTCCATATGAGCCAGCAGTCCCATTACTGGGACGGTACAGAAAGGAAGTGAAATGGGCATGTTGAAGAGACATCTGTACTCACATGTGCACGCTGCAGTATTTCTGGTAGCCAAGAAATGGAGACAATGTTACGGTCCACCAGTGGATGAATGGACAAAGAAAATGTGATACTTAGACACCAGGGAATATACTTAGCCCCAAGAGGAGTGAAATGACAAGGTGGGTGACACTGGAGAACATGATATTAAGTGAAATAAGGCAGGCACAGGAAGACAAAGACCACATGATCCCGCTCATATTGCATGTCAAGTTGATCTCATAGAAATGGAGAGTAACATGGTGGTTACCAGAGGCTGGAGAATTAGTGGGGGGCAGAGGAGGTCAGTGGGAACTAAGTTATAGTAAGACAGCATGACAAAGGACTTCTGAAATGCCATCGTATGTAGCAGAGTGACTATAGATAAAGATTGTGTGCTGAGTGTTCCCAAAAACCTGGAAGAAAGGATTTTGAACGTGTACACCACAAATAAAGGACACATGGTTGGGCGTAGTGATGCAGACCTGTAATTCTAGTGATCGGGGAGGCTGGGGCAGGAGGATCACAAGTTTGAGGTCAACCTGGACTACTCAGAGACAACCCATCTCAAAATAAAAAGTGCTCGGAATGTAGCTCAGTGGTAGAGCATCTGTGGGTTCAATCCCCAGTATCCAGTCCTCAAAAAGATAAAGGTTTGAGGAGGTAGATGTGCTTTCCTTGATTTAAACATTACATGTATTCATGTTTAAAGACATTCCATGGTGGCCCATAAATGTGTACTATTTCTGTGTCAATTAAAAACAAATTAAAAAAATTAAAGTGGAATTGATGATTTGGAGATATTGAAGGGTAGGGAGGAGTGAGAGAGAGAGTGGAAGGATGCCTCTGGCCACATGTTGGGGACAGACTGCAGAAGAGAAAGGGCAATATGCATGTATGACTACTCGACCTGGGTAACTCTACATCGGGTACCCCCAGACGAATGAGAAGTTGAACCCCATTTATGTATGATGTGTCAAAATGCATTCTACTGTCATGCATGACTAATTAGAACAAATTAAAAAATATTTTAAAAAAAAGGAAGAGGAAGGACAGAAGCAGGGGTGATGGAGAGGTTGTTTCTGTGATCTGGATGAGAAGGGACAGTGACAGGGGTCAAGGCCATGACAGAAGAGCTGGGAGAAAATAGGAGAGGGATTTATTTGGGGGAGACCCCATAGCATTTTCAGGTGGGTTGAACACTGGGTTTAAGAGGTGGAGAGTCTGTGAATGTTGGCGTTTAGGAGGAAGGAGTTGCATTAACTGAGCTAAAATGAAAATCCCATTTTGCCATTTAGCTCTGTGCCCCTCCTTCGATATTCAATGTATGTAATAAATGTTTATCTAGTATAAGGGCTGGCTGCATACTTTGTGGGACCCACTGCAGAAAGAAAACATGGGTCCCTTGTTCAAAAGGCAGGAAGAAAGCTCTTTCCTTTCTTCCGTGGTCTTTCTCCTAACCAGACTCGGTGTTTTTTATTTGCTAGTTAGTGGTGCATTCCCCCGGGCACCGGCACACTCACAGGAAAGTGCAGAGGGTCTTGGGTGCTCCTGCCCTGACGTTGACCTTCCCAGTGCCTGTGTCAGGGTTGAGGGTTGTCGTGGTCTAGGAGTGGGAGACTGGGAGGCTGAGCCCTCATCCCAGCGAGGCAACAAGAGGACTGCACTGGGAGCAGAGGCTCAGGACAGGGGCATGAGCACCGTCCCATCAGGCTCTGCTTCCAAAACACAAATTCCAAAGTAACATTATTAAGAATTATAAGACATCGACTTCAGAGCATTAAAACCTAGGGTGGGGCTTTACTGAGCCTGGGACCCTGGGAGACTGGGTAGGTCACATGCCCACTCCCTGTGTCACACACTTGGCAAGGCACCGGGAATGCAAACTGGAGTCACGTATTTCTGCCTTGAAGGGAGGGGCAGGGAGACAGGAAGGAATGCTTTGTCCATCACGGTCCCTGACAGGCTGGTGCCAGTTTTGACTGCTTACAGTCTAGTAAGAGAAAAGTGACACAGCCTGAAAAATCAGCCTCAGTGGAGACCTGGGGTGGGAGGCCAGTGGGGAGGAGACTACAGGGGATTTCACGATTGAGGAGTTAAGAGCCCAAGGGGTAGAGGCTGAATGCTGGATGCACAGGCAAATCTGAGTGTGGCCCCAGGAAGTGGCCATATTGTGCTATTTCTTTGTTTTTTTAGTAAAATAGGTATATATATATTCCTGATTACAATAGTAATGGTCGTTTTTCAAATTAGACAATATCAAAAGACATAAACAAAAAAACAAATGTCAGTCTCTGAAGACAACCACTGTTAATAGTTGGACTATCTTTCCAATTTTCACCCTGGACGTCCACATACATATATTTGTAATAAATATACAAAATGTTAGACTATAAATTTGGCTCACTAATCTTTTTTCCATTATTATAGTTTTTCCTTTTCTTTTTTTTTTTTTTTTTAAGGTTTGTGCTCAGACTGTATTCACAGAGACACGTGGCAGCTTACAATGGACAAAATGAGTAATAAAAATTGGCTTTAAATATGGAAAATCTAGGGCCCTATAATCCCATGTTACCCTAACACTGGGACCAGGATGGTCATCACAGTCTGGGAAGGACCAGGGCTGGGACCTGGGGCACAGGCACAGCCTTACCTTGCCCCCTTCACACACAGTTACACACACACACACACACACACACACACACACGCTCCCCATGGGCACACACAGGGAGGGCGGATTATTGCTGGGCACGCGTGTCTGTTGTTATGAAGAGATTCTGGAATGATGGAGGTTTGGCCAGGGACACCCCACACCCTCCTATGGTCTGAGCTGGAGCATTTCTGAAGAGGTGTCTTCAGGACAGGGCCCAGCATAAGAGACAAAGTGCCCTGGGAGCTGGAAGGCAGAGAAAGACCCATCTGGGACAACCTGGGCAGTGGACTGATTGATGGGTCTCATGGTCAGCCCAATCTCTGGTCACACTTTGGCACAGGCCTAGGGGACACTGAAGCCCCAGATCCAGCTCTAACAAGTACTTAGAAGGGATAGTATTGGGTCTGAAATTGTGGTGGCCTGAGCCCAGGACAGTGGGGACAGGCACAACTGTCATTTAGAGGTTGGTGGTGGCCAGTGCAGTGCTGGGGACTCAAGGGTGTGGCCTGGCCCAGCCTCAGGTGATCTGAGCTGGGTCTGAGAAGCCTTGTTTGGCAGTGGCTCCTCTGCCAGCTCCCAGCTCTCCTGACCAGGGCTGGCTGCACAGAGGAGCGGGAGCCAGGGTGCCGGTCTGGGGTGGGAATTAAGAGCGCTCTGGTTGTGATAGACACTCGTACAAATACATAAATACAGAAAGCCCCGAGCTCCGGAGAAGAGCTGAAGGGACGCACCTTTGTCCCAGGGACAGCCCAGTCCTTGCCAAACTCAGCCAGGCCAGGGGCCGAGGGGCAGAGGACACTGGGGACAGCTCCGGCTGTGTTCCCCAGGCCACGACTTGAGTGGACAATGGGGAAGACCACTGTGCAAAACTGTAAACAGCATTCAGAGTAGCTGCTACCGCCAATCGGGCCTGGGGCTGGGGACTAGAGGCTGGTGGGGAGTTCTTCCTCACTGTCGCTGCAGTAGTTCCCACAGCAATCCTGGCGTCTCTGCAGCAGTCCTTTCTTGGGGGGTGCAGGCGGCTGGCCTTTCCAGTCCAGGTCTGGAGGAACCGAGCCATCCAGCCCAAAAACATTCAGCTCCTGGAAGCACTCAGTCTCCACCATCTCGTTCCGCCAAGGGATGGGCACACTGCCAGTGGCAAACTTCTGGTAGAAATCCTGGCCGGTGGGCCCCAGCTCCACACCTTTAACTGTGGAGGATTGTTCAATATCCAGAACATCCTTGCAATAAATAGCCTGGGGATCAGGCTTAAAGGGCCGTTCCAGCACGCCAGCTCCCAGCCGCTTCAAGTTCAGTTTCTTGAAAAGGGGGTGCTCCTTCACCTCTCGAGCGCCACCCCCACGACACCCTAGGGGCTCCGCAGGGTCTTTGCAGAGAAGCTGGGAGCAGAGTGAGCGGGCCTGCGGGGAAAAGCGCTCAGGATACTCCTCAGGCACTCCCTTCACCAGCCGCTCCACCTCCTCCCGCTTGATCTTCTTTTCCTTTGCTGGAAGGGCGACTGGCCTGCGATCATCTCATACAGGAGGCAGCCTAATGCCCACCAGTCAGGGCTGCATGTGTACCGCTCATTCTTTACCACCTCTGGAGCCATGTAGCCCACGGTGCCCACCCGGCCTTTGATGGTCTGGCCTTCTGGTACATGCACAGCCAGTCCCAGGTCAGAGATGCAGATGTGGCCATGGTCATCCAGTACGATGTTCTCTGGCTTCAGGTCCCTGTACACAATCCGCTCCCGGTGCAGGTCCTCCAGGCCACAGCAGATCTCAGCAGCGGAGAAGACAGCTCGCGCTTCAGGAAAGCCAGCCTGGCCCATGTGGTAGATGTGGAACTTGAGGTTGCCTCTATTCATCAGTGTCAGCTATTATAGTTTTTCATAGCACTAATTACAGTATTACGTTATTATTTTTTCATTACATTATTACTTTTAACAGAAGCACAGTTGTAAGGGTCCGGTGAAGCGTCGGAGAAAGAGACCACCAAGTGACCACTCATGCAATTGGCAGAAGGGGATTTATTGATCTAGCATGCTAGGGCTCCGTGCCCACTCAAGAAGGGAGAACAGCCCAGAGCCCAGAGCAGGGGTTGTGCAATGCTTAAGTACACTTTTTTGGGGAGGGCGGGACTTTACATACATCACAGTCTCCTTTAACAAATCATCATACACCGCGGGAAAGTCAAACAACAATTCTGAGACATGATTAGTTCATTCATTGGCGGGAACAGGTTGGGGGGGGGGTGATAGGTCAGTTCTAAAGCGGGGTACACATTCAAACTGATTGGTTTGGGCCTTGAATGCCTACGTGACAAGCTGCACAGGATCTTGGGCTATAAGTCAACTAAATGGCCAGTAGGGCATTGTCTTAACTGCCTCAGGAATTTCAGGTTTTGCATGTAGCATAGGAACTTAACAATACCCAGTCCTTTACATTTTAACTCAGGTCTTGCAGCTTAGAAACTTTACAATGCCCGGTCTTTTACACTTTAACTTCAATTTCTTTTACCCTTACACAGTGTCCTGTTATATATTTTATAATATATATAAATATATAATATACATGTGAAATACATATGTTTATATATAAATATAAAATATATATATGTATCTCCAGTGTTAATGTCTCTTGGAGGACATTGGTGTCCTCACCAAGTTTTATCATCATAAACAACCCTGTGATAAACTTTTTCCTCCCTCCTGCCCTCTCTAATTCCTTCCCTTTCTCTCTCCCTCCTCTCCTCTTTTCCTTCCTCACCCTCTCCTACTTTCCCTTCTTTCTTTCCTTTCTCTTCTCACATTAAATAGAATTGCAGGGTCAAAGATCTGCATTTTTCCTGTTTTTGAATCTTATTCCAACAGGACTGTGGGGGGTTGTGTATCAAGACAGCTAGAAGTAACCGAACACTTATTGTCTATTAAGCACTTTATTAACACATTGATCCTCATCCCAATCCAATGAATAAACTCCTACTTGTTATATTTATTGTTAAATCTGACAGTACAAATGGGGTACAGTGTTATAATTTGATACATGTATACAGCATGCAGTGATCAAATTGGGGTAATTAACATTTCCTTCTTTCTAAACATTTACAAAATTTCTGATTAACATGTAATATTGTACTTATTTATGTAGTACTGTGTGATATTTCAATACATGTATACAATATGAACTGATCAAATTAGGGTCATTGACATTCTCATCTCCTTTCTCTGCATTTGGAGCCTTCAACTTCCTCTCCTCTGGTGATTCATAAAAATATCCAATAGATTCTAACAGTAGTCACCCCATGGAGCTTTTCTCCCCATTTTATAGATAAGAAAATTGAGTTTCAGAGGAAGCATCTCAGCTGCCCAAGGGACAGAATTGGGCCTTGCATCTGGTGGTTTGGTTCTAAGTCCTGTGCTCTGATCCTGATTCATCATCACAGCAGCTTTGGGAATCAAGTATGATTATCTCCATTTTTGCAGATAAGGATATTTTGATACATGTCAACAAACTTGTCCAAGATCACCAACCCATAACGTAGAGTCAGCATTTGTATCATGGTGTGTCTGGCTCCAAAGCAGGCCTTTTGGGGTCCTTTGTGGGGATTTCTGAATCTGTTCAGGAGGGGTCCCTCAGGTGGGTCCTCAGGGGTCCACTTTTCAAGGTCCTTCCCCAGCTTCCATGGTGCTTGGCAGTCAGGACTAGGAGGTCTGCAGCTGGCCAGGGCCATGCTCAGCCAGGTGCTGCACGCTCCTTTCTGTCCCCTGACTCACTGATATTCCTGTCCCCTCCCTCTCATCCCCCATCACTCTGATTTCCAACTCTCTCAGTTGGGAGTGGTTTTAGTTGCAGGTTACAGAAATCTCAACTTGAATAGGTCTTAACAATAAAGAGAATTTACTGGCTCATGTGACTGATTTGTACAGAGAGAAGATGGCCCTGGGTCATGGTTTGTTCAGGATCTTGGCCCCATTTCTCAGCTCTGCCTTCCTCTGTGTGTGATGGTTTTGGTGCTTGGACTGTTTTCCCATTTATGGTATTGAGTTGCTGCCTGCTACAAGGTGACAAACTTGCTTTTCCACCAGCAGTGAACAAACATGCTGACCTTTGCTCGGATTGACTCATCTGAGGTCACACGCCCTCTGAAGCTGTCTCTGTGATGATGGGAATGTCTTAGGGAGAGGGAAGAGATCCCTTTCCCCCACTCTTTCCTCCACTGAGATCTTCAGAGATAAGTGGATTCTTTTGGAGGATTGTGAAGGGATGTTTTTATGGGCATCAGAGCTGACACAGGGACAAAAATGATGTCTTTACAGCCACACTCTGCTGCTTACACCATCTTGTGTAAAGCTCTCCATATTTCTTTTTTTTTTTTTTTATTGGTCGTTCAAAACATACAAAGCTCATGACGTATCATCTTCCATACATTTGATTCAAGTGGGTTATGAACTCCCATTTTTTACCCCAGATACAAGTTGCAGAATCACATCGGTTACACATCCACATTTTTACATAATACCATGTTAATGACTGTTGTATTCTGCTACCTTTCCTATCCCCTACTATCCCCCCTCCCCTTCCCTCTCATCTTCCCTCTCTACCCCATCTGCTGTTGTTTAATTCTCTCCCTTGTTTTTTTTTTTCCCCTTTCCCCTCACAAACTCTTATATGTAATTTTGTGTAACAATGAGGGTCTCCTTCCATTTCCATAGTTTCCCTTCTCTCTCCCTTTCTCTCCCCCCACTCGTCTCTGTTTAATGTTTATCTTTTCCTCATGCTCTTCTTCCCTGTTCTGATCTTAATTGCTCTCTTTATATCTTATTTATTTATTTATTTTTTTAAAGTTTTCGGTGGACACAACATCTTTGTTTGTATGTGGTGCTGAGGAGGATCGAACCTGGGCTGTACGCACGCCAGGTGAGCGCGCTACCGCTTGAGCCACATCCCCAGCCCTCTCTTTATATCAAAGAAGACATTTGGCATTTGTTTTTTAAGGATTGGCTAGCTTCACTTAGCATAATCTGCTCTAATGCCATCCATTTCCCTGCAAAATCCATGATTTTGACATTTTTTAGTGCTGTGTAATACTCCATTGTGTATAAATGCCACAGTTTTTTAATCCATTCATCTATTGAAGGGCATCTAGGTTGATTCCAAAGTCTAGCTATTGTGAATTGTGCTGCTATGATCATTGATGTGGAAGCTCTCCATATTTCAAACAGAGTGGTAAAGAACAGTAGCATCTCAGAGAGACCCCCAAATTTTGACAGTTGACTGGCATCTGGGCTGCACCTATCAAAGGTCATCTTTGTGGCACAAAGTTCTCTCTTAGGATGGAAAAATGCTTTCCCATTAGGAACAAAATGGCTCAGTGTAAGAGGAAAATGAAATGCAGAAGATGTGTTGGGTGGGCGAGATTTGCTGGAATCTTTTCAAGTGTGTAGAATTTTGTTCCAAGCTTATCTTTATGCGCATTTCTGCCTCCTCTCATGAGACGCTCTTTCCTACCAAGAAGTGAAAGATTTTTTTTCTACCCTTGTCCTCCAGCTCTGTCTTCTGGTAGAGACCTGAGCAATCACTATTGTCACCACCATGCTCATCCTGAGGGGCTGTTTTGCCTTTATTCCCAGGCTCCAGGGGAGACCAGAGCTTTCCCTAGGTCCTCTGGATTCATCGAAACAGATGGGCATGGTGAACTGATTTGACCAAGGGCTTAGAAAAAGCAGAAGGGAACTGTACACAAAGAAGAACTTCTAAGTGGGGCTTACTCATAACTGCTCTTGACTGTCATCTTTCTCAATGGGTCTCTTGCTGTCCAGCAACTTCTGCCCCCTTGTGGCAAAACCTCAATTTCTCCATTGCCTCCACTTGTTTTCTTTTTAAAAAATTTTTCTTTTTGTATATGGTGTGTAATTCCACATCATATATGACCCCATCACATTGTTTTTAGATATATGTGACAACAGAGTCTATTTTGACATATTATGCATACATGGAGTATGACCCATTCCAATTAAGATCCCATTCTTGTGGTAATACATAATGTGGAGTTACTGATTGTGTTTTCATTTAGGAGCAAAGGCTATGTTCAGTTTATTCTACTTCACGATAGCCAAGCTATGGAACCAACCAAGGTGCCCTTCAACAGATGAATGGATAAAGAACATGTAATATATATATATATATATATATATATATATATATATATATAGTGTATGTGTGTGTGTGTGTGTGTGTGTTGGGGGGTGGTACCAGAGATGGAACTCAGGGGCTCTCAACCACTGAGCTACATCCCATCCCTATTTTGTATTTTATTTAGAGACAGGGTCTCACTGAGTTGCTTTAGCGCCTCACTGTTGTTCAGGCTGGCTTTGACCCTGAGATCCTCCTGCCTTAGTCTCCCCAGCCAATAGGATTACAGGCATGCGTTACCACCCCACGGCTCCTTTTTATATTTTATTTAGGGACATGGTGTCACTGAGTTGCTTTAGTTCCTCACTGTTGCTGAGGCTGGCTTTGAACCTGTGATCCTCCTGCCTCATCCTCTAGAGCCACTGGGATTACAGGCATGCGCCATCTTGCCTGGCTATCCACTTGTTCATGAGTTCACATAGATAGATGTTTTTGCAGTCTAGGTCCCATGGTCTCTTTCTTCCATGTCCTGAGTCACTATATGTGCATAGTTATGTGCATATGTGCATAGCTAGGCAAGCACTCTACAACTGAAGCATATCTTCAGCCTGAAGTCACTATTTTCTGCCCCAGGAGCTTCCTTTTCCCTAGTTGATTAATAGGGTACATCCTCTCCCTTCCAGAACTACCCCAACTTTGAGTCCTTTCAGATCTAGTCATCATATCCCAATAGTCCTGCATCAGTAAAAGCAGGCTATGAGTAACTCCAGGGCAATTGTCTCCTTACACTTCCTGCCATGTTTATAAATGTGAAAAGAACCCAGAAAGAGGACAATTTAGCTTAAAAAGTATGCTTGCCAGTGGCAGAAGTGGAGGCACCATCTGCACGATAAATTTGGCGTTTACGGGAAGGGCAGGATTTACACTTATACTATGTAGATTGGGACTATCTTTAGACAAAAGAGGAGGCTGGGCAGCGTCACTGCAGCCAGACCAGCTAGCTGTGTGGAAAGGAAGCTTTTATACAGACTTCAGGTGTGAGGGTGTGACCCTAAGTGATAGATGCTCCGGCTCATGCTGGTGACCCATGCTCTCTAAGATCAGAGACTGCAATCATTTCTTCCACAGCCATTGGCTGAGCTCTTGCTATATTTCCTGGAAGAGGTTCTAAGGATGAGTTGGAGAAGGTCCTTGCATTCTAACAGCTCACCAAGTAGGGGAGAATCCTGGCTTGCCAACACGTGAAGACAGTACAGTAGGGTTCCTGTTAGAGTAGTGATTTAAGTGCTAGAGGACTAAAGCCTGAGGACAGCCATCAGCCACTGGGGGCAGCTCAGCTAAGTTCTCAGAGAATCCATCCTTCATTATGGAGAGAGGAGCAGCAATGAAATGGAGCCCAAACCTTCCATAGATGATTGGCCCCACCACAGTGGTCTCCATGCTATCCAGCAGCCTCCCCAATGGCCTGTGACCCCAGCCCCAGAGTGATGGGAACCAACCAATCATTGACAGCAGCTGTGGAAAAGAGTGGGGTTGGTTCCATTCCAAAACTCCACCAGGCCACACCAAAGAAGTCTACTATGCAAGTAGGAATTCAGTGTAGTCCTCTGCCTCCTTGCCATCAACTGGCCCCAAATCCCTCCTAGGGGGTGAACTCCTTCTGAGCCTCTGCTGTAAAAATAAAAAACCTTTTGTCTTTATGTTTGTCAGGAACATTGGTGATCTACTAGGAAATTTGGGAATAAACCAATAGAACTAAATTCAAGAAATGGAAGGCAATAATAAGTGTTCATCCACAGAGTGGAGAATTTAGATAACAGACCTTAACTCCAGCCCCGTACACAGGAACCTCTGGAGTTTCTGATGTGCTGGAATTCTGTGACTTAATCTTGTTCCCCAAATGCAGACATGGGTGGGGCTCAGGAGGGAGGTGTGGTTTGATGTGGTTTCTCTATTTCCCTTTATTCATCCATTTCCTTCCAAATGTTGAGTCACTGTTGTCTTCTCTGAGTTACAGGCTCCTGCCTTGGTTGTTCCTGGCTGGTACCTCAGGTAAGAATCTGCCTATTTGTTCAGGACTTTCTTTGGGCTAGGGAGGCTTGGTTTGACTTTATTGTAGAATATGCATTTATTTCTCTGGAATCTGAGGATTTCTGTTACTTGGCTTCCCGCCTCCTCTCTGTGCCTTCGATTCAGTTCTGACCTTCTACTTGGTCATAGTTGGTGAGAAGGAGTCTCGTCCTTTCTCTGTACTCTTTGCCCTTTTATAGGGCAGAGGTCAACAGTTCCTCAATTGGATAGTCATTGGTTTGTCCTAAGACTATTATGACTCTGTCCTCTGTGAGAATGCGAATACTGGAAGTGAGAGAACATACTGAAACGTAATGAACTTATCATAGAAACTTAGATGTGGTAGCAAAGGAGAGGTACCTTCTCTATCTCCCTCAATTTGCTGATGTGAAATGGAAATGTATAAGTGTAAAAGATCCCAGTCAAGGTCACAAAAGAGAAAGCCACTAGTGCCAGCTCACCTCATTTCCAATCTGATGAACTTCCAAAGGTTTTCAAACAGTTCTCTGGAGGGCCTGGAGCTGGGGAGGAGGTGGGGGTGGTGGGGACCGTCTTCATGGAGACAGCTGCACATGACCTCCTTGGCCTGCACTGGCAGCTCAGCTTTGATCTGTTTCACGTACTAGGCTTCTGGGAAGTTTCAACAAATTTTTTTTACAATAAAAAAACTTTTGAAAGCTGCTGAATGATTCTGTGGATGTTTAAGAGATTGAGACATTGTCCTCTCAAATGCTTAGACTTCCTTTAGACAGAGGACCAAGATATTTAATACTCATTTGAAGATAGGCTTAAAATAAGTGACAGCACCACACAACCATTCTGTTTTTTTTTTTTTAACTTTCAGTAGGGTATCCACTAGATTACATGAAATATTCAACATTTTATTACAAAATGGGGTTTGTGCAAGAGGATATTTTCCCAAGTATCATCTAATGTAATATTCTGAGCACATTTAAGATAGGCAAGGCTAAGCTATGATGTAGGTTAGGTGTATTAAGTGCATTTTTGACTTATGATATTTTCACCTAATGATTGATATAGTCCCATTGTAAGTTGAGGAGCATCCACATAGCATAATGCAATTTGATGCTGTCAGTTTCTTCCAGCAGATTTGTAAATTGAAAGCATAGGGAGGAGCACAGGAATTGGGAGCTCATAGGAGGAGAAATAAGGTAGAAAGGGACAACTGGATCGGGCTTGCATCCTGCCCTTTTGCAGAGTTCTGGCCTCTCCTGAGTGGGTAAGACCAGCCTGATTTCCCATCTGAATGCACACACATGGCAGAGGATGAAGGCTAAAGAGGGCAAGAGGTGGAGTTGCAGGTAGAGTTTCCCCAGTCCTCGGGCCAATCAAGTGCAAAGGTGTCTTCTCCGAGTTGGATCTTATCCCATGCTCACGCTGGGCCTCAGAGTATATGGAAGGTTGGTAACACTGGGTGGTCAAATTGGAGGTAAAGGGAATAATCTCGGGTTTCCAAACCATCAGAGAAGCAAAAATTGTCCTGATAAGTGTTCTCACATCCTTCATAAGAATCGCTTGAATATGAATTACTAAATCTCATTTCTTCTAACTTTTCAACTAGGTCAAACCATGTCTGAAATCAAAGAAGGCATGTGGAATATCTCTGATCTGTGGGCATTCTTTGAGTATGATTTCAATTTCACTGGCATGCCACCTCTGGGTGAAGAGTACAGCCCCTGTAGCCTGGACACTGAGATGCTTAACAAGCATGTTGTGGTAGTCATCTATGCTGTGGTGTTCCTGCTGAGCTTGCTGGGAAACTCCCTGGTGATACTAGTCATCTTATACAGTCAGGTCAACCGTTCAGTCACCGATGTCTACCTGCTGAATCTAGCCATGGCCGATCTGCTCTTTGCTCTGACCTTGCCCATCTGGGCGGCTGCTAAGGAGAAGGGTTGGATTTTTGGCACACCCCTGTGCAAGATGGTCTCATTCCTGAAGGAAGTGAACTTCTACAGTGGTATTCTACTACTGGCCTGCATCAGCATGGACCGATATCTGGCCGTTGTCCATGCCACACGTACACTGACCAAGAAGCGCCACTTGGTCAAGTTCATATGTCTCGGCATCTGGGGATTCTCTTTGATTCTGTCCCTGCCCTTCTTCATCTTCCGCCAGGCCTTTAGTCCTACCAATTCCAGCCCAGTCTGCTATGAGTTCCTGGGTAATGATACAGCAAAATGGCGGATGGTGTCGCGGATCCTGCCCCAGACCTTTGGCTTTGTCATACCACTGCTCATCATGCTGTTATGCTATGGCTTCACCCTGCGCACCCTGTTTAAGGCCCACATGGGGCAGAAGCACCGGGCCATGAGGGTCATCTTTGCTGTTGTGCTGGTCTTCCTGCTCTGCTGGCTGCCTTACAACCTGGTCTTGGTTGCAGACACCCTCATGAGGACCCACTTAATAGAGGAGACCTGTGAGCGCCGCAATGACATTGACCGGGCCCTGGATGCTACAGAGATTTTGGGCTTCCTCCACACCTGCCTCAACCCCATCATTTATGCCTTCATTGGCCAAAATTTTCGCAATGGATTCCTTAAGATCCTGGCTACCCGTGGCCTGATCAGCAAAGAGTTCCTGACACGTCATCATGTTACCTCATACACTTCTTCCTCTATCACTGTCCCTTCAAACCTCTGAAAAGCATCAATGAAAGGATATGTCACCTTCATAAAGAAAGAATAACCCTCATCCCAAGGTTGTGTGTGGGGTAGCCTGGGTCCAGACAGATGTTATCTGGGTTTGGAGGGGAACTATAAAATGTGGGGAAGTTAGGGACTTTTGTCTTCAGGGCCCTCACCAGCCTTCTGAGGAAGTGCCAAGAGACCTCCAAGGACTAGCTTCAGGTTTCCATGGAAAGGAACCCCACCATTTCTGTTGAATTCTTGGATCTTTGACCCACTAACTGGATAATCAGCACTGTCACATGCATAGCCCCATCTGACATTGGAGCAAAACAAACAAGCAAGCAATCAGCAAACCAACAAACAAAAATGGGCTGAAACTGTTTGCTCCTATGGGCTGACTGTCTTGGTGACTCTCTGGAGCATCACCCCAACTGCTGAGTATGTTCCAGCCAGCCTGTTTGAGAACTCTGTGTCCTGTGCTCTGAGTTCATGCAACTCTTTCCTTTCTTTCTTTCTTTTTTTTTGGGGGGGGGGTGGCTACCAGGGATTGAACCCAGGGGCACTTATCTACTGAGCCACATCCCCAGCCCTGTTTATTTTTTATTTTAAGACAGGACCTTAAGTTGCTTAGGGCCTCACTAAATTGCTGAGGCTGGCTTTGAACTTGTGATGTTCCTGCCATAGCCTCCCAAGTCACTGGGATTACAGGCATATGTCACCACACCCGGCCACACAATTTTTTTCTATCTCCAGTATGTTGCAGTATCTTCTGGGGACATGGAAGCAGGTGCTGCTGAAACATCAAACCATCCTTGTGATGGAGACCTTGTGATGGAACAGGAAAGCATTCTTCCCTTAGGTATAGTAGGTGAACAGAGGGTGATTGGGAAGCCAGACCTATCGCAAGAGATGCCTCTTTACATCATGACCAACATCATAGACAGGACAATGTGCACATTGGGAATGTGCTGAGCCATGGATGGAACAAGACTAGCAGCTTGTTGCCCTCTTGGTGCTTCTAACCTGACACAGAGTCTCAGCAACCTCACAGATCCCCACACAGCAGTCAATCAGCTGGGTGCTAGCCATTTCCAATAAAATTTCTGTTTTGTGAAGTTAGCCAATCCTCAAAAAACAAATGCTGAATGTTTTCTCTGATATAAGGAGGCTGATTCATAGTGGGGTAGGGAGAGGGAGCATGGGAGGAATAGAGGAACTCTAGGGTAGAGGGGTGGGAGGGGAAGGGAGGGGGCAGGGGGTTAGAATTGATTGTAAATGTGATGGACATCATATTCACCTGAAGACACAAATTGGTGTGAATATACTTTGTATACCACCAGAGATATGAAAAATTGTGCTCTATGTGTAATATAAATTGTAATGCATTCCACTGTCAGATATAAAAAATTAATAATAAAAAATATATATTTAAATTTCAGTTTTGTATTTGTGCCTGTGGGAATATCTTGGCTGTGATGTAGAGTAAAAGGTGTGAGTGATGTTACTGGTTGTTGCTACAGTAGAATGGGGGTATTACTCCCCCAAAAGTATCTCTTGAGACACAGACCCATTGTTCTCGCTCCCTGGGCTGAGGATCCCCTTGTCCTGAGCAAAAGAAAATGTACCTCCAGACAATCTCAGCTTCACCTCCACTTAAGCTTCATCCCCTGGGATCCCTCAAAAGCAATTTAGGACACCACACCAGGAAACAGAGACCAAGCTCAGCTCTCAAAATACATACCCCAATCCTGACTGTGTTAACTCACCCCTTTCCCAAATGCTTACATGGATGGAATAGCAGTTTATTCATAGTTTTTCCTCTGTGAAGCGGGAATCATCTGTTTGTTCACTCTGTATCCCTGGTATCTGACATGCTGCTTGGAGCCCATTTACCTCTCGGTAAATATTTATTGAATGAATGAATAGGTGCTAAAAGGCCCAAGCTCGTTTGCACACCATCTGCTCAGAGCACCTCTTATTGGTCCCCTCCTCTTCACCCTCCTGCTACCCTGGGTGAGTATTTCATCCCTTAAGTTTGCCTATGTGGTTTATCTTCATTCTGTTTTTATCTGTGTAAAAATGTTCTGAAGACATCGGGGCTCCTTTAATTGCTAATGGTAGAAACTCAACTCCAACCAGCTTAAGCAACACTGAGAATGCATTGGAATATGTGGCTTGGCGGGTATCAGATGGCTTGAGCTGGAGGTTCCCAGGTGGACATTTAATAAAGGGTGAGACTGGGTCAAGGGTTGAGGTTGGAGTCAGAGATGAGGTGCAGGGATGGGTGGAGGTTGGGTTAAGGTGAAATGTCAGAGAAGGATGAATGTCGGGAATAGGGAGAGATTCAGAAATAAGGAGAGATTGGGGATGGGGTGGGTGAGGATGAGGGATACTATGAGGGCTTGGAGACAGGGAGGGTCCAATTGGGGCTGGACCAGGTTGGAGAGAGGCTTAGGGGTTGGGTAAGTGCGGAGGTGTGGGAGACTCAGGGAGGGGTGTCAGGATGGGTGATTGGCTACAAGGCTGGAGCAAAAAGACCTCACTAGTAGGGTCACTCTTTGTTTTAGTCAGCTTTTTTACTGCTGTGACCTAAAGAAAGACCTGAGGAGAACAGTTAGAGCAGGAAAAGTTTATTTTGGGGCTCAGTCCCTAGATAGCTGACTGCATTCCTCAGGGTCTAAGGTAGGATAGGAAGTCAGGGCGGAACAGTGAGGCAAAGAAAGCAACTTAGGACATCACACCAGGAAGCAGACACGAAGCTCAGCTCACAAAATGCGTATACCCCAAAGGCACACCCCAATTTCCACCTCCTCCAGCCACGCCCCACCTGCCCACAGTCTCCACCCAGTGACTCTCTATCAGGGGACTAATTCACTGATTGGGTTAAGGCTTTCATAATCCATTCACCCTTCTTGCATCACTTTACGCATGAAGTTTCAGGCGACAGCTCCCATCCAAACCATAACACCATGGTTTCTGGGCCATCATCTAAGATGCTCTTCTAGGGCCGGGATGGAGGCTCCTGGGCTGGTTCCACTTAAGGTTCCCCAGGCAGTGGATGAGAAAGAAGTTAGGGACTCCAGAGCTCAGACATGAATCTGACTCAGGAAAGAAGATGAGAAGAATGCAGAAAGCATCCTGGCGAGGAGGGCTTAAAACAGGACTTCTTTTCCTCTCTCTCCCGCCCCTGTGTCCTGTGCCCCTCCCCTGTTTCCTTAATATCCATCTTTCTTCTCCTCCATCCTGTGCCAATTCCCAAAGCAGCTCCCTTATGGCTTCAGAAAGGAAACGAAGATCCTTATTGGGTCTAGGGAAACACAAGTGACTAGTAAGCACCCTGCCTTGCTAGTAGTTTGGGAGATGGGAATTTAGCAGCCATAAAATAAGGCAGAAAGGTTTTAAACAGGGGAGGGATATAATCAGAGCTCTTCAATCCAAAAGTTCAACATTATTTGATTAGATATTTCAATGTGGCACGTGGTCCTCTGGGTTTAGCACAAGACATAAATGACTTGGATTTCAGATTTTTTAAAATGCCAGGATTTTGGTACTCCCTTAACATAACATAATGAAGTATCCAATACAGGCGTTTCAATCACTAGATAGAGTGAGGATTAGATGACTGGTCAGATCTAGGGCTATATGTCCCCGTAGGGAGGGGCTCATGACCAGGATGGGGCTGGGATCAGGGGTGGGCAAATCAGGGGAGGAGTCGGGGTCAGAAATGGGAGATGGTGAGAAAGGGGATTGGGATTAGGATAGAGGGCACATCAAGGATAAAGTTGGGGGGCAGGGGCTGGGGTCTGAATTTATGTTCTGTACAATGTGCAATGATTTAAGCATTTATTTTTTAAATGTTTAAAATGTTCCAGCCTCCAAGTAATTATGTCAAAATCTACGGTTTTCTCCTAAATTAGTTCCCCTTCTCAGGAGTGACAGCCCTCACCATCCCTTGCCCTCCTATCCAGTAATCCATTCTCGTCAGTTCCAGTAAAAATATTAACCAAAAGTTCAGGTTTTATGCCAAAGGGGTTTAAGATCATCCCTTTCCCAGCAACTTGCATTTTAATAAGGGCCTTTCGGAGGCTAAAAATCTCAGAGAGGCAAAGGAAATAAAATTAAATGACCATCTCTTCTTTGGTCTAAAGATCTTTCCAGCAATGTGTCCTCCTAGAGATGGCCACTCAACAACGGATGGTGTGGAGCCCAGCCTTCTGCTGTTACCAAGACTGGATGGGTTACTCCGGACAGGACCCAGAAATCCACCAAGGGCCCATAGTTGAACCACCTTGGGGTTCTTGCTTTAAATTCAAGATCTTGAGGTAGAAATGAATAAAAGACATAAAAGATAAAAAAATGAACATAATATGTTAACGGGGTCTTTAAAGATTAGTTTTTCTTTATCAAAGTATTTTATACACATTGTTTATAAAGCTTATAATGAGAATCAGTAGCCTTCCAACCCCAAGTCCTGTGACAACCCCAAGGCAAAGATGTCAAGGTTCTACTTTTAAGTTACTTCCTCTAATAGGGGTCCACATAGTCCTCAATATCATTCTGTTCCTTTAAAAAAATTGTTCTTTTTAGTTAAACATGACAGTAGAATGTATTTTGACATCTCTTATATACATGGAGTTTAACTTCCCATTTTTGTGGTTGTACACGGTGTGGAGTTACACTGGTTGTGTATTCACATGTGAACATAGAAAGTTATGTCAGATCCATTCTGCTGTCTTTCCCATTCCCATCCCTGCTCCCCCCTCCCCTGCATTTAACCCTGTCTCATCCAGTGAACCTCCATTCATCCCTCCCACCTCTGCCTATTGTGAGTCAGCATCCACACATCAGAGAGAACATTTGGCCTTTGGTTTTTTGGAATTGGCTTATTTCATTTAGCATGATAGTCTCCAGTTCCATCCATTTACCAGCAAATGCCATTGTTTCATTTTTCTTTATGACTGAGTAATATTCCATTGTATATATGTACTACTTCTTGCCTGTTCTTGAGACCCCTTAGTTTTAGGTATCATGTATTGACTTTCTGTTTTGGTAATGGAGAATTTAATGCTCTCTCAGCTTGTCTTTTGCTTTCATTCTGGTCCAAAAATCCCCAAATACCACCTTCTCCATTCTCCTAGATACGGAGAAGATACCACCGATACCATATTTTTGGTTCAATCAATATTCAATCTTTTTGTTATAACAACCCCATAAAAAATTATCACAGTGAGGTACAACATTTACACTTCCTTTTTTTGGACCAGTTCTGTTTTCCCTGGAATTGATGGTAGACTTTCCATGCACCAGTGTCCAATGTCTCTCTCAATGCATTCCATTCATTGGGTAATTTAGTCATTTATTTTCTTTCTTGGAGACATTTCTTCTAGAGCCCTTTGTTGTCTTGCTTCAACCTGGATAGGTTACTCCCTGGTTTGCTCTTTTTTTTTTTTTTTTCCTGAATTTCTTTCATTCCATTTCTAGATGAACTTTAGATCTGCTTGTCAATTTCTACAACATATTCAACTGGGATTTTGATTTGGATTACCTCAAATCCATAGATCAATTTGGAGAAAAAGGCAACATTAACATTGAGTCTCCTAGTCTAGGAACATGGTATCTTTCTTTAATTGTTTGTAAAGAATGTTTTCTAGTTTTTGGTACAACGATCTTGTACATATGTTATTAAATTTACCCTTAAGTATCTTGTGGCTTTTTGGGGGCAGGGTGCTATTACAAATGGTATTTTGAAAGAAAAAATTTTCCATTTCTTTATTATTAGAGTATAGAAACATAATTGCACTAGTATATTGACTTTGTAACAATTTACTTACTAATGTACTGTATTTGTAATCTGGAACCTTTTCCACTGATTAGTTCTTGTAGTTTTTTTTTTTTTTTAAGTATTCTCTGGATTTTATATGTATGTCATCTGAGAAAAAAAAGATAGTTTTATTTCTTCATTTTCCTTATGCCATTTAATCTTTTTCTTGTCTTATTTCACTGAGCAGCATCTCCAGTCCGGTGCTGAATAGAAGTGTCAAAAGCAGATATCCCGCCTTGTTCCTGGTCCTAAGACATCCAATTTTCACTAAATATGATGTTAGCTGTAGATTTTTCATAGAGACCTTGTATCAGTTGAGAAAGTTCTACTCATAGCTTGTTGAGAATTTAAAAAATTTTGAAATCATGAATGGATGTTAAATTTTCTTTTCTCTTTAAGGACCTGGACCCTGAAGCCAGATAGCCTGGTTTAAAATCCCAGTTCTGCTGTTCACAGAATTTACCTCCCACTTGACAAGAATAAAGCTCAGCTAATTGCTATGAGGATTAAATTAAATGAGTATACACACACATAAGTACTCCTATGGCAGTTAGAAGAATGCCCAGCATGCAATAGGTTCTATTTGAAGTGTAACTATCATTATTCTTAAACTGACTCATATTTTGCTGGATTATTTGATTTAACATTTTTTTTTTGGTAGGGGATTAAACCCAGGGGTTGCTCTATCACTAAGTTATATTCCCAGCCATTTTTATTTTCTATTTTGACAGGGTCTTGCTAAATAGCCCAGGTTGACCTCTGATTTATGATCCTCCTGCTTCAGCCTCCCTAGTTCCTAGAATTACAGGCGTGTAACACTGCGCCTGACTGTATTACTGGATTTGTTGAGAAAGGAGATGTAAGATATAACCTTTTTGAGAACTTGCATTTCCAATAGTGCCTTTACTCTACCTTCACGCTGGATTGATCTTTTGGTTGGGTATTGTGTTCTAGGTTGGAACTCATTTCCTTCAGAAATTTGCAGGTTTTTCTTGTTTTTTTTCTAGCTTCCAGGGTTGCCATTGAGACTTCTGATACTTTTGTAATTCTTGATCCTTGGTAGGTGATGAATTTTCTCTTAGAATCTTTATCTTCTTTATCTTTCTCTTAGAATCTTTTCTTTATACATTTTAGAATGCATGATATGTGCTTCCTAGGAGCCTTCTCATTCATTATGCTGGGTACTGGTAAATCTGTTTAATCTGGAAACTCGGGTTCTATAGAATTTGCTTGTTTTATTTTTTGACACTTATTGATCCTTCATTTTCCCTATTCAATTTTTCTAGAACTTCTTTTTATTTAGGTGTTGAACTTCCAAGACTGATTCTCTAATATTCGTATCCCTTTCTGCCTGTTTCAAAATAACTTCATCTTTCTATTTTCCAAGAAGCTATCCTTAATGTGTTTCCCAACTTTCTCACTGAAATATAGATATTTCATATATTTAAAATATAATACATAAGATAGATATTTCAAATATAATATAGAAATTTGAAATTTTCTATAGTATTTTAAATTTCCAAATAGATTTTTTTCTGTTCCCCTTTGTAGCATCTCATTCTTGCCTCACGAATGCAATATTTTCTATTATCTTTCTGAGGCTATTCCAGTTTTTGTAGTGATGTCATTGTTTTCCTTTGTTGTCTCTTTCTGGTCTAGTAACTTAATTACACTCACTCATCTATTTTTTTTGACTCTGATTTAAAAAATCTGCTTTCTTCTATCACATTTTCTTTGTTCTTGTATCTTATCGAACTGTGTCTTAAAATAGTCCCTTTTGTGTCATTTTTAGTGGATTTTTTTTTTCTTCTTCTTGGTGCTAAGGATTGAACCCAGGGGCTCTCTATCACTGAGCTACATCCCCGACCATGTTTATTTTATTTTGCTAAGTGGCCCAGGCTGGCTTTAAACTTGTGATCCTCCTGCCTTAGCCTCTCAAGAAGCTGGGATTATAGGCATGTGCCACTCCTCTCAGCCTTAATGTCCCTGCACCGCCCCCATAGAGGTCTTGCAGGTGCCCTGGGTTATGAAGACTACGCAGGGGCAGTTCCTGGGGGTACTCACTGAGCCCTCCTAGGTTATGTGGTTTAGAGGGTTCTGTTATTGCTGTTTCTTGGCTCTGGGTTTCTACACTATTCCAAATGGCAGATTTGGGTACTCGTCACTTGCTT
Organism: Marmota flaviventris; assembly: GCF_047511675.1. Taxonomy (NCBI): domain Eukaryota; kingdom Metazoa; phylum Chordata; class Mammalia; order Rodentia; family Sciuridae; genus Marmota; species Marmota flaviventris. The sequence goes on from NC_092508.1 coordinate 18,856,440, forward strand.
CCCAGGATTTGGGAAGGTTCCTTATGTGCTCCTCTGTCTCCCACGGCCTGGGGCAGGCAGCTCACTTGGGGATCGTCTCAGGGCTGGCAGGTGTTCTTCCATTTCCACGCAAGGGCGGGCAGCTCTTTCGCGGTCCCCACTTGTTGCAGGGATTCTAGTTGCGGTTGGTTGCTGGGTCCGTGGGATCCACAGGTGTGGATCATTACCACCCCCAGCCTTAAGGTGCGTGACTAGCTCTAGCATCTTTTTAAGCTCCTGTGGCTTCAATTCTTGCTCCCTCAGTGCACATATCTTTAAGTGCCCTCTTCATTTCTGTCCCTAAAGATTTTTATCTCTCGCTTTCAACCTTAGATATCTATTTAAAACTTTTAAAAATGTATGTTAGTTAGCCCTTACATGCAGAGTGTGTGCATGCGTGTTGGCGACTGTTTTCCCCACATCTCCCCACTCCACTATCCCTCAAAATTAATCTAGCACATAAAATGGAAACAAAGTTTTCCTTCTTCTTTATTTCCTTAAAGATCAATGTGTTAAAATGTTCTCCAAGTGAGTTTAAAATGTCAACCTAGGGCCTGGGGATGTAGTGCAGTGGCAGAGCACTTGTCTAGCATAATAAACCCAGGGGAGTGCTGGGTTCAATCCCCAGCTCCCCCTGCTCCCCTCACAGTGTCAGCCTGCAAGATACATTGACTGGATGTCTAGGGACCCCGAGTGTCCACGTATGTTGCACGTTCCTGTGTATATGTGTGTTGGGGGCAAATGACCCCACATAATCCCAGAATCATCATCCCTTTCATTTAGCCAGACTCAAATCAGGAGGTGGAAGAAGTGAGATCTAGAAGGTAAGGGGAGGGACTCTGAAGAAATCCAGTCACTTTCGACATGGGAAGGAATCGTGTTGCCCAACGGAAACCTAAGTGGCCACATCCGTCCTCTTCCTGAGTCCTGTCAACAACAAGCTGTCTTCCTGAAACAGCTGGCTTTGTTCCAACTCTGAAGGTGTGGAGGGTGCGGGGAGATGAAGCAAGTCCAGACCTGGGGGCCATGAAGCACGGGGCTCCCACGTCACAAGCACCCCTCTTAGCAGGAATCCTGACAATGCTCAGCATACCCTGTCCCCTCTGCAAGGTCCCACGTATTAAGCAAGTTACCTGATAATGTAACAATGCTTTCTTACCTCCACCTTTGGGCTGTGCTGAGCCCTGTGAACAAAGTCACATAGCACAGAAATGACATTTAGGGGGACAAAGGAAACTTACAAATGGAGGACATGTGAGAAGGTCATGAAACTCCCTGTAGAACAAAAGGAACAAAGAGATCCCTTTGGAAGTCCTAACTGAACCTGAAGATTTGGAAAGATGTTTCTAATAATAATAATAATAATAATAATAATAATAATAATAATAATAAAAAAACAGAAAGAAAAGAAAGACTTGGTGGCTGTGTCTCATGAACATTCATGTCAGCTTAGGGAACCTGTTTCTTCTTTCATGAAAGGAGGTCTGATTAGGTAAGCTCCCTTCCAGTTCTAAGAAGATGAGCTGCCCTTGATCTGAGTCTTCTGAGAGATGTGAAGAGTCCCACATCTCCATGTGAACTTGATATGCAACATCTATCTTTGCTGGATCGTGATTATCAGTGACCAGGGGCTCCAGAGAGGCCAGTTCTTGGTATATGCTTCCCCCGCAGCTGCTGAGCAAGCCTGACCAAGCAGTTCTTGGGGAGTCCTCCTCCTGTCCCTTTCCTCTCCTTCCTTTCCCCTCGGTGACTCTGATCCTCCACCTCCTCCCCCGCCTCCTTCCTGATCTGTCAAAATTACTTTAGAGTAGGGAGTCCCCTTTAGAAAAGGACAAATGCTCTTTGGGTTGGGAACATTTTTCTTTCAGTCATTAAGCATGAAATGAGAACGGGTTTTTAAAATCATTCTCTTGCTGCACGGAAGATCCTCTTTTTCTGAGGCTTCAAGGTCATGAGCAGATTGGTACATCACAGTCCAACATGTTAGTGTAGCATCTCGATAACTCTGTGTCAGTGCTGACTTACCTGGCCTCTCCTTGGACTCTGGAACAGCCTCTTAGACTCTAATATGACACATAATATTTGTACATATGTATGGGGTACAGAGCTATAATGTGATACACGTATATAAGATGTCAAATCAGTGTCATCTGTTAGATATTGCAAAGGGAGACAGTGAGAGGGGAAAAGAGAAAAGGAGAGAGGGAGAGAGAGAGAGAGGGAGAGAGAACATGAGATTTCTTAGAGCTTCAGGGCAAGGTGAGAACAAATAGTTGTTGGAAGGAACCCAAAGATAAACTACTTCTGCCCGTTTAGTGAAACTGAAACTTTGACCCCCAAGTTCTATTTCAGTTTTCACGCCATATTTCAATCCTTATATATGTAGTATGTTTCCCATGATGTTAAATAATAGATATTAATGATTATTATTTGCTGATAACTGAAAATTTACCATGTGCCAGGTACCATGAAAAGCACTTTCTATGTGAGTTATTTTATTTAATGTTCACCAGGACCTTATGGTAGGAATTACTACTATCCTCGTTTTATAGAAGAGGGAACTAAGGCCCAGAGAGATTAAGGCCTTCACCTGATGTGACTCGACAGCAGGTAAGTGGCATGAGGAGTTTCATCTGGGACTCACGGCGGGAAGCCTGAGTTCTCAATGCTGTGTGACATGGAGACGGGCTGCTGTGGGTAGGGCTCTGGGAGGGTCCCAGTGAGGTTTGTCTTGGTCTGTCCTGCCTCACTGTGTGGTCTTGAACAAGTTAGTTGGTTTCTCTGATCCCTGTGTCTTCTGAGGGATGGCAACATCAGAAGGGTGCTGTCAGGTTTCAAGGTGAACGCCTGGCTTTTGGGATAGACTTGGGCCCCCATCAGTGGCAGACACTATCATAGCAGAGAAGCCTTGGAAAGGTGAGCCAGGCGAAGAGTAGGCACACGACCCTGCCTTGTGAGTGTAGTGGCAGTGGTTTGTGCGTGGCGATGCGCCAGGGTCAGGCTGCTAAGAGGGGAGTTGGCATATGTCATTGTCCCAGGCATCCAACTGCTTTGAGATGAAAAAGACAGAACTTGGAAAGAGGATGAAGTGTCGTCCCCCATTCCTGTAACGTCCCCCATTCCTGTAACGCCTACTCTTCCTCTTCTCCTGGCTCGTTCCTATCTGCACTCAGGCTGCCGTGAATTCCCCTCCCCGGACCCCACATCCGGAAAGCGATGACACTGGTTCTCTGTCCACTTTGCAGCCAAGGTCTGAGTGGACCTCGAATGGACGCTGAATGGACCTGAGTGGAGGTGAGTACAGTGAGGTTTCCGTTTGAGCCTAGCCTGGATCCACCCTGGGGTTCACGCAAGCCTGGCATTCCCGAGAGGAGCCCTCTGTAGAGGGTGAGGTGCACAGGCCTGCAGAGCTGTGGCTCAGGGCGGGGCACCAGGCAGAGCCTGAGGGCTGTGGCAGTTGGAAGCCATGCCTGTGACCAACCTAGCCCAGGGACTGTCACCTCAGTGGTAGGAGAGGGGACTGGCACTGCAAGTGAGAAAAGCCGGGGGGTTCTGGCAATTCAAGCAACAGAGTCAAGCACTATAGCCAGGGGTCAGCTGGAGTTGGCAGAGGGGTGGAGGCCAGCTTGGCAAAAGGCCCAGGCAGGGTGCTGGGAAGAGGGAAGAGGGTCCCCGAGAGGTGCCCTGAGGGGCACATAAAGATTACAAACCAAGTTAGAGCTAAAGATATAAAATCCAAAAACCAAATCAAAAAACAGAACCAAACAAGGCTGCCTGTGGCCCCCCCACCCAAAGTTGACCACCGTGTATAGTTTGGTTCATTTCTTTCCAGCATTAAAAAAATATATGGCTTTATTTTCTAGAGCTGTTTTAGGTTCCTGATAAAATCGAGCTGAAAACCTTGTGGCAGTTTTATTATTATTATTATTATTATTTTAAAATTTTTGTGGTGCTGGAGATCCAACACAGGACCTTAGCGCTGAAACATTTTTTTTTTTAATGTTACAATGTCACCATGTCATAGTATCATGTGGTCTGTTAGAAGAATCTAGATTCTACCTATTTGCATTTAATGTAAGGCAATCTTTGTGTTATTGTATATCACGTTTCTTTGCTTATTATATTTTTTTCTACTTTGTTATTTCCTCAGACTTTCTTCTAGCCTCTTGTTATTTCTGCACCTTCCATCTCTAGCTTCTGACCCCAGAATAGTATCCTGTCTGTCTGTCTGTCTCTCATTTGGTCTGCCATCTACCTAAGGCTGTTGGGCAGGAGGTTCCTCTGCATTGACAGCTCTCTGAACCCTGAACTTATTCCACTCCTCCCCGACCTGTCCCTGGTGTCCAGGACAGAGGTGGCCTTCTATTCCCTCTGTTCAGGTTGAGTACCCGGCAGTGCCCCATCCAGCCCCACCTTGGTGATGTTAAATACCACCTCTGCCCACTTCTCCCAGGTTTCTAGTTCTTTGCCCAAAGTCTATGCACATGGCATTTCTGGACAATACTTCCTCTTGGTAGCATTTGACACTATTAATATCATTTAAAAAATTATGGAGGGGGAACATCTGTGAGTCAGGTTTTCTTGCAGTGTCTGAGGGACACCATAAGTAAAATACCCACAAATCCTTGCCTTACTAGAGTTCAAAGTCACATCTCTCATCTTCATTTCTTTTCCCTGGTTCTAGAGATTAAGCATAGGGGTCCTCCACCACAGAGCTACATCCCCAGCCTTTTAAATTTTATTTTGAGATGGGGTCTCACTGAGTTGTCCTGCCTCAGTCTCCCAAGTAGCTGGGATTATAGGCATGCGCCATCAGCTCATCTTAATTTTTTTAAAGTCATAAGTAACAAGACTCCTTGTATAAGAATGAGAAAACTTATTACATAAAATATCATCTCATATTAAAATTTAGAAAATTCAGATAAGGAAAAGACAAAGATGAATAAATATCCTACTCTCCTTCTTGGAGATAACCACTGTCAACAATGATCTGCACATCCTTCTATACCTTGTTGCATGTGCATAATATTTCATTAAAAAACAAAATGAGAATATGATTCTTTTGCCTAATTTGTTTTTCTCTCAATGCAGTCTCTTTTGCTACAATGCCATGATATTTCTAAGAAATGTTGTTAGACCAAGATTGCCTTAAAGGGAAGGAAAATGTTGACTATCAAGACAGCTCAAATTGACAATAACATTTATTGACCTCTAAGAATTTTTTTTCTTCGGGGAGGGGTGTCTAAGAATATATATATATATATTTGGTACTGAGAATTGAACTCAGGGGCACTTGACCACTGAGCCACATCCCCAGCCCTATTTTGTATTTTATTTAGTGCCTACCATTGCTGAGGCTGGCTTTGAACTTGGGATTCTCCTGTCTCAGCCTCCCGAGGTGCTGGGATTACAGGCATGAGCTACCACACCCGGTGCTCTAAGAATGTTCTTAATGATAATTTTTGAAAATAGTTAAGTCTATGACAATAAACCCTAAAGCCATTGTGCAAATTCACAGTTGGTTATACTTACCTTTTGCTCCAAAGAATGGCTTTCTACTTTTCCTTCTCTCTCTCTCTCTCTCTCTCTCTCTCTCTCTCTCTCTCTGCATTGTTGGGAATTGGACCCAGGGCCTCATGATGCTAGGTAAGACTTTACCACTGAGCTGCACGCCCAGCTCTTAGATGGCATTCTCTTCTCATTTCTGGTGTGTACAGGCTCCTATCATTTCTATTACCCATTGTGCTGAAAAAAAAATGCACAGAGAGGTCAAGGTTTTACCTTGCAGAGCTCAAAGTGCCCTATTTTACTCTAATTAACAGTAGCCCTTGCAACTTTCCTACATCCAGCTCATGCTGGAGAGGAGGTGCTTGATAATTGTAAAAGTCTTCTCGTGTTCATAAAGAGTCATGTACACCCTCATTTATGGCTGAGCAGGATTCTTCTGTCTGCATGGGCCACACGTCATCTAACCAATGGACTCTTACAAACAACGCTACAGGGAACATATTGTACCTAAAACTTCATGGATCGTCTTAGTTATTTTAATATGATAGATACTTAGAAGTAGAATCGGGGAGAAAATGGTTACATTTTCCAATTTAATATTACCAAATGAATCCATTCAACAATATTTAATGATTGCTCTTTTCCTGACCCTGATTTAAGTGCTGGGGACACAGCGGTGGTCCAAGCAAATAAGGGACCTGTCCTTCTGGGACTCAAAGTCTGATAACAACAAACAAATAAGTATAAATGTAAAGTTAGGCATCAATTATAGCTTTGAACAAAGCAGCTTGAGGGGGTGCGAGTGGGGGGGACTAGGTTAGATAAGGTGGTGAGGGAAACTTTGTAACAAGTTGACTTTCAACAGAGACCTGGAGGAAGTAAAAAAATCAGGAAGATCATTATAGGAAGAGGGAAGAGTGGTGCAAAGGCCCTGAGGCCCTGTGCTGGGTATGCTTCTGAATAGGAAGGAGGCCCAGATGGCTGGAGTGTAGTCATGGCAGGGGATATGTGCAGGAGGTGATGTTAGAGAGGCAAATTACAGATGAGTTTGGACCATAGAGGCCAAGAGTGGAGGACTGTGAGCTGCAGGATGGAGAATGAAGGAGAGGGTAGAGAGGGAAGTAGATAGGAGGCTGTTTCAGTTGCTCTGAAGAGAGATGAGGTGTCTTAGACTAGAGAGAGAGTGAAGGGGGTGAAAAGAAGTGGTCAGATCTCCTCTCCCACCAGTAGAGCATGACAGTGTCATTTTTCTCACCTGCCACACTTCCTCCTTCTTGAACTTTCGTTTTCCTTGGGCTCTTGCTTTCTTCCTGCACCTTTGGCTTCTTTTTGGTCTCCATTTAAGGCCCCTCTCCATGTGCCAGTCCCTTGACTGCTGACATTCTCCAATATTCTCTTCCCTCCCCCCTCCTGTCCTTTCTCTGTTCTTCAGTTTCCCTGGGGGATGCCATCTACCCCAGGGGCTTCCATGCTCTGCCATAGCAATGAGAATGACCTTCAGAACTGTTTCTAGGCCAGCCGAACAGTCCTGGGCTTCCAGAGCTACCCTTTCCACACTCATTGACGTGTCTGCTGTGCCTTCACTACGAGTCCAACACAGAAGGCAGCACCTCCCCAACCCACCTCCTTTAAGCCATTTGTCCAAACTGTAGGTTGAAGTCTTCTTTTTGACTCCCTCCCCCTTTCTCACTGCCCGTTGCTGATCCACCTGAGAGCCAAGGCCTGTGGGTCTTCCCTTGAAGTTCTCTCAAGCTCCCCTCCTCATCTGCTGCCCCTGTCCTTGCTTTGTTCAGACCTGCACTGTTCATGCTGGAGCCTCCGAATTAGACTCCTTCCTTGAGCCTCTGCCCCTTACAAGTTCAGGGGAGACATGGGTTGTATTACTCATCTGCTTAAAGCTCATCCGGGGCTCCTGTTGCCTGTGGGGTAAAATTCACACGTCTCTTATGGCTTTGGCTCGTCCATGCTGGATTCCTCAGCGTTCCCCTGACACGTGGTGCTGTCTGCCTTCATCTAGATGTCTGTGGTGGTAAGCAACAGAAACCTGCTTTAATGAGGCTGAAGCCCAAAGGGCATTTCATGGAAGAATCCAATGGTATCTGATGGACCTGAAGGGTCATAAGATTCTAAGAGGGACCGAAACCAGGAGCAGGAAGGTAGCTCCTTTCTTGGGCCTTCTCTCTTTGGGGCTCCTGAGTCTCAACTCATGGCATTTGGCAGGTCTACCTCACTCCTCTTTCCAGGCATGTGGCTTTGTTTCTGCCCACAGACACACCCTGAGTTTACATCGCCCAGATCAACTGAAGTTCAGGGAGCAGCCCAATTGCCCCTTTCCAGAAAAGCAGCTCTGATTGACCCAGCCAAGAGCAGGGAGCCATCAACAAACAACTTGGAGCTGACAGGCCTGGATGATAGCGCCACAGAATTCTCTAAAGTCTCCATGCTGAGCCTTTGCACGTAGTGTTCCCTGTCACTGTACCCTTCCCTGTGTCTTCATCAAGCTCAAGAGATAGACCTTGCCAAAAGCGTCATCAGGCTAGGAGCCCCTCCACGTGTTCCCATAAAACTGCTGCATATCTTGATCCTCACACTTCACCTCAGGGTTGTGTTCATTGATTTCTTGTCTGTCTCCCATTAGACTGCGGGAGTCCTTAAACAGAGCCTGCTCACCTCCTTTTCCCTAGAGTCAGGGAAGGAGGCATGTCTAACATAGGGCTACCTCCAACTTATAAATGAAGGAACCAAACAGCCCATTAGTCTCTACCCATCACATGCAGGTGACTTGGGGGGCAAGATTCAGGCATCTGATAGGAAAAGAGACAATAGCAGAGCTAGCTTATTCTGCTGGCTGCATGTACCTTGGTGCCATCAGAGTCCCATGAGTACCTGCCCACAGGAAGCTGTAGAATTTAAGGTTTGTTTTTTTGCAAGGTAATAGTGGTATCTGTGGCTTCCTAAAGGACAGCTGCCTAATTGAACTTATAAATGGTTTAAATAAGTGGACAGCTAAGAGTAGAAAAGGTCAGGTTTAAAAAACATCACTACCTGTATATGATGGGCAAGCCAATGATGGCTGTGTGTATTTTGTATGAACATTATGGCTAACATCTGATTTGAACCCTGTATCAAAATTTCTACGCATGAAGTTTAGTTCACATTACTGTATGTATCTGTGAGGTTGGAACAAAACTAAAGATTTAAATAAATATTAACATCTGACATTTATTGGAGCTTACTATGTTCTAGGTATTGGGCTTTATATATATATTAACTAATTTAATCCTTGAAAGTACACGAGGAAGCTGTTTCTATAATAACCCATTGACACAGGAGGAAACCAAGGCAGAAAGGGCGAGAGCTGGGATGTGCGGACAAGAATCTGACCTCAGGCTTACACCCTTAGCCACTCTGCAGGACCAGCAAGGTCAAGGTAGAGTTTAGTACATTTCTTCCAACACTCCCCTGTTAATGGGTTGCCACTTCAAATACGCTTTTGTTCCCTGACGCTTTCACAGGGTTTTTCTTTTAGCACATTTTTTATGTTTATGTTTTTGGGCAAAAAAAGAAACATGTCTCTGCAGGTGTAAGGTATGTTGGCACTAAACTCTCTTGCAAGAAGCTCTCATCATGCCAATGTTTATCCCCAAGCCAGCTCCAAATGTTTGCCTGCCTTGGGTGACAGAAGGGGATAAATGAATACGCAGAGGAGAGGCTTCAGGACTGCCCTCTGGGTCTCTGTTTCTGGCTTTTCTTTCCTCTTGAATGTATCCTCAGGTGCTGGAGGACAAAGGTGAGGACTGTCATATGAGTGCTGCCATTAGTCCCATTGGAATCAGGTTTCTCGGGGACTAGAGCGAAGGTGGCCTGATGTAGAGAAGAGGGTAGTGAATGGGTCCAGTGTTGCTCCTGTCATTGAAGGCCTCTGGCACTGTGCCCACCTGTTGTAGGCCCTGAGTAACTCACTTGTCACAAGGGGGAAGTTCCATCAAAATGTGGATCTTCACGTCCTTTCCACTGAGACGTTCAGGGTTTCAGGAGAGCAGTTCAGGGCCACCACTCACTTAAGTAGTGAGCAGACACTGAGAAGTAGGATGTGGGTGACACGCTGGGTGCGGTGCCCTAAGCTGAATTAGAAAGAGTGTTTCTATAAACAGAGGGTTTTTGTGTACCCCTAACGCTGATCCCTGGAAACTACTACGGCATCCAGACCCCTGAGCCTTGAAGAAGTGGAAGGCTCATGCATTTTTGGCAACTGGGCTGAATCCTCGGGCAAGTGTGGAGTTGGGGTCAAGAGGCAGAGGGATCCAAAGTGTTAGAGTTAGTTGGGCAGTTCAGCATAGGAAATCCTTTAGTGTGGTGCTGGACACTCCCCCAAAGCCCTCTTGAAATGCTAGCTGCAAGTATTACCGTAAAATGTGGGGCCCACCACCTGGTGGGAAACCAAGCCTTTAGCCCTGCTTCTGGGTCAGCTTGGCACGGAGCCAGTGTTGATGGGAAGCTGGCCCTCCTGTTTGTGGCCAGGGGAACATGTGTGACCTCACACTTTGCAAGGCCCTGTTGAGAAATCCGTGGTGTGTCGGACTTCTCCGGGAAGGTGACTTGTGCACGTTCCTGAGCCACTGGGGGAGGGGTCTTGACTTGGGGACATGATCTCTACTCCTCCCCTCCCCCTCGGATAGCTAGTCCTTGTGCCTATGGAATGGTCAGAAGTAGGTGGCAGTGCAAAGCCACCTTCCTTTGTCTAAGGGTCAGCTACAGTTGGGGGTCCTGGAGAATGTTCAGCCCCCAAAGACATTAAACTAGAGAGAGAGAAGTAGAAATACCTGAAAGGGGACGAAACATACTCATAAACAATTCTAATTCCAAGAGGGCATTTTCATCTCTGGTTTGGGTAGCTTAGCTACCACTGCTTCTGGTCAGTGCATTAAACTTGAGTCTTTAAAAAAAATTTTTGCTTTTTTTTGGTACTGAGAATTGAACCCAGGGGCACTTCACCATTGAGCCACCTCCTTTATAATTTTAATTTTGAGACAGGGTCTCACTAAGTTGCCAAGACTGGCCTCAAACTTGTGATACTCCTGCTTCAGCCTCCTGAGTAGCTGGGATTGCAGGCATGCACCACTGTACTTGTCTTAAACTGGAGTCTTGATTGGAGTCATCTGGAACTCCATATTCCCAGGGTGCCCCTCAGCCCTACAGATTTGATAGGACTGGGACCACCACTCTTACCTGGATGGAGACTGGATGGAGATGAGCCAATGGGAAATCTGGTAAGATAAGCTGCAAGAACACAAGGAGAAGAATCAAGTCAGGTCATCTACTCCACTAGCCCTTGCCTTATCCTATGAGGCCTAGAGATTCTAACAGCACCACGCTGGTACTGGTCTTGGGGTACTACACCGATTGTCATTATTTCCCCAAATCTGTCCGGCAATTTTGCTAAGTTCCCTTTATTTAACTCTTTTGATTTTTTGGGAGGTGGTAACGGGGATGGAACTCAGGGATACTCAACCACTGAGCCACATCTCCAGCCCTATTTTGTATTTGATTTAGAGACAGGGTATCACCGAGTTGCTTAGCGGCTCGAGGTTGCTGAGGCTGGCTTTGAACTTGTGATCCTCCTGTCTCAGCCTCCTGAGCCACTGGGATTACAGGCATGTGCCACTGCGCCTGTCCCTTTATTTAACTCTTATTGAGTTTGATAGAACTCTCTCTTCTTGCCCGCCCTGAGTGTGCCCATCCTGAGAGTGCCATCTGGTTCCTGACACCACACTGACCCAGGAATTATCACCTGTCTATTTCAGGAGTTGCCCATAAATCTAGTTTTAATCAAGAAGGCCATTTTAAACATGGAACATGCTTACAAATGTTGTTCCCTGGCTTTCAATGGTGCTTAGTTCTTTTTCAGTTTAACGTCATCAAGTCCCTTTATTGCTTAACTCATTTGAGACTGAGGTGACATTTCTCAAAAAACAACTTACCAGGAAAAGAAGTGGAAAAAAAATTAATATTGTTCAATGAGAGAATATTAAATACAGAAATGGGCATATCCACAAAACCCAGCCTGCTTTTTTGAAAGGTTTCCTGCTCTCATGCTGGCCTGGAAGACCCCATCCAGACTAGACAATTCCTTCATTTTTTGAAAAATTGAGCTTCTACCAAATAAATGCAAAAATATGTGTTAATAAAAGATGTTACTCCACCTTCAAATTCTTCTGTTTTGCAATAAACCTATTAATACCTTAGGTACACATCCCAGACATTTTCCTAAACATCTTTAAAACTCACATATAGCAATTTTTGTATAAAGAATAAGACATTTTTCTATACATGCTGTTCTACCTTCCTTTATCATTAAAAAAATTATTTACTTAATTTTATTTTTTAGTATGAGGGTTGAACCTGGGGTGCTCTACCTCTGAGCTATACTCCCAGTTCTTTCTTTTTTTTATTTACTTTTTACTTTGAGACAGGGTCTCACTAAATTGCTGAGGCTGGCCTCAAACTTGTGATCCTCCTGTCTCAGTTTCCTGAGTTGCTGGGATTATAATCATGTGTCATTGCTCCCTGCTCAAAATTATTTCTTGAAGATCTTTCTACATCATTCATAAAACTACATTATTTTACTTTATTATATTGTAATTTAATTTTTTTGGTGCTGGATATTAAACCCAGGGCTTCACACATGCCTAGTATGTATTCTGCTAATGAGCTACACCCAGCCCCACTTCATTATTTAAGATTATTTTTAAAACAGCTTTACTAAGGTATATTATAAGATTCACAATCTGCTTTAAGTATATAATCTGCCTTAGTCCATTGTCTGCTGCTGTAACAAAATGTCATGGACTGGTTAGCTTGAAGATCATTTGGCTGTGTCCTGACATGGCAGAAGGGTAAGCTAGCATATGCAAGACAGAGAGAAAGCCAGGAGAACTCATCTTTCTAATCAGGAACTCCCAGGATAATTCACTCGGAGCTAGTGGTGTTAACCTGCCAATGAGGGCAGACCCCATATAATCTAATCACCTCTTAAAGCCTCCAGCTCAGTCCTGTTACAATAGCAATTAAATTTCAACATGACTCTTGAACAGATGTTCAAACTGTAGCACAAGCCAGTGATTTTTAGTAAATTTACACAGTTGTGTAAATATTACCACAATCCAGATTTAGAATATTTCCATCACCTCAAGAAAACCCATTGTGCTTGTTTGCCGTCAATGTCCCCCTGCCCTCGCTCTGCCTGCTCCGAGTGAACGCTTACCTGCTCTCTGTCTCTGTAAACTTGTCTTCTCTGGACATTTTGTATAAATGCAATCAAGGTTCACATGATCTTTTTCCCTGCTTCTCTCACTTAGCATGCTCGTTGCAACCTCGCTGCTGACCACCACGTCCAGTGTGTTCTGGGGTATGAACATACCTTCAGAGTTGAAGCAGTTCCTTATTTATGGACGTTACTGTTGGTTCTAAGCTTTGGCTTTTATAATGTGTCCATCCATGTGGGTTTTTCTGCCAGACAGATTTCTAAAAGTGTAATACCTGGGTCAGAGAGCCTGTGCATTCAAGTAAGATATCAAGTGTCTTCTCCAAAGATCACACCTATTTACTGTCCTACCAGCTGTGGGTGATAATATCTTTCAATCTGGTTTGTTCTGACCCCCAAGCTCCAGGATGTAAAGCCTGGACTCAAATCCCTGCATTAATTCTCAAAATTGTCCTTTGTCCTTCTGGTCACTTTCTCCTTATTTTTCATTTATATTAATGACTAAAAATTTTCTTAAGATGAGTAGTATACATACTACCTGCTACAGAAAACTTACATCTAAAACAAGATTAAAGACTAGGATAATGCCTCGATCTCAGACATCCATCAGTGCCTTCAAAAGCCCTGACTGCCTCTTCCTACAGTAAATGTTTCCTGAGGGTGCTGGCACTTGCCTCCTACACCCCATTTTCTTTGGCACTTGCATCTGTGTTGTGTGGAGGCTTTGTGTGGCATCCACTTAGCTAAAATGGAACTGTTCCTCTCAATTCTCTCCCTGCAGTACTTGCAGGTGATGTGGGCCAGCAGATTTTCTATGTGAGACCTGGCAGGTGGGAGAGGAGTAGTATCTGCACATGTTTCAAGCTCTGGAAGGTCAGAGCAAGGCACCCGACTGTCGCACATTGTTGCTTACCTGCTGGCTTGTCTTGTAGGCGTGGGGCAGCAGCCGGGGCCGCAGTACCTTGGTGCCATCTACACATTGAACTTGGACCAAGGCCAGTTTCAGCAGGCTCCAGCTCACCCTCCCCACTCCCCACTCCCCACTTCATGTCCATCTTTGCTTTCAGGCTGTCTGTCCTGCCAGCTTCAGGTCCTCGCAGAAGCAAAGTCAATAACCTGGCATAGTCTGGTTCACCAGTGCCCACAATTGCATGGTATCAACTTTCCATCACAAATCCTACCTGCTAGTGGCTCTGTCTCAAATTGAGCCCTGACTGATGTAGTACGTGTCCTCAAAAGAGGGTTCAGTTTTGCCTGTCTTTGAATTTTGCATTGAACTCTGATAGTCTCCTTAACTGTCCTGCCTGCCAGCTCAGAATCGCCTGCTGCCACTCCTCAGGCCCCTCAGCCTCTGCTGATCCCTACATCCATCAGGACGATGGAGACCCAATAACCCAGCTCCAGGGCCCAAGGAGTGCAGGCACAGAAAAAGTACACAGGTCCTATGCCCATGAGTGCAATGTTCTGAGAAGGTCACATACAATTTCCCACCCAGCTCTCAGCTGCCTGAAATGCCACTGTCACTAAAGCAAAAATAAGATTAAAAAAAAAAAATGAGTGGAACTTGGAATTTTTATTCCAATTCTACTATCCAGCCATGACATTTTGGCCAGTTTGCTTTGCTTAGACCTTTGCTCCTATACTTACGTATAGAAAGAGTTGGCCTGGGGACCTTTAGGCTTTTTTTTTTTTTCCTTGTGTTTTATTTTGAGACTCTTAGGCCTTTTTAACTCTACTATTACATGGTGCGATGGGTCTCCATGTGGGTCTGCACACGGTGAGTTTTAACGTGACACGTAAACTAGGGGCACTTCTTAATGTCCCCTCAACTAGACAGGAGTTTGTCTTGATTTAATGAACAAAATGGAATCCGTCTTGCAGAGACTGGGGATTGTGGTGGGGAGAGGTATTATTGATTCAGGAAGATGGATAAAGAAGACAGCAGGTGTTAGGCAAGTGGAGGAACTATGTCATAAGCTAGAAAGGCCAGTTTGGAGCAGGCAGATCTAGGCTCAGAACTGAACCCTCAGACAGTGGGACTCAGGCCCAGGAATGAGGGAGGTAAGAAAGGAAATAATAACTCAAAGGCAGCTCTGGATTTGCCCTGTCCTAGTGGTGACTTGGCTGCGAAACTATTTGTACCAAGAATGTTCTTATGGAAGAGAGGGAGGGTGCGGGGGAGGGAGGGAGGGAGAGAGACACAGAGAGACACTGGGATAAACATCCAGAATCCACATAAATGCAACTTAATCTCAGCCCCCGTCTCTCTGGGCTCATTGCACCTTCTGGTTTCCTTGGAGAACCGTGTTTCCTCCAGGCCTTGTTAGAGGAGCAGAGAGCAGGGTCCTGGAATAAGAGTGAAACCTAATTTGGCCTCCTCCCTTGGAGAGTCATCTCAGGGAGCCATCTGGCTGGCCGTCTTGCCCAGGCAGAACAGCACTGGTCCCTAGGGCAACTGGGCTGTTTGGTAAATAGGTGACGTCCTACTGAATCAGAGGAGCCTCTGAGTCACGCTTGCTCCTAAGTACCTGGCACAGTACCTGGCACAGAATGAGTTCAGGACAAGGGACTGTTGACACTGCATTAATCCTGTTTGCTGAATGCAATAGGAAAAGCACTTTCATGAATCACGGTGGAAGTGCCTGCTCTGAGCCCCCAGCCCAGAGCTTTGCTCCTGCCTCGCTGCCGGCTCCTGGACTGTGGTTAATAGGAAGTGCTGCTGGGGACAGTGGGATTTCCATCCCTCTTGCTTTCTGATTCTCTTAACAGGCTGCTCAGAGCCAGAGCCCCTCTTGTCAAAGACCCTTTCAGAGACCAGCCCTGTGAGAGTGAGCTCGGCCAGGGCAGGGCTGTTTGGGGCGCTGCTGTATCCCAACTCCCTGCCACAGCAAGCACTCAATACACACTGAATATTGATTCTGGTTTTTATTTCCTCCGTAGGACAGACTATAAATCACTTCCCCATTCTGTAGTGGCACTGTTTTGTCACACCCTGAATGATGAGGGTGTGCCTTGGAAAGGAGAAAGGAGAGTGTGAGGGAGTCTCACGGTGGGAGCTGTTGCTTCACCCAGAGCTCCCTGCCTTCCTGAGCCCAGTCGGGTCAGCATTGTGCACCTCCAAAGACCCATTCCCAACGCTCCTGACTCCTGTGTCACCCGAGGACCCGAGGAGCCCTGAGGAGCCCTGAGGATCTCAGAACATATTTCTTCCGATGAGCCATGTTCAGCAGCAGGGGGCCTGAGCTGGCTGGGCATGTGGGGTGGAAGACCAGGCTCCATCTCTTCCCAGCCTTCTCTCCATGGACCCAGTAGCCAGCAAAGGGATTTATTTCTGGAAACGCCCTCCCTCGGGATGTTGGCTCATCCCTACATGTAGCAGTTTACATGCTTTGGTTGGAAGTAACGAAATAAATACCCCACAAAAAGTAGCTTATAAAAAAGATATTTAATAATCTCACTTTACAAGAAATTACAGGTAGATAATTCCATCATCGGTTCAGTGGTTAAAGTGCCGTTTGGGCTCAGCATTTTTTTATTTTTTTAATTGAGGTAAAATGTACCATTTTAACATTTTTTTTTTCAGGTGTTGGGATAAAACCTAGGGCTTCATGCATGCTAGGCAAGCACTGTACCCATGAGCTACACTCCCAACCCCCATTTTAACCATTTTTAATGCGTAGCTTAGCAGAATGAATTACTTTCACATTATGGTTCAGCTATCACTACTGTCCATCTTCGGACTTTTTCACCATCCCAAACTGAAACTCTGACCTATTAAACAATAAATCCCCTCTGTTCCCTCCCCTGGTAACCACTATTCTACTTTCTGTCTCTGTGAATTTGACTATTCCTGGTATTTCATATAAGTAGAATCAAAATATTTGTCCCTTTTTGTATTTTGCTTATTTCCCTTAGCATAACGTTTTCAAGGCTTATCCACGCTGGAACATGTATGAGTCCGCCATTTATTTTAATTACCAAGTGATATTCCATGGTATGTATGTTTCACATTGTGTTGATCCATTCATTTGTTGATGAGCCTTGGGGTTATTTCCACTTTTTGACTCTTGTGAATAATGCTGCTGTGAACATCAGTGCACAAATATCTGTTCAAGCCTCCGCTTTTGATTCTTTTGGGTACATACCTAGAAAGGGAATTTCTGGATCATGTGGTAATTCTATGTTTAATGTTTTATGGAAAATTGCCAGGCTGCTTTCCAGAGTGGTGTGCCATCTTATATTCTCACCAGCCGTGCATGAAACTTCCAGTTCCTCTATATCCTCGCTGACACTTGCTAATTTGTCTTGTGCTTTTTTCCTTGATAATGGACATCCTAAATGGGTGCTGTGTAGTATCTCACTGCAGTTTTGACTTGTGCTTCTTAGAAGACAGTGTGTTGGGTCCAGCTGTAGGATGGATCAGCTCTAACAGTTAGCATATAATTATGGAGAGGAGTGAAATACCAGGACAGGATTTCTAAGCCATGCTCTTCCTGTCACCACAACGGAGGGGCTACGCACTGATGTGGATACCACCACATGCAGCTTAGATATCTGTCACACTGAAGGGAAAGGTGGGACCCCCCAGGATTGCAACTTAGGCAGGCAGTCTTAGAGGGTGGTGGAAGTGTTCCCTGAAGAAGAGCCAACAAAGGAAGGTTTGCCTTCCTTGGCCAAGAACTTCTTGCTGACCAGGCCATGGGTAGCCATGATCCTAAGGAGTCCGTGGCGAAACTTTTGGCCAATGAAGGCATAGATGAGGGGGTTGAGGCAGCTGTGGAGGAAACCCAAAATCTCCGTGGCATCCAGGGCCTGATCAATGTCTTTGCGGCGCTCACAGGTCTCCTTTATTAAGTGGGTCCTCATGAGGGTGTCTGCAACCAAGACCAGGTTGTAAGGCAGCCAGCAGAGCAGGAAGACCAGCACAACAGCAAAGATGACCCTCATGGCCCGGTGCTTCTGCCCCATGTGGGCCTTAAACAGGGTGCGCAGGGTGAAGCCATAGCAGAACAGCATGACCAGCAGTGGTATGACAAAGCCAAAGGTCTGGGGCAGGATCCGCAACACCATCCGCCATGTTGTTGTACTGTTACCCATGTCTTCGTAGCACACTGGGCTGAAATTGGGTGGGTAGACAGCCTTACGGAAAATTAAAATAGGCAGGGATAGAATCATAGACAGTATCCACATGCTTAAGCATACAAACTTGACCAAGTGCCGTTTCTGGATCAGTGTGCGTGTGGCGTGGACGATGGCCAGGTAGCGGTCCAAGCTGATGCAGGCCAGTAGCAGGATACCACTGTAGAAGTTGACTTCCTTCAGGAATGAGACCACCTTGCACAGGCCTGTGCCAAAAATCCAGCCCTTCACTTTGGAGGCTGCCCAGATAGGCAAGGTCAGGGCAAAGAGCAGATCGGCCATGGCCAGGTTCAGCAGGTAGACATCGGTGACAGAGCAGGTGCTCCGACTGTATAAGACGACGAGCATCACCAGGGAGTTTCCCAGCAAGCTCAGCAGGAACACCAGAATGTAGATGACGACCACAACATAATTGTTGATTTCCAGGGATTCTGTCCGGCACGGGGCAGAATCTGGTAGGATAGAGGGCAGGCCAGTGCCATAACTGTAATTACTATATAATTCATCTAAGATATCGTCCAAGTTGTAATTCTCCCAACTGAATCCTTCCATTTTGAGATAAATCTAAATCCTGCCTAGAGAGGAGATAAAAGGGTTATTGCACATAAGTCTCCCCATTCCCACAAGATTTTGCCCACCCACACAAGAAATTAAGAGAGGAAGGATTCTTTTGCATTGGCTTGCAAGTTACATGGAAATAACTTTCACTTCAAATTGGTAAATAATAGGAGAAGTAAGGCTATGAGACAAGTATATAGTACACTTTATGAAATGTTTACAGTTTCCTTTAATATTAGAGAAAAATTCTTGGCATTTTCCACAACGTTGCTATCACCCAAAACTTTGTTGAAACTTTCCTTTGCATATAGAGTCCTTTTTTGGGTCCCTCAGTGGTGAACAAGTTTGGTTATTGAGGCTGGATATTTAACATTTGTAAATGTGAGATGCCCTTCAGTTCTCTCTCTCTCTTTTTTTGGTACCACAGATTGAATCCAGGGGGTGCTTAACCACCGAGCCACATCCTCAGTCCCCGCTTTTTAAATTTTTTTTTTTAATTTTGAGATAGGATCTCACTAGGTTGCTTACAGCCTTGCTAAGTTGCTGAGGCTGGCTTTGAACCTGTGATCCTCCTGTCTCTTCTCCCAAGCCACTAGGATTTCAGGCGGGTGCCACTGTGCCCAGCCCCTTCAGTTCTTAATGTTCAGGAGTAAGCAGGCCAAGATCAAGGCTTTACTATAAAACTGACAGATGAATCCCTTTATTTGGCTTTCTTTAACTAATTTTATTTATTAATTCATTTTGAAAACTTAGAAATTCATCAAAATGCATGGATTCAAAGAAGCAAGATGGAAAGACCATTTGAATCACAGCAGCATGGAAGTTCAGAAGGCTTGGGCTAGAACAAACTTTAAATCAGTTAATTAGTCTTTGCATTAAGCTGGGCACAGTGATGCACACCTGTAATCCCAGCTACTCTAGAGGTTGAGGCAGGAGGATTGATTGCAAATTTGAGGCCAGCCTGACAACTTAGTGAACTCCTACCTTAAAATAAAATTTGAAAAGGGGCTAGGGATGTAACTCAGGGGTAGAGAACTTGCTTAGCTAAACAAAGGGATTCATCTGTCAGTTTTATAGTAAAGCCCTGGGTCTAATCCGTGGTACTGGGGAAAAAAAAAGAGGTCCAGCATTTCTCTTTTGGGAGGAAGGAAGTCAGACCGGGGAGAATGTATAGCTTAAAAATATATTAAAAATGATAGGCTGGTGGTTGCCTAGTTCTCCGAGTGGATGGAGACATAACATTACTTGGAGAGCTCCAGGCAGCCATATTCTGTCCTGTAGGGGTGTGCCAGTATTGTGCTCCCAGAATAAAAGGCAGGGATGTCAGGAAATAGAGAAGACAGGTGGAGACACACTATTCCATCTGTCCTTTGGTGTGCACCTTCCTCCATCTCCGGCTCCTCTGTTCCCTGTAGAGTTAGTCTTCCTCTGTGGGCTCTGCCCGTACTATGGGGACAGCAGAGGTCTAGATTTTGGGGAAATCTTATCCCAGTTTTCCAAGAAGAGACAATCCAAAGCAAACCAGCTACCAACTTAGCTTCCTCTGAAATCACAACATAGATCACCGTCTTTCCACTTCTTTATAGCGAATTACAACCTATGGCCATAGTCAAGCTTGTAACTTACCCCCAGATGGAACCCAGTGTTAGAGAAGGATCAGGGAGTAAAAAGTTCCAGGAAGCACTTCATACTTATTAAACTGGGCATAATTTTAAAAAGATGGACAGTAAGGATGTGGAGAAATCAGAACCCTTGTACATGGCTGCTGGGAATTTAGAATGGTGTAGCTGCTTTGGAAAGCAGTTTAGCATTTGCTCAGAGAGCTAAACCATGTCGTCCAGCAATTCCCATACTAGGTAGAGACCCAAAGGAACTGAAAATTTATGTTCGCCAAAAACTTGTACACAATGTATATAGCAGCATTTATCATGATTTCCCAAAGGTGGAAACAACCTAAATGTTCATCAATGGATGAATGAATAAATAAACTGAAATATATCCATACAGTGGAATATTATCCAGCCATAAGAAAGAATGAAGCACTGATACATCACACATGGATGAAGCTTCAAGACATTATTCTCGGTGAAAAGAGCCAGACACAGAAGGCTTCATACTCTATGATTCCTTGTTTGTGAAATGGCCAAAATGGGCAATTTGATAAAGACAGAAAATAGACTAGTAATTGCCAGGAGCCTGAGGGAGGGAGGATACTAATGAGTTCAGAGTTTCTTTATAAGGTGATGAAAGTATTTTGAAACGAGTAGCAATAGTGTTATAATACTAAAACCCCCTGAATTATACACTCTACATGGGTGACTTGTGCTGTGTGAATTACATCTCAAATTAAAAAAAAAAAAAGATTAACCAAAGAGTATCCTGTCTTACAAAGCAAATACCAATATTAAAATGATGACGATAATCAAAGTCCTAGGAAGCGTTTCTCTTTGCAGAAGGTAATCTCTGTCAAATCATATGTAGCAAAGAAGAAAGCTGAGTTAGAGTAAAAGAAGCTGGAAAAATAATGCCTTTTTCCCCAAAGAGTGATGGAATTCCTAACCCTCATTCCCTGAGAAGGTATTATTTCCCTTGTAAGAGAGAGGGGACAGACAAATTGCCTTCAGCGCTCTAAGATCTGCACAGGGAGAGAGAAGATTCAATCAATCCGTGAACCTAAAAAAATGTCATGAGGTGGGTGGGGCCCTGTCTGGCAGGGAGGGTGGGAGGCCGTGGGAGAAGAAGGTTGTATTGCTGGCTGGGCCAGCAAGATCCGCAAGACCTGAAAGGAAATTGCTGGCTCTGAAGTACCAAGGTCAAGAGCAAGTTTCATCAGAGCTAAGCCCAAGGAAGTCATGAGGTTAAAGATGGGTCACCTCTAAGAGCAGATAAATCAAAGATGCTTTTAAAAAATATTTTTAGTTATAGTTGAACACAATATCTTTATTTTGTTTATTTATCTGTATGTGGTGCTGAGGATGGAACCCAGTGCCTCACACGTGAGAGCAAGTGCTCCACCACTGAGCCCCCAGCCCCTCAAAGATGCTTTTTAAGGAAACAAATGAACAAGAAGAGAACCACCTTTGAGAGTGAATGCAGAGCATGGCGGGTGCAGAGCGCTTTGAGGGCAAGCCTCCCCATTCATGGGCAGCAGCAGTGAGAAGCGGGGCTGGGGCTGCTGCAGAGATCAGCTGACAAGAACAGGCAGCAGTGGCAGCATGTGTTGCTTGGGTAAGTCCTCCTTCTCAACCAGCTAGCGCTCAGCTGGACGGCAGGGATACGGTGAGGTCACCATCCCGGGCATCCAGGGCTGGCCTGAGGATCCCAGGGGGAGACCATGCAAGTCAGGATGGATGGTCCAAAAGTCAGAAAAGAAAACCATGACAGGCCAGTGGCCTCCAGTCCTGGGGACTGGGGAGGATGTTTGTTGCTGGTGTTTGTTTTTTCATTTACCATTCTTTAGAGGTTGGGCTGGTGGCTAAAGGGTCAGCCTCAGGGAAGGTGCAGCTGAGGTCTGCTTTGTACCTCACAGGTATGCAGTTGCCCTTGGTCATTACAAATGGCTATGATGTTTACTGGTGAGAAGACTGAGGCCGAGAGGCTCAGCAAGGGCCAGTAAGGATCTAGTTAGGATTCCAACTAGATTAAATGGCTCAACTTGCATTATTTTCAGTCTATAACACTGCTTCTTTTTTTTAAAAAAAATCACATCTCATATTTTAAACATATTTCTAAGCTAAGTAGTTTTTTTGTTCGTTTGTTTGTTTGTTTGCAGGATTGGCCCTGCACATGCCAAGCATGTGTTCTACTACTGAGCTACACCCCAAAGCCTTTATTTATAAGTTAATTTCTTGAGATGTGGCTAAGTTCTTGGGCATAGTTCACTCACACTGCCTGAATTTTGTGCATTGCCATCTTTTGCTGTTCCTTAAGCCCCCAATTAAAGAAATACCCCATTTCAGAATGACAAACCAAACACCCTTCAACTTGCTGGCTTCTACTGAGCGCCCAGTCATGTTCTCTGTGACCCAGTGGGAGCTCCCCTGCTGGAACCGAAACAGCAGCCCCTTGGTGACTCCCACCAGGTAGTTCAGAAGCTCCAAGGGTGGGATGACCTCCCATGAGCTACACACAAACGCAACAGCACAGGGGAATTGACAAGATCCCGAATGCTTAAGGGAAAATTTTTTAAACAATGACAAAAGATGCAGGCATTTTCCTACAATCCCAGCATTCCTTCTCTATAAATATAGTCCACAAATGCTGGTTTCAGTGTCCATCCCAGGCTCAGACCCTGTCCTAGAAGAGCAGGGAAGGCTGCTGGTTCTGGAAGGCTCTAGGGCCAAGGAAGGAGGTGGGTTGGAAGTGGCCCTGAGTGGTTGTTGAAGAGGGTTGTAAGAAGCAGGCAGAAGTTCTCCCTTTGGGGACAGGGAAGCCTAAAGCAAGAGAAAAAGGAGGCTGAGGGAGAAGGGGGAGGGGGAGATGCCCCAGAGTGTGGGGTCAGAGAGGAGAGACATGGGAGGGTAGGTATTCCAAGACTTACCGGGCTGCTGGACTTTCCACCTGTGGGACACCTCCAGGAGGACAGCTGTGACCTATGAGAAGGAGGTGGTGGTGAGGACGCACCGGAGGAAGTGAGTGGTGGATGGGATTGCTCAAGTCAGGGGCGGAGCTCCTGAGGGTGCGGGATGCTTTAATGTCTTTGAATAATAAATTTCCGGATTAGCTCTTGGATATGTTGTTGATTGATGGCCTCATGGAATTCATACTGGGGGGGGGGAGCTGTGGGTCTCTGTGCCTGTCTTGCTATTTCACAGAGGAGATGAGTGAGTCCCAGACAGGGGGAGGGTTTGCCTAGGACCACTCTGCTCTCTCTCTCTCCTTTGCCATGATATTGGCCGCTCCTGGCTCTTTCCCATCTCCAGAGAAATCAGCAGAGATAGAACCTGAGCTTTTGGTGAGTCTGGTAGCTTTTCTCCCTGGACCTAAGCCTTCTTGTTTTCTGTCTCCTCCAGAATCAAAACCTCACGGACTTCTCCATGCCATGACCTTTAAAGAATCCTCAACCCCAAGGAAAGGGCGGTTCCTACCTCTCTTATCTTTGGCCCCCCTCCCAACCATCTGCTCTGACCACAAGCCCAACTTTTGGGGTTTCTGTTCTTTATTGTCTTATGCACTAGACAATGAGTTTGAGGGTCCCAAATCTGTATCGGTACCCATCCTGCCCTTTGAGCCAACACCCTTTAATTTGGAAAGACAACCTTTTGGTAAAAGTGAAAGTATCACCCAAGTTCAAACACATTTTTGAAAAATATTGAGTGCCACTGAGAATACATTTTGTTCCACTTGCTACTAAATATAACATTCATTTCCTGCTCCCTCCCATCTCCCCCACCCCAGTGAACAAGGTCTCAAGTCCCCCACCTCCTCTTACCCTGTCCTCTTGCTTCTTGGGCCTGGAGAGTACTCATAGCCCCTAACCGACTCATTTAGGTGACCTA
Source organism: Marmota flaviventris (assembly GCF_047511675.1). Classification (NCBI taxonomy): domain Eukaryota; kingdom Metazoa; phylum Chordata; class Mammalia; order Rodentia; family Sciuridae; genus Marmota; species Marmota flaviventris. Next base: position 18,880,425 of record NC_092508.1, read on the forward strand.
TCCCAAGGAAAGGACCCTTGGGTCCAATGTTCACCAAACAGTCCTCAGTATTTGTCACCTCTCCCTTTCCCAAGTTAGTGAAAACGCAATGCCACTTGGCCATTTGATGCTAAAACCAGACAGAGGCTTGTTACACATGAAGAGAGGCAGACGAGAGTTGCTTAGCCAGGTGAGCAACTCTGGGCAAGTTACCTTCCTTGTCTGAATCTCAATTTCCTCATATGTGAAGTGGGCCAATAGTAGAATCCAACCAATTGGGCTGTGAAGAAGATGGCATGAGGGATGACCCACAAAGCATTTGGGACACACACAGAGCACACTGTTAGATTTTCTTGTTAAGATGATTATTATTGAACTAGTTTATTAATGGATGACATGATGCCTCTTCTACTCCATCCCCAGTCCAGGGAGAGCAGCAAACCTGCTTTGAAGACTGACACCCATGTACATCTGAATTTGCATCTGTCTACAACTATGGTCAATTAGCATAATCTTGAGTGCCTACTGGGTTCTAGCTTCAAGGGCAAAGTGCTTTTCAGAATTGTATCTTTTAATCTTCATTACAACCCCATGAAGTCAGCACTTTCGGCACTTTCTGAATGTGGAAACTAAGACTCTTAAGAGCTTAAGACTTTACTTAGAATGAGGTGGCTGAACAGGGTTTTAAGCAGTTTTTAAAACTTTTTTTTTTTTTTAATCTGCTCTCAAGTCCTGTGTTCTGTCTGATGTAACAGGAGCTGGATCCTGGCCTCAGCTGGATTAGGTACTTCTCTGGCCCAGACAACCAAATACTATGGTGCCAAAAGGGGTCCAGACCAGGTGTGGTGGCATATGCCTGTAATCCCAGTGGCTTCGGAAGCTGAGACAGGAGGATCGCAAGTTCCAAGCCAGCCTTAGCAAAAGCGAGGTGCTCAGCAACTCAGTGAGACCCTGTCTCTAAATCAGATACAAAACAGGGTTGGGGATGTGGCTCAGTGGTTGAGTGCCCCTGAGTTCAATTCCTGGTACCAAAAAAAAAGGGGGGGTGCCAGACTGGACATTTCCCAGGTGGCCCACTTCTTGATGTCTCTTAGGTTGGTTTCATTGTCATGGATCCCATCACATGAGTATGCATGAGGGAATGTTTTTTTAAAAAAAGCTTCTGTCCTGCTTCTGCTGTTAATGGTCAGGGTTAGCTTGGACAGGTCACTTCTTTCTGGGCCTTGGGTGATCCTTTGAAAGATGAGAAGGTTGTTCCAGTTATACCCTATCCAGGATGGTGGTTATAGTCACATGTAGCTATTTCATGTTAATTAATTAAAATAAAATAGAAAAATTCAGTTCCTTGATTATACTAGATGCACTTCAAGTGCTCAGTAGCCACATGAGACTTGTAGCTATCATATTGGACAGGACAGATGGAAACACGTTCATTTTGCGCAAAGTTCTGGCACCGTCTAGGCAAAGACTCAATGATTTGAACTCTAAAGTCCTGCAATTCTTCACCCCAGTTCTTAACAACCTCAGGGAAGGGCTGAAGTTTCCAGGTCCCTTCTGTCAGAAATATGTCCCTAGCAGCCCTGAGACCAGACAGCTCACCTACCTGCAGCTGTTCCACGCAGCTGTTGTAGTTGAAGTGGCCCCTGATACCCTTGCTGTGACTCAAGGCTTGGTAGCAGGCAGGGCTGTTGGACAGGAAGAAAGTGGAGCAGGCTTCATGGGAGACTTCTGACCTGGCTGCCCAGAAGGACGCGCAGAGCCTCACCAGGAGGGATGTCCCACAGAGGAGTGGCGAGGTGTCCCAGGACTCTGACACCAGGCGAAGGTCCCACCTGGTGATTCTGAGATGAGCTCTGGGAATTTCCACTCCTTCCTGTCTAATGGCTCCCGGAGAGCCTGCCAGCCTGAAGGTGGAGGTCTGCCTCTCGGACTGCTGAGTCCGCACCTCCTTTTCAACAGGGAAGATGCAGGCGCGCTTCCCCGCAGCTGCCAGCCTGAACTTGCATGAACAGCTTCTTCCTTTCTTAGAGGGTCAGCACAAAGTGTTCCTTCTGCTGTTTCTTGACAACCCTTCCCCTAGCTGGGGGATCCATTGCCTCACCCATTCTCTGAGGATCCTGGCTTCTGTCCCCTTTGTCCCTCAAGGACTCCTTCCCTTCTGCTCTGAGCTTGCTTATGTCTTTCTCAATTTCTCACCTTTCTCCATCCTGGGAGCCCTTGACCTTCTATTCCGCTGTATTCTCCTTTTCATGGGCAAATTTAGTGCAAAAAATAGCAATTGCTGCCTTGGCTTCCTCACCTCCTGTTTCCTCCTCAATGAATCCTGCAGCAGGCTTCCTTCCTATCACTCCACTGAAACAGCTTTTTCTAAGGTTGCCAGCCGCAGCTGGGCTGCTGAACCCAGTAAACCTTTTCTTAAATTGAACTGCTTTAGTATTATAAAAATAAAGCAATGCATATTATAAAAAATACAAGCAATAGAAAAAGCATAGAAAGTCAAACTTAAAAGTCTCCCTTCCGATCCTTTCCCTTTCTCTGTTCACCCATATCTTTCACCAAGGAAATGACTCTCTATAGCTTCTTGTAGAACTTTCCAGATTTTCCTTCATACAAACACAAACATATATTTTTCTTCCTTCTTTCTTTAATAAATGAAGATATTTTTTATTAATTCGATTGCTCTATACTTAACAATGCCTCATGGATCTGTTCTACATCAGTATATATAGATCCATCTTTTTTTAATACTTATTTTTTTGTAGTTGTAGTTGGACACAAAAATGTTATTTATTTATTTATTTATTTTTATGTGGTGCTGAGGATCGAACCCAGGGCCTTGCGCGTGACAGGCGAGTGCTCTACTTGTGATCCATAACCCCAGCCCCTATAGATCCATCTTATTCTTTTCAATGACTACACAATAGCCAGAGTAGGCATCATTTATTTGATAATTGCCTTATAGATGAGTATTTAGGTTCTTACCATGAACATCCTTTGGGAACTTGTATGAGTATTTCTGCAGCTCAGGTATAATTTTGGTGGGTGATACTTGTGTACATTTAAATTTTGATAAATACTACTAAATTGACTTTCAAAAACATGGTGCCAATTTACTGTCCCATCATCAGTTTATCAAAGGGCCTGTAATCTGTATATTCACTCTGAGCATGGTACACAGTCAATGGTTTTCCCAATTAGATAACAGGAAATGATGTATCACTTTTTAAATTTTTTTTTTTTTTGATTGCTGGTGAGGTTGAGGTTTGTATTTTTCTCTTTCGAGCTACTAATTCTTTTCTGTTTTCCCTTTGTGTAGGATTGTCCCACTTACCATTGATTTGCAGGAGCTTTTTATATATTATGGGAGTATTACATTTTGAATGTTTGTTGATTATGTTAAATATTTTCTCTCAGCCTCCTGTACACTTTTTTTTTTTTTTTCCTGGTACTGGGAATTGAATCCAGGACCTCACACATACTAGTCAACACACTAGTTCTGAGGGACACCCCCAGGCTCTATAGTATGCTTTTAAACACTACAGTGAAAAACTGACTGTGTGGGTCTTACCTTGATCTCTGTGTCACTGAATTTATTTCCCATAAATTTCTCTTGGTTCATTTGTTGCTTTATATCTCAATTCATCCTCAAATATGGGTGTTCCCCAGTCTTCTACCCTGGGCCTTTCTCCTCTCCCGAGGGTAAGTCCGCCTGCCTCCCAAGCTTCAGCTAGTGCCTTAGGGGCCGGTGTCTCCTGTTCCCATTGGTTCCTACTAGCAAGGCATTCCTCTCCTCAGTGTTGCTCTTGTCTGTCTCCTCCTCACTATCCCATGACATTAGAGAACACTCAATGTACAATAGTGGCATATATACACAATGGAATTTTACTCTGCATTAAAAAAGAACAAAATCATGGCATTTGCAGGTAAATGGATGGCATTGGAGAAGATAATGCTAAGTGAAGTCAGCCAATCCCCAAAAAACAAATGCTGATGTTTTCTCTGATATAAGGAGATTGACTCATAGTGGAGTGGGGGGGGAGCATGGGAGGATTAGATGAATTCTAGATAGGGAAGAGGGGTGGGAGGGAAAGGGAGGGGGCAGGGGATTAGCAAGGATGGTGGAATGTGATGGACATCATTATCCAAAGTACATGTATGAGGACTTGAATTGGGTGTCAACGTACTTTGTATATAAACAGAGATATGAAAAATTGTGATATATATGTGTATTAAGAATTGTAATGCAAAAAACACAAAGTACATGTATAAAGGCGTAAATTGGCCTTTGAACATACTTTATATACATACTTTGAACATACTTTATATACAGAGATATGAAAAATTGTGCCCTATATGTGTAATAAGAATTGTAATGCATTCCACCGCTGTCATGTATTAAAAAAAATAAAATCAATAAAAAATTAAAAAAAAACATTCATGCAATGCTCATGGGCTCTGGAGCTGGGTTGGCTGAGTTAGAAGCTGCTTCCTAGTTGTGAACCTTGGGCGGGAGTTCTAATCTCACTGCATCTCTGTTTCATCATCTGTAAAATGGGCATAATGAGAAGACACGCTGCATAGGGTTGTTATGGGGATTGATTGAGAGCACGAAGTCATCTCCGCCTCACGCCTTTCCCTCTTCAATTCACCCTCCACTCTGCTCACAGAATGACCTTTCCACAATGTGAATTTGATCACCTTCTTTTCCTTGTAAAACCCTTCAAGGATCCTTGTTGCCCTTGGGTACAGCTCTGAGCTGGGCACACTGTGTCCCTGCAGCTGATCCTTATTACTTCTGCAGCCCCATTACCTCAGAACGTGCCCCAGAACCCTTAATGCTAGTCACTGGGAGTCGCTTGCTGTCAGTTCCCCGGGGGCTGTTCTCTTTCTCTTGGGATCTTGGCCTGCTTTCCCTGTCCTTGGGGTGCTCTTCCTCAGCCATTTCGTCTGGCTGACTAACTCTCCATTTTCTTTCTGCTTTCAACCAGGAGTTTTTTTGTCCCCCCATCCCACCCTGGCACTGGGGATTGAACCCAGGGCCTTGCCCATGCTAGGCAAACACTCTCTCTACCACTGAGCTACATTTCCAGCCCTATTTTTTTTTTTTTTTTTAATTTTGAGACAGGGTCTTGTTAAGTTGCCCAGGCTGGCTTCAAACTTGCGATCCTCCTGTCTCAGGCTCCTGAGTCACTGGGATTATAGGCACGAGCCACCACATCCAGCTGGGAAGACACACTGCATAGGGTTGTTATGGGGTTTGTAGTCAATCATCTGTTTGGCTGTTTCCTCTTCCATGTCTTGAAGGCAGTGATTTTATATATATATATATATTTATCTCATGTCTCCAAACCAACCGCAGTGTGAAGTATATTATGAATATTTAATACATTTTTGTTTATTGATAATGAAAAGCCTCAACAGTTTGGAGAAACTGATATGCCTGGGGATATCTTGTTGTCATCTAATTTTAAAAACTACGTAATTTCGTTGCCCAGATTTCCCAGGGCATCCCTAGATTATGAGCACAAATGAAATCATGACAACAACATTCTCTATCCGTCTTAGACTCCACACGCTCACGCAGGGCTTCAGTCCCTGCAGAGACTCCTCAGGGATTTGGGGGAGTCTGTGGGGGTGTCTCCCACGTGTTCCTGTGGACACTGCTATAGCTGGAAATGTGCCCTGGGGCCACTTACAGTGGCAGCTGATGGGGTAGTCTAAAGTGACCACTGTGGAACCCTCTGCTACAAGGTCCACAGAGTGTAACAAAATTTTCTGATTCTTATTTAGAGCTTTTTTGCTCTCCACTGAATTCTGCAGGGGGCAACGTTGAGCTCGAGGCTGGTACTCAGCATTGCCTTTTCCTTTTTCCAAATGGGGAAGAGGTTAAGTTCCCCCCCATCCTGGCCCTAGATTCCCCTGTGATGGGTTCTCTTCCAAGAGCATCTTGCTTCTTCTTTGAAAATGGGCTTCTGCTGGTGACCTCACCCTCATCAGTTTACCAGGAAGGTCTGAATTCCGTGTGCTGGAATTCCTGCTAATACAAATTTTTTTTTCTGCCAAATTTGTGTGGGTCAGTCAGTTCTCCAAAAGGAACTGCTCCGCTTTAGGGTGAATCTGTTACCTTGACTGCTCTTGGAGCTCCTACTACCCTCGGACACCTTGTTACAGCGTTTGTCAAAGAGAAGTTCTCATCAGCTCTCCAGGGCAGAAACTGCTGTTGCAAAACTCTTGCTCCATGTGAAGGCAACAGGATGCAACTCTGGTGACCCCGAGAGGCCATCCACGAGCTCTGGTCAGAGCCACAGAATTGCACAATGACTGCAGAGGCTATGTAAGGCAGAGCAGATGGGGACAGCATGGACTGTCTGGGGCACTCAGTGTGCCCTAGAACCAGGGAAGCGCAGCTGATTGCCTTGTCATAAAGTGGGGCCCACGCTTCTGAAACAGTGTTCTCAGAAACACCACAATTAGTGAATGACATACCCATTGCATAAGACTTCTTGGATAGTACAGGGGAAATGATCTTACCCAGAGGTCAACCTGTCCACTGCCTTCATCAAAGTCTGGCTGGGTGAGAATGGCACAGTCCCCTGGACTCAGTCCCTCCTTCCAGGCACTATTAGCTAGGGGCCCATCAAGTCTCCATACTGTTGACAGCAAGTGACAGAGAGCTGCATGCCTGCACAGCTGCTTAGAGGAACCTTATTTGTAATAGTCTCAAGTTGGAAACCACTCCAGCGTGAAGCAACAGGTGAGCGCATAAACAAATTGAGGCATGTCCATTCGGCCGAATAGAATATAATAGAAAAGAACTATTGATATTTGCAAGAACCTGGATGAATCTCAAAATAATGATGCTGAATGAAGGAATGCAGACAAGGGAGAGGAAATAGTGTATGGTTTCATTTATATAGCATTCTAGAAAATACATATTAGTCTGGGGTGACAGGAAGCAGGGCTGGTGGTGTTCTGGGCTTGGAGGGACAGTGATCATGAAAGGGTGTGAGCAAACCTTGGGGCTGATGGACATGGAAGTGACTGTGGTGACAGTTTCTCAGATTTTTCAAAATGCAAAAATTCCATCACGTTTATTATATGTCAGTAGCACCTCAGTAAATCTGTTAAAGTTAAAACAAAAGGAATCAAACACAAATCCGTGAAGCAGATTAGACCAGAAGCTACTGCAGAAGTGGTATCTGTGCAAGCTTCACTCCTTGTGCATGGGGTGGGCAGCGCAGCTGGGTGAGCGGGGAGGTTCTGGGGAACCATCAGGGCCTGGGCTTTTAAGTATGGCCATGGATTTTCTGTGCCTTGAAGGACTTTGTAGACAGGCTGTAGGCCACCTCTCTCACATTAGTGGCAAAGCCCTGAGAGCCAGGGGCATGTGCTACTCTGCTCATCCATGTGGGACATGCAGGGCTAGAAATGTCTTCAGACTGTCACCCCGGCAGCCGCTGTCCCTACACTGGGGTGCTGTTGCTTTGCTCACCAGCTTCTAGAACATGAGGCCCGACAGACCAGAGGACTTGGAAGAGGCAGGGAAGGGAGAGGACTGGGGTGGGGTTGTAGGTGTGGGGTGGCTGATCCTGGGTTGCTCTTTCAGGTGACCTGGGCTTCTCCTCCCTGGGCACACGGTGGGCAGCAGCGCTCCTTCTTCTTGTAATCCGCAGAGCAGGCATGACATACCAGGCCTCCGCAGAGCCTGGGGAGCAGAGACAGGGCAACCTGGGGTGGACGCTGCAGCTGGCCGAGGAAGCACGGGGGTTTGTGCCAGGGCTTCCCATCTCCCAGCAGGATGGCCCTTGGGCTGTCTCAGAAGTCTCCCCTTTCCTAAAGGGATTTCTGATGCCTGACCTCCCTGGACCCTCAACTCCAAGTGGCAGATTCTCCTGATGGCTCATGTCCCCCTCTTGCTCTGCTTGTCCTGCCACAGTGATGGCAGAGGAAGGTAAGGAGAGCAGCTCGCTCAGGGCAGGAACCCTTTTCCCAGATGAGGAGGCCATGGTCTGTCCTTTGAAGATTATACAACCCTCTCACCCAGGACCCATTCCCTCTCTGGCCCCTTCCCCATGTTCTAGATCATGACAGCTTAGTGTCCAAGGCCAGGTGGGGTGAACGAGTGGCCAGGTGTAAGTGGCCTTTTATAAATGCCCAATTCCTTTGTTTCTTCTCTCCTTAGGGTGCAGAGGGGACTGTGGGCTGGTGGAAAGTGGACTGTCCCAGAGGAAGGAGTCTGTGTCCTTCCCGGTACCTGCAGGGATACCGCCGGGACAGCCTGCTGAAGACCTTGCCGCAGCCAACGCAGACGGCGGGCACCACGGAGGAGAGCTGCTGCAGCCTCTGCCACTGGCGGTCCTTCTCACTGATGGACAGGGACAGGGCGGAGGCAGAGGCAGACAGAGAGACAGGAAGGAGGAGATGACCCGGATGGAGGGACAGAGAGGGGCAGAAAGAGGAACATGGAGGCAAAGAAGGAGGAAGAGGGGGATGGAGAGGGTGACAGAGGCAGGTGTACCCAGGTACACAGAAAGACAAAGTGAGATGGGGACAAGGGGCAGGGGGACAGAAATGAAGAGGGAAGTGGATGATGGGAGACATCCAGAGAGAGAAAGGACGTTGGAGAGTTGGAGAGGGGACGGATGCACAGAGAAGGAGAGAGACACAAATGTAGAGGGAGAGAAAGACAGAGGACACAGATGCAGGCACACACGGAGACAAACGGTGATGGGGAGAAGTGAACAGGAGTGAGACACACCAGAGCTGGGTTAGTTCATTCTTGGAGAATCTGGATGGTGACACCCAGCTCCCGGCTCCCAGCAGAACGTGACCCAGACCAAGAACCCCTTCACCTCCTCCCAGTGCACCCCTTGGTCACAGAAGCCCCTGTGGTCCTGGCTCCAGGTGCCTACAGCATTTAAGGCCCATTTCACCTTTTATCTGGCACTTGAAACAAACTGGCATATATTTATCTGTGTCTGCCCTTGCAAAACTATCTTCACTGTTTTTTTTTTAAAGGATGTTTAGAAATATCAGTTGTTTTAAAATTTTGTCAAAATAATACATATACACATTTTAAAACTCAAATAGCACAGAGGGCACATATTAAAAGACACTGGCACCTCCCCCTCCTTTCTGTTTTCAGTGGAAACTCATTCTTGCAGGTTTTTTTTTTTTTTTCTTTTTGGTATTAACTTCCATATCTCCCTCCTTCAGTAGAGAATAGTTGTTCTGGGGCCCTTCCCTTGACAGCAGAGCATTTAGCTTATTTATTACCATCCTTGCCAGTTTCTCTTCCTTCTTCCAATGGAGTTATATCCCTATTTTTGGTTCCTCTGTTGGTTACCATTAGAAGTTTCCAGAATGTACTCATATTTTTTTCTCATTCTATCTATGACTCCCGTTCGGTAATATGATATTGCCCTTATCCCTTCCCTCATCTCTTCTCCTTCCTTCTCCTCCTAACTTGTCTTCTATTCCTGAAACATACAATATGGTAGCCACTTGCCACATGTGTCTAACTGAGTTAAAATTAAATAAAATGAAAACCTTCATTCCTGTGTTGCACCGGATCAATATTTTAGGTGCCCCATCTCAACATGTGATCTGTGGCTACCACGGAGTCAACACAAATATCAAACATTTTGTCTTCACAGAACCTTTATTGGATTCTCCTGTATACTTAATGTTGTTAAGGTGATAACATTCATGTTTTGTTTCTATAATTGTCTCCTGTGCTTTGTCTTTAATTTGATTCTAAGGTTGAAAAAAAGATAAAGAATTGCGTTTACATTATTAGATAATATATATACATATTATGTCCCAAAGAATTGTATTCTATAATTTATAAGTTGTGTTCTATCATTTATAAGTTGTGTTCTATGATTCATTAATTAACTCATTCATTCATTCAGCACTGGGGATTGGATTCAGGGCCTTGTGAATGCTAAGCAAGCACCCTACCACTGAGATATATCCCAGCCCTTTCTATTTTTATTTTGAAACAGAATCTAAGTTGTCCAGGCTGGCCTTGAACATGTGGTCCTTCTGTCTCAGGGATTGAACTCAGGGGCACTCAACCACTGAGCCACATCCCCAGCCCTATTTTGTGTTTTATTTAGAGACAGAGTCTCACTGAGTTGCTTAACACCTCGCCATTGCTGAGGCTGGCTTTGAACTCAAGATCCTACTGTCTCAGCCTCCTGAGCTGCTGGGATTACAGGCATGTGCCAACTGTACCCAGCTCCCTAATATTTCCATTCTTGAAAGACTTATTTTTCTCAGAGTTTTTAACTGCCTTTCTTTATTCTTTGCATGAATTCCCTTTACCTATAATGCCCTCCCAACAATTCTCTACCATAGCAAATACACTTTTGCTTCTCTTCCCCAGAGACCTTCTTCTAGATTCCCCTCTTACAATCTAGAGAGCTCCCTGAACTTGCTGCCCACTTGTCTTCTTGGGAATTTCCTTTCCTTTTCTCCTAGGCTAGAACTTTTGTTCCCTGAATTCCACATCTTCTCCTTTCTTTGCTTACTTCCTTGTTTTCCTGGAACACATCCTCAACTAACTTCCTATGAAAGGCTGTGTGGGAGGTGAATTTTCTAAGACCTTTCTGTCTGATAAATGTCTTTCTCCAATTCCTTCCCCACTTAATTCAAGGTTTGGCTGAGCCTGGAATTCTAGGGCAAAAGTCAGCTTTTCTTAGAACTTGAAGTATTATGTCATGGACTCTTGGCCTGCATTGGGTTCTACTTCTTTTATATGTGACTTGTGGTTTCCTCTAAACAGTTTGGAAATATTTTCTTTATCTTTGTTTGACTGAAATTTCTCACGATTATATCTAAGTGTAGGTTTAGTTTGTTTTATGTTTTGTTTTTCATTTCTTGTGCTGATCTTTCAGGGAAATCTTTACATCTGAAGATCTGTGTCTGTGAGAGCCTGGAAATTCACATTTTTACCTTTGTCAAATTTTATTTGACACTGACCATTGTTTTTACTCTCCTTTTTAGGAACTTCTGTTAGTTGGTGAGGATATTGGAACTGTTAGACTGATTCTTTATGTCTCTAATTCTCCCATGAATTCCAACTTTCTGTGCTTTCCATTCTTTCTGAGAGACTGCCTCATCTTTCTCTTTCGATTCTTTTAGTGAATATTAAGATGTATTTAGCAACCATATTTTTAATTTCCGAGAACATGTCTCTTTCACAGCACCTTGTTTCAGGGGAGATACTTTGTCCTTGGTTTGTTTATTTTCCTCTCTCCCTTTTGTGTTCTAGACTCTCCTCAAAGCCTTGGTTGTCATTTTATGTTTGAGAAAGAGGCAACAGAAGCGGGTTGGTGCTCCAGGTATTGGACAGGGCTGATTGACAGGTGGCTTCCCTTTCAAGGGCACTTGGCAGGGAGTTACCTAGTGTACTAGACTCCCAAATGCCACTACAATCTCGTCTTCTACTTGGGACACCTAAATTTCTTGAGAGAGGACCTGTCGATTATTTGCTTTGGAGAAAAGGTGTCTGCTGCTGGGTATTCTGTGGGTGGAGAGGCAGGCAGAGGAGGGGGACATACACTCCTCTCACTAATGACTTTATCCCCTCCTCTTCCTTCACCACGGGGTCCTGGGATCTCCAGGTCTTCGAGGGCTACCTGGGGCTTCATACAGCATCCACTTAGCCATCCATTTCCCAGCTTTTGGAAATGAGCTAGAATCTCTCACCTTTGGTCAGTCCAGCTCCTTTTCTCTATTGTAAGGTTTATTCTCTTACACTCATTACGGTGAGCTCTCGGGATGGAGAATACAGTCCTATCTTCTATAAAGCTTCTGCCAGAAGCTTGTATTATTATATAGATTGGAGTTCCCTGAATACATCTGATTAATGTCTTTAATATCAGAAAAAACTAGTCCATGTAATATATCAGTATATATATCTAGTATATTTCCTTTGAATGGATAGTGAGCGTTAGGCAATTCTCTCCTTGTCTTTTCCTTTTTGATCCTGCTACAAAGATGCTTAGAGATGAATTCTAACCCTAATCTTAATATACATCCTAGCTCTGCAGAGTGTTTTTTCCTTCTGTTTCATCTTCCATTTAATCTTCTACTTTTTTCTTAGCAATCACATGTACGTGTTTTTTTTTCTTGTTAGCTACCTTAAACTCTTTTTTAATATTTATTTTTTAGTTGTAGTTGAACACAATACCTTTATTTTATTTATTTATATGTGGTGCTGAGGATCGAACCCAGGGCCTCGCACGTGCTAGGTGAGCGCTCTACCTCTGAGCCACAACCCCAGCCCTACCTTAAGCTCTTTGGTGAGGTAAGAGGTTAACCTTTTATATCTCCCTTCCTCTTGCCCAATGGACACCTTGGAGGAACTCATTCCTTAAATTATTTGTCTGTGCCTTCCAAGTTGATCTGTCTTTCTCAGCTTTAATATTTGGAGAATTCCATTCTGGGTGACCTCCCAACAACCTTCTAATTTTAATGGAACCTGAGCCCAACCTGAGTCTCCTGTCCCCTAGACTACACCAAGGGATAACATATGTGTGAATTATCTCCTTATTAGACTAAAAGACAGAAGCTGTGCTTCACAGCCCCACCCCCCACTCTCTGAGAGCACAGTGGTCTGAATGGACCCTGGTGACCCTGGACTCTGGAACCTAGAACGGCTGACTGGAGTCAGGCCCACGGGCCCAGGGGTCTGAGGAAGACCAGTGGGCGGGCAGGTGTGGGACATGTGACTATTTGGTTAATCCCAGTGTTTCTTTTCCTCCCTCCCTAATTCCTTCTCAACCCATGAGTTCCTCTCTCTTCTCCTAATTGCAGTAGGTGTGTGTATGTGGAGGCAGGGGAGGCCTTATTTTCAGGGGACTCTGTAAAGCTTATATGCTGTCCTTGGTGACCAAGTCAGCCCCTCTGACCTTTAGTTTCCTCATCTGTAAAGGAACATCAAGGGATATAAAGATAGCATCGTGGGATCTCTAGAATCCTGCTTGAGAGCTGTGGTTGGAATAGTTTTCCTGTCCCGTCTCCACACCCCTTACCTTTCCTCCTTCGGCACCCAGCCCCTCCTGCCCGTCCTTACTGAGTCAGTTCCAGCACCCTCATCTTCATGGCCTGGACCAGGTCCCGCTGCCCTCCGAGCTCCTCCTTGTACAGGGCGTCCCTCCTCTCAGCCTCCTGGTGCTGCTGCTCCAGCTGTGCCTGCAGCCGGGCTCTCTCCTCCTGACATCTGTGCACAGAAGGAAGACCTGAGTCAGTCAGTCCTGAGGGAGAAGGCTCAGCCTCTGCCACTGAGCCGGCTGGGCCTCTGGCTGCCAGGGAGCCCCCTGCGGGGAGGGAGCTGGTGGTAACTGAAGTCCATGGGTGTGGGTGTGCACGGTGCACAACACACCCACACGTACTCACCAACCCTGAACTGAGCCCATGTGTGGTCTGACACCTGTAGGCGACTCTTCAGCGATCATTTAGAGAAATGAAAAGACGGGCTAGCTGCGTTCCTTCAGGGGCCACTTGCCAACATTTCCATTCCCTCCCCCCCTTATTCCTTTTCCTTTAAAATATTTCCATTTTGAAGTGAAATTTTCCTGAAAGGTGTGTTCACAGCATGGCAACCCTCTGAGGCAAGGTGTGTGCCTGGGAACCCAGGCTGGATGGACTGTGCCCAACTGGAAACAATCATGTCTGGAGGGGGGGACCAATGTAGGATTTGGGGTGATTTTTTTGTTTTAAGTTATGTCACTTTTTTTTTCCCAATTTAAAAAATAATAGTAAAAATATGGCTTTCCTAAATTTCTTTTTCAATTTCGGGCTTGGAACTGTCTCAGCTCTATTCTTGTCTTTTCCTTTTGTCTTTAGTGGTTTTCTAGAACATTCCAAGAAGTCTACTGAATTGGACATAAAAAAGTCCCATCCCTTTCTCCCTGGCTCGGTCAGGAGGGTGTCCTGATGGTGGGTGGATGCTGGGGAGGGTCTCACGCTCTCTGGATGTCTCTGGGTGGGCACATGTGTGTATGTTCCCCTGGGCTTCGGCATGTTGGAGGGGAAGAGGTTTGACCAAAAGCGGAGCTATTAATTTTTGAAACATGGCCATTTAGGGTGCTGCGTGGGTGGGCCGTGAAATCAAACTGACACTAGGTAGCCACTGAGATTCCACAAAGGCCAGTCACTGCAGACTGAAGTGGGTTCTGCTGCTCAGGCCTGCTGAAGGTCACCTTGGGACTTTTAACAACATTCTAGGCTTCAGCTTCCTCGTTTCTTAGCTGCTGACTTGAATTTTCCTGAGCCAGTTTACAGCCTAAGTGATCCCAGGTCCTTATGTGCCCATGGTGGTGCGTATCTTTGGGGTGGGAGAGAAAACTTATGCGGCACCTAGTGTGTGCCAATGATTATTTTAGGTGCCAGGAGTAGAGCAGTGCCCAGGGTCCCGTGGAACTCGTGGCATGTTAGAGGCAGCAGTTAATCAAGTGGTGGACCAATAAATCAATTAAATTGTTAAACCCATCAATCAGTGTATGACGGAGATCAAAGAGGCACCGAGGCAGAGACCAGACAGGGTGCCCGGGGAAGGCGTCTCAGACACAGACATCGAAGTGGACCTAACAGATGAGAACTCGGCCTTTAGGAGCCAGGGACAGGCTTGTGCAAAGGTCTGCAAGCTGGAAGAGCTCAGCTTGTTTGAGGAACTGAAAGAAGGCCGGTGTTGTCAGAAGCCAAGGAGGGCTGTGCGGGTGGAGAGGTTGGCAGGGCCTGTCCTTCAGGGGCCCCGGGAGCTGTGGACCTGAAGCTCATCAGTGGGAAGCCACCCAGGTATTTTAAACAGGGGGTGACCAATACTCCTAGTGCAGGAGGTGACATGGAAGGAATGAAAGTTTCGTGAGCACCTACTATAGGCCAGGCACCCTCTTGCATAGCATTGTTTCATTTAATTTTCATCATGTGATGAGAAAGGTAGTATGATCTCGAGTTTACGTCAGGAAATTAGAACCTCAGAAAGGGAGTGACACTTGCCCAGGGTCACACAGCTTGATAAGCAGAGGGAGTAGGAATCTGCACACAGCCCTGTCTGGCTCTAAACTCTTTTTGCCTCCCACACTCTCGTCCACACGGGGCCCTCATCACTAGGGCCTGACACCAGTGCAGTGGACAGCAGGTGAGGGAGGGGTGGCTCCTTATACCCCTGACAGGCCTCAAGGGAGCTCAGAGCTGCCACCTGAGGGTGGAGGGAGATGCCCCCCTGATCCCCCCTCTCCTGGTGTGTGCCTGTCCTAATCTCTGTGGCCTGGAGGTTTTACACAGAGGGCAGTGGGAACCACACTGCTTGGAAAGATGGCCCCCTAGAGCCCTGAGCTGGAAGGAGGAATGTTAGAGACCCCACTGCCTCCTTCTGCCAATCAGGGGCTTGCAACCTCCAGAGGGGAGGCCACTGTCCCAGGGCCACAGCCTCAAAGCCACAAAGTGTGGGAACCTCATATCAGATCCAAGTGCACTTTCCCAGCTGCTGGTGGGTCCTGGGGCTGCCTGGGGGGGTCTGCAGTGGCTGCCTGTGTGTCTAGCCTGGGCTCAGCACCCCCCCCCCCCAGTCTATCCTTTTAATTGCACCTACTCTAAATCCTCGGGGAATAATTCCAGGGTCTCATAATCCCAGAGTGTCACCTGGCTCTTCCAGGCTCTTGGCCACCACCTGCCCTTCTCTCTGCTCTGGCCACATCTTCTGGACCTTTGGATCTCTTCTCCCCCGCCCACAGCACCCTGGGTGTGGGTGTGGGTGCACTACAGTCTCTCATGGCTCAGATGTCACCTTTTTGGAGATGGCTTCCTGAACCCCAAATCTGAGTGACAGCCCTGTCTTCCATTACCTTCCTCCCTGACTTTATTTTTCTCCCCATAATCTGTTATTGCCTGATGCTATATTTCTGTTAGTTTCCTGCCAGTCTCTCCAGGTCTTTCTAAAAGACATTGGCTGTCACCTGCTCAAGGCCAGAGAGGCACAATAAATACAGTTGATGGACTAAATGGGCCCTGTGGCATTTCCACTGGCTGCTGGTGAGACCCCATCCCCAGCTTGATGTCCACCATGGCTGTGCCGGGCAGTGAGCTCTGTCCTTGGTTTTCTGGACTTTGGGGCTCGGGTGGCAGGTCCTCTTCTAGGCTCTAGAGCTGCTATTACCATCTGCTCTTCCCAGCTCTGACATCTCTAGCCCCGCTTCTCTCTGGAACTCCACACCCAACTTCTTGCCCAATGGCTACATGTGGCGGTCTGACAGGTGTCCCCAACTTTACCTGTTTAAAGGGAAGTTCCCAAGCGTTTCCCACCACCTGCCCTGCCACAGCCTTCCCCACTTGGGTTAATGACGACTTTAGCTTTCCAGTCCCTCGGGTCAAAAAACTCAGTCATTCTTGACGTCCATCTTTCTCTCAGCACCCCCCCACCCAGCCAGTCCCTCAGGAAGTCCTGCTTCAAAACGTATCCAGAATGCAGCAGTTGCATCTCCCCCTGCCGCCCCAGCCCCGGCTGGGCACCTCCGTTCTCCCTTGTGGGGGACAGAAGCCTCCTGGAGGTCTGTCTGTGCCCAGCCCTGCTCACCCACAGTCCAGCTCCATGGGGCCTTTTAAAACATATGGCAGCCAGCTTGGGGCACACACCTGTAATCCCCGTGGCTTGGGAGACTGATGCAGGAGGATCGTGAGTTCAAAGCCAGCCTCAGCAACGTAGCAAGGCCTTAAGCAACTCAGTGAGATCCTGTCTCTAAATAAAAATAAATAAATAAAAAAAGGGCTGGTGATGTTGCTCAGTGGTTAAGCACCTATGGGTTCAATGCCCAGTGCAAAATAATAATAATAAATAAAATAGAACATACAGCAGTCTGGAATAGGCAAATCTATAGAGGAAGAAAGTAGTTTGTAGGGCTGGGGTTGTAGCTCAGTGGTAGAGCACATGCCTTGCATGCATGAGGCACTGGGTTCCATCCTCAGCACCACATAAAAATAAACAAATAAAGATATTGTGTCTATCTACAACTAAAGAAAATATTTTAAAAAAGAAAGTAGTTTGGGAAGTGATTTCTGTTGGGCACAGGGTTTCTTTTAGGGGTGATAAAAATATTCTAAAATCGTGTTGATGGTTGCACAATTCTGTGAATATACTAAAAACCATCGAATTGCTAAACATTTTAAAAAGCATATGAACACATTTTGACATGAAAAAGAAAAAAGTTAGATCACGTCACTCTTTTACTCAGAACTCTCAATGGCTTCCGACTTACTCTGAGTCAAAGCCAAGGTCATTTTGATGACCTACCAGGCTTCCCACAACTTACCCACTGGACCTTGTCCTTCATCCCCTCCCCTCTTCGCCCCACTGGGGCCAGAACAGCCTCTGTGATGCTCCCAGCACCCGCTGTGCACTCTCCCACCTCAGGGCTTTCGCTCTTGAATATCCTCTGCCTGGATACAGCAGAGGATGCCCTGGTGACCTCCTACCCTATACCTGAATGTGTCACTTTTTCCTTTTTTCAGGTCTTTATGCAAACACCACCTTTCAGAGAGGCCCTCCCTGTCCACACCATGTTATTTAAAGCTTCACCACTGACACACCGGATTCCCTTTCCCTGCCTTATTTTCCTCCTGAGAATTCACATCAGTCGTGTTCCCTGCGTTGTGCTTTCTTATCAGGTTCACTGCCTGCCTCTCTCACTAGGTGGAAGCTCCAGGAAGGCCGCCATTTGTGTTCTGCCCACGGAAGTGATTCCTGTACCACAACAGGCCTGGCTCGAGTGGGTCTCGAGTGTTTGTGGAATGACTGATTGCAGGCACCAAGCCCACGGTGGTCTATGTCAGGGCCCCTAGTCACGGGGAGCAGCCTGAGCTCCCTGGAGCCACCCAGCTGCTTCTTCCAGCCTTTCTCAATCCTACAAAGGATTCTTGGGTGGCCACAGCTCCTACATTCATTTAGGGCTTGAATCATTGGAATATTTGCTGACAAAGGCGGCGGGCTCAGCTGAGTATGTGGTGGGAGGAGCCCTGGGGGGAGGTTTCTGGGCTCCTGGGCCTGTCTCTTGCTGTTAAGCAGACAGTCTATAGATTTCCCAGTGATTCAGTCTGAATCACAGTGACTGGGACTCTACAGGAGGTTGGACTGGTGCCCTGGCCCAGGGCAGGTGTGAGCCACATGGAAGAGAGACAGAGGCAGGCAGGCGGGCTGAGACCAATGGAGACCAGGGAGAGAGACACAAAGAGTCTTGAGTCACATCCAGGAGGGTCTTTGCAAGGTGGACATATTTTTAAAACATAAAGTACGAGCTGGCTGTGGTTGCACACGTCTGTAATCCTAGCTACTTAGGAGGCTGAGGCAGGAGGATCCCAAGTTTAAGGCCAGGCTCAGCAATTTAGCAAAACTCTGTCTCAAAACCAAACTTCAAAGGGGCTGAGAATGTAGCTCCGTGGTAGAGAAATTGCCTAGCATCTGTGAGACCCTGGGTTCAATCCCCAGCAACACAGTGCAAGCGCACACATGCATACACACAATTATTGTTATGATTTGTAGGTGAGGTGTCCCCCAAAAGCTTACAAGTGAAACAATGCAAGAACGTTATTAGAGCCTTAACTCAATCAGTGAATTAATCCCTGATGGGATTAACTGAGTGGTAACTGGAGGCAGGTGGGATGTGGTTGGAGGAGGTGGGAATTGGGGACGTGGCTTTGGGGTATCTATTTGTATCTGGCGAGTGGAGTCTCTCTCTGTTTCCTGATCATCATGTGAGCCGCTTCCCTCTGCCACTCTTGCCATGATATCCTGTCTCACCTCAAACCCCGAGAATGGAGCCTGCTGTCTATGGATTGAGACCTCTGAAACTGTGAGCCCCCATAAACGCTTCCTCACCGACAATTGTTTTTAGTTGCATTGGCAAAAAATCTGACTGAAACAATCATGAAAGAGAAACTGAGACATGGGGAGCCTGAGGGGGAAGGGTTGCAACAGACTTGAGTTCAAGGTGATGATGGGAAGATGGAGCTGCCAGATAACCGGGCAGACATGGAGAGGCTGAAGGAACCTGCCCTCCATATCTGTGGAGTCAACCAACCAGGGAACAAAGATATTTTGGAAAAAAAAAAAAGAGTCAACACTGGACACATACAGACTTTTTCTTGTCATTATTTCTTAAATGATGTAGTATGGTTTAACTGCTACTTGCCTAATAGTTACATTGTATTAGGTATTATAAGTAACGTAGAGATGGTTTAAGTACGTAGGAAGATGTGCATAGGCTCTATGCCAACCATTTTGCCATTTTATATAAGGGACTTGAAGAGCTGGCGACACAGCTCAGTGGTAGAGCACCTGCCTAGCGTGTGTGAAGCGCTACACGTGATTCCCAGTACTGCAAAAAGAAAAAGAGAAAGGGAAAACCCCTCTACTCTCTAGGGGATTTGAACATTCATGGATTTTGATATCCATGGGGAGTCTGGAACGAATCTCCTGTGGATACCTAGAGATGGATGCACTCAAGAACTCGGCTGGGAAGCAGTGTTTAAGCCCATCGTTGGGGAACCCCATGCAGGGTTTCGATCTCAGCTCCTCTGCTAACTAGTTGATGCTGGGTGAGTTATATCGCACCTTGGAGCCTCAGTTTAATCATTTACAAAACAGGACTTCTTATAGAACTTATTTTCAGAAAGTTGCTATGAGGAAGTGCCTACAACCGAGCCTGGGATGTAAGAAATGCTTGGAAAACGAGAGCTATGGTTACGATTATCAGGAGGGTAAAAGATCATGTAACAGGAAACAAGAGGAGGAGAGACAAATGGAGTAGAAGAGGGACACAGAAAGAGATCATGGCGGGGGTGATTGGGTGGGGTGCAGAGGAGATTGAAAAGACAGAGGGGGAGAGACAGAGGCAGGGGCCCAGGAGACGCAGCAGCAGGAGGCAGGAGTGAGGTGGGAGGGATGGAGGGCAGGATGGAAGGACCCTCCTGGGCTACTGAGAGGTTGGTGAGGGAGGGTGGGAAGGCCTGGTGATGAGGAGCAACGCACTGGACAAGCTTCCCAAAGTGTACCCGCCCAGGGCTGGTGCGTGGAGGTGCTGATGGAGAACATGGAGCCCCTCCTCCCGCGGTTGCCCGGGTTACCTGCTGAGCTGCTCCTGAAGGGCCTGCAGCTCCCCCTCCTGTGCCTTCAGTAGCTGCTCCTGGCGCTGGGTCTGCTCTTCAGCCTTCTGGAGCCCAAGTCTGAGGTTCTGGGGGATGGAAGGGGGGAGGGGGAAGCTGAAGGAGGTGGGCAGAGACCCCAGCCCTGGAGCCGGCCTGATGAACTTCCCCGTGAGGCCCCAGGCCATGCTGTTGAGGGGAGGGCAGGACTGGGGACCGCGCAGTCAGTTGGGTGAAACTGGGACCACGGTTTCCTCCTTCACTGGAGGATGGAGCTCAAGGACCTAGAAGGCTCCAGCTAGGGAGGAGGCTGAGGGAGGGCGCTGTGGCAATCTTAGGTGACCGCCGGGACAAACATGTATGGAGTGGGGTCTGCAGCAGTAGGGAGGTACCTGCCATGGTGAGGGAGGGAGACAGAACCTGAGAACAAGTGACTGCCCCTGAGAACTGTCGGAGGGGGTCTTGAACGCAAATGCTGACAGGGCTAGGCAGAGTATGGAGGGAGACAGTGGGGGCAGTGTGGGGCAGTAGGGACAGGTGGGAGCTTCCAAGAGGCATCCCCAAATAATAATCCTGGGCAGGCCAACGAAAATTGATCTGTGGGCCGGGCATGGTGGCGCATGCCTGTAATCCCAGCAGCTTTGGAAGCTGAGGCAGGAGGACTTTGAGTTCAAAGCCAGCCTTAGCAATGACAAGGTGTTCAGGAAAACAGTGAGACCCTGTCTCTACATAAAATACAAAATAAGGCTGGGATGTGGCTCAGGGGTTGTGTGTCCCTGAGTTCAATCCCTGATACCCGATCCCCGCAAAAAAAAAAAAAAAAAGAAAGAAAATAATTTGTGGGCTGGAGTGCTCCTGAGTTACCACTGGGGACCCCATCTGTGGGTCAGGTTAGAGGGAAGGACAGCCAGGCGCAGTGGCACATGCTTGTAATCCCAGTGGCTCCAGAGGCTGAGGCAGGAGCATTGCAAGTTCAAAACCAGCGTCAGCAACTTAGCAAGTCCCTAAGCAACCTAGTAAGAACCTGACTCGATAAAATAGAAAGGGCTGGAGGCCAACAGTTCTCACCTTGACTATGTCCTGCAAGGGCTCCTCTGCTTGGTCCTCCCCACTGGTCATACCAGTCACTCCTTTTTGTTCTTGTGGCTCTTCTGTGGTGGGGTCTTCCTTTGTTCCTGGGTCCTGGGGGACCCAGAACTCCCCCAGAATGTTAGGCTCCTCCCACCCCAGCCTGCTGCCTGCTATTGCTCCCTCCGTCTTCACTCTGGGGCCGAAGACCAGCAACCTCTGAGTGGGACCCCACTCTGTTTCTTCTCCATGGACCCCTTTTGTTCTCTGAACCTCTGCACCTGGCAGAATCCCTGTGCCTTCAGCTGCCATCCCTGTCACCTCCTTCTGAGCCTCCTTGGCCCCCACCTTCTTTGGCATCATGCTGGCTCTTGGCTTCTCTAGGAATTTCTTGGTGGACCTTGGAGCTCCTTCCTCCAGGTCTGGCTGAAGCTCCTCCTGCTCCTGGAGGAAACCAAGGCTCCTGGAATCTTTTATCTGCTTTTCCAAACAGGAGGGAACATGTCTGTGTTGCTGAGACCTGGGAAGTCCAGCCGGTTGGCCTCCTCTGGGGGCATCTTGTAGACAGCTGGCTTGAGTGGTGAGTGGCTCCTCCAGCTGGACTCCTTTGGGGCCTCCAAATGCTGCTAAGATCTGCAAAGAAGCCCCCCAAAGCCGTCATCTCATCATCAAATCACTCACCTGGTGCACTGAAGAGGTTGCAGTCCCAATCCAAAGGGCTTGCTAAATACAGATTCCCAGGCCCTTCCACAGTGAATTTGATCAGAACAGAAATAATTTCAGCAACACGCCAGGTGATCTGAGAGCCCAGCTTTGATGTGGAGGGAGCACAGCAGAGTGAGTGTCTCCCTGCCCCTTCCTCCCCACCTCCAGCCTGTGTCCGTCTCCCTCCCTCACCTGGGTCTTCAACGGTGATCTTGTTCCCCCTAAGTTCCTCCCACCCCTCTCCTTTAAACTTTCCTCCTGAACTTCACTCTGTGTTTCAGCTTTCACATTTCAAAATGGGAATAATAATAGCTGGTCTGTAGAATTGTGATAAAATCTCAAATTGACTGACACCCAGCTGAGTGACATCTCTCAAGAAGCCCTCTCTGTACTCCCATCTTCCTTGGTCCATATCTGTGTCGTTATAGTTGTCCCTTGATTTCCAGGAGGATCTGTTTCAGGACCCCACATGGGAACCCAAATCCATGGGTGCTCAATCCCTTATATAAAATGGCATAGCAACTGCATAAAAGCCATGCAATCGTCTCGTATACTTCAGATAATCTCTAAATTATAAATCTTCGAATGATGTCAATGCTTGTGAATAGCTGGTGTGCTATATGGTTTAGGGAATCAGGACAAGGGGAAAAAAAGTCTGTAAGTATTAGGCACAGAGGCGATCATTTTTCCTAAGTATTTTCTATCTGCGGTTGGCTGACACCAGAGATGTGAAACCCAGATGCAGAAGGTGACCACACGCTTAACATGTATTGCATGTGCTTCTTTAGGATCCATCTCCCTGAACAAGACCTTGAACCCTTTGAGGTTAGACACAGAGTCCTCCTGGTATCTGAATCTGGTGCCTGGAGGTTGGTGGGGATGCCAAACATGCTTGTGGAAAGATGGAAACAAAGATGATAATGACCACAAGCTGCCCGTGGTGAGGCAAGCCAGGACCTTGCTCTGTGCTGCACGTGGGTGTCTCAATCCATCCTTGCTATGACCCTACAAGGCAGGCAGGTAACTTGCCCAAGGGCTGTGGTTAGTAAGGGGTGGGGCTTGGCTCTGTGCCAGGCAGTCCGGCTTCCTAGTCACTCCCTGAACTCAACTGGATGAATATGACCTTGAAGTAGACCAACGAGAATGGCCAACACAGGTTGTCTCCCTGATCTGTTCCTGCAAGCTTCTTCCCTGCGCCTCCTCCTCCCTGGTCCCCAGGAGCTCCTGCAGATGGCGTTGGTGCTCCCTTTCCCTCCGCAGTATCCCCATCACTCCAAGAACAGCAGCCTTCTCCCCCACTGTGCTCCTAGTGGGTCCCCTGGCCCCCACACTGGCTCCTCTCTCTCTCCTGTTGGCCCCCTCTGTACACAGAGGGATGCCCAGCCACCGCTCAGTCTGGGGGTCCCGGCCAGATGCGCAAGAGGCAATCAGTGAAGGCAGAACAGAAGCACCACCTTTGGGGAATCTTTGGTCTTTCTGGGTCTTCTTCTCTGGGTCCAGCTGGAATTGGAGCAGCGGGACCTGAAAGTGAAAGAGGACGAGGACCCTGGGCCCCACTCCAGAGGTGGGCTTGGTCCTCAGATGGAGGAGGTCCCATCTTTCCAACCGCCCTGTCATCTACTCCCTCCCACTTTCCTTCATCATGCTCTCCATCCATCCACCAGCACCACTGTCCACTCCTCCTCCCAGCCTCTACCCACCATCCAGCCGGTCTGGAGTGTGTATCCCCTAGGCAGGGCCCTGGGACAGCATGAGATTACAGTGGGGACACAGAGGGCCAGGGCAGTGGAGAATCAGAGGTCAGGGATGGAGCTGGAGGCCGACAACTTCCAGCTTCCTCGGGATGCAAGGGGGCAATGAAAGCCGGCAGGGAAGAGGCTCCACCCACTCACTCCGAGAACATGGGCCAGGCACCATCCAGGTCCGGCCGCTGCAGGTCCAGGTCAAAGGCTACCCCATTGAGCATGTAGAGAGAGTCCAGGATGTCTTCCCGGAGTTCAGGGCACAAGAGAGGGCTCCGAGGGCCATACCATTCCCTGTGTTAATAGTGATCGCCAGCCTTGGCTGTGACCTGGTGCTATGCCACCCCAAACTCCATGAATCAGCCTGTGCTATACACCACATGGGACTTTTCCAGACAGGGCATCGCCCTTTGGGTCAGGAGGCCACTCTATCATGATGCTACCATCATTCTTGGGTTCTGACCACCCCGTCTACTCCATTCTTCCTGGCCTTTCCTTTCTGACTCTTGTTTCGTTATCTCTGATGTTAAGCCTTTCATCTTGGGGCTAGGGAGGGCTCTCTCATGAAGGAGGGAGTGGGCTCAGATGGTGTCCCTGGGGGGATGTCCCAGTGGCCGCACCTGATGAGCTCTGGGCTCAGGAGGCAGAGCTGCAGGGACTCGGCCAGCTGTCCATGGGCTAGACAGAAGCGGATGAAGGCGCGGCCTCTGCCCAGAGGGGTCTTCAGCTGTGGAGGGCACAGAGGGCCAGAGAGGGGGCAGTATTAGGCCACAGCGAGTGAAGACAGGAACAACTGGCTGACAAGGAAGGGCGTAGTGGGACTTGGAGGCTGTGGAAGGAGACGGGGGCTGCAGGGTGCTGGGGGCAGGGCTAACAAGACAGGGGGTTGTGGTCAGCAGATGGGGCTGCGTGCCCTTTGCCCCCGCCATTCTTGTCAAGAGCCTGGTGCCAAAGCTCCATCATGCTTCTGAGGTCAGCCTTCCCGCCTGCCTGGCCCTGGATACCTTCTCCTGTGAGTAGATGAAGCGAGTCTGCTCAGTGTCCCCTCGCTGCCGCCGCAGGGCAGTGCAGAGGAAGTCCCAGTAATCCTTCGGAGGGCCCAGGAAGCTCTTTTGCTCTTTCTGGTCAAACTGAGCCCAAGAGAAGGGAAAAGAATGTAGAGAAATGCTTCCTGACAGAGGTGCAGATGTGTAGCAAACAGGCAAAAGACGAAGTCAGAGAAGTAGGAAGGATGCTTTTATGTGCATGAGGGAGGCCATTGATCACCTCAGAAGGTTCAAATGAGGATTAAATAAAGTCAGTCAAATAAAGGACTTTTAAGCACATAGTAAGTGCTTAAAAAAATTCAGTGACAGTTATGATTTGGGCTCTAACCAGCATCGTGAAGGGCCAGTCCTAGGACATCTGTGCATCTGAAGCTTTAGTCTTGAGACCAGCATGTCTGACTCCTGGTCCCATCCTACCCAGCTTTGCTCTACCTCCCTTCTCAGGCAGCAACGATAGCTCCAGGAATGAGGCTAGAGTCAGGGAGAACTTCCTGACTGAGGGAGATGGGACAGTGCAAAGTAAAATAGGGAGGCAGCAGCTCTTCCCTGGTATCTGTGGACCCTTGCTCCAGGCCTGGGGCTGGGGAGAGGGCTGGGGGAGGGCAGGGTCCCACCTGCAACAGCAGCTCCAGGCAGCCGCAGAATCTGTGCAGCTCAGCACTGGCATCTGTCACTGGCCCCTGCCCATCCCCATAGCCCTGGAGGATGGCAGAGACAGCAGCTGTGGGGAGAATGACAGACACAGACATGAAGACATCAGCGACCGAGGCCTCTGAGCGGGGGAGACGCTTCCGAGAGCCCTCATTGTCCCTGCAACTCAGCCTCAGAAACTCTCTCAGGGCACACTCACCTTTCAGGTCCCTGGTGACCTTGAGGATGGCCCCGTCATCTGCCATGGGTACTTGGAAATGATGCAATTCCCTGTGACTTACAAGGTCAGCTCAGGAAGAACCTTCTGGGCTCAGCCGCCCAGCTCTCCTTTTACAAACGAGGAATCAGAGCCTGGAAATGGAGCAGGACTTACCTAGGGTCACACAGCAAGTCAGCTAGTGGGGGGCTAACCCAGCTTCCTTGAAGGTCAGCGTGTAAAGATGGTGCCATGGCTCCACTTACTGGGCAGTCACTGCGCTCATTGCTTGACACCCTTGTCACGTTTAATCCCTACAATAACCCCAGGAAGTTATTAGCTCCATTTTGTACCTGGTGGACTGGGACACAGAGAGGATGAGTCTCCAATATCACGAAGGTTTAAATGATGAAGTCAGAACTTGAACTTAGAACTGTATGCCCAGAGGGCCCGTGTTCTCAGCCTGACGATGTAAGGAGCCTCTGAGTGAGCAGAGTATACCATGTGGACACTGTGCTGGGGGAACGTCACCTCCTTCCCCCACGGACAGCCCTCAGTCTAGGCAGAGCGTCGTCATCCTTGAAACCCACACTCATCCTTTCCTGGGCCCCAGCTGAGTGGAAAATGTGTGTTCCCAGAGGAGAGGGAGGCAGAGGTAGAGTGAGTCCCCACAGCTGGGAGGGGCTGATGCTGAGGAGCAGGGCACCTGGTGTTAGTCCCGCTGCCTTCTTGCAGGGGCCTCTCGGCCTGTTCTCCCAAGGGATTCTGGGACTCCAAGATAGACATTATGGCCCCCGAGGGCTGATGGGCTCAATCCGAGATCCCAGCATCAAAGACCTGGTAGGAGCAGAAAACCCGGGGGTCCTACCTCTCAGCCAGGGTTGCTGGAGTTTGGGGTGGGGTGGGAGTGACGAAGCAGTAGGTCACAGTGGAGGAGAGTGGAGAAGAAACTGAAGGTGAATGGGGAGGTAGGAAGGGGGATGGGGTGCAGGGAGAACAGCACTGGGAGTCTACAGACCTGAGTCTCCATCCTGGCCCGGCTACTTGCTTACTGTGTGTCCTTGGGCAAAGCCACTCACCTTTCTTGGTCCTTAATTTTCCTATTGTCCACCAAGTGTTTGAACTGAGGGTCTGGGCAGCCCTTTCCAGCCCAGATCCTCTATTAAATCCTCCCCTCTCTCCAGGGTCTCTCTGTTGCCGACCCCTAGAGTCACCCCCTTTACCCAGCTGCTCCTATGTCCCAGGACCCTCCCTACTGCTCACCTGGGAAGACCTGGCTGGTGGTGCATGGACAGCTGGACTCTGCAGCCTGGGCCTGTCGCTGGTGACTTCCTAGCCATGGGCCCTGGGAAGTGACTCAGGCTCAGGCCAACACCCTGGAAGGGGAGGGGCCAGCCCTTGCCAGGGAGAAGTGGTAGAGGCAGGCTCAAGGGCACTGGAGCATAATGGCTCCCCTCAGGCACACCTTGGGGAAGGGCTACTTGTTGGCTAAACTTGAACTCACCCCTGGAGTTTGTCATCCCTGCTGTTCAACTTCCCAGTCCCTTCTTCTTGCTCCTGTCTTTCTCCCTTTCCACCACCAGATGGCACAAAGAGGCTGAGGCATTGGTCGCGGGTTCCCTCTAAGGGTCTCTGCTCTGTCACTTCTTGGAGCCGGGCTCTAGTTGAGGGCAGTGGGAGGACAAGGGCCCCCCAGTCCCTTCCTCCTCTCCACCTCAGCCTGCTGAGGGCTCCCCATGAGTGCTTGTCATAAGTGCCCTCCTCCCAGTCCTTGTACCCACTCCTTAAGAATGGAAGTAAAATCTACGTGGTCCTGCAAAGGGCCAGGTGGGCTGCCTAGAGGGCTGTGGTCCTCCCACCCTGGCTTGCTCTGCTTCTTGGGGTCTTTCTAGTCTGGGACACCCGGGGCTAGTACTGGGGGTAGAGAACAGAGGAGCAGGGACCTGCGAGATCTGTTTTCCCGAGCCCCAGGAACCGCATGTAAACACAGCACACAGAGATGTCCAGTCTGCCTTCCGCCCCACTGCCTGTCTCATCCATGCAGAGGCTCTGGGTCCCATCTCTGTCGCCAACGTCCCTGACTCTGTCTCTCCTTCCTTCACTCCCGGTGTCTGCTCCCTGCCTCTCTCGACGCACGGGGGTCTCTTTCTCACTCTCCCAACTTAGCCCGCCCCCGCCTCCGTGTCCAGGACCCTGTCGCCGCCCCTCCTCGAGTCCCCTGCGCCCCCTGCGCCCTCGGATCTCTCCCTCAGTCACTGGCTGCGTCCGGGCGCGGTGTCACCGCCCCTCTCCGGGCCCCGCGGTCCCCAGCCTCCAGGCGGTGCAGCGGAGAAGGCGCGGACTCCCGCGGGGCTGGGCAGGGGGCGTCACCGCTCTGCTCCCGACGTCGCAGGCGCCCTGGGCCGAGCCGTCGCCAGGGCTGGGGGCGGGTCGGCTCCCGGGGCGCCCTTGTCCCGGGCCCGCCGGTCGCCCAGCCGGATGGGCTGCACCGTGAGCCTGGTGTGCTGTGAGGCTCTGGAGCCCGGGCCCCCCTGCGGCCCTCAGCCCCCCGGGAGTCCCCCGGCCGCAGAGCCCGCTCAGTGCTGGGAGCCCGGGGACCCGGGCCGCGCGCACAGGAGGCAGCTGCTGCTTCAGGTAGGCGCTGCGGGGAGGGTGTAGGGGAAGGTCACTGTCGTTGGGGATCCGGTGGCGGGCAGGGTCCGGGCCACCTGACACAGGTAAGGAGCCAAGCCAAGAAAGTGCGGGTCCGCGCTTGCCAAGTGGCCTGCGGGGATCAGAGTCTCACCCGGGTCTCTTGTGCCCTTGGGAGGAGGCCGATGGGGACCTGACTCTTAGAAGGACAAATAACTCAGGTGAGGTTTCAGAGCCACCCCAGTAGGAGCAGGGCTGGAGTGCTGGGGAGGGCAGGGGAAGGGTTAATTTCTCTGGAGCTGGCCCATTGGGGAGAGGTGGCTGTCTTCCCTGACCTGGGCTCTCTGGACTGGAGGGAGGGGCCTTCTGAGCCAGCAGGACACCGAAGCAAGGACTGAGGAGGCTGGTGGGATAGCTGGGTCTCCCCCTGCGCAGTTCTCTGTCCTGGGTAAGTCTCAGAGCCTTTAAGTGGGAACCCCACCCAAGGGTGGGAATAGCCAGAGCTGGGGGACTCTGTTCAGACCTCTAGGCCTGGCCTCTGGATTTCCCTGGGAAGAGGTGGAGGAGGAATTTGGGGTCACTATGGCCTAGCCAGCTCTACCCTAGCCCCCTGTGGAATCTGGGCTCACCTCCCCAGATCTGTTGGTTGAGTCGTGATCTAGATTCGCTGGTGTTTTATGTTCCTTCACCTGAGGTTCAAAGAGGGGGAGGCTCAAATGCACCCGTGGCCACATTCCAGACCCCTCCTCAGCCGCAGCCATCGAAGCCAGTTGTGTCTGTGTGTGCGTGTGTGTTACACATGCCCAAGAGGCCTCTCTGCCCCATCTGATTAGATGTTCCTCTGGGGCACAAATTATGGCATGTCTGTGGCCACACTCCACAGTGCCAGGCACAGGGCTGGACACTTATAAATGAACACTCCATCTTTTAGCCCCAACTGTCACACGCGTCACTAACCATGGTGAGGGACAAGCTTGCGGGGTGTAGTGTTTTCTGGGCCCTCATAGTGACTTGGGTCCTAGTATAATTCTGATGGAGGCCTGAGTCTGGTTTAGGGGCAGGGTAAGGAGGGAGAGCTTTAGGGTATGGATTGAGCACCTCAGACTTTTGCTATTGGTCTTGGTAGAGCACAGAGGTGATATGGCAGGATTCACAGACTGAGGGGCTACTCCAGAGTCATCAGGACACTTGTCCTGCCTCAGAGCCTCCTGACTCTCTTTAATCCTCAGAGGTACCAGGGGGAGCAGAGGCCACAGTGTCTCTCTCTTATCTCTTCCTATCTTAGATCATTCTTGGCCAAGAAGTTCTTCCAATCAAACTCCAACTTCTAAACCAACTTCCAAACTAAGTCCTTCTGGAAGTTTGAGCTCATTTTCTGGTATTTTGTGTTGGTGCAGAGAACCATGGGAGGTACCTCAGACCCCTGGACACCAATGCTTTTGCTGTTGCTCCTGTCCCCTGGCTTGGTGAAGCTCCTTGGGACTGAGACTACCTAGTTCCTTGTTCTCTCCTGCTTCTCAGACTTGTCCCAAGACTTCTTTGCTCTCTGGTTTTGTCTTAAGACCTAGGCTTGTGGGTGTGGGCTTAGGACTCTCGGTGGGTTTCCTTTATTCCTCCTATTTCCCTGCCTCCCCCAATATGGCCAACTTTGACATGGAGCCAGTCCCTATGGGGCCATGTGAGGGTGGGCAGGGACAGGGCAGTTGGGGCTGAGATGGGGAAAGGAACCAGAGGCACCGGAGGTGGGTGATCAAGGACAGGGAGTGGGAGGGGAGGGGTGTGTGTGTGTGTGCATGTGCTCGTGCACACGTGCATACACGTGCATGTGACAGTGTGTGACAGCAACAGGGACAGGGATGGGGACGGATGTCTGTCTGCATTCGAATGAGCTAGTTTCCCAGGGCCTCCGGAGAGCTCCCTGTGACTCACTCCTTCCTTTATCTGCATGGATAAAACTCCATCCCAGCCCTGTGCCCCGGGCCCGGCTCCAGTGGGGGCTGCTGTTGCTGGTGGCGCTCTCCAGCCCAGACCCCCATTCACTGGATAACTCTCAGGAGACTGCGTGGCCCAGGAAAGAGCAGCCTGTCACCTGGGCGCTCACTGTAAGAGGTGTGACACCCACGTTCCTGTGGCGGATAAACATCACTTGGACTCTCACTGGCTCAGGAGCCAGGGCTCAGGAGTACCCAGGCGTCTGGGCTGGCAGCCAGGGCCTGCTGCAGACATGCTGCCGTTCCTGCCACAGCCATTCCATACCGAGCTTCTCACCCTGGGCCACAGGCCGGGCACGTTCCCAGCCCGCTGCTCTGCTCCTTCCTTCCCAAGCCTTGTTGCCCTTTTCTGCCTG
The DNA here is from genome assembly GCF_047511675.1 of Marmota flaviventris. Taxonomy (NCBI): domain Eukaryota; kingdom Metazoa; phylum Chordata; class Mammalia; order Rodentia; family Sciuridae; genus Marmota; species Marmota flaviventris. The sequence continues at coordinate 18,910,935 of NC_092508.1, forward strand.
CCATGCTGCCTGGCTTGCCCTCTAGGCGGACTGTCCCCTGTCCTCAGGCCTCATGGCTCTCTCTCCTCTCCTCATCTGAATCTGTGGCCTGCTCCTCCACCCCACTTTGAGGAGGGGCTGCCTGCGCCAGCTCTGGGCCCCTGAGCCCCAGTTCTGCGTTGTCAGAGCCTGGCCCTGTTCACCCTGCCCTCTCAGGTGGTTCTCTCTCTCTCCCTCAGCTACCCTGCACTCTGAGCCCCGCATTCCAGCCTCTGGAGGAAGGAGGGTGAGGCTTGGCACCCCTCCTGAGCATTCCCGCCAAATCTTCTCTGACCTGGGCGCCAAGGGGCCTGGCGGGCATCTCTAGGTGCCAGCCTCGCCTCCTAGCTCTGTGCCATATCCCAAGACAAGTGGGTGCTTGTCTGATGGTGGCGGGAGCAGAGGGGAAGAGACTCCAGGCTGATTCTGTCTCCTCCCTCCCAAAACCAGCCCCTGGGGTCAGCTTGTCTGGTCTCTGCTTCTCTCAGCCATACCCCACTTGAGTTTAGGAGGCTCTGGGGGAGGCCAGGGCCTTCAGTCTCTCCTGCATCCCTGTTGTGGGGTCCTGCAGCCATGACGGAAGGTCTTCCCCTTACTCTCGTAACAGAGAATCATAGACTAGTTATAGACTCATAGACCTCCAGAGCCAAAAAGGATCTTGGTTAGTGGTTCTGAGGTCATAGATCCTTTTAAGAATCTGATCAAGGCTATAGATGCTCTTCCCAGGGAGACGTGCACACACACACAGCCACTGAACACATGTACAGTGTCATGTCCCTTCAAGCCCACACACGACCCTGCTCCATCCACCCTTGTGTGCAGAGAAGGGGAGTGACTTGCCCAGAGTCACACAATGAGTGGCGGAACCCAGGCCACAAGCCAGATATCCTGGCCTACACAAGTGGGAGTTTTGTCCCCAAATACAACTTTTGTCTTCCCCAGACATTGCCTGCAAGACAGGCAGGCCTGGCCACCCATTTATTTAGCATTGTTTCAAGCATTTTTGAGCACCTGCTATAAGGCACGCTTTGAGCTAGGAGCTGTGGACAGGGCCCTGTTCTTGCCGGGGTGGGGGGATGTCAATCCAGTGGGAGAAATGGAAGCAAACAATAGCACAAATAAATGCATTCCTGGAAATAGTGCTCTGGAGGGAAGGTGAAGGATATCGTGGGCAGTGATAACAGAGGGATTAGTCTGGAAAATGCAGAAATGGCATTTCAACTGGAAGCTGGAGTGTAGCAGATGGTAGTGAGCAGAAGTATCCTGGAGGGTGGGAGCAGCATACTTGAGGGTCCTGAGATGAAGGATGGTTTCGAGCTCTTACAAAGGCTTAAAAGATTTTCTCTGACTACTCCCATGAGCCCCACGGGGGTGAGGGTCAGAGCTGGGAACCTGGGCAGGAGAGGTTCTCCGATCCCCTTTGGATCAGAGATGGTAAGGCCAGGGAGCCAAGGCTGATCAGAGAAGAAGGATGTAGAGATGGTTTGGAGGTGGAATGAGAAGCAGGAGAGAGGAGTAAGGTGACTCCCCATCCTATAAACATGTTGGCTGGTAAGGCACCATGAGATCTTCCTCCATTTCCGTTTATTGAAGTATTTCATAAATACAGAAAAGTGTACACGCGTTCCATTAACCGAACACACCCACATATCCATGGGACTGAGACCCATGGGTCAGCCAAGAAATGGAAACTTGCAGCACCCAAAAGTGCCTCTGCAGCTCCTGCTGGTCATTAATCCCCTTCAATGGTCGTTTCCCCTTCAAGGGTCATTCACGACGCCAACCTCCAACAGCATAGATTTACCTGTCATGACAATTCTTCTAAGTGGAGTGTGTCACAGGTATTCTTTTGTGCCTGACTTCTCTGGTCAACATCACAGCTGTGAATTCCATCCATGTTCTCGTGTGTGGCTGTAGATGGTTCCATCCCGTGGCCGATGGTGTTCCATCGTGTGAAGGTCCACTGCTGATTCACCCCTTCTGCCATTGATAGGCACATGGTTGTTTCCAGTGTGGGGTTATTGTGAGCCCCTGTGCTGGGCGCATGCTTGCTTCCCTGTTGATGGGTGTCTGCAAGACCCAGGCATCTCAAGAATGGGAGGAACTGTTCTATCTAGGAGCGCTTCAGGTGGTGGGCATGGGCAATATCACAGGGTGGGAGAGAAGGTTCTCTGGCACCCTAATATGTGCCCTTGTAGGACTTCTCATCATTCCTACTGCTTTTCAGGCCCAGTGTGGGGCTCAGGAAGGACAGGAAGAAGTAGCTTCACACAGCTGCCTTGGAGCGAGATGTGGGGGGTCTGCTGACCACCTCTCAGCCTTATCCCCTGTCTGGGGACAGGCGTGGTTTCTGGTAAGGGCAGGAGGGCAAGAGGCTAGGGTAGGGCCACACCTTCCATTTCTTCCCCCTTTCCGGTTGGGCAGGAAGCCAGCTAGTGCCTCCTTGTTTGATGTATGAACTTGCCAAGGGCCCCTGGCACCAGGACAGAACCTGGTGCCAACCTCAGGCAAGCTAAGGCAGACCCCCGGAGGGGCAGCAGCCTGTGAATGGGAAGTAGAGGCCGCCATCTTCACAGAGGCCAAGTGGTGATGAGGGAAAGGGACCCAGGCAATGTCTAGGGTCCAGATCCCCTTTCTGATTGTCCCAGTTCCGATCCCTAAATTAACTTCTATCCCCAGAGACCCCGGCCCTGGTGCTTTTGGCCAGTCCCTCCCTGTCCTGGCCTGAGTAGCTGTAGAGCCTAGAGCAAGAATCTAGACCTCCAAACCCAGGCCAGGAAGCGGGTGGAGGAGCCGCAGCTCGAGTGTTCTTTTTTGGCCCAAGGGTAGAAGAGTATGGGGTGCTTTACGGGGTGCTTCTGGTGATAACTATTCATAAGTCTGTTTCCTTGGAAAGTCTATAAGCCAGTGTTTTCAGGCCATAACCAAATTTTAGGGAACTTGGTATCCAAGAAACTTAGAGAAGGACTTGCACACATAGATGCTCAATAAAGGTTGCCCAAGGTCCCATGCCCATGAGCTCACATGCACTCGTGTACGAGAGGACCAGAGGTGGGTGTGAGCAGCTGAGTGACTGTCTGGGCCGATGGGTGGATGGTGAGATAGGACAGGTGGAGATTCCAGAAAAAGGGACAAATAACCCAAATGGAGGATAAGCACATGTGGAAATGATAATAGCAGGGTGGCCTGCTGCACAGGGTGCAGCTATTCTGTCTGAGAAATGGTGGAGCCGCTTTGATCTTGGGGATCCCCCTGGGCCTGAGCTCCTTGGGCATCTATCAGGAGATGCAGGAGTGGGGATGAGAGCTTGGATGTGACCAATGGGGTCAGGTGTGGTTGGAGGTCAAATGGGAATGTGTGCAGGATGGGACAGAGTGAGACGGGAGATGTGACGTGGTGACCAGCTGCAGCTGGAGTGCTTGCATTTTCCCAGAAACTCAGTTCCTGCCAGCTCCCCTTCTCAGGAACTTCTGGAAATCCCATTTCATCCCACTTCTCCTGCCACAGCGGAACCAAAAGGAGTCACGAATGGCCTGGTGTGTCCACAGATGACATCCTCAGGGCTCAGTGCTCTGTGGCCCTGGGGCCCAGGTGTGCCGTGTTGGTTCTGCACCCGGGGGAGCCTCTTCAGTCTCCTTGGTCTGCTCGCCTCTGTCCATCCTCCTCTCCACCCAGCTCCCTCGCCGGCCACTTGCCATCTTCTCTTCTGCACATCCTCCTTCATCCTGAACCTTCCCCCTCTCCTACCCACCCACCCTCTGCCACGAAGCATGTGCAGACATGGGCTTACTGAGTGTCTTAGTTTATTTCTTACTACTGTAATAGGACCCCTGAGACCGGGGAATTGTGGGGTTTGGGGTCGTGGAGCTGGAGATGGATCCCAGAGTACTCGACCACTGAGCTACATCTCCAGATACCACCCCGCCCCCCCGCTTTTTTTTTTTTTTTATAATTTTGAGATGGGGCCTTACTAAGTTTCCCAGGCTGGCCTCAAATTTATGATCCTTATGCTTCAGCCTCCGGAGTTGCTGGGATTACTGGGTAATTTAAAAAAAGAATTTTTTTTTTTTTAGTTGTAAATGGACACAATACCTTTATTTATTAATTTTTTTATGTGGTGCTGAGGATCAAACCCAATGACTCACACGTGCAAGGCACACACTCTACCACTGAGCTACAACCCCAGCCCCTACTGGGTAGTTTTTAATGATCATAAATTTATTTCTCACAGTTCTGGAAGCTGGGAAATGCAAGACTGAGAGCTGACATCCATGAGGGATTTCCTGCCTCATCACTTGGGGGAAGACAAGAGAGAGAAAGGGAAGAGAGAGAGAAACAGAGGGAGGGAGGGAGGGAGGGAGGGAGGGGGGCTTCTCTTCCCAGCACTGCTGCATCGGGAATCAAGTTTCCAGCACATGAACTTGGGGGGACTTGTGCAAGCCCAGGCCCTGAGTCAGTCCTGGTCCTCCCCTGGGAGGCTCCGGGGGTGGGGGGGCAGATTATCAAACATCATGCCAACAATGTGCCCATGTGCCAGGGAAGTGTGTGTGAGGTGTCACCGGGTTCTAGAACTGGGACAGACCTGTCCTGCCTGGGGAGTCTGGGAAGCCGGCATGGAGGAGGTGACATTTTGAACAGGATCCTGGAAGATGCGTTCACTGACACAGGGAGGCAAGGCCGTTTCAGTTGGGCCCAGAGGCACGAAGCAAGAGGTGCACTCAGGGAGCAGAAGGTCGGGTGGCTGCAGTATAGGGCAGAGGGGAGACGCAGGGTCAGAAGCCAGGAAAGAGGTGGGTCCCCCTGGCTGTGGAGGGCTCTATTCTAAACTATCCCAGCACAGGGTAGAGGAGGCAGGAGGGGTGGTATGGGCCCTGGACCTGCCGACACGGCTCTTCCTCGCGTGGCTGCACCACAGAGGGTGGGGGAGCTGTGTCTGCCTGAAGTCCCTCTTCCGTTAGCCGGAGCTTGGCTGTCCTTCCCTGTCCTTGACTTCACCTCTACCACCCTCAGCCCCAACCCGGAGCCCCAGGAACTCAGGCCGGCAGGCTAGGAGTTAGCCAGGCACTCTCCCCGAGCTGCTGGCTCTCTGCCCCGGCTCCTGGCTCTGTTCACCTGCTGCCCAGCCCAGGTGTCACTCCCATGGAAGTTGGGCAGAGGACAGGCCTGGCTTTGTTGGGACCCAGGTACCCGCCAGGCCTGTGGGTCCTGCCCCCACAGGGTGGCAGATACAGAGTGGAGGGGCGAGGAGGGGTGGAGCCTAGGACGTGGGCCACAGCAGAGGATTGCAGAGTCCACCCGGCTCCCTCTGGCCACAGCCCAGCAGGGTGCGAGGGCTGACAAGGAGTGCTGGCGGAAGGTGTTCCAGGCCACCTTTCCTGCCTCCTCTCTCCCTTGGTCTCCTCCCCAATGTCCCTGCACTCTGCAGGACTGGGACTCTCTGGGACAAAGCCAGCTCTCCTCCTGGCCTCCGGGTCTCCCTTCTGCCTTCTTTCTCTCTGCCAGTCTTTCTTGTGCTCTGCCCCTGTTTCCTCCTGTGTGTTATCTTGCTACTTCTCAGGACCTCAAGTCCCTTTTCCACCCTCTTTGTCCCCAGAAGCAGGAGGCAGGCAAGGGCGGCACCTCTGCTGTGGAAGGGTAACCTGAGCAGGTGGCTGCACAGAGGGCGTCAGGAAGGCAGTCACGTCAGTTTTGGCTTTGCCTCTCAAGGGCTGTGTGTTGATGCGTCTATTAATAACCTCTCTCTGCCTCAGCTTCCTCCACTGCCCTAACAGCATCTAGAACAGCGAGGGGCATATGGTAGCACCTAATGCAGAACAGCGGTCACCGGTCATTGGTCACTGGTCATCGTTGTTGTTATTACTGCTGAGTGACTGTGTTAGTCCAAGTGCTCCGAGGAATAAGATAGGGTCGCATGTGTGACGACTGTATCCTGGGAAATGCCTGCTGGAAAGGAAGGAGCCCAGGAGGCAGGAGAGCCTGGGTTGCAGTGTGAATCTGATCCTGGGGGAAGGAGGGGGCAGGGAGAGGGAGCCTGCCAGCTGTCTGCGTGCTGAGGGCACTCAGCAAGGCTGACAGAGAACCTGTGGGGCAAAGGTGGCTGGCAAAGAAGCGCCCAGTGTCCCAGGAGCCGCTGCCTCAGCGAGGCCTTGAACTTTGCCGGCAGTGGGACTGGGAGCGTGGTGGGTGGCGTGTCCTCTGCAAACAGCAGTGGACTTCGCAGCACAGGCCTGCCCATCCTGCTCCCTGATGCAGGGGGTCTACCAGACGCACTCCCATGACATTGTGGAAACACAGGCCTCGGACTCCGAGGGGGGTTGGGAGGGTCCAGGGGTTCCCGAAGATCCAGAGTGAGGATGTCAGTCTGTCAGGCTGCCTTCCAGGCCCGTGCTCGCCCCGTCTGATGGCCAGGTCAGCTGCGGGTGGGGGTAAGAGGAGGAGGCTGTCCTGGGAGGTCCTCTCTGGAGTTCGGGCACTGGGGGTGACGGGTTGGGCAGATGAGCTCACAGAATCATGGCAACAGGATGAGGCAGGAAATGACTATTCTTTGACCCCGTTGTGTCCCCTGGTGTAGTCCTGCTCCGTTCTGCTGGGGGCAGAGCACTGCCCGCCTGGTCTCTGCCACCTCCCCTTTCTTCGTGGGATGTCTCAGTGCTGAGGGGGAAACTGAGGCCGAGGTGCCCTGGGTCACGGAGGGTCCCAGGTGGGAGAATTCAGGAATCCCCCTGGACAGAGGCTCCCACCCCAAAGTTCATCCTGGGGAAAGTGGGACGCCCAGCATTGACCTTGGCCGTCCTCTGGGGCTGGCCTGGGCTGGCCCGAGTGTGGGGCAGGGGTGCCCAGCGCAGGCGCCAAGCTGCAGCACCATTAGCGGAATGAGGTTGGAGCAGGAGTGGATATTTCTGGGCACTGAGCTGAGGCCATCTGTGGGAGGTCGGACCAGGCCCAGTTGGGCCAGACTGTCCCCCCCTGCACTGTCCCCCTCAGCTCCCTGTCCCTGCAGCAGGCAGCAGACTGCATTGAGATGTGTGAGGCACCCAGACGGCCTCTTGAACCCCAGCCACTCAATATGCTAAGCAGGGCTGATTTATTCCCTCGCCTCTAATGGAGACACAGCAGGGCAACAGGGAGTGGCGTGGCGTGTTGGAGGCAGCAATCTGGGGGACAGGGAGGGCAGGAGTGGTCCTCTTGGCCCTCTGGGACTCCACACTGCCTCCCCAGGATTCTGCTCCAACAGGGGGTTTTGTGGCCCAGGGGAGGGGCAGCCGAATGCATCCTTTCTTCCTGCTTCCTAGCTGTCCCTGGCACACCGCTTGGTGTCTCTGGGGCTCAGCCTCCTCTGCTGTGAAGTGGGAGGACGGAGCCCCCTCCCTGGGCTGCTGTCAAGAGCTAGCTTCACAGTACAGTCCACGCTCTGCTCCAGGACGCAGTGTGTAGGTGGCCCTCTTCCCGTAGCCAGCACTCTGCCCTGCTTGGCATGTCCCTTCTTTCTTTTGTCACCCTCTGCAGTCTGGGAGCCTGAGTCCTGAGGTCAGCTGGGGGTGGGGGTGGGAGGAGGAGGCTGTCCTGGGAGCTCTTCTCTGGAGTTCAGGCACTGGGGGTGACGGGTGGGGCAGATGAGCTCAGAGAATCATGGCAACAGGATGAGGGAGGAAAAAGCATGTGCCTGGAGGTCTGGCTGATTTAGTGGCAAGTGTGAGCTCTACCAATGACTAAGCTGCCAGCCTCGGTTTTCTCATCTGGAAAATGGGCATGGTAACACCTACCCTGCAGGGTTGGTGAGGAGATCCAGGTGGCTAAGGTATGTAGAGTTCCCAGCATGTAGTAGGTGCTCGATAAACAATTTCCTTTTCTCCCTGAAAGGGGCCTTCTGGGAGCTGGGGTTGTGGCTCAAGTGGTAGAGCGCTCACTTAGCACCTGTGAGGCACTTGGTTCGATCCTCAGCACCACATAAAAATAAAAAAATAAAGATATTGTATCCACCTAAAACTAAAAAATAAATCTTAAAAAAAAGGGGGGGGGCTTCTGTGTCATCTGGTTGACCCCTTCACTTGCTGACTTGGACATCAGATGTACCTCTGAGACCCTCAGGGAATGGGAATGGGGAGAGCCCTGGGTTTGGGGTCTCTGACTTGGCAGAAAGTCAGTCAGGATAATGATAATAAATGGCTTTAAAACATCCTCATGTATTGCTCAGGACAGCCCTGAGAAGTGACCTGGGCAGACATTATTACCCTAGTTCACAGACAGTGGGGCTGAGGCCAGGGCCGGGTGGCCGGGTCTCACCACTGCCAGTGCCATGACTATTCTTGGCCTCATGTCACCCGTTCTGTTGAGCCAGGCAGCCCCTCGGCCTGAACCTCTTAGTGGGAAGGGGTTCCTCTGCTTTTTGTGGCCACTTGTAACTAGAAGTCATCGTCAGTCCTCCTGGAACACTCGGTCCTGACCTTGAACCTTGAAGGCTCTGCCCCCTTTTCCTGCCAGAGCTAGGGAAGGGGAGTCTGTGACCTCTACCGTCTCTGGGATGGGGTGGAGCTAGGCTGGTGGCCCCTTTGCACAGCTGCTCTCCCTTAGTTGCCTCCAGTGTGTTGGCACTTCTCTGTCCCCACCTCCTGGAAGAGACTCTTGTTCCGGCTTTCTTGCCCACCCCCCTGAGCGCATGAGTCCCATCCCCCATTCCTATTGCAGCCCACTCCCCTCCCATCTCTGCCCTCTGAGCTCTTTAGATGCCTCTGGGCTGTGAGAACAGCCCCCATCTTGCTTCCCAGACCCAGTGACGGGGCATTTCCAGCTCTGGGGTCTCCCCTCGCCCCTCCCCCTCCTACCCCCATTTATCTCCCCCTCTGGGAGCCAGAGGCCCTTTGTGAAGCTCTTTGTGTGGATTTGAGCTCCCAAGGCCAGGCAGGGGGACAAAGGGACACCCCTCTCCCCTTTTCATTGTCCCCTCTTCCCGGGAGGCCCTGTGTGTGAGTGCATGTGTCCCAGCTGGGTTATATGTAACCTGGGGGGCGGGGAGGGGTCTGGAAAGGATTCAGGGGTGCGCAGTGGTCTCAGTGCTCCCGAACTGAGGCGGGTGGCCCTGGGGCAGAAAGGAGGCTGGGTTACTTTGAGGAGAGGCCTTCAGGCCTGGGAGCAGGCTGAGACAGAGGGCATTATGGACGTGGCCAGGGCGTCTGTCCCCCGTCCCCACCTCCTCGGCCTCTCCCTGTCTTTCCACCTCCCGTCCCTCTCTCTGTACGTTCTCCTTCCCCTACCCCTTCTCCGTCCCTCATTTTCACCCTGGCATCTGCCTTCCTTGGCGCTGAGAGATCGGCCAGGCCCTGTCTCTGCCCCTTAGTTCCAGTCCCAGGGAGGCCCTCTGCCCTCTGCCTCCCTGTCCTGGGCCTCATTCTCCCCGCCCTTCCTCCACTCTGCAGGGCCTTCCCTGGGGGTGCTGTCTCCTCAGAGCCTCAGCCTCTGCCATGCTCCCCTTTACCCTGCCCGGCCTGATGACCCCGTGGTGTAGAGTGGCCCTGGGTGGCTGGCTGCCCGCTGGCTAAAAATAGACTCGTGTTGGTGTGCTCAGGGCGTCTGGGCAGAGGCAGGGCCGCCACGAGAGCCCTCATGGTTTCCCCAGGGTGCGTTCTGCGGGAGCCCTGGGTGCTCCCCATTTCCCTGCTGCAGTGGGGAGTCTGGAGGGCCCCAGTGACTCCTGGGAGGGACCTCCTCGTGCTGGCGGGGCACACATGGGCAGAGAGAGGCAGGTGAAGCGTCAAGACTCCTCGCTGGTAAGTGTGGAGGCCTGAACCCAAGAGCAGCCCGTGACACCGCCAGCACTGTGCCGGAGGTCACAGTGGTGGCGCTGGCTGCAGCTGGAGGGAGAGAGGAGCACCTTAGGCTCTGGGCAGTGGTGTCGCCTCTGGAAGCGGTGGCTTCCCCACCTGGAGGTGCAGGGGGACAAAGGGACATCCTCTCCCCTCTCCTCTTGTCCTCCGTTGTTGGACAACCTATGCTGGTTGGTGGGCGACAGGCCAGAGGTACCATGCGGAGTCTCACCTGGCAGCAGCCTTTTAAGCTCCGCCCCTTGGCCTCCCCTCTCTTTTTCCTGGCCTCTGCCCACCCTCCCTGAGTTCCAGCCTCCATTCCCTGGCTGGTCTCCAGATTGTTGCGAATGTCTCCCTCAGACGTCCTTGGGCTTGAGAGATGGAGAAGACAGCCTTGCCACCTACCAGGTGGCGAGGAGGGCAGAGCAGGCGCAGAGGGAGCCCAGGCTCAGTCGGGCTCTGTGGGGGCCTCAGGGGCCTGAACGTTATCAGCGCGGTCCTCTGAATATCCTCCCTTACCAGCCTCCGTTCTTGTTTCATGGTGACACTGTCTTTATGTCCCCATCCTGTTCCTCTCTCCTTGCACAGTCGCTCTCACTCTATTGCTCCTCAGATTTGGGAGGGGGCCTGGGCTCCCCCCCTCAGTATCTAAACTAGGGTGGCAAAGAGTGATTGGTTGCCATTGGCTGTTGGGCTGGGCTGCTTTATGGGGGTGGCTCTGGTCAGTATCTGTGGGTCTCTCCTCTAGGGCTTGTTGGACACCCAGAGTCCCTACTTTTCCACCAGGACAGGATCAGGCCTGGCTGCCACTCACACTCAGCGAGCAGACACTTTCCTTTCAGTGGCCACACCCCCAGCTGTGCCTGGTGGCCCGGGCCAGGACATATGTATGCCTCCTGCCTCCTTGGGGTCAGGGAGGGACCTGGACCCCTGTTGCTTCTCCAGTGTTCTGCCTCCTCCTTCCTGATTCAGGTTCGCCTTCACCCGCTGCCTGCAGGTAGCCGTGGCCCGTCCTGAGCCCTTGGGGGCTGTGCTGTGAGTTGGCTGCTTCTTGGCCGTCCCCAGCAGCTCAAGGTTCTGCGTCCCTGGGCTTGGGGCTCCCACTCCCATCACTCTCCAGACCCCAGAATTTTGACAAGGTTGTCGGGGTGATCATCAAACTATCTAACAAGTGATTCCAGGGACTGAGCTGGGAGGTGGCGATGGGGCCCTGGGGCCCCTGCGGGGCGGGGACTCTGCCCTGTCCTTGAGGAATCCAAGGGAGGCCTGGAGCCTGGTGTGTGTGTGTGAGCATGCGCAGGCGAGTGTGAGCGAGCGTGGGCCGTGGCTCTTTCCCTGCTGGATGGAAGCGATTCACAGTTCTGCAGCTGCAGGGCTGGACCTGCCCCCAGCATCTGCTCCCGTGTGGTGTCCTTTCTTTCCCTCCAGGCACAGAATTCCTTGTGCTTTAGTGAGAGGAAAACAAACAACAACAACAACAACAAGCCCAGGACGACTGCTTTTGTGGGGTTTTGAAAGGAAACATGTCTGTCCCATCTGCCCCAGTGTCCCTTTCACCTCTCTGGCCTCAGACATGCTCCCTGTGAGAGTGGGTGGGGCCCAGGCCAGGAAGACGGCAGGGGATTCCTCCTCTGGTTTCCACTCGCTGGACCTAGATGTGGGTTCCCCCCACTCTCTTCTTCCCAGGTCAGTTGTCTACGGTGAGCGGTGAGCGTGAGGCCACCTTGAGGCCATTCATAGGATAGTGAGTGAGAGCAAATTGGGCTTGAAAACTGCAGAAGGGAGGAGGTCAGACATTAGGAAGTACTTCCTCATCTGCCAGGGCTTGAAGCCAGAGGGATGGGATGACCTAGAGGCTATGGAGTCTGTCTAGGAAGAACTGTAAAGCCACCGGACCTGACTCCCTGCTGTTGATAAACGGGCTCGCCTGTGGGACTCCCTTGCTCTTTGTATCCACAGAGAGACTCTCCCCTTAGGAGGCAGGGTGTCCTCTCTGGGGGTCATGGGGCAAGGCCCCTGCAGAAGGAGTGGGAGGGGTAAAGGCGTGAGGGTTTCTGGGGGCCTAGAAAGAGACCCCAACCTGGGAAAGGGCCCATGAGGCCTGGCTTGTGGAGGAGGGTTGGGGTGGTCCTCACCTTTAGGTTGGCCCCTGAACTGTCCTCTCCTTCTGGCCAAGATGACCCAGGCAAAGAATCCCCCGGCCATCAGCTCATTCACAGTGTTGTGTGCTGGCAATGACATCTAGGTCCACAGTGGCCAGGGAGTCCCTCTAATCCCCCTCCCTGTCCGTCAGGGTGCTCAGCCTGGGTGCTCCACTCCTCCTCCCAGAGTCAGAAAGGAAGGGCACCGTCTGCTGCTGGACCTGGCCAGGTGCCGGCCTGGTCGGGGAGAGTTCTGAGGGATGGAAGCAGCTGCCTGGAAGGGAAGTGGCCTTGGTGTCCCCCAGGGGATCTGAGATGGCTCTGGATGACAGGAACAGGTTTGGGTTTCTGCAGGAGAATCCATACGGAGGGTGTGGGCCATGAGGTTGGAGATCTGGGCCTGGCGAGGAGGCCCTGCCTGGTTTTCTCCGGAGGTGTGAGGGGCTGCGATGCTGAGACTCGGCTGAGGGACGGAAAGCAGAAGGCGCAACCTCAGCTGGGTTTAGAAGAGGGGCAGGTGGGACGCAGGGTGGAGACGGGCCTCTCTGGTAGTGTGGTGCCTCGTTGGAAGTGTCGCCTGCTTTTTTATTGAACACTCGTGCTCAGTCCTGGCCCGTTTCCTCTTGTTTGTCCTGTGGGGAGCCCTGGGCATCAGGCTGGGCTTCTTCCTCTCTCTCCTCTGCTTGAGAAGCATTCTCCATTCCCCCTCTTCTTGGGTCCCTATGTCCATGCACAGTGGGAGTGGACGTGTTTTCCAGACGGGAGTTCTGGCCCAGGGTTGTGTCAGAGAGCACTGTCCCGTGGGTGTGCGTGGGCAGTGTGCAGCTGGCAGACCCAGGAAGGGCTGGTGGTGAACTTGCCCAGGGTACCTGTCCTGGCCCTGGGCTCTTGAGGTATTTGTCCGGGAGCTCCCAAGGGCACCTTGATGAATCACACCGGTGACAGGCATTTTCAAATAATTTAATCTGCACGATGACCCCATGAAGTTAGGATTCTCATCTCCATTTTACAGAAGAGGAAACAGTGGCTCACAGCAGGGGAATAATCTTCCCAAGGTCACACAGAACCTAAGTGCCAGACCCGGGATTTGGACCTGGCCTCTTTGCAGGCTTTGTACCTGTCTCCTTGTCTTTGGGAGGTCAGAGTAGGGACAGTGGAGGTGATGCTCCCCTGTGCTTTCTCCTGGGGTGTTCTCAACAGCTTGGGGAGGTAAAGGCAGATACAGTGGTGCCCATCTTGCAGATGAGAACACTGGGGCTCCCAGAGGGACTGTGCCCTGAGCTTGTCCCTCCACAGTAGCAGAAGGCCCCTGACGTGATGGGTCTGGGCTGCCCAAGGGAGACTGCTTCAGAGACCTCTCTCGTCTGCTGGGGCTGGGCTTGTCCTGTTCCGTCCTGAAGCTCCCAGACAGAGGGGGAATAGAATGAACCAGAAGCTGGATTCAAAGGGATTACGTGGAGGGTCTAGGACCTTTGGGGTGGGAAGAAGAGGAAGTCGAATTACACCATTCAAGCCCGGGAAGAAAATGGAAGTCTGCTGGCCCCAGGGGAGCCTCAGCCTGCAGCTTTGATTCAAGGTTGGGGAGGATGGACAGAGTCCATCCAGGGCACTGAGGTGTCTCTCCTGCTTCTATGGAGTGGTGAGGGACGCACATCTGGGTGGGCTTGAAGTCCCCAGGAACTTGTTCTGGGCCTGACCCCACTGTGGCCTCCTAGGCAGGGGCAAGGGCCATAAGATCCCTGGCCCTGGGTGTCTGGCTCCTGACCACAGCGGCTGCAGCTGGACCTTGGAGGGTTTCAGTTCAGGCTCCCTCTGGGTCAGTCCCTTCTATGGTCAGAGATGGGAGTCCCCAGGAGCCCCCAGTCCTGCTGTTTCTGGAGCCCAGGGTTGAAGCCATGACTGTTTGATTCCGGGCCTGGGTGCCCTGGCTGGCACCCTGTGGCTTGTCTCCGCTCCTGTCCTCCCTGCCCCTCCCCTCACTCAGACGGGGAGCCTTGGCTGCCCTGGCTGCCCTGGGCAGGTGGCCAGGAGCGTCCACCACCTGCCCAGCTGCTTCACCTCCAGCTCTCTCCTGCCCTCTGCTTTGCTGGTCTCCCTGTCACTGTCACGGTGTCCTCTCATTTATTTACTCGGGGTGGGTCGCAGCCCACGGCCTCCTCCTCTCCCTCTGTGTCACTTGGGGGCTCTTTCTTTCCTCTGGTCCTCAACTCAGTCTTGCAGCCACCTGGGATCTGTCTCAACGACCTGGCTCCTCCCAGCCTCGTTCCTTCCAGTTCTTTGGACATCTGTGGGACGCAGGCTGAGGGCCTGGGCTGAGCTCACACTGCAGAAACGCAGGGCTGGACATGGGCCGGGGAAAGTGCCCAGTGAGTGACCCAGGGGAAGGGGACAGGGCGGCAGTGAGCCGGGAGGGAGGAGGTCTCAGCGTGGAGAACGGGGGAGGGGAGGCCGTGGCTGGACTGGAAGTGGGTGGGGACCTGGTTCTCTGTCTGCTCTGCCTCCCTGCGCCTGTCTCTCCCTCCTGGAGTCTCTGGCAGTCACTGCGGCTGTCTCTGGGCTCCGAGGACGGGGAGCTTAAAGCCAGCTTCCCTCCCACACCCAACCACCCTCCGTCCAGTGTGTCCAGTTCTCGGTCAGACCAGCCAGTGGGCTGGCTTCCTGGGAGGGGGTGGCGAGCCCCGTGGTAATTGTATTAGCTTGTGCAGTGGGACTTCCCAGGCCAGCCCTCCAGGTCCCCTTCCCCATCCTCCTTCCTCTCTCCTCCGCACCCTCCCTTCATCTCTCTCTCTCTCCCCCCGGTTCCATCCGAATCAATTAGACAGTCCCTGCTTTAATCTCATTTTGGGTCCTGGGCTCAGACCCAGCAGCCCAGCTCCCAGGTCTGCAGTAGTCTCCATGCTGGGCCCTGCCATGGTCAACCCAGGGGTAGCGGGACGACCTCAGGGCCCTGCCCTTTCTTCCCCACCTCCAGCTGCCCAGTGAGGGAGGCCTGGCCTTGGGTTCCCCAGTGGATCGATACCCACCATCAGGCCAGTCTTTTCCCCACTCCTCCCCCACCCACCGTTTATCATGTCAGCTGCTGGGTGGTGATGGAAGTCATTTGGAAAGGGGCCCAGAGGACCGGGGATTCTCAGCCCGGAGAATAGAGAGGAGTGGGGGTGGGGGGATGGGGCCTTGAATAATGAGCCGCCAGTGTCTGAAGGCATTTATTGTGCAGAAGAGAGCGACCATGCTATTCTCCTTCCCCAGACAAGGCCGTCGAAGAGGAAATGGTCTGGAATCTGAGAGGGAGGGATGGAGGTTAGATATCAAGAGGAACTTCCTGTCTGTCAGAGACCACAGACCTGAGTTAGTGGTGGTGAAGGGAGAGAGGGCCCGTGGACTTAACTCTTCAGGGTGCCTCTAGAAGAAGACATGGCCTTCTGCCGACCCTCCTCTCTGCTCTCTGGCTGCAATGTTGTCCTGTAAAAAAGCAATGAACCAGAAACGGAGGAGTTGATCTAATTCTTGCATTGCACCTTCTAGCTGTGTGGCCCCTGGCAAGTCCCTTTCCCTCTCAGGGCTTTCTTCCTTTCTTGGGGATTGAACTCAGGAGCACTTAACCACTGAGCCACATCTCCAGCCCTTTTTTTGTGTTTTATTTAGAGACAGGATCTCGCTGAGTTGCTTAGGGCCTCGATAAGTTGTTAAAGCTGGCTTTGAACTTGAGATCCTCCTGCCTCAGCCTCCTGAGCTGCTGGGATTACAGGTGTGTGCCACCACAACCCGGAATTCAACGTCCTCTTGTAAATTAGGGGCTGGGGAAAGGATCAGATCTTTTTCAAGTTTAACTGGAATCAACACTGGATATTGGGGAGCTGTTTCAGAACAGGGACGCAGGAGGTCCCTGCTCAGGGGTGAGTGGAGTGGAGTGCATGAAGACCTTGACCTCTTGGCTGCCATAGCTGCAAGAATCCTGAACATGACAATCCCCACGGCTGGTGAGCAGTGGATTGGAAACGGGAAAGGCCCTTTCCCTCCATCCCTTCTTTCCCATGTTTATTGCCCACACACCGGGCACCTGTTCAGTGTTAAGGCAGGAATGATTGACAAGTCCTCTGGAGCTGGCGTTCTGGTGGTGGAGAAGAGATGGTGAAGAACTGATCAGATACATCCATGAGGGACAGCACTAAATGATATGAAGGACATTCTGGTGTCACCCAGACAGGGATGCAGGGAGTCCAAGGACTTTCATTGGGTGGGCAGAACATTCCCTGAGACCCCTTGCCATTGATGTCCACACGAAATGGGGCCCAGCTCAGCAGGAACCCTCATTCTGTTGTGTGGAGAGAGGACCAGGGGCTGGAGGTGGACTTCCGTCTGGTTGGCTGTCACCCATGGGTGGAACTGGTGAGACCCATCCTGGTGCTGGGGCTGAGAGGTTTGGAAGTCCAGCCTGGGAGGCTAAACCCAAAGGAGATGGGGATCCCTGAGGTAGAGGGTAGGGAAGCTCTCCCTCTCTGGTTCTGAGCAAATGGCGGATGGGGGCAGGAGGAGGGGCCTGCCAGAGCTGTCCCCTCTAAGAGAGAAGGACGGACGGGGTGGTCCCAGGGGAGCTGTGTGTGCACATCTCTCTCTGGGTGTGAAAGGGAGACCCGGAGCCTCCGATCAGATGCCCAAGTGATTTTCTCTTAACAGGAGCTGCCTTTGTCCCCCTCCAGACAAAACCAGTCAGGGGCACTATGGCCATGATGGCTTGGGACAGAGGACGCTCTGTGTCTACCTGGGCTTGTGGGCCCTCCTCCCATGGGCTGTCCCCAGGGGCCCGTGGGCCATCACCTGCTCTCTTGTTTTCCCAACACCTGTGCCGGCTGCCTCTGGGAGGTGCCCGTTCTTTCTTGGCTTATCTTTCCTGAGCCTTGAGAAACGTGGGAAGAAGGGCCAGAGAAACCCCTCCCTGAAAATAGGGCCTCCATCCCCCCAGCTGTGGGCTGGGACCTGCATTCAGAGTCCAGGTCTCAGGCATGTGAACACAAGGAGGGTGGGAAACATGCCTTCTCCTGCCAGCCCTGGCCAGACCCCGCACAGCCCTGTGGGCCCGGCGCGGCTCAGGCTGAGGAGAGAAGGGGAGGAAGGAAGAGCCAGGTGGCAGGGCTGGGAGGCTGGTGGGAGTGGATCCTGGAGAAGGCCATGTTGCAAGGGCAGGGGACAGAATTCCTTGAGGACCAGTTAACCCTGAGGTCCTCCTCTGCTTGGTGACCAGTTCTTCAAACTGGGGAAGGGCTTTATGGCCCACACAGGGAGCTGTGGGTCCAACCTGCGGCCTCCGGCAGACAGGGTCCTATCCAGGATGGCCTGATCCCTCCCTCACACACCTCCAGTTCATGGTGCCTGGGGCTGCGTCCTGGATCTGGTCGTTATGGGAAGCCTTTCATCTCTGTCCTTGAGGATCTGAGGCCTGAGGGAGAGACAGGAGGGAGGGAAGATGTACCCAGCACCTACCACTGTTGGATGCAGTCTCTGGTGCTCTGAAGGCTTTGAGGGAGAAAAGAGATGAAGACTGGGAGAAGACCTTTTGGAACTGGAAGTCCCTTACTCCCACCCCATGAACTTAAGTGAAAGAGGAAGAAAATCCTCACTAGGACTTGCCGGGAGGTTCTTGAAGGGCTTTGGGGGGTGGGGAGGTTCTGCAGGTATTATCTCAGGATCCGGACCTCTCCTGGAGGTGAAACAGAACCGAGGTCATTGGGCAGGATTACTTTGACCTTCATGACTTGAAACCCCTGGCATGATGGGGCCAGAGGCTGTGAGGGGAAGGCTGGGCAATAACAGGTCTGAATTCAAGTCAGCCTTAGACTCTTTCCTCTCTCCAGAGGGTCATTGGCTTAAGAAACTTCTGGATGGGAAGAGCCCTTCCCGTAGGACCTTCATGTTGAGAAGGGCTGAATCCCTTTCCTTTCAACCCTCCCTTCTGCCTTCTGTGTTTGTAGAGTGTCTTTGGCAACCTAAGTGCTGAGAAGACTTTAAGAACCCTCTGACAGCCTGGCACAGTGGTGTATGCCTGAAATCTCTGCAACTCGGGAGGCTGAGGTAGGAGGATTGCAAGTTTGAGGCCAGCCTCAGCAACTTAATGAGACCCTATCTCAAAAAAAGAAAGGGCTGAGGATAGAGCTTGGTGACAGAGCACTCCTGGGTACATTCCCTAGGGTGGAAGTGTTGAGGACAGTAAGAATCCTCTGGGGAAAAGAGTCATCTTGCCTTTCTCTCCCTCAGGCTGGTGGCACAGGTGGGTAGGGAACATGTCAGCCAATCTTATCTGAAAAATTTCCTCTTCTCTTAAAAATCCAAGGGATTCCTTTCAATTAAAGTTCTTTCCACTGTGGCTCAAACTCCATTTTCTCGTTTCTTAGGCCTCATCTATTTTCTCTGTCCCAAGGTGGTGGTAGCGGCTTTGGGGAGTTGAGGCCCCCCTCAGGCCTGGAGTAGGGTTGGGCAGAGTCAGATCCTTTGCTGGGAATGGTGTGCGTGGACAAAGGCAGGCTGCTAGGGACGGGCTAGCTTTAGTGAGGGTCCCGCCACCGTCTCCCTCCACTGACTTCCCTGAAGTCCCCTGCAGCTTTCATCCAGGGCTCTTGTGGTGGTGGGGGGGGTGATGGTGGTCCCCTTGCTTGGGGGAGTTTTAGGAGGTGAGGCGCCCTAATGTCTGACTTTCCCCATCTCTGTCTGCACCCCAGCAGCAACCTCCTCCTCCCTGGCTGGCCTGCCTCTGTGTCCCTGCCCAGTGTCCCTGCCAATGCTGGACCTGTTGTCTTGTTGGGTGGGCAGCAGAAGCCCACCTGGAGCAGGGCCCCAGGGGTCTGCTGCGGAGGAGGAGAGACTGGAAGCAGGGTTGAGCTAGCAAGAAACCCCCAGGCCCTCAGCCTACCTGTTGAGAAAGAGGCCCTGGTTGGAGCAGGGAGGGAAGGGGGCGGGGAGGCAGCCTGCAGGGAAAGCCAGCCCGAGATGGTGCCGGGGAAGCGCAGGCGGGGAATAGAGCCGCGGGGATGGTTGGCAGGGGTCTGGCTGGCGCCCAGCGGCCTTGTTGCTGCGGAAGAGGCCCGTGCAGCGTGCAGCTCCTCCGCCCCTTTTCTCTCTGGGCTTGGCTCCCTGCCTGCCAGCTTCTCGGCAGCCACAGAACTGGGGGTGAAGCTGCCCTCCCAGCTCCCCTGGTCTCTGCCTGGCTCTGTCCCTTTGTTTCTCCGTCTCTGATTGTTCACCTCTCTCCAGATGCACCCCTTGTTGGGTGGGCAGCAGAAGCTCTAGGGGGCACCTCCGTCTCCCCCTTTTTCTTCCCCTCCTCTAGTTCCAGTATCTCAATATGGTGACCCCAACAACATTCCTGAGAGGAGGACCCCATCCACGGTTCACCTGAGCGTCGCAGAGGCAGGGAAGGCTCTGGTGACCAGTGGCCTAGGGGCCTGGCAGAGAGAAATGGGAAGGGGAGCCCGCCCGGAGCAGCGGGAGGCGAGGTGCAGCCTTAGCCCGAGGCTGCGCATCGCTCTCCTGCCTAGCAACCTGTTGGGGAGCTGTGAGTCCTCTGAGCGCCCACTCCCGGAGTTGCTGGAGAGCGATCCCCACCAGGAGCCGGGTGTGGCCAGGATCAGAGTGGGCAGTAAGACGCGACAGCTGGTCCAGGTTGTGCGCAGCGTCCCCATGAGAATTCCCAGCTCAGGGAGGTTTCTGCCTTGGTGGTGGAAGCCGGAGGCCTCCGTTTAAGTTAATCACATTATGCTCTGGGGAGCAATATGGGAATTGGAGTGAGATCTGGAGGGAATCCACACACACACACACACACACACACACACACGCACACACACACTGCAGCGTGGAGCACAATGCTGCCACCGCCACCCCGGCTCCCACCGCTGCCGCTCCTTCCCGCAAGCAGACGCCAGGAGACTGACACCCCCTCTGCCGGGTCCCCACTGCCTCTCCCGGCGCGCTCCCCGCGCTCAGAAGTTCCCGGGGTGCTGCGCCTCTCCCTCCAGCCGGCCGGGGAAGCAGGCAGGCAGAGGCTGGAGGCTGGCACGCCGCCACGAAGGGGAACCGAAGGGGAGCAGCCGGAGAAAGTCCCCAAGGGTGGAAGCGCCCTGCCTCCGCCCGTGTCCCCAGTGGGGCGCTACGCGAAGATGGAGCCAGGTCCGGACCGCGCCGCGGGACCGCCGCCCTGCTTCTCCCGTTAGAGGGTGCAGGACGCTCGGGCTGCTCCTCCAGGGCTGAGGATCCGGGAGACCCCGGGAGCAGGGCGTTCGCCTTCCTCCCCTGCATCCCCCACTCTGGTCCCTCTCTACTGACCCGTGAGCCCCAGGCACACTCTCGGGGGCAGCATGACTCGGCTGAGCTGGTGCTTCTCCTGCGTGGTCCGATGGGGCCAGTACTTCTTCTCGTGCCTCCTGCCCCTGCGCTTCTGCTTCCGCAGCCAGGTAAACGCCTGCCTCACCTGGCCTTCCAACCCTCAGCACCCCCCTCCATCCCAGGCTCCTAGGCGAAGGATTTGATTGATCACCCTCCCATTCTCAGGGACACACCATCGTGGCGTTGTCACATGCGGTCTCATAAGAGTTTGGGGACTCCTGGGGAGTCCCTGCCTGTGCTGCCCAGAGCCAGAGCCCTCAGTGGCTGTCCCTCTTCCCCAGCGCACAGCCCTCAGCATCTTGGATTTGAGTTGAAGTCTGAGCACCACAGTCTTGGGAAGGCAGGGAGATTTGGTTATAGAGGAAGGTTTCTGGGGGTTTTAAACCACCTCAAATTTCTGTGGGAAGAGGAGGTGTATTCTGGAAATGCACCCATCTCTATCCGCAGACCTAAGGCCTGGAGCAAAAGTGAGCTGCTTCAGGAGGGACTTCCCGTCTCTTCAGGAGAATGGAGGGAACAGGAAACTGGACAGAGAGATGGCCAGGCCCCAGGGAGGGAGCTGCAGCGGGGTTATTGGGCAGAGAGGTCTGGCAGGACCTGCCTGCTGTAGGTAAGGTTCTGGTTGAATGTCTTTCTCGCTGGGATCCTTCTAGAGAGATCCCTGACAGTGTCTTCAGGGGGTGGCCAGCCAGGGGAAGTGGGGACATAGCCACAGAAAATACTGCCCATAATCTAAAATTCTCCCCTGGAGAGGCAGGGGGACCCCAAGAGCATGATTAAGAGCCCACAGCAGTCTCCAGAACTAGGATTCCAGAGAGGGAGGTCCCTGGATTTTGGACCTATCTCTTCACTCCCTTGGGTTCCAGATGCGGGACAGTACCCTATTCTGGTGAAGGGCGCCAGATGTGGAGGCATCCTGCCTGGCTCTGAATTCTGGCCCTCCCAGTTATTAACTGTGGACTCCAGAAAGTTGCATAATCTGCCTGTATCTTAGTTTTCTCATCTGTAAAATGGGGACAATAAAAATATCAATGTCATTGGAATATGGCTAGTATTCAATGAGATAATTCATTTAAAGTGTTTAAAATGTGCTTACTCTATAGTAGGCATTCAATAAAAGTCAGAGCTATATTCATTATTATTGTCCCCCTTTTCAGCATGGACCTCCCTCTTGTAGACCCTTAGGCAGGTTAGGGATGGAGAAATTCCTCCCAGTATCCATTCTTCCCATCCAAATGGATGGGAAAGATTCTCCTACTCTTAGGGAACCTGAAGTTCTAGCTCTTTCTCGAAGGTGCTTCCTCTGAGCCTCAGTTTCCCTCTCTGGCATTCCGCAGTGGGGAAAGGTGCCAGCAGGCTTCTGCTCCAGTTACCCAAGGTATGCTTTGAAATCTTCCAGCACAATGCATTGTCCCCAGGGATTGGCTGGGAGGCAGGCGCTGCAGCTGAGGAGCGCAGGGCTGGAGCCCATCCACATTTCAATGGGCTCTGAGTTCAGATGCTGCGAAGACTGGAGTTTCAGATTTGGGAAAAAGCAATCTGCAGTGGGCAATGGCCAGCCGGGACCAGGTCAGTGGACCCTGGGCTGCTTAGCAATTCCCCCTCCTCAGTTGCAGGGATAGAAGATGAGCGAGCCACCTTGCCCATCTCTCCAACTCGTAGGGGGCCAGGACTAGAGCTGGGAGCTGGCATGAGGGGCTGCAAGCTGCCTCCTCCAGCCTTTGAGGGGCCTGAGTCAGGCAGGAAATTAGAGCTGAGGAAGAGATCAAGATCACGGAACTGAGCTCTGGGTAGGATCTTATTAAAAATGATTGGGGGTGGGTCCAGACGCCCACTCCACCCAGAGTGCTGGTGGAGAAGACTTGGGGGAGGGGAGAAATTGCTGTGACTATGCTTCTTCCTGTGTCAGCTGGGGAAACTGAGGCTTGGACAGGACCTGTCCATGTCCTTGGAACTCTGTCTGTCCTCCCAGAGAGCACATCATAGATTTCTGGAGTGCAAGGGAGTAATCTCCGTCTCAGAGGGATGGTGGATGTGGGAGCTGGGGCAGGATCTCCTCTGGCCGTGTGGGGTCTTGGTGGCACTGGGATCAAGTGCCTGGTGTTCCAGGCTGGTGTGCCAGGGTTCACTAAGTGGGCACAGACAGGACGGAGTCCCCATTCATGCCTTGGCTGTACCTTTGTGCAATGAACATCTAGTTAGTGGTCTGTGGAGGCTCTGGCGGGGGTCTGAGCTCCCCAGACCTCAGAGGCTGAGAGTGGATGGGGTGTGGGGAGGCAGCATGTTTTAACTGGAAGGGGAGCCCCAGGAGCAGTGGGGGCCAGACCCTGTCTGCATCTAAATATCGTGTTGGCTTTTCTGGAGCCCCTGGAGAGCAGCCAGTCTCATCTTGGCCCCTGTAATAGTAGCACTGTCCTTGGCCTCCCTCTATGTGTCCCTGCTCCTGGCCTCCACTGAGCCAGACCTGAGCTCAGCTGACCCCCTTCTTGGAGCCCCAGGGCCAGCCCTTTGCGAAGGAGTGAAGAGGACAGTTAACACAGCACCATCCCATGGGTACATAACCTCTTGTTTCTGCATGATGACTGTATTGCTCCTGGAGCAGGGAGAGAATTCTCCATCCCTGGGAGAGGTGGAATTAAATACTCTGGGTTCCATTGGCACATATCCTAGCTGTGTGACTCCAGCAAGTTGCTAAAACTCTCTGTGCCTTTGCACTTGTAAAATGAGGGTTGATAGGAGGCTTAAAGAGGATACAAATGACAGTTAATTAATGTTGCTCTTTCCTGGGTCAGGGGCAAAGTGGCAGAGTCTGGGGGGGGGGAAAGAAGGTGGACCCAAGAGCTGAGGGCACTGTGTCAGATTTCTGTGACTCTTGTGTTGGGCTCTGCAGTTGGGTGGGTGGCAGTGAGGAACCCTGTGTGCAGCGTACCCTGTAGGCTGGAGGGAGGCGCAGTAGGTGTGGCCCCAGGATGAAAGTGGCCTGCGGCAGGTCTGCCGGAGGAAGCCAAGAGCCCTGCATGGGCCCTACCATGACCATTCACGGGGGGCTTAGGAGGAAGCTGGGACCTGGGAGTCAAGAAAGGAAACCAGAGCCCAGCCTCTGATGGCTCTGTGACCTCAGGCAGGCCGACCACAGAGCAGTCATCTGTTGAACAAGTAGGCAGGATGGCTGAGAGGTGCCCCAAGATCAAAACGTCCTAGTGGACGTTTAATGTATCCTCCAAAGAGGAGGAAAGGGAAAAAAATGTTCAAGTCCTTAAAATTGCATTTTTTGGTCTTTTGTAAAAAAAAAATATATATATAGATTTGGGGCTTCTCATGTCAGATCCAAAGAGTTGAGGATGGGGCTCGTGTTGGCGCATGCCATTGTGTCCGGAGCTGAGGGGCACAGTATCTTCTTTAACTGGAGTCTGTCCTGTTCAGGTCTCCAGAGTCCCCTGGCCTTCCCTCTCAAGCTAACTCCCCTCTGGCCCCTGAAGACTTGCTGTGATCCTTGCCTTAGGTGAATGTGGAGGCCTTTCCAGCTCTGATGTCCTGTGACCTTCAGATTCTGTCACCAGTGGTGACAGAGACAAAGTTCAGTAGCATCAGGGACGGGCAAACCTTGCCTTTTTTTGCAGTACGGGGGGTGGAACCCAGGGTGTGCTGGGCCAGGGCTCCACTGAGCTGTCCCCACAGCCCAGGTACAACTTTGTGATGCACAAGTTCAAATGTTCGGAAGAATGAACTGAGCAGAGCTGGGGCCTTAGCCTGGGAAGTTTTAGTACCACCAGAGGTGGCGCTGGAAGGGCCTTGGAGACCGGGGGCCTGGCCATTTTGCAGGTGGGGACACTAAGGAATGGAGAGGGGAGAGCCAGGCTTGGGCTCCCCCGGCCGTGAGCTCAGTCCTGTGCACTCTGACTCTTCCCTCTGCTCTGCTCAGTCACCTCTGGCCCCGTGCCAGCCCCAGGGCCCCACAGTCCTGCCCCTGTTTCTTCTGCTGGTGTTGCGCAGTGGGAAAGAGGGACGGGCAGGAGCCAGGGAGGTCTCCTGCTTACAGAGGGAAGAGCCTGAATTAAACGCCAACCTGTTGCTGAAATGCCTGGCGGGGAGGAGGTGGGACGGCATAGGGAGGCGGCCTGGTCCTGAGGCTCCTGGGATGGCCCACCAGTGCGTACCGTGGGTGTGCTGCCTGTGAGGGAGGGTCCAGGCACAGGTGGGGCTCGGGGAATGAGCAAATCACCCGGAGAGCCTGCAGCCTGAGGGGCTGGCAGCAGGAAGACCTCGGTGCTGATGGGTGGGTATGGCTGCAAGTCTGCCCAAGGCCCATTCAAGAGGGAGAGAAGGGAGATCTGGAAAGGAAATAGTAGGAAAATTTACTAGGATCCATTCGTGGATGGATTAATTCGTTCATTCTTCAACCCTGCCTGGCACCTGCGGTATGCCCGGCTCTAGGGATATAAAGGACAGGATATGTCCTTGTCCAAGGAACTCACTCATGTGCAGGTAGGGAGAGACCCTGTGAAGGAGGAATAGTGGGTGACAAGCCTCTATACACAGTTAGAGATACCTGCAGGGGCAGAGGATGACCTTCAACAGGGAGGATGGTGGTTAGGTAGCAGCAGGGACTTCCTGAAGAGAGAGGTTAAGGAATAGGTGAGAACCCCATGATCTTGGATGAGGAATAGGGGAATCTTGGAGGCAGGGCTCCTCAGAGGGAACCCCCAGCACCAAAGTTATTGGCTTGCCGTCCAGTCCCCGTTGAGGTAACTAAGGTGGCAGCAGACCTAGGGGCAGTAGGGCCCCTTCAGGGTGCGTGGGAGGCCAGATAGATTGGAGTTGCTGTGACTTAATGTCACTGTGACTTAGTCTTTGGTTTGGTTTCCAGCGTTTCTGAGAAGCTCCAAGGTGATTTCTCAGAACTCCCGAGATAGCTGCCTGGAGACGCGTCTTAGCCAACAGCAAAGGGGGTGGGCGCAGGCGGGGGAGAGGAGTGGGACGGCTCTGGGGATATTAGGGCTGCCCACAGAGCCCTTGAACTTGAGGGCTAGAAAGGCTGGCCAGGCAGGTGATGATGCCAAGGCAGGGGTGGGCTCAGAGCTCTGAGAGAGTCAGTCCCGCTCTGTGCTCCAGCCAAGGGGGAGGAGGCGGTGCAGGGCTCTGTCTGTGGACACAACTGTGGCTGTGGGGCCAGTTGCATGTGGAGCTCCATCTCTTTCAGTGTTGGCTCACTTGAACCCCAGCAGGCCTGGGAGTGGGGGGCCTGGATAGGGGGTGCAGGCTAGGCAGCATCATTCCCAGCCCCATGGCTCTGCAGAAGGATCTAGAGAAGGAGGGAGCGGGGACCCAGATGCCTTGCTCTAACTTCTTTACCAGAAAAAGGACCCTAAGCTAGGCACCTGTCTAAGAGGACCAGAGTTAGACACCCCACTGCATTGTTCTTCTCTGCCTTCTCAGAATCACCAATGATGCTTACGCCCTTGTGCAGTGGTTCCCTCTTGTTCTTGGGGCTTCCAGGTCGATAGCCTGGCTGGACTCTGATTGGGAGCCTGCACACCTGGCCGGACAGGTCCACATGATGGGAGACGGGAGCAGCCAGCTGTAGAGACTCAACCCTGGGGCTGCCTTGTATGTGGCTGATAAAGAGTAGAGGGCATGGTCCTGGGTGAGCGGGGGAGAGTCAGGGATATGCAACCCCTCACCCATGTGGCCCGCGCGTGTACGGGAGCCCAGGCCTGAGGACTTTCTTGCTAAGTTACTCAGTCCAGGAAAATGGTCTCCAAGGCCTACTCTGGGCGGGGCTCTGTCCTCAGCCTCGGTTTGTGTGGTTGGACAGTCTGTGTGTATCCACACAAGGGCGTGGGGCTGAGCCCTCTCTCCCTCCCCAGGACAGCTCCAAAGAGCAGAGCAGTGATTCACGGGCCCCCACCCACCCTTGCTGGGGCCAGTCATGGCCAGAGCTCCAGGAGGACATTTTTTTATTATTATTTTCTTTGGGGGGGGGGACGGGTAGTTCATCCAGACAATGAAGGCCTGGGGCAGATTCTGCTGTCGTCCCCTGAGTGGCTCTTGGGAAACACATTTGGGTTCTGTACTTCTTGTTCTTCCCACCCTCCAGACACCAAACTGGTGGCCCTGGGCAGAGGCAGGGGAGCAGGTTGGGGAGGGCAGGGGGCAGGGGACACCGTGGGGAAGCAGGAGGCTGGACGGTGGGAGGCAGAACAGGGCTGGGAGGCGGTGGGAGGAGGAGGAGGAAGTGGGAAATGCAAACCAAATGTTGGCCCAGGGTACAGTCAAGAAAAACAGACTCTCGCGGGAGCTCGGAGCGGGGCTCCCTTTCAGAAGGGCAGGAAGGGCTGGGACAGATGTTTGGAGGAAAGAAAGAAAGAAGAGGGGAAAAAAAGGAATAGGAAAAAGCTGGAAGGAGCACTGCAGCCTGGGGGCAGGGCCATGCTTGCAGCGCGGTTCCTCCTGTGTCAAGGCCTGTCCTGGCTCCCAGCCTGCCTGTGGGCACCAGGGTCTGTTCTAAGTGTGCGTGTGCAAGCGGGGGGTGTGTTCTGAGGCCAGGAAGGCACGGAGTGTACTGGGTGCAGGGAGAGGCTGAGGAACCCTGCAAGTGCATCCCGAGCAGTCTGTCTGTCCGTCAGTGGTCTGCGGGGTTTCTGGAGCGAGGACCCTGGGCTGGGCTGCGTGGAGGGGCAGATCCCAGCTCTGCCAGCCCCAAATCAGGCAAGGGCAGGCGGAGCCTCGGGGGCTTCTCGGGGTTGTCTGACTGGGGGGCTGGCGTCAGGGGGCCCTGCCCGCAGTGGCTGTCCCTTTGCCCTGTCCCCTTCACACCCCCTGCCAAGACGAGCTTCTGACCCCCATCGCCACCAGTGGAGCCTGGGAGGAGGGAGGAGAGAGGAGGCTGGGACAGGGGGTGGAGTGGGGGAAGGAGGAGGAGGAGAGGGAGGGAGGGCTGAGGCCGGGAGGCCTGGCGATGCTGTCTGGCGGCCACAGAGGACTCCGCTCTTCTCTTCTGCCTGCTTGGTGGGTGCTGTGAGCTCAGGGGGGCCCTCTGAAGGCGCCCGCGGGACCCGAGGGACGGGACCCACGGAAGATGACGTGGATCTGTCTGTCCTGCATGCTCTGGGTAGGTCGGGCTGCTTCAGCTCCGAGGTCCCCCCACCCTCCGCCATCCCCCAGCTGAGCGCCTGGAGGGGTGGTGTTGGGGTGAAGGCGTCCCTTCAGGATGGACTGGCTTGAGCATCTGTCAGCTGCAGGACCTTTCCCCCACAGGTCCCGGGTCGGATTCTCGGGGTCAGTCTATGTGCTTCTCCTCCCAGCCCCCCAGTTGGGTCAGGTACTGCAAGGAGACAGAGCCAGGAGAAGCTTCTCTAGAGCCTCTCTTGCCCCCTCCTCCTACTGGGGTGAAAATTCTTCACTCCCCTCGGTGGCTCTGTGGCTCGGTGCAAGGGTCTGCGGAGGGGCCTGCGGTCGGGCTGGGGACAGGGAACTCTCACCTAGACTATTAAACCTGGCAAAGCTGGGTTGGGGGATTCTCGGATTCTGCAACTTTTATCCCTTTGAGACCCAATTTCAGCTTTGATCCTTTGCCGTCCGAGTCTCCATAGCCCCCATCCTTACCAAGGCCTCTCCACCCCAAGGGAGGGGGCAGATTTGAGAAGGTGGCGGGGGGGGGGTGGGGTGGGGGACAAGGGTGCCTCGGGGGTGGGCAGACAGTCGTGGGGCCACGTGGTGAGGGTTAAATTCTCGAGGCCAGTCGTGGGCAGAGGCTCCTGGAAAAGGGGGGAGGGGAAGCTGACTACTACAAAAGGGGTGGGGGCAGAGGCATGCGGAGACCCCTTCCTCCCAGAGGCTCCTGAGGGCTGCCTGGGCTGGGAGAAGGCATGCA
Organism: Marmota flaviventris; assembly: GCF_047511675.1. Lineage (NCBI taxonomy): Eukaryota > Metazoa > Chordata > Mammalia > Rodentia > Sciuridae > Marmota > Marmota flaviventris. The sequence goes on from NC_092508.1 coordinate 18,939,140, forward strand.
CAGGGTCAGGAGGGCGAGGAAGTCATCCCTGGCTGAGGTTAATGTTGGCTTCAGAGTGATGGCGGGTTTGGGGGAGGGGCTTCAGACCCGGGATCCAGATGTGGCCTTTCCTGCCCCTTTCCCTGTCTAGCCGGTCCTAGGAAGGCTCAGGCAAGCCCAGGCTGGGGACAGTTGTGGGAAACCAGACTTGGGCAGCCAGGTATACTTCATGCAGAAAAGGGAAAGGTGGAGTTTGGGTGGCTTGTGGGGCTGGGTGTTCCACACAGTGGACGCAGCCAACAGCTGTAGTTGGCTGGGCAGCTGTTGACATCTGTAAAATGGGAGCCTTGGCCAAGTTCATTTCTGTGCTGAGGATGGAGGTGGGTCGCTGGGGAGCCCTGCAGCAGGAAGGACAGCAGTTAGATCTCCAGGGGTGCATGCAGAGAGGGCTATATTGGCTGCTTCAGCTGGGAGGTTTGGGGCAAGCCCCAAAGGTGACCTGAGGAGGCAGAGAAAGGGGATCACAGAGCAGGAGACTCCACGTCCCCATGCCTGGGGCAGTGCTTGGCATGGAGAGTGGGGAGAGGGTGCTGGTGACGAGGGCAAGTGTGACTGCTGCCTGCTTGGGTGTCTTTAAGAGCAGAGGAGCCTGCATCCTCCCTGGTTTCTTTTCCTGTCCTCTTTCCTAGGATCCTATCTTCATCCCTTCCAGCTGGCCTGGCCTGCATACCCTCTGACCGGGGCCGGGGGGCGGTGGTCCACTGGACAGACGGAGCAGTCCTGGAATGCCAGGTTCTGGCCCCACCTCCAGCTGCCCGAGGCAGCTGTACCAACTCCCTTCCTCTTCCTCCCAGATGGGCCTCAGCTGAGGTGGGGTATGTTTGTGGCAGGGAGTGCAGTGGTCACCAGAGTCCCCGGCAGCTGTGCTGGGGAGGCAACTTTTGCTTTGAGGGGTTCCTGGTGGGAGGAATGTGGATATTGAAGGCAGGCAAGGCTGGGCTCAGATTCCAGTTCCACCATTTACCAGATGGGCAGTGTTGACCGAGCCTCAGTTTCCTAATCTGCAAAGTGTGTGTGTGTGTGTGTGTGTGTGTGTGTGTGTGTAGTACACAACTTACATGGCTGGGGAGAGGATGGAGATAATACATGTCAAAGGATCAGGCACGCAGGCACACAGTAGGTGCTCAACAAATGCTGGTCCTTCTCTCACTCCACAACCTCGTGCTTGGCTCAGGGTTTCCCCGTATCCCAGACACGATGGGGGAGGATCTCCCTGGGAAGGCTATGGTGGGACAGGGTCCTGCTCCTTGGCTGACTTCTGGCTGTCCAGGACTCCACCCACTTCTGGGGCCAAGAACTGGCTGGATCTGTAGCCTCAGGGAAGTGGATCAAGGCATGGTTTGGAGGAGGTGGATCTTGCGCCCCGGGAACGGGGGCACGTGTGTATATGTGCTCACATGTCCCCTGTCTGGGGAGAGCTGCAGATGTTTCCACAAAGTAATACATCTGTAGCACATCGCTCTAACAAGCTCTAGGAATAAAAATCACTTTATTAGCTGAAGAGCAGAGCTATATATTATGCATAACTCGATTTTCTCGTCAAATGCTTCCATTTGCAATTACAAAGTCAAGTATGGTTTATTTAGAAAATAATTACACGCCTATTAATTGAGGCGTTTTGGTGCAGCGCTGGTGGAACGAGTGTCATGGGCCCTTCCTTCCACGACAAACTTGCTCTGTCCTCAGGAACTGGGAAGGGGCTCATTAGGGTGGTCCCCAAGGTAGGGGCCGGGGATCAAGTGCAGCCCTGGCCCTTCCCTGAACAAGCTGTGTGGCCTAGGGCTGGACGCTTGACTCTTCTGGACCTCATAGACACTTGGACACTGTTCTCTAAGGCCACTTCCAGCTGCAGACAATGATGTGCTCTGTTTGCTAGAGCTGGTGTCCTGCCCGGTGCTGAGCACACAGTTTTGTCACAAGGGTCCTCGTGAGCCCCTTGTGTGTGGTTCCTGCCAGGTAGATCCCAGCCGGACCTTTCCTTTCTGAAGTCACTGTCTTTGTGTTGGTTCATCTGTCAGGGGCTGGGAACGAGGTTAGGCTTCATGAGCCTCACCAGGGTCTGAAATAAAACCCTTCTTTTGCAAAGTTGAAAAAAAAAATGACACGTGAGGCCCAGAATTGGGGAGAAATACCACACTCTCGGCGGTGTTGTGGGAAGTGCAGTCGTGCTGGCTGAGAGTGCAGTGCCTGGGTTTGTCCTGGCCCCACCACTTGGTAGCTGTGGGACCCTAGCCGCGCACTGTCACATCTCTGTGCCTTGGTTTTTCTATCTATCTGTAGGTTTGTTAGGCTTTTTTTTTTCTTTGTGATTCTGGGGATCACACCCAAGGCCTCGTGATGCTATCTGTGCTCACCACTAAGCCACGTCCTCAGCCCAGTTGCTTTCAATGAGCACCACACACGTGTGCATTAGTATCGCACGCACACTAAGAGCTCGGTCAATGTTAGCTTTTTTCCTAGGATGGCGCATTTTCAAGGCCACCCACCAAGTCACAGTCAAGGACTAGAACCTGACCTGCTGCCTCCCCATCCAGGATTTTCCATGCTTGGATTATTTCAGGGCATTCAGGGGCAATGTGAATGGGATCACTGACATAACGCAGAGGTCCCCAAATGTGCAGGTCTTTTCCTGCAGTGGTCAGAGTGCAGACTCGGACACTAGACAGCGGTTGCGAATCCTGGCTCTGCCGCTGACTGCTGTGTGGTCCTAGCGAGTTGTTCAGCCTCTCTGTGCCTCTCCCGAGCACATCCTTCACTTACACCATTTCACTTGCAGCTCACTGTAATTCTGTGAGAAAGGAAGGGAAGAATAGTCCCCGTCTGGGGTCAAGGGAAAGGGGAAATAGGGAGCCCCAGGCTACTTGGTGTTTCTGAAAAGGGTAGAGTTTGGGGTGGGGGAGGGCATGAGAGCTCTGGGCAGAAGGGAATGCAGCCAGCAGCTCAGGGATGGGGGCTGGAGTAGTGGAGTCACTGTGTCGAAGAGACCATGCGGTCACTTGGTCATCTGAGCCCCGACCCCAACTCCCCCATGCACCTGCCCGTCTTTGTCACCATAATTATGGGAGCCTACGTTCTTCAAGCAGCTTGCAGGCCCTGGTCAGATGATTATAGCATGATGAGTGTCACCAAGAGGGCAGCTGAGGGGGCGTCTAAAGGGGGACCTGACCTGGATTGGAGGAAGGCGTCAGGAAAGACCTCCTTGGGAGATAAACTAGGTTTAAAGGTGAGATGAGATCTCAGAAATCCAAAGGTAGGAAGTGAAGCCGGGCGCAGGGGTGCCCACCTGTAATCCCAGGGGAGGAGCACGAGGTCAAAGCCAGCTTCAGCAATTTAGACCCTAAGCGACTCAGTGCGACCTGCCTCTAAATAAAATACAAAATAAGGCTGGGGCTGGGGCTTGGTGGTTGAGTGCCCCTGAGTTCAAGCCCGGTATTAAAAAAAAAAAGATACCGAATGTAGGAAGTGAAAAATCGTCAAGGACGGCTAAGACAAGGGTGAGCTGGCCAGTAGATGGCCCTTGAGTCATGACCACAGGACATCAGGACTCCCTGAGATTGCCACCGACAGGCCACCGTGGACACAGCCGAGCTTAGCGCAGTGGCTGGGGACTTAGGACCCTGCGCAGACAGACCTGCGTTTGAGTCTTTGTTTGGTCCTGCCCTAACTGCATGAGCCAGGGCAAGTTCCCCAGGCTCATGGTGGGACGTCATCAAGGGGATTAGACCAGGGCGTCCATGCCAATCCCTTCCTGTGGCGCCCGTCCCATTCATGGGCCTCAGAGGGTCCTCGTCTCTGCACCCTCCCAGGCCAGCAGCTGATGTCACCTAGGGAGGCAAAGGGGCTCAGTGTTGGGAAGCACATTATGAAAGAGCAGGGTGGGGGGGTGAGAGAGAGAAGGAGGGAGAGAGACAGAGACAGAGACGGCCGTGGGCAGTGCTTCTGGGGTCTAGAGTGTTGTCCAAACAGGTTTCCTGTGGGGAATTCTCACTGTTGACTTAAAGCACACAGGCCTGAGTTCCAGGAAGTCATGTTGTGACTGACAGGTGGCTCTGTGACATGTTTGCAGGGTCCATGGGAGGATGGGGGGGGGGCAGTCAAGTTGGTCTATATAGCTGTTCCCTAGGGAGGTGCTCCCCAGGAGGCTGATGCCTAGGGCAGGTATCTAGATGGGACCCACATTGAGGAACCGGGGATGGGGGTGGGTAGAAGTGGAACCTGTGTCCAGGGAGACTGAGCCCTGCACTGGGTATGAGAAAGTTAAGCTGATATTTAAATTGGAAGCAAAGGCGACGTCCCGTGGTAAGAATTCACCACGAGGCCACAAAGGAAGGGGAACTGAAGGAAACAGGGGAAACTGAGGTGATATCCCTCCTCAAGGTGTCAGCCTCAGCAGAATCGCCCGGAAACTGACAGGTTCAAATGGAGGGACATTCTGCAAGACAACCATCCTGGAATCTTTAACAAACATCCATGTCATAAAAGACAAAGGAAAAGGCCGACCACATGTCTGGATTAAAGGGTGAAGGAGCTCCAAATGCCAGATGTAGTGCATGACCCCAAGCTCAAAAATCAAAGTGGAAACAAAGACCTAGCTCTAATGGGTCTCATTGGGTGGCAGGGGATTGGGGTATGGGCTGATAACAGGAGGGATTAATGTTGAACTTCCTAAGAGCGGTCAGTGTGGATGGGGACAGAGAGCCAGCAAAAGTGGCCAGGTGTGGACAACTGAGAATCCAGGAGAAAGCCTCGGGGCGCTCCTCTTTCTCCAGCTTTTAAACTTTTCAAAGTAAAGCTGGGCACGGCGGTCCACGCCTGTCATCCCAGTAACTCCAGAAATGGAGGCAGGAAGATTGCAAGGTTGAGGCCAGCCTCGGCAACTTAGTGAGATCCTGTCTCAAAATAAAAAGAAAAACATAAAAATATCTGGGGATATAGCCCAGTGGCAAAGAGCCCCTGGGTTCAATCCCAAGTGTAAACAAACATACAAACAAACAAATAGGCTTTCAAAGTAAAAAATAGAAGACGGCAGGTGAGAGGCTGGAGAGACTCCTGACAGTGGTCAAGGGTATCTAGGGAGACCCCTGAATTCATGAGGTTTGAATTAGGTCTTTGAGGATGTCCGGCTGCTGGATGGCCAGGGAGGCAGGGAACTGTGGCAGAGGGAACAGCCTGGGCAGATGATATGAGGGCTGTGGCTGGGGGAGGTGGGGCAGGGAGTGGTTGTGGCAGATGGGCTGGTCCCAGACCAGGCTGCTTCTGCTGGCTCACGAGAGTGTAAGACTTAAAAAATTTTTTTTTTTTTTGCTTAATGAATATACAATTGATTAACTTATGTGGCATACAAGTGAATTTTTGAAAAGGTTTTTTAAACAAATATTGCCTGCTTGATGAGATCTGAGAAGATCTGACTTCTCCACCCATTTCATTCAGCTGTTAACCACACGAGCTCAGAAAGGTGAATCAACTTTTCTAAGTCACCGTTTCCCCTGGTCTAAAGTGAAATAAGACATGAACTTCCTGTCCCACTCGACTGGGAGTATGAGATTGGCCCCGACATACAGGGAAGTCCTGCAAGCATTTGGGGAAGGTGGGGAGGCATGGACCCCACGGTGTGCAGCTGAGTTCCTGACTGTCTGGGAAGGGCCTGGCGTAGGGGACCCAGGAGACTGTTGCAACAACCCTAGGCAGAAATGCCCCAAATGGGGCAAAGGCGATGGGATTAAAAAGCACTTTAGGGACAATTCACAGGAGTGAATTCACAGGCTCTGGCACTGGTTGGCTGGGAGGGTGGGAGAGGGTGGGGAGGAGTTGAGAGTGACTCAGAGTTTTCCACTCTGGGGGACCAAGAGTTGGGCAGGACATTAGCTGGCAAGGGGTTTGGAGGAGGAGGGCACTTTTGTGTTTATGTGGAGGTGAGGTGGGTGGGGGCGGGGGAGCTCGCACTTAGGATGCCCGTGGGACTCCTGGAATCTGGACGGCCCAGCAGGCCTCCAGCCAAGGGAGAGGGGACCTCGGGGGTGGTCGGCCAGGAGGCGGGGGAGGTTGAAGTGTCCTGGTCTCATTTCCTGCACCCACTCCGGGCTGCCCTGCTCACTGGCTGGCAGGCTTCTCCCCAGGCTGCTGGGCCAGGGGAGCCTTGTGGGGGCAAAGCTGAGGAACTTTCTTGGGGGAGCCTGGGCTATCACCCCCTTTTATACCGCCACCACCCCCTCCCGCTGCTCTGCCCCACGGGCCGGGGAGGAACCTGCAAGCAGCTTTTCCCACCCAGGGCCAAGGACTCCCGCCAAGGCCGTCCAAGCCAGATGTGCCGCACCCCTGTGACTGGGCCGCCCTGGCAGGCAGGCTGCGCTGGAGGGAGGGAGGGAGGGACCAGGGCGTCCTGAGGGCCGGGAGAGCCCCTGCTTCCCTGTGGGCCTGCCCCTCGGGTGGAAGGACGCCTGGGCTGGACCCCTTGGCCTTCCTCTGCCTCTCATGGGAGGTGTCGGTTGGGGGCACAGGTGGCTTCCTGATGTGCCCCTGAATTTCTCCAGTAAATCCAGAGCAGGCAGGGCCACGGGCTGCTTCACGAGGCTACCTGCCACTTGTCAGGAAGGTGATGATCACTGTCACAACAAGCCGTTGACCTGGAACGGCACTTTGCGCTTTATGGGCTCGTTTACTTTATGGGGTTCGCTGACATCCTCTGCCTGTACCTGCAGAGTCAGCCTGGGGAGGGGGCAGGGGGGCAGCCAGACACCCCGATTCTCTCTCAATCCACCTTTCACCATGTGAGTGTCTTTGTGCTTCTGGGTAGCGGGGCCCCTCGCTTGTTGGGCCCTCGGTGCCTCACGGAGCACATCTGCTCCCTTCTCCAATGACAGCCCCTTTAAGGTTTGGAAGGCAGGAGGCTAATGCACCTAAGTGGTCTCCTCCACCATTTCGGGAGACACTCCACCATTTGTGGTTGCCCTTTCCACAAGATCACAGAACACCTGTTTCTCAGCAGGGGAGTGGAGGTCACAGAGCTGGGGCCACTTGCTGGGAGCTGGTCTCCTCCTTCACACCAGCGTTTCACAGCCTCTTATCAGAGGCCTGAGGTCTCCTCAAACCTTCTGCTCTGTCACTATTAGCATGTCCCATCCACTGCTCCCAAGCCCTTCATCTCAAAAGGACTGTCCCATTGTGTCCCATACTGTCTGATTCAGACTGTCTGGCTCAAAGCCCCCCATTTGCATCTGGAGACTGTGAGGCCCAGAGAAGGCTGCAGAGGTTCTCAAGGCTGCACAGCATAGGAGACAGATCTTGAGTCTCCCATCCCAGTGCATCCTGAGCCAGGGACTGTCAGGGGCAGGGATGTGCTGGGGCGTCTCTGGGGGCTGCTTAGGGGGCTCAGGGTGTATCTAAGACTGTACCTGTCCTCCACCACGGTGGGGGAGATTTTGTGAACGCAGATTTTACGGGGCTGAGCAGGTGATGGGAGCCAGGGACGGGGCGCCTGGGCATTTGCTGGCCAGTCTGGGAGCCTCTGCTCGCTGCCCATCAGCTCCCTGGGCAGCAAGGCCTCCACTGCCCTACCGTGCTCGGGAGCTGGCTTCTTTCCCTGGGCTTTGTGGGGAGGAGATTTGGGGAACAGCTGGGACAGGAAGCTGGGCCGGACTTAGTGGGGAGAGGCAGGCTTGGGGGGTGCTTCAGGTTTGAGAGAGCTCTTAGACTGAGCCCAGGCCCCTTCCCTGCACCTCCCCTGTCCCAGGCCAGGGGTTCTGCAGTTGACGTTGGCCTGGGCCCCCTCCCTGGAATGTCTGTGACAGAGTTCCTGGGAAGGCTGCCAGCCTGCGCCTAGGATGGGGAGCAGGAGGTGAGACGGCAGACTGAGAGGGACTTACCACCCTCCTTGTGGGGTGGGGAGCACTGAGGGAGGCCCCCTCCCACCCCAGGCTGAGGCTCCTAGAACCCGCCGCCTGGTTCCTAGGGGCTTGCACCAGGGCCTGCTGGGCTCTGCCCCCTCCTGCTGCCGTGCTTTGCTCTCTGGACCTTTATACCTGGGCTTCCAAGGCTACCCCCTCCTGCCTCCTCTTTCCGTCTCTTTGAATTTCAAAGCAGTCTTACACTTCAGACAGGCTGAGTGCACAGTGTCACCACCTTTTCTTTCTGAACTACTGGACAGTTAGTTGCTGACACATGGCCCCCCACCCACTCCCCGCATACTTTCCTGAGTTTTCTTTAAGGACTCCTACCTAATCCCGCACAGCCATCAAAATCAGGAGATTGGCATTGACGCATACTGCTGTCTGATCCTCAGGCTCCCTGGAAGTTGTCCCCACGATGTCCTTTATGGGCATCCAAAGACTCCAGTTCAGAATGTGCCCTTGTGTCTGGTTGTCACTCGTCCAGTCTCCTCCAGCCCGGGAATCTCTGTCTGCCTTGATATTTATGACCTCATCACATTTGAAGATGCCAGGCCATTTAATCTGAAGACTGTGCCTCAGTCTGTGTTGGCCTGATGTTTCCTCTTGATTAGATTCAGGTTGTGGCTTTTTGGCAGGGATATGGAAGAAGTGATGTTCTGCTCTGTCACCTGCTCCGAGGCCCGTGACTTCCATTTGTCCCTTCACTGGGAATGGGAACTTTGATCACTTGATGAAAGTGGAGTCTGCCGGGAAAAGTAACGCACCCCCCCCCCTTATAATTTATGACTATGAGGTGGAAAGTGCCTTAAGACCATGTAAATATTCTATTTCTCATCAAACATTCAATTACTCATTCATTGTTTGTACCACAATGGGCTCATTGAAGCCTTCACTATCATTATGTATTTGGATGCTCTGATCTTTGCAGATTTGGCTGTTGGCATCTCCCGTGTCCTTTTGTCCGTCTGTCCCTCTGTGATCCTCTGGGTCCCTCTGGGTCTCTGTGTCTTCATCTACTCATGCTCCTGTGTGCTGTCCTGTCTCTGTCTTTATCTTGGTCTTCTTTCCCCCTCGTCTGTCTCTATTACCCCCACCGCCTGGTTCTCTCTCTCTCTCTCACTCTCTCTGTCTCCGTTTCTCTCTGCCTCTTTGCCTTTCTGGCTTCTGTCTTGGACTCTGTTTCATTTTATCTGATTTTCTTACTTTTTTTTTTTTTTTTTAATGCTCTCTTTCCCCCAGGACTCCCTTCTGCAGTGAACTCCTTGCCCCTGAAGGAAGAGTTGGGGTAGACACTAGGGGAGTGCCTGGGGCAGGAGTCTCTCCCTGGGAGTCCTCTGACCTGGGAGCTCCCCCAGCCTGGGCCTGGGCTGGGACCCCAGAGTGGGCCCATCTATGAGGGGTTTTGCAATTCAGTGTGTTTCCATGCATGGTTACAAAGACGGATAAAACCTGGGTGCAGTGACGCACACCTGTGATCCAAGCCACCCAGGAGGCCGGGGCAGGAGGTTCACAAGTTCAAGGCCAACCTGGGCAACTTAGCAAGACTCTGTCTAAAAACAAAAATTTTAAAAAAGGGCTGGGGGAGCTGGATGTGGTGGCACATGCCTGTAATCCCAGTGATTTGGGAGACTGAGGCAGGAGGATCATGAGTTCAAAGCCAGCCTCAGCAACTTAGCAAGGCCCTAGGTAACTTAGCAAGACTCTTGACTCTAAATAAAAATTAAAAAGGGCTGTGGATGGGGCTGGGGATGTGGCTCAAGCGGTAGCACGCTCGCTTGGCATGCGTGCGGCCCGGGTTCGATCCTCAGCACCACAGACAAACAAAGATGTTGTGTCTGCCGAAAAATAAAAAATAAAATATTAAAAAAAAGGGGGGGCTGTGGATGTGGCTCAGTGGTAGAGCACCCCCTGGTTGTTCAATCCTCAGTACAAACACAAACAAACAAACAACAACAAAACAAAAGTCAACAAGCACTTGAGGGGTGTGGTGCTGTGGCCCTTGGAAGGGGAGTGGTTAGTGGGCCAAGGACTTCTGGCAAGTCAGACAGAGAGGAGGAGTCGAACCACCTGTCTTCCCTCTTCTCACGTGCTTGGCAGTGCAGTTTAAAATAGGAATTTTAACATTTTCATAAGCTGGGAGCGTAGCTCAGAGGTAGAGTGCGTGCTTAGCATGCACAAGGTCCTGGGGTCAATCCCAGACCGCCCAAGAGACAAACAGACAAAAATGTGGTGCGTGTTTTCATAATGCAGAGAATAGCAAGTAAAAATAAAGGCCTCCTGCACTGGGGGTGGTGGGGAGGGGCAGAGAGTGAGAGAGGGGAGGAACCCACCTGCTGGGACATGGGTGGCACATCGAGGACCATCAGCAGTGAAATGATGGGTGCCTGTTGTATCCGTAAGAGGAATACCACAGAGCACGGGCCCAGAAGGGACATGGGACAATGTGGGGGCATCTCACAGATTAGTGTTGCATGAGGGAAGCCGGACACAGAGCACTCACTGTGCAGCGCCACGTCAGGAAGTCAAAACCCTGGCAAAATGGTGCCCAGCTCCAGGGCATGCACCTCTCAGCCCAGAGACCGGGGAGGCTGAGGCAGGAAGATCACAAGTTTGAGGCCAACTTCAGCAACTCATCTGGCCCTGCCAGATGCCTTCCTCTACTCGCCCCACATTCCATCAATCAACTTTTGAGACTCTGTCTCAAAATAAAAAAAAAAGGACTGGGGCTTCAACACAGTGGCAGAATGTCCCTGAGTTTGATCCCCAGTACTGCATCACACACCATTCTGTCTCTCTCTCTCTCTCTCTCTCTCTCACACACACACACACACACACACACACACACACACACACACACACCAAACACCACCACCAAAGACCACCATCACCAACGAAACCCCCCCAAACCAAAAAGACTCACAATGATTCTTTGGAGAGAAGTCCCAGTGAGATTTATGTAGGGGAGGCGCTGACTGGGAGGGGTCAACGGTGAGCCTTCTGGGGCTTGGCTATATGGGGTGCACATGTATCAAGTTGTATTTAGCAAAACCTTTCTGTTTTGGGGTGCTGGGGATGGAACCCAGGGCCTCCCACACACCAGACAACCTCTGAGCCACAGCTCAGCTCAATTAAGCAGGACATTTAAACTCTTTAATTTTAATTATTTATTTATTTATTTATTTTGGAGTACCAGGGATTCAATGCAGGGGCACTCGACCACTGAGCCACATCCCCCAGCCCTATTTTGTATTTTATTTAGAGACAGGTCTCACTGAGTTGCTTATTGCTTTGCTTCTGCTGAGGCTGGCTTTGAACTTGTGATCCTCTTGCCTCGGCCTCCCAAGCTGCTGGGTTTATAGGCGTGCACCACTGTGCCCAAGTTGCTCTTGCACATCTAACTCTTGCACTACACTATGGAAAAGCCATGCCCCAAGAATAAAGTAAATAAAAAAAAAAAAGAGTGGTAAGACACAGAGGGTCTGTGATCCCTGGGTTCTCGGGTCTTCAGGTGCTGTCTGAACCCCCATCATTGACTCCATGCAAGTCCTTGAGCCCAGGGTGAGTGTCCTGTCACCTCACCCTGTTTACCGTCCCTGGGCACCTCCTCCCTCCTTCGGCCCACAAAGGGGCTCTGGCCTCCCCTCCTCCCTCCTCCTCCTCCAGAGCCCCAGCCCCTCCCCAGGACCCCAGCCTTCACTCCAGGCTGACCCCTGTGCCTCTCCTTCCACAGCCAGAGGATCTGGAGGCCCCCAAGACCCACCACTTCAAGGTGAAGACTTTCAAGAAGGTGAAGCCCTGTGGTATCTGCCGACAGGCCATCACCCGGGAGGGCTGTACCTGCAAAGGTGAGCGGCTGGCTGACTGGAGCTGGGGGACCGGGTCACCGGGGAAGCCGTGGCCCAGCCCAGCTCAGACTGGAACTCTGCTGGCACGTGTCCTTGGGTTCTGAGCCGGTGCCTGGTTCTCACGTGGGAAAGGAGGCTGGGCTCCCTGGGTGGCGGTGTGTAGGAGCGTGTGGGTGGCCCGTGGCAGGTGGTGGGTGGCATGGGCGTGGCAGGTGGCTTGAGGATGAGCAGGGTAACCTTGTGCGTGGTGTGAACGTCTGGCTGGCACACTGAGGCATGCAAATGGCGTGGGGAAGGGCGTGTGCGTCGCATGTAGCATGTGGTGGTGTGCGGATGGCTCGTTGGCTGGGGTGTGGGAACCGTGGGGAGGGTGTGGGGAAGGCACCTGGAGGTCACGTGGACGACACATGGTGGCCACGTGGCTGAGGTGTTGCATGGCCTGTGGAAGCCATGTGGGTGGCGTGTGGAAGGTGTGTGGGTGGCGTGTGGCTGGTTCTGGGAGTACTGCAAAGAAGCCAAGCCACATCCCTCCCCTTGTGGCAGCTTGGGGTGACTTAAGAGGCCTCAGATCAGAGTCAGTGGAGGACGGGCTGGCTGCTGGGCTTTTCAATCCCTATTCTCATGTGTTCCTGGAAAGGCTAGGGTCTTGCCATCACTGCTCCAGAGAAGTTGGTGTCTTGTCCCAGATCATGGGGGAGACATAGGTGGCCCTGCAGCTAGGCTCTGGACCAATGCCACCCTCCAACCTGTGGCCCTGACAGATGCCTTCCTCTCCTCGCCCCACATTCCATCAATCACTAGGGCCCTGAATGCAGCTAGAGTCGCTGAGCTCCCCCGTAGCACCTGGCTCACCTGCCAGCGCCTCCCCTGGATGGCCAAGGGCAGCCACCATTTCCTGAGCGCTCTCTCTAATCCAGCTCTGCACCAGCTTCCCGTGGGACTTGAAAGTGTAAATCGAGTCAAGTCCCTGCCCTGGCTAAAGCTGGGGGGGCTTCCACTGCCCTTAAGATGGGGCCCAGCCTTCCCGCGATGTGGGGTCTGACAGAATCAGCCCTCCCAGCTCCCTGCCCCACGTCCCCACCCCCAACCGCATCCTCAAACCAGCTGTGCCCCACACAGTTCCCAAGAAGGCCACTGTGTCAACTCTGCCAGTGGGCAGGGCTCCCTCTTGCCCTGGAGTCTTGCTCATGTGGTCCTCCCCAGTGGCCTCTCTTCCTGCTGCCTCGATCCATGCTGCAGTCCGAGCTGGGCTGGGGAGAGGATTTCTGCAGCACTTACTGAGCACCAAGTACTCGCGAGCCTGACCTCATCACTGCTCACAGCGTCTGGCAGGCCCCAGTGCCATCCCCATCTTATCTTACAGATGAGGTGACTGAGGCTAGTGGTCACATCTCTTGCCCAGGCTGGCAGGGTGACACTGGGCTTTTCAGGTGTCTCTGGGGGAGTCGAGGCCTTTCCGCTGGGTGTTGGAGGCAGGATTGTGTGGCTGGAAATGTGCAAGGGACTAAGCCTATGGGAGCGTGTGTGTGGATGGCCTTCCAGGCCGGTTGGCCATGGGTGAAGGGCAGAGGTTTATTTATGGTCCTTAACTGAAGGGCTGGGGGATACCCTGCAGGTGGTTAGGCGTCCCACAGGAAATTCTGCAATACCCAAATCAGCCACATGGTGTCGCCCTCCTCCCAAGAGGTCTGCCTGGGACTTGCTGGTGGCTTAGGATGACAGCCAGAGATGTGGAGAGGCACTGCGAGGGAGGGGTTTGCATTTTGTCTAATAACAGCCCCCACCCCACCCACCTGAGGCTGCATAAGCTAGTTTCCCCTCCCCCTCCCCTCCAGCCCCTCCCTTCCCCTCACCCAGGAACTTCCAGAGGTGCTGGGAGAGGAGGCAGCTGGGGGGTAGGGCTAGAAGGAAGTCCTAGGGACACTCAGTGTGTCACCTCTGGCTACAGTCTTCCTTGGCTACTTCCTACCTTGGTCCTGGGTTTCCCAGCTGACCTGGCCCGAGTGCTTGGGTTGACAGGGGATCTTGACTCATGTAAAGCTCCCAAGGTGAGCAAGAGGTGGCCCTAATCTCACCCAGATCCCAGCCTGGCCCTGCTGCTGTGGACCAGAGAGGACGGTGGATGGCCAAGCTTGTTTGGCAGCCCCACTGGGCTCGGGTGGAGAGTGGGGGGTTGGCCAGAAAGAGGGGAGGAAGCCAGGGCTATACTCCAGAGCACCACTAGGTGGCAGGGCTGAGCTACCAAAGGCCCAGGGGCCAGTCCCACAAAGAGGGGAGACTCCTGGCACCAGAGCCCAATGTCACCCTCTGCAGGCCTGGCCTCACAGGTGGCAAAGGAAGAAGTGGATCCACCCTCTGTGCTTTGGAACCTGGAGTTTGTGGTGGCACAAAGTGAATAGATCCTTTTATCCATCACCCATCCACCCACCCATCCATCCTCTAACCAGTCATCTCGTCCATCCATCCCATCATCCACCCTCCCACCCTCCCACCCAGGGCCACCAGAAAGAGTTGTACAGGTTGTTCCTGGGAGGGGCCAGGTAGACGAAGCTCCAGCCCACATTCTACTCAGAGCCCAGCTCAAAGGCTTCCTGAGCCCTCTGGTTTCTCTGTCTTCAAGTCTGGCCTGAGCTGTGGCCAGCATCTAGATTAGGTGACGGGTGGGGTGGGGTGCAGAATGTCAGGGCCCTGAATTCACAGTCTCCACAGGGCTTTCAGCACTGAGGGAGCTTCTGCTGGGGGTGACAGGCCCTGAGGAAGCCCTCGATCTGGGAGACTGGGGCAGCCATCTGCTTCCCCCTGGAGGCCCTGCCCTGTGGCTTTTCTCTCCACACCCCCGGCCCATAGTCGGGCTGGACGGGATGCTGGAGGGAGTCAGGGAACCTGGAGTCCAACCTGGTTCTAGGAGACTCAACGACAAGCAGGGTGGACAAGGAACTAAGGTGGACAGCTGTCCAGGTGTAGCAGGCGTGCAGGCAGAGAGGCGGCAGGGACCGGGAGCCTTTGACTTCGCGGGGCCGTGGCTGTGTGTGACGGGGTTAGTAGGGAGCCTTGTCCTGCGTCTCTCAGGGGCTGGTTATGGGTAGAACAATGAGGTTCTGTGTGTGAATAAGGGGGTCTAATGCCAGGGACCACGGCTCTGAGTGAAGGATACAGAGAGGATGAGACGACGGTGAGGGGTGGCCTGGACACCCTGTGTGACCTTGGATGAGTCACTTGTCATTAGAGATAAGGGAGCTGGGCTCAGGATTCTCTCTGAGGCCCAGGCAGTGGAAGGGCCTGGAAAGTTTCCTTGTGGGACTCCGTGAAAGCCGGAGACCTCTTCAGTGAACCCTGCTACGTCACCCCTCCATGCACCTGTGTGGCCACCTGACGCTCATAAGCAGAGCTGTCACCTGGACCTATACTGTGCCAGGTGCCAAGAGCCAGCCACTGGCCATGGAAGACAGACACACAGCTGTGGTGTAAGGGTGCCCAGTGTGCAGGAGAGGCTGCCCGGCTTCAGCAGGAAGGGTGGGCTGGGTCTCGAGGGCCGTGTGGGAGCTCCTTGGTCCAAACTGGATTCCCACAAGGCCTCAGGGAGGGGCTCTAGGGGCCCGTGAACACGGGAGACCTCAGAGGGAGGCAGAGGGACTCAGAGCCTGGTTCAAAATCCTAGTTTCCCTCTAGGCTGAAACCCAAGGGGGAGGACCAGAATGCCAGCTCGGGAGCCCAAGGGCTGCCATCTGGGCCTGGTCTGGGGCCCAGGCTCGGGCCACTTCCTTTCTCAGTGTAGAAGGGGGACAGTCACCTGATGCTTCCTTAAAGCAGGACGCACCTGGGAAGACAATGGCACTAGCCCACCCAGAGGATGGATTGGGGGGACCCTGGTCCTGAGAGCTCCTTTCCCTGTGTCACCGAGGATCCCCAACTCCCACCTTCTATCTGAGGACCTTCGTGGAGCCACCAGAGGCTCCTGATAGAATGGAAAACCTTGGGTCACTTTCTCTCTTTCTTTTTTTTTTTTTTGGCAACTACTCATTTTTATCTATCTTTCCCCCATATTTTTATCAGTGCATTATAACTATATAATCATCCCACATACTGGTGGAATTCGTTGTTACATATTCATCCACGTACACGACGTAACAATGCATTTGGTCACTGTCAACCCCAGTGAAGACCCTGGGTTGCTAGTCCTGGCTTTGGCTTTCCACTGTCCGGCTGAGTGACCTTGGGAGAGCTGCTTACCTTCCCTGGAACCGATTTCCCCCTTTTCTTTAAAATGAAGGAGTTGGAATAGACCAGAGTCTGTAAACTGCATTCCAAAGGAGCCTTCGGGTTCTGGGGGTGCTCTAGGGGCCCTAGAGGTGAGGAAAGGGGAGGCTTGATCAGGGCTCTGGAATCCCTGCCCATTTCAAACAGAAAAGCTCTTGTTTGAGGAGTTAAATATATGAGTAGGTGGGACGATGTGACAGTCTTTCACAGGGCTTAGAAGAAGGCTCTGGATTCCAATCCCAGCTCTGGCCCTATTAGTGAGACCTTGGGAGACTGCTTCATTGCTTAGAGCCTGTTGACTCACTTTTAAAACGGGACAAATAGCAATATCCCCCTCCTGGTGTGACTGTAGGGGTTAAATGAGATACTACGCAAAGTGCTCAGATCAGAGCCCAGTCCCTGGGATTAACAGATTCATTCCTTCCTAACCAGCATCTCTCAGATTCCAAACTGGCTGCATGAACAGTTTAGCTTTGAAATGAAACAGAAAACCACTGGGCAGGATGATCTCGAAGGTTTCTTTGTTCCTACTTTGAAACCACATGGTGCCCCCTGACTACCCCTCCCCTGACTACCCCGAGACACCTTGTATTAGTGAGAATTCTCTGGAAAAGCAGAACCAACTGGATGTGTGTGAGGGGAGGGGGGAGGGGGAGAGAGAGAGATTGATTTATTTTTTATTCTTTAAAAATATTTTTTTTTAGATAGACCTTTATTTTATTTATTTATATGTGGTCCTGAGAATCGAACCCAGTGCCTCACACATGCCAGGCAAGTGCGCTGCCGCTGAGCCCCAGCCCCAGCCCCAGCCCCAGCCCCAGTCCCATACAGCTTTATTTTTAAGGTTTTGGCCCATGTGGTTATGGAGGTTTGGCAAGTCAGAAATCTGTAGGTGGGCCCCAGGCTGGAGACCCAAGGAAGAGTTGTAGTTCAAGTTCAAAAGCAGTATGCAGGCAGAACTTCCTCTTCTTGGGAAGGTCTTTTTCTATAAAGGCCTTCAACGGGTTGGACGAGGCCCACCCACATAATAGAGGGGAACATACTTTACTCCAAGTCTAATGATCTTAATGTTAATCCCATCTAAAAATAACTTTGCAGAAACATCTAGAGTGATGTTTGACTAAACATCTGGTACTCTGGCTTGGCCAAATTAACAATTAAATGAACCACTGCCTACTTCCAGCCCAGGCCATGAGCAGTGGGCAGGGCAAGGCCGAGCGAGTGGCCCGGTGAGCAGGTGGGCGGGCGGGCCAGCCCCTCTGAGGTGGTGGGAGGCCGGGCTAGGCACGCTGGTGCACACTGAGGCCATGTGCTCATTTTCCGACCCGAGACCAGGAGGAAAAGGCCATTTAGATCCCAACAATGTTGGCTTCCTGTGTTCCCGAGAGCAGGAAGCCACCCCAGGACAGCGTCCGGCAGCCCAGCTGGGGTGGGAGCCGCAGCCAAGGGCTGTGCGTGGGGTGCAGTTCTCCCCCTAGTGGGTACCCAAGGGCCTGTCCCCCAGGGGCTCTGCTCCCTCTCAGGCCACCACTAGCCCTGCCCTGTGGACACTGTGGACGTCCATGGGCAGGCCTGGGGCTCCTGGTGTCCTCGGAGCTGTGGTCACAGGCACTGCCCTGGGCCTCGCCTTGCAAGGGTGCTGGCTCTGGAGGGTGCTGTGGGGGTCTGGTTGCAAGGCCCTAGAGCTGGAAGGCCCCGGTCACCCCAAGACGTGTCCAGGGAGGGCCTGGGCACCTGAGGGACAGTGCCAGGGGAGGGTGCTGCCCGTTCCTACCTTGTTCTTCCCGCACCTGCTTCAGGCCCCTGGGGAGGGAGTGTCCTGCAGCCTCAGGCTGGGTGTTGCCTGTCAGCTGTCAGCGTGTGGGACAGACAGCTTCAGGGCTGGAACCCAGGTTTTTCCTTCTTGGCGGGAGGAAGAGGCAGGTGGCAACTGTGAGGGGCAGCGTCTCCGTCTGTTGTGCTTCTGAAACAAAATGCTTTAGGCTGGGTCGTTTATAAACAACGGAAGTTGTTTATAAACAACTTGGCCCACAGTTCTGGAGGCTGTAGGTCCAGGATCAAGGCACGGGCAGATCCTGTCTGGGGAGGCCTGGTCTGTTTCCAGAGCGGGTGGACGTTGAGATTGGAGGGATGGAAGGGCAACAGGCTGCCCAGGGCATTTCAGGAGGGCAGAACTGGCCACTTCCTGCAGGCCCCACCTCTTAGTACTGTGACATTGGGCCTTAGGATCCAGCTTGTGAATTCAGGAGGAACACAGCAAGGGGACAGCTGACCTTATACACGGGCTGCCACAGCGGAGGAGAGCTGGGGGCCCACCTGTGCAGGTGTTGTCAATCCGAGGGTTCTTTGGGGAAAGGCAGGTGCAGGAGTGTGAGACCACAGGGCCTGCGGGGTACCTGGCATCCGGACAGCCCTGGGCAGCTGCTCCGCCTCTTCCACGAAGGGCAGGTCTCGGTGTGTGGCTGGGTGTCTTCCTGGGGACTGAATCCTCTGAGCCACATCCCCACCCACCACCACTGAGCTACACCCTAAGTTGCTGAGGGCGGCCTCAAACTAGCAATCCTCCTGCCTCAGCCTCCCAAGTCTCTGGGATTACAGGGGTGTGCCTCTGTGCCTGGCTCCTGAGCTCTGGCCTCTAGATTCGTTCTCTGTGGCTGTGTAGAAAGCCATCCCCAAACTCAGTGGTTTATCGACTAGTTCTGGCTCAGGGTCTCTCAAAAGCTGGGCCAAGGTGCGAGCAGGCTGTGTTCATCTGCAGGCCTGGACGGTCCCTGCCCAGCAAGGCACCCTCACAGGCCTGCCCGGCTGGGGCTGGCTGGTGGCTCGGGGCCTCAGCTCCTCCCCACGTGGCTGCCCCACTGGGCTGCCCGTGCGTCCTCTCAACACGGAGACTGCCCTCCCCCAGGTGAGTCATCCAGGAGACTGAGGCTGCAGTCAGAGTGGCTTTGTGGCCTTGCCTTGGAAGTCACATGCCACATTTCTGCATATGTGTTAGTCAGAGTTCCTTCAGTCAGAGTTCCACTCAGGGTGACGAAAAACCGGAGGTGAATCAACGTGAAGGAAGACAGTTTCCACAGTCACTCGGCCCCGTTCTTTGGGCCAATGGGGGCACAGAGCATTGTGCCTCGTGCCATGGTCCCCATATCCTCATCAAGGGCATGCCCACATGACCCAGTGTCCTCCCACCACCTCCCAACTGTGCCACAGGGTGGGGACCACGCTATCACTACATGGATCTCAGGGGGACACCAGATCCAAACTGTAGCACTGATTGCAGTATCAGAGTGGGGGAGGCTGACAGAAAGGTGTGAGCTAGGAACAGAACGCTCCGTGACACACTTAGATAGTTCATTGCTCTGAGAAGTGCTTGCCCATGCTTCAGATGACAGCACGAGGGAGACCAGGTAGACAGTAGGAAGCACTGCCCCTTGGGAGAAGACCTGAGAAGGTGATCAAGAATGCAAAAGAGGCACTCCTGGAGGGGACTCAGAGGGAAGGCCTCCTTGGGGTTGAGGGTAGGTGCTTCTGAAGATGGGGCTTGGTCACTTGGACCTGCTGGGAACCTGCCACTTGCCACTTGCCAGCTGAGCTTTAGGCGGGGAACTAGTGGAGGTCTTTCCTTGCCCCCTGCTGTACACAGCCAAGGGTAGGCTGGGGCCACCGAGCACGCTGTACCATGATTGCCCAAAGATTTCTCCTCCTGGTTTCCACTTGAGGGCATTTGCTGACTGCCTGCCCCTCTGTGCCAGGCAGGCTGCCCTGTACAGTTGTGCAGGCTGGGCACCTCCAAGGGTGTCTGCTGGAGGGAGCCCTGGAATCAGCCCACGCTCTGCTTGTCATGTGGTGTGTCCTGGCACAGGGCGGGACCTGCCTGGGGAAAGGGTCCTTCTCTCCATTCCCACAGGGACAGAGCACACTCACCCCGGCTGTGTGTCATGGGGCTGGCCTGCCCAGATGGTGGGCCTTTGTCTAATTTGCACAAAGATGCTGTACAGTCCTTCAGATCTGAAGCAGACAGCGTCCTGGCTGTTGGGGACATGGTGTGAGGGACATGGGCACAGATCTATAAAAGAGCTACTGGAAATTACTGGAGATGATTTCAGATGGTGAACTGTGCAGAGAAGGAGATGATCAGGAGCTGACTAAGAACAGTGGCGACCTACTCGGATCTGGGCGGTTAGGAAAGGTCCTTTTGGGGAGATGGCTTTGAAAGGATTCCAGAGGGCAAGAGAGATTCCACCCAGTAGAGTGTGAGGAATGTCCCAGGCAGCTGGAGCAGCAAGAGCCAAGGGCCTGAGGTAGGAATGAGCTCGCTGATTTATGGGAACTGTCAGAAACACGGAGAGGCTAGAAGACCAGGTTCTGACCCCCCTGTGCCCCTGGTGTCTAGACTGGGGTTGAGAGGTGGACGTGAGAGATGCCTCTGACCATGAGATGTTGAGGGGGGCTACAGGACAGGAAGAGGCTGAGAGGGAGTGGGGTGGCTATCAGCACATACTCCAGGGATCTCCAGTCAGCTCCAACCCAAACATTTATGAAGCCTGTCCTGCGTAGCAGGTTTTCTGTGTGCATGTGTGTGGTGGTGGTGGTGGGGAGACAGAGAGGGAGAGGGAGGTGTCCCATTCTTGACAGAGCCCACAGCTGGCCAATGGGGAGGTCCCTGGATCTGGAGGCAGCGGCCCAGGGAGGGCCTTGCAGACTCAGGCCTCAAGGCTGAGGCTTTCTCAATTCCCTGTTCCCTGGCCACAAAGAGGGCCCGGGGGTGGGGCTGGGGAGCTGCTGGGGTCAGAGAGGGAACACCTTTCGAAAGGGAGACAGCTGCCACCTGGGGTAGGGAGCATGGGGACAGCTGAGAAGCCAAAGCGCTAGACCAGTGGGTGTGCCTTGGGTGGCCAAGGGGAATGTGTCCTGGTGTGGCCAGGGTGATGTCCCTGGCTGTTGGGGGTCAGGAAAGCCTTGCTCACCACCAGCTGAGTCACAGGCCTGAACTGGGCCAGGACTGGGTTGGGAGAAGATCCCAAGCTAGGGCCAGTGCCAAGGTCACATCCCAGGCTCCACCCAGTTTGCCTGCAGCCTCTCCCACCCTCGTCTCCCACCCTCACGCCCAGAGGATGCCTCAAACAAACCAGAGTCCCCAGGTGGAGAGCCCTAGAGCTTCTTGCCAGCCCCTGCCCGGGGCCTTCACCTACCTGAGACCCCCAGTGACCTTTTTCTGAGAATCAGGTGGGCTCCAAGTGGAGTGGGGCAAAGTGCCATAGACTGTGTGCTCGGTGGCCAGGGTAGTGTTAGCGTGGCCCTGGGCGGTGTGTGGCTGCTGGCCCTTTGGGTCTGAGGGTCTTCCCCTCTTTCCAGTGCCCCACCCACCTGCTTCAGTGTGTCTGGGGCAGACAAGACCCAAGTCAGCGCGGAAATCAGCCCAGGAGACCCCTCAGCCGGCTCCTGAGAGGAGGGGGTTTGCCAGATTCCTCCACGGAGTCCCAGGGCCCTGGGCGGGGGTTGGGGACATTCCAGGCTTTGGGAACCTGATAGGAAATTTGATTCCAGCTTCTGGTAGTGGGAGGGGTGGGGGCAAGTTGCGAGGGTGTGTGTGTGTGCGTGTGTGTGTGTGTGTGTGAGTGTGCGCGCGCTCCTGCGCATGGAGCCTGTGCGAGCCTGTTCTGTATCCCCAAATCTGTGCCAGGCCGGCGGACTCCGAGGGTCTCTACGAGACCGCCTGAGTGTTGGTGCCTGGTCAGAGGGTGGCATGGGTATGTGGGTGAGCCCTGTGTGCCCGGGCAGCGGTGCTGGGTGTGCCGGAGGGTGGCCGTCTGCGTGTGCGCACGGGCCCTCCGCCCGGGAGGGTGCAGTGCGAGGCCGGCGGGGTCTGCCCGCCCGCGGGGTGTAAGGCGAGACGGGCCCTTGCTCCGCGGCGGGGCTGGCACGGGGCCTGGGTCCCGGCTCCCTCGGCCCCTGGCCGGGGTCCAGCGGGGGAGCCGACGCCCGGGCCCGCGTTCCTCCGCCTCCCGCGCCCGCCCGAGGCCGGTCGTCCCGGGCGCCCGCCCGCAGGCCCGGAGCGCGGCCGCCGCCCCCTGCGCCCGCCCTCGGCGGGGCTCCCTCCTTCCCTCCTTCCCTCCTTCCCTCCTTCCCTCCTTCCCTCCGAGCGCCGGCCGGGGCGGGGTGGGAGGAGATTTCGCGGAGTTTCCATTTCATACCTCGCGGCTAAAACTTTCTTTCTGTCTGCCCTCCGCAGTCTGCAGCTTCTCCTGTCATCGGAAATGCCAGGCCAAGGTAAGGGGCGCCGGCGGGGCGGGGGCGGTGCCCGCGTCCCTCCTCCTCTCTTTGTTTATGCAAAGCGCCGGGGCCCGGGAGCGGGCGCAGGTCAAGGTGATGGCGAAGGCCGGGGCGGCTGCGGGTGGAGGGGCGGGAGGCCGGGTGGCGGGCACCGCGCCTGCGGGAGGTGGCTGGCGGGACGGAGTCCGAGGGAGGGACCTCGAGGGTGCTTTCCTGGTTCTCCGCGGAGTCGGGGCGAACGAGGGGGCGATGCGCCTCATTTGCTGGCGGGCCTTGGGGAGCCCTAGCTGGCCCAATTTGGCCATCATGGGAAAATTCAGTGTCCAGGCCATAGGACCCGGAGGGAGGGAGAAGCGGGCAAGCCGGGGAGGTGGGGGACGGGGATGGAGGTCTGGATCGCGGCGCAGGCTCTTGGTACCGTCTGAGCCACTGTCCCACCCCTCCTCACGGTCACGCCCCACTGGAGCCCTCAGTTTCCAGCAGCGTTTCCTGGCTGGGCCGCTGAAGCTTGGAGACTGGAGCTGTGTCCTGGCTGCCCAGGCTCCTCTCAGGCCTGGACAAAGGAGCCATAGGTCGCTGCTTGGAGTATGGGGCTGTGGGGACACCAGGGTGGGTTAAGAGTTCTGGAAGGAAACCGCTCAGGCTGCACTCTGCCGGGCCGACCTGCCTTTCCTTCCCACGCAGCCAGCTGGGCACCTTCTCCTCTCATTGCTTCTGCCCTCCCTGCCCTTTCCCCCACTTTGCCCTTCACACTTGACCTTTCAGGAAGGCACTCAGGGAATGGAAGCATCCTCCCCAGGGAGGATGCTTCAGAGAGGAGCATATGGGCCGTAGAGGCTCCCTATCTGTGTCTTGCTCCCTTCCTATTAGCTGGGTGGCCTTGGGCAACTCATGTACCTCTCGGAGCTGTTTCATCCTCAAGGATGTGGGAATAAGGAGTGTACCTTATGAGGATTAAATGAGGTGAGGTGTGTGAAGTGCCAAGCCTGTGCCTAACACATAGTAGGTGCTCAAAAACATGGTCCTTGATGAGTAGAATTCTGGGCATCATGGTTTATGCCACTGGGAAAGGGATGCTGATGGGAGGGCAGGATACTGATGGAGTGGCAAGTCAGTGAGGGATCTGCCCCCTACCCCGCCCCCGAGATCTTGCCTAAACTGTGTACATTGTTTGCTGAGGGATGTGGTCTCCCCAGTCCCATCTGTAGACTCCAGGATGTGCACTCTCCTAGCTGAGGTGCAAAGGGCCTGTGGCTTGCAGTAGGCACATCAGTATGGTGAGTTTTCTGCCCCTCGTATTATCTCCTGCTTTTCTGTCCCCTCAGCCTTATCTTCAGGTGGGGAGTTCCTTCTTCTCCCTCCATGCTCCTCCTTGTTCTGTTCTTGGGCAGTTTTCTACCCTTAACCCCAGATTTCTGGTTCCTCTCCAGTCTCTGTTTTCCTACCCCTCTTCCTGCTTTTGCGTCTCTTAATAGCAATGAGCCTTTGTACCACACTTTGTGCAATGCCTTCGAAAGCATTTCATGTGCATTGTGAGATTTCATTCTTTTAATTCCATTAGAGCATAAAACAGAGGCCAAAGATCATATTGTCTTAAAGATGGGGAAGCCGAGGTGTCACAGGGTTGAGTGACTTCCCCACCTCATTGGACCTCTGTGCTTCCTTCTGATTCCTCCTGCCTGGGGAGACATTTCCCCATCCCCCTGCCCTTCCTCCTCCCCTTCCATCTCTGGGCAGTAGCAGGATACATGCAGAAGGCTAACGGGATGAACGTACTCGTCACATAGGGCCCGGAAAGGGGAGAATCGGTGACCTAGAGAGATGTGGCAGAAGATGGCTCCTTGTTGGGCGGCAGCCTCGTGTGTGGAGACAGAGGGATGCCAAAGATGACTTCCGGGGGGTGCGGCCTGCCTGGCAATTCTCACATCTGCTGGGGGCTCAGATGCTCCAGGCTGCAGCAATCCTGCTCTGCTCAGCCCCAGAGGCCAACCAAGAGGGGAAGGGGTGGACCAGGCAGGGCAGTGGCCAGACAGATGGGGCTTTTTATAGGATTTTCCTCTATAGGAAATGGCCCCACTGGTGGGGTGTGCTCCACCCAGCTGGCAAGTCTGCCCCTGAAACCACAGCTCTTACCCCCCTCCTGGCTTTCCCTTCTGCTGGCGAGGGTAGTGGGAGCCCCAGAGCACACGGCGGAGGGCTGTACTCTGGGTTTTCTAAGCAGATCAACTTGGAGGTCGTTTGATCCATCCCCTGCTCCAGATGGGATTCATTAAACAACCGTGGGCTAAGCCCTTGCCATGTGCGGGACACTTTTCTGCAGGAGCAAGACAGGTACGATCTTTGCCCTCATGAGACATACCTTCTAATAGGCAGACACGATAAATAGGCGAACCAGCCGGGCGTTGGTCGCGCATGCCTGTGAGCCCAGTGACTCAGGAGGCTGAGGCAGGAGGACCACAAGTTCCAGGCCAGCCTGGGCAACTCCGTGAGACCCGCTCTCAAAAAGAAAAAAGGCAAACAATTTAAGAAGGAGTGGGGCTAGAGCAGGGGGTCAGAGAGGACAGGCGAGGTGGCCCAGGAGGACTTCTTGGAGGAAGTGAGGTGGGACGCCAGCAATGCCACACCCCTGGGAAGGAGGAGAGCAGCCAGTGCAGAGACCCTGGGTGGGACGAGCTCTTCGTGCTGGGAAGAAGGTGGTGTGGCTAGGAAGTGGGACACTGCAGAGTTCTGAGCATGACAGGTGCCATCCCGTCTGCACTGTGAGGAGAGCGCTCTGGCCATGGACAGGCGCCCAGGAGGAGCCAGGATGGGACCCAAGAGGCTGCTAACACTGCCCACGTGGGTTGGGCGGGTGGCGTGGCCCAGGGACTCACAGGAGAGCAGTGCGTGGGGTCGCGTGTGGGATGCATTCTGCAGAAGGGCCTGGAGCCCTGATGGGTGGGATGCTGGCCGCGGGGACAACCGGCTCAAGCCTGGCTCCCAGGTCTCAGGCAGCGCCTGGGAGCACGTGGTTCCCTTTACTGAGACAGATGAAGTGCGCGAGAAACTCGAGGAAAGGAGGCTCCGGGATTTCTGCTTTGCTTGGTCTTCCCCACACTTCTCCTGCACCCTGGGGATTTCTTGCTGCTCTTGATCATTTCCAAATCAGCCTATTCTTGTAGTGGCTGGTCTGAGTGTCTTAACAGTCCACCTTCCAGGCTTTTCCTGCAGTAGGAACCCATGGCTCTGACGGGGGCTGTGGTATTTATGCACAGCAATATGAAAGTCCGTATCTTGTTGGTTTGTTTGGCACTAGGGATTGGAACATGCTAGGCAGGCACTCCACCCCTGGCCTACATCCCCAGCCCTAGATGCAGCAAGATCATGTAACAAATTACCCCAATCTTCACAGCTTAAAGCAGCAGCAGACATTTATGATGCAGTTTTTCTGAGGCTAGGGACTTTGGAAGGGGCATAGCTGGCCAGGTCTGGCCAGGGGCCTATCATGGGTTGGCAGTTAAGGTGGTGGCTGGGGCTCAATCTTCTGATGGCCGGACTGGGGCTGGAGGATCCTCTCCCAAACATGGTCCCCTCTCTAGGGTGCTTGGGTGTCCTTACCACGGTGGCTGGTTTCCCAAGTGTGAGCCTTTCAAGAAAGAACAAGGGCCAGCCACCATGTCTGGTATCCCGCCTTGGAGGACACATGCTATTATTTCTACATTATCTTCCTGGTGCCCAGGTCAGGCCTGTTTGGTGCAGGAGGAACTACAGAAGGGTGTTTCTCCCATGAGGTAAGAATCAATAGGGCCATCCTGGGGTCTGGCTACTGAAGGTACCCAGAGAGAGGGCTCTGCTGGCCGGGCTCCACGAGGCCATGGGAGTGGCGTTTTGGGTAGGGACACAGGAGTCAGTCGCCTGAGTTTGCACTCTCTGCCTGCCGCCTTCTAGCTACGTGAGCTGGGTTGTGCTGGATTAAGTGACCATTGTCATGTGGCAGGAACCTTTCTCTTCCTGGGCACCACAGGCGAAGACCAGGAAGGAGCCTGGATATTCTGTGCCCAGCTCTTTGCCACTTGGACCAGCTTGAAAGAAGATGCTAGTGGCAGGAGAGGAGGGGCCTCTGCTCTTGGCTCACAGTAGATGCCACAGGTGTCTCAACTGCACAAAGGCGGGCTGAGAGAGAGGCAGCACCTCCAGCTTCTACACTACTGCCTGGCCCATAGCGAGGGGCTGACTCAGGACGGGAATGATGGAATAAAGAATGTGAAAGATAAGCTCCTGTTTCAGAAGAGGCTGAGGCAGGAGGATCACAAGTTTGAGGCCAGCTTCAGCATCTAATCAAGACTCTCAGCAATTTAAGGAGACCCTGTCTCAAAAGATAAAGCAAAAAGGAAACTGGGGATAGAGCTCAGTGGTAAAGCACCCTTGGGTTCAATTCCTAGCACCCAAAACAATAAAATAAAATAAATAATTTTACATAGATAGGAACTAAAGCAAGTTCTGGGAGCAGCACCCCAGAAACAGTCCTGCTCCCCTCTAAGTCAGTATTCCCCAAAGGCAATTGCTGTTCTTACCCCCATCATCTGAGGTGAGTTTTGCCCGTCCTTGAACTTCATGTAAATTGAGTCATATGCATGTTGGCTTCTGTGTGTGGGCTACTTCAAGGGACATGGTGTCTGGGAGGCTCATCTCTGTTTCTGTGGGAGCCAGTGGCCTCTTCTCGGTTGCCTGTTGTTTGCCATCATGTGAGTGCACCACGGTTTATTTCCCACCCACTGTTGATTGCCATCTGGGCTCTTTCCAGCGCGGAGCTGTTACAAACAAACCTGCCTTCGACTTTCAGCCACCTGTGTCCACACGGAATCCATAAGATGTTCTCCTGCATCTTCGTGGTTCTGGGAGGTGGGTGGGGCTCGTGGTAGCTCCATGTTGCAGGCGGGGTCCAACATTGAGGCCCAGCCAGAGTGACCCACTTCACCATGGTGACTTGGGACAGTGGGCTTCTACGTGATTCTGGCTCTGCCCTGGGATAGATGCGCCAGGGCCA
Organism: Marmota flaviventris; assembly: GCF_047511675.1. Lineage (NCBI taxonomy): Eukaryota > Metazoa > Chordata > Mammalia > Rodentia > Sciuridae > Marmota > Marmota flaviventris. The sequence continues at coordinate 18,966,463 of NC_092508.1, forward strand.
GGTGAGAAGGGAAAAGAGCGAAGGAGGCAGGGACACCCGAGGTCGGGACTGCTGGGCCACTGGGGTCTGCTGCCAGCCCTGGAAACCCCGTCTCCAGCTCTTGCCTTAAATCTGGAAGGAAGCAGATTCTAAGCTGCGCTCTGCTCCCCCCTGGTGTCCTGGGGTCCTTCTCGGTTCTCGCTGTTTCACTGTCATTGAGGATTTACAATGACTGGCCCAGGATTTGCCTTCGCTTTGGTTCTGGCACATGCTCCGTGTGTGTACACAGCAGATTTTCTTGTTTTGCCTTTCTCTTCCGCCTCTGCTCTCTGACCCCACAACTGCCACATCGTTATATTTATGTATTTGTTATTTTAAGTCAACTTTTAATTTTAGAATGGTTTTAGATTTACAGAAAAGTTGCAAAGATAGCACAGAGAGTTCCTGTGTGGCAAACCCTCGGGTTCCCCTCATCCCCAGACGCAGTTTTAAGAAACGCTGTTCTCACCCCTGTTTGGCCCTTGTTTTGGAACAGCAATTGCTGCTGATGGCAGCAGTGGTTCCTTCCAGAAAAATGCCCCCTACTCCATTCCAGGTCAGACGGGAGTTAAAGGAGAGGACCAGGCCGCTGCCGGGCAGGCAGCCTGCTGGAGCCCAGCTGCGGGCAGTTCTTCTCATCCCCTGGCTGCCCTCCTCAGCCTCTCCTGGCCTCTTCCAGGGCCTGGCACTCTCCTGACCCAGGCGCAAGCTGGGGTGGAGGAAGGAGCCTGCAGCAAGGCCTTGAACTCCTCCCCTCCACCCGAAGGGCTTAAATCTCATCTCTCAAGCTTGAAAGGAGAGGAAATCCCATAATGAACCCCCACCTTGCTGTCACGTCCCACACCACCTTTCCTGCTAGTCTCTCGTAAACACACCTGCAGCCTTCCTGTGCAGTTGGGTGGGTGGGTGGGGTCTTATGTTCTCTGGCTACCATAGCTAGATGGGAGGGGGCTCCTGACCCTAGGACCCCTTGATGGCTCTGAGCCTCCTGGACTGTTTAAGAGCTTCGGCCTTGGAGATAGACTGTTGAGTTTAAATCCTGGTTTCCTCATCTGTAACATGGGACTTATTTTGTGTGAACACTGAGAATGACAAGTTCCAGATTCAGCGACTAAGAAGCTGACTGGTTCTATTTTACTCTCTCTACTTTCTTCCATCTAATAAAAGGCAGGGAGAGTCTGAGACACCAGCAAAGCTTGCTGAGGGCGGTGGCTTCTAGACTAGATGCTCGCATGGGTTTTGCCTTCTTTCTCTCCAGCATCAGGGAAGAACAAGGAACGTGTGGAGGCAAATGTCCACGGGTTTGGCTCTTCTGCCTGCCACATGGCACCTGAGAGCCATGGCAGTGGTTTCAGAGCTCTTCTGTACAGTGGAATCACCTGGATGCTTTAAAAAGACAGACGTCTAGCTGGGTGCAGTGGTGCATGCCTGTAATCCCTGCAACTCCAGAGGAGGACAGGAGGATTGCAGGTTTGAGGCCAGTCTCAGCAACTTAGTGAAGCCCTCAGCAACTTAGTGAGAACTTGTCTCAAAATTTAAAAAAGGCCTGGGGATGTAGCTCAGTGACAAAGTACCCCTGGGTTAAATCCCTAGTATGTGTGTGTGTGTGTGTGTGTGTATACACACACACACACACACACAAAATAGATATGGATCTATCTATCTATCTATCTATCTATCTATTGATTGATCAATTGATCAGTGCCTGGGTCCTGCTCCCCAGAGAGGTTTGGGGTCTGACCTGGGCATTGGGATTTTTCAAAGTGGTCACCAGTAGTGGGAGTGTGACATGGCACAACCACTCTGGTGACAGCTTGGCTCTTTCTTCCAAAGTTCCGTCTACACTGGCACTGTGGCCCAGCAATTCTACTCTGAGGTATTTACCAAAAAGAAAGGAAAACACGTCCTCAGAATGACTCGTGCACAAATATTCATGGCAGGTTTATTCACAAGAGCCCCAAACTGGAAAGAACCCACTATTCCACAACAGGTTAATGGATAAACAAATTGTGACATAATAGTACAGGGCGACACCACTCAGCAATAAAAAGGAACAAACTATTCTTGTGCACGGCAGAGTCTAAAAAGCATGTTGGTGAGTGAGAGAAGCCAGGCACGGAAGTGCACAGACTGGATCATTCCATTTTATGAAATCCTAGAAAAGGCAGAACTCTGTTGACAAAGAGCAATTGGTAATCACCAGAACTGGGGTGCTGGGAAGATTGGCTGCAGAGGCTCATGAGGGACATTTTGGGGAATGGAAACGTTCTAACCCTTGATGGTGGTAGTTATCCAGGTGCATGCAGCTATCCAAACCTCTTGAACTGTGTTCTTCAAGGGGCATATTTAACTGCATGTAAGCTGCATCTTAATACAGTTTATTGAGGGGCTGGGGATGTGGCTCAAGCGGTAGCGCGCTTGCCTGGCATGCGTGCGGCCTGGGTTCGATCCTCAGCACCACATACAAACAAAGATGTTGTGTCCGCTGAAAACTAAAAAAAATAAAAATAAATAAATATATATTTAAAAAAATACAGTTTATTGAAATAAAACTTCCCACGTGAGTCTCCCTTGCAGCCGTATTTGAGAGTCACTCTGCTCCACAGTTTCTGAAGCCCTGTCTTTGTTCTCCGAGTGCCCCGAGCACAATGTCACCTCCTTAAAAGTTCCTCCTGGGCTTGAGGACCTCCTTTGTTTTGTTTTTTGGTAACCACTTTAAAGTTCTGGTTCACAATGGTTTATACGGTTCATCCAGTTCCGAGTGTATCATGAAATGTGTACCCACAGAGCTGTGTGAGCATTGCCACCGTGGATTTCAGGACATTTTCATCACCTCAAAAAAGCCTCCCATACCCTTGAGCTGTCACCCTGCCGTCCTCCATCTCGCCACCCGCCCCTCCAGCCTCTGTTCCGCTTCCTGTCTCTGTGTCTTGTTCCATGGTGGAGGGTCCATCTGATGGGATCAGAGACTCCATGATCTCCATGACTGGCTTCTTTCACGCAGCCCAGTGGTTCCAAGGCACGTCTGGGTTGGAGCTTCATTTCTTTCGAGGGCCAAGGAATATTCCATTATGTGAGCACACCGCCTTCTACTCTTCCATCCATCCGTTTGGGGACCAATCAGTGTGTTTCGCCTTTGGGCTCTTGTGAAGGATGCAACCACGGTATCCTCGGCTGGCTTTCGTGTGGATGCGTGTTTCCATTCTCTTCAGCGTGTAGGCCCAGGCATGGAATGATGGGCTTCCGTATCATGACCATTAATTTTTTTAAAGACTAGCTAGTCTGTTTCCCAAGGTAGCTGGTATTGGTTTTCTAGGGCCAGTATGACAAAGGGCACAATTGGGTGGCTTTAAACGGTGGAGCTTATTGCCTCAATACTGGAGGCTGTGAGTCCAACATCAGGGTGTCGGCAGGCCACGTGCCTCTGGAAGCTGTCGGGCCACTTCCTTGCCTTTCCCATTTCTGAGACTTTGCTGCCAACCTGGGGCAGTCCTGGGCTTGTGGACACATCACTCTGATTTTCCATCTTCACGTGAGGTTCTCTCAGGGTCCTCCCACCATCCCTCCTCCATGTCTGTGTGTCCCTGTCGACATTTTCATAAAGACTCATCGGGTTGGATTACCTCAGTTTAACTTTATCACCTCTGAAAGGACACTATTTCCAAATGAAGTCACATTGTGAGGTTTGGGGGCTTTGGACTTTTTATTTATTTATTTATTGTTTTGAGAGCACAATTCAGTCCATGAGCGCCATTTTCTGTCCCCACCAGCACAGTACGAGGGTGCCAGCTTCTCCATGTCTTCCTCAGCGCTTGCTGTTATCTGACTTGCTGGTTACCTTCATTCCCCTGGGCGTGAAGTTGTGGTTCATTGTGGTTTTGCTTTGACTTCCCTGATGGCTGATCACGTTGAGCATCTTTTCATCCACTTATTGGTCACCTGTACATCTTCTTTGGAGAAATGTCTATTCAGATGTTTTTTTTTTCCCACTTAAAAATGGTGGGTTATTTGTCTTTTATTATTGAGTTAAAAGAATGATGTCTATGTTCAAGATACTAATCCTTGATCAAATATATGACCTGAATTTTTTTTCCATTCTGTAGGTTGGCTTTACCTATTTTTGTTTTAAGTTTGAGATGGAATCTCATTAAGTTGCTCAGGCTGGTCTGGAACTTGGATCCTCCTGCCCTAGCCTTCTGAGTAGTTGGGATTTCTAGCTTGGCTGCTTTTCTTGTTTTCTCACAGTGCTGCCCAGGCCTGGCCTGGAACTGCTATATTCAAGTGAACCCTCCTGCCTCTGCCTCCTGAATAGCTGGGATTGCAGGCACATGCTCCCGTGCCTGGCTCCCTTTCTACCTTTTGGAAGAATTTGTGAACAATTGATATTGCTTCTTTAAATGTTTGGTAGAATTTACGTGTGCAGCTACGTGGGTCTGGGCTTTTGTTCCTGTGTGAAGTTTTGATTGTTAATTCCATCTATTCAGCTTTTCTATTTCTTTGTGGGTCAGTTTTGGTGATTTGTGTCTTTTGAGGAAAGTAGTTCATTTCATTTTACCTAACTAACTTTTTTGGGCATACAGTTATTTATAGTATTCTTTAGGCTTCTGTTTATTTTTGTAGTGCCAGTAGTAGTCTCCCTTCTTTCTGATTCCAGCAATTTGAGTCTTTTTTTTTTTTTTTTTTTGTTATTGTTGCTCAGTTTTGGTTAGTCAAGCTAAGGGTTTGCCAATTTTGTCAAACAATTTAAAGAACCTCCTTTTCCTTGCTCTTACGGGGTTTTCCCTTATAATAGCTTAGTTTATATCACCATTTACTGAGTATCTTCTGCACGGTGGCTCCTGACACTCATTTCAGTCCATAAAACACCTCACATAAAGCAGAGATGATTGGTCTCACTCCCAAACGAGAGCATTTAGGTGAAATGCCCAATCTAGTCCCGTGGCCAGCAGGCTGCGGAGCCGGCTGCCAGCTCAGGCCCTAGCGCTTGGCTCTAAAGCCTGATAGCTTTTTCCACTGCAGGGGACCGCTCTCTCCCACACTTGGCCTCTACTTGTCTGTGGCTGAGACTTTGTCACTAAGAAGAGCCATGGGTCACTATTGCCTGCCAGGGAGACTCAGTGTCACCTGGTGAGACTCTGGGGCATCTTCCACCCTGTTCAGTGGGTCTGGTCTGGGCCCCTAAATCTCACATTTTCTGACATCCCTAATGACTGCTGCTGGGTCCCCTGACAGCACCTGGAGAGCCTCCTCCACTCTGCCAGATGCAGGCACCAGGAAGTGGCTGATTCCCCCAGTCTCCATGCTCTCCTGGCTTCTGCTTTGCCTGGGATGGGGTCCTGGGTGACATAGGTCTTGGGGAGCCATTTCCTCAATTCTTTATAATAAAAATAAAAAAGAGCCCTATGTGGTGGCGCATGCCTATAATCCCAGCAACTTGGGAGGCTGAGGCAGGAGGATCGCGAGTTCAAAGTCAGTCTCAGCAACTTAGCAAGGCCCTAAGGAACTCAGTGAGACCTGTCTCTAAATAAAATACAAAAAAGGGCTGGAGATGTGGCTCAGTGGTTAAGTGCCCTGGGGTTCAATCCCTGGTACCAAAAAAAAAAAAAAAAAAGCAATAAGTTGTACTGCCCCCATCCTCCTGAACTGCTTTAATGCAGTGGAGTATAGGAAAATGTGCAGGGGTTAATAAATAAGCGTGGAGTCTCTCTTTCTCTCTCTCTCTCTCTCTCTCTCTCTCACACACACACACACACACACACACACACAGGCGCGCACGCGCACGTACATCCTGCTCCCCATTAATGGGGGGAGCAAGACGGGGGCGGGAGAGAAAGTGACACTGAGCTATGACTGGCTTCTCATTTTCCTGGAATGTGGCTCCCAAAAGGTCTCATATTTTTTGGCGTTCCTGACTCTGGGGCTGTGTAAACATCACATGGGGGTTCATTGTCTCCAGGATACTGTGAGTGAGAAGGGAGAGGAAGGGGAACAGAGCAGAGAGAAGGGCATGTGGGGGGTGGAGAATTGGAGACGAGAGGGAGAAAGAAGAGAAAAATCCCGGGGTCCTGGTGGAACAGGACACACAGTGGAATATACTAGGGAGAACAAAGGCCGCAAAGCCCTCCTAACCTGAGAGGGATCCAGTGAAGGCTGGGGTCTGCAGTGTGAGGTGGAGGGCAGAGGAACCAGAGTGATTTAGAAGCCCTGTTGGTGACTGACCCCTGGTCCACGCCAGCCTCCCTCACTGCTTCTAGCTTGTAGCATGGGTCTGCCTCAGTTTCTTCACCTGTGAGATGGGGATAATGGGGACCTGCTGACTAGCTTGCTGGAGCTGGCTGAGCAGGGAAAAGGAGGAGTTTGCTGTGAGCTTTCATCCCCTGGGGGGTGGGGAGCGCAGCAACTAGGATTACAGCCCCCAGCCCCCGGGGACGCCCACTGAGGCTGAGAGAAGCTGCTGGTCCTGAGGGAGGGCCCCAAGACACGGCCTGAGAAGCCAGCATCCCCTCCTTCTGGGCTCTACCTGGAGGCCAGGCCTCCGTCTTCATCCTCAAACTGGGACATCAGGAGAGGTGGTAGGAGATTGGGAGCACCCCCTGGTCTTGGGCTGCACGGGTCCTGCCTCTGTCATTTACACGAGAGGGGACATATTACCTCCAGCCTCTGAAGTCTGGTTTCCTCACGGTTCAAAAATGGTGACATTGCAAACTGCAGTTCCAACGAGCAGAATGAATAAATGATATGGAAACTTAAAAAAATGGGGACACTGCCTCTTGCTAATACCATGTTAATGTTGGTGTGAAGATTAGAGGAGAAGTAAGTAAAATCCTGGCAGGTGATGGAGGCCTTTGCTCCATAGATAGCTCCTGTTCTATGGTTCCAAGATCCGAGGATAATAAAGCGCTAAGTGCTCCAGAAATAACAAACAGCTAACCTGGCCAGAATCCAGCAGGCCGCAGGCCCCCCATGGACTCCACCTGCTGCCCCAGTCCTCCTTCCTGCTCCGCCCTGCCAAGGACCTATGAGGCTGCAGCTCTCCTTCAGGGGGTTCTGGCCCCTGGCTGATGAGTGACTTGGCTAGTCTCCCCCACCCCCTGCAGAGGGCAGGTGGGGCGGGGTGTCTGTGGGGGGCCATTAGGAGGCATGTGTCCTGGGCACAGAGTGAGTCACAGATTAACCCCCCTTCCCACCCCGCCTGCTTCCACTGGCACTGGCCCCGGGCACCCAAGCGGGCACCCAAGCGAGGGTGTCCAGGGGTATCTGGGTTCAAACCAGGTTCTGTTCGAGGAAGCAGGGCGGGGAGGAGGTCACTCGCGGTTCATGCGCGGTGGGGGGAACAGCAGGAAAGCTCAGGACTTTCTCGGGCGCACGGAAGTTCACACTGGCTTGGGTTCCCAGTCAGCCCGCAGCCTGCAGGGATCAGGTATCCCCGCGCACAGGATCATTTAATCTGAACTTCACAGCAACACTTTAAAAAATAGGTGGATGAACCCTCGGGTCCAGGACAGGAAATGGGCTCAGATGGCTGAGCAATGTGCCCATGTGGCAGTAAAATGGGGACCAGGACCCCAGAAGCCCCGCACAGTGGCGCATGCCTGTAATCCCAGCAGCTCAAGGAGGATCGTGAGTTCAAAGCCAGCCTCAGCCAAAGCGAGGCCCTAAGCAATTCAGAGACCCTGTCTCTAAATAAAATACAAAGAAGAGCTGGGGATGTGGCTCCCCTGAGTTCAATCCCGGGTACCAAAGCCAACAAACAAGCAGCAAACAACAAACAAAAAAACTAGCCAGAATTGAACCCAGATTGAGGGAGAGGTTTGAGGGGAGTCTGAGCTGAGTCCCAGGCCTGACTTTTCTTCTTTCACACTCGCTATCTCTGACATCGGGGAAGTTGTGTAGCCTCTCTGTGACTTGTTCTTGACCTTCACTGTTTCCTAGATGAGTGTGAGAATTAAGTGAATTAATGCACATAATAAACATGATGAGAAGAATCGATAAATACCAGCAATTATTATTGGCGCTCCCCTGCGAATGGAGTCTGCAGTTGGGCTGGGTGGAGGAGCTTCCTGAACCTCAGGGAAGACAGTGGTTTCCACTGAGTGGGGCCGTCTTGTGAAGGAGTGAGCTCTCAGTAGCCATCTGTGTCCTGGGGAGGGAGGCTGGACTGGAGGCCCTCAAGGTCTCTTTGTTTGAAGATCTGAGGGCATGGGAATCAGAGCAGATTTGTTTTCCCAACACCTCTGCTTGCAGCCGAGTGATCTTGGATCATTTTCTGAAGTGCTTGGTTCTCGGTTTCCTCATCTATCAGCTGGGATCATGAATCCTGCCTGTAGGACTGGGATGAGGATGGAAAAGCTCAGGACCTTCTGGGGCACAGGGAAGCTCACACTGGCTTGTCCCTTGAGGTGGGACCCACAGATGTTGAACTCTCTTTTATGTTCACTGCATCAGTCCAGATTCTCCTGAGAAGCCCCAGGATGTAGATATTGAGAAACTTTTCGTAAGGATGGGCTTCGCTAGGCATTGTTTTGTAGCTCCTGGTGCATGGAAGCCAGTCATTTGTGACAGTGATGGCTGTGGTGCTGAGTCTGGCTCTCCAGTGATCCCAGAGCAGGAATACTGGGTCACCTGATCCCTGGGCAGGCACATTTCCTCTGCTCCCTGGGAGGTCCTGCTCTCTTCTGCCGGGCTCTAGTGGCTCCACCATCCCTTGTCGGATTCCTTGGGGCTTCTGGAAACTTCATAGCTTGAACTCCTCTTCCCTTCTGGGGATGTAACTCTTTAATCGTCCTTAGGCTATTCTGACCCTAATCTATGTCTTTGTTAGGTTCCAAGTTCATTTTATTTTTTAAAATTTATTTATTTATTTTGCAGGAGGAGGGGTTACTTGTTATTTTTGGATGATTTTGGACTTACAGAAAATTTGCAAAAATGGTACAGAGTTTGGGCTGGGGATGCGGCTCCAGTGGTAATGCATTCGCCTGGCGTGCACGGGGCTCTGGGTCTGATCTTCAGCACCACATAAAAATATAAATAAAGATGTTGAGTCCACCGAAAACTAAAAAATAAATATTAAAAAAAAATGGTACAGAGTTGGTATAATACCCTTCCCCATGTCATGTCCACCTTCCACATAACTGTTGTGCAATTATTGAAACCAAGAGATTGACATCCATCTCATGCTGTTAGCTACTCTGCAGATCTTAGTAGAATTTGGCCAGTGCTCCCTCCAGGCCCTTTTCCAGACCCGGGCTACCATTCTGTATGGTCCAGAGCCTCAGTGACTTTCCCTTGATCAAACAGACCCAGCCAAGGGCCATGGGAGTCCCTTGAGGTGGGACCCACAGATGTTGATCTCCTTTTATGTTCTCTGCATCAGTCCAGATTCTCCCGAGAAGCCCCAGGATGTAGATATTGAAAAACTTATTATCGTAACGATGGGCTTCAGGGTCAGCGAACTCAAGGGGTGATATTGCTCATATTTGAGGGAATTATTTTTTTTTCCTCCAGGAAACCCTAGTCTTGGCTCCAATTACCTTCGATGGACTGGGGACTGATTTGGATAGAAGTATGTCATTCTGGTCTAGCCTTCTTTGGTTTTCAAACTTGATCTTTGATGCACACCCTCTCTGAGTTTGGAGAAATCATCTGTGAGGTGGGGTAAACATGATTGTTTTTAAGGGGCGTTGGCGGGGGGTCAGAAGGATTTGGATGCCTGCCTTTGAAGCCAGAGTAGGAATGCCCCTCCCTGGGGTGTGGCTTCAGGCACTTGCAGGACCCAGAAGGGACCCCCTAGTCTGCAGCATTCATTCCTTCTGGGGACACACCTGGGACACTTCCCTCCCAGGAGAGCCTAAGGTGGCTCCTCTCTCTGATGAGCTTGGAAGAGAGAGTCTGAGGGAACAAAGTAGTTGAGCACAGGGCCCTGCCCGGATGGAGGCTGCAGGGCAGGTGTCTGCGCACGTGCACATGTGTGTGCACTCATGTACACGTGTGTGAAATACTCCCTGGGTAGTAGCTGGAGGCGCAGAGAGACCCGGATCTGAAGCAGCAGGAGGACCAAAGCTACTGAGCAAGGCTCCCAAACTGGGCTGGGTGCCCTGTGGTTCTCCAGGCTCTGGGGAGGAGGGAGGTGCATGGAGATGCTTGGGGTTCCCAGGATTTGGGAAGGAGATGTGGAGGCCAAGGAGAAAGGGGCCTTCCTGTAAGGGAGGAACCCCGGGTCTATCCCAAGCCCCTCCTGTAGGGCCTTGCCACCCTCCAGCTCCCTGGGTTCAACTGTCCTTTCCATAAGGGGAAACTCGGGCCACAGGTTGGAGCGTTGGTACAGGGTGGTCACTGAGGCTATGCAGGTGGTTTTCTTGGTCTTTGTGGAGGACAACCTAGGGGCACAGGTGGAAACTGCAGCAGGAGGGAGTTGGGTCAGCTCCAAGGAGGTGCCTTCTTTTGGTGGGAAGACCAGAAGGAGGACCAGGAGGCTAAAGGAGCAGTCTGGACCCCCTTTTGTTTGGCTAGGGAGGGCAGAGCCTTCCTGCGCTGGCTGGCGCCGTGTGTCTGTGGGGGACAGGACCAGCCGGCTGCCAGGACCTGGAGGGAGAACCCTAGAGTTCCGGCCTGCCTTGCGCTGCCCTTGGGTAAAGCAGTGCACGCCCACTATGCCCCCTGAGACCCCATCTGTCTTCATGTCCCCTCCCTGGATCCTCCCCTGGGGCATCACCAGGAGATGGGGCTAGTGAGTGTCCTTGGGCAGCAGGCTTGACCACCTCTGCCTCGGTTTCCTCCTCTGTCACATGGGGATAATGGTGGGGTGGGCGGCCTGTTTCTGACCGGGGTGATGAGTGGGGGGCCTCCTTGCCTCCATCACCAAGAGAGGTGGTGGAGAACTGGCAGCGTCTCCTGGCCTGGCCCAGCGCAAGTTGAGGGCTGGGCAGCCCTGGCCCTGCCGAGTGCCCCTGCACCCGCCTCCCCGCCCGGCCGCCCCTCCCTCCCCTCACACCGAGGATGATGATAAACACTCTGCCAGCTCCAGTGGGGGCTGACCTCAGCCACCAGGCATCTCCCCTCACCCCCACTCCAGCCACAGGCCGCATTCCTGGGAGGAGGAGGCTGCCGCTGGACTCCCCACTCGGGCCCTCCACCCTCGGAGCGTTCAGCTGCCTCCAGGTCCAGACGCTGCTGCCCACCCTGCGGCTTCCTTCCAGCCAGTCATGAGACTCTGATAGCCAAGGACCCCAGCATGGATCGCGGATGGTCCAGTTCCTAGCAATAGTGGTAAAAACCAGACTACTGGTCATTTGGTAAGCAGTTAGGCACCAGGTTCCATGCTAAGCATCTGCATGGATTTTGTCAATAAAGTCTCAAAACACCTCACGAGGAAATTTATTCTTATTCTAGTTTTAGTAGGAAGAGGGAGCAAAGTGGGGTGGAAGGGCCAACCCAGGTTCAGAGAAGTCAAGTTGCTGGCTTGGTATCACACAGCACGGGACGGGCAGAGGCAGGACCCCGGTGATGCTCGGATCCGGATACCCCTCCTCTCCCACAGCACAGTACTGGGTTCCCCTTAGCCTGTCTCAGCCCAGAACTCAGGACCACAAGAATGGACGGCAGGACTTGTTTCAAGCCGGGCCCGGGTATCCCTGGGGCATCTGTGCTGTCGGGAACGATGGATGGAATCTCCTAGGTGCAGAGACCTTCGTAGAAAGTTCTGGGTCCCTCATCATTCGACCCCCAGTTTCCTGGGCCCGCAGGCTGCCCTCCTGGGAACACTGTCTGAACCCCTCAGTCTTCAGGCCTGTTTTGGGCTCTGCATCAACAGCGAACAGTCGTGGACCCTTTTGTAAAAGTTCCCCTGGGGCCTCCGCTTGAGAAATACGCCCCGTGCTGTGGATTGAACCTAGGGAGCCCTACCTCTGAGCGGTGTCCCCAGCCCTTTTTATTCTGTATTTACAGACGGAGTCTCGCTAAGTTGCCCAGGCGGGTCTTGATCTTGTGACCCTCCTGCCTTAGCTTCCTGAGCAGCTGGGGTTACAGGCCCCCTTGCCTGCCTTCTCTGTTTTATTAATCAAACACATGTTGACAACCAGAACTTCCAGGAGACGCGCAGCAGCCTGCGTTCCCATGCTGAGTTGGCATCAGTCCAGCCCGAAGCGCAGAAGTGTGATGTGAAATTTTGACCCAGGCTCCCAGCGTCCCCTTTCTGACTTCCAGTTCCCCTCCTGATCTAACTTCCATTCAACTTGCTGCCATCTTCCCCCAACCCCCGTCTGTGTAATAAGGGTCCAGGTCCCCCAGACCTGCTGGGCTCCCCAGGCTCGCCGCTTCCTCTCCTCCTGTCCCTCCCACGGGTCAGCTCCTGCTTTCCAGCCCTTTCGTTGTCCTAGCGCCCTGCCTGGCCTGGCTCTGCTGATTCCTTACCTGCTGCCCTGGGAGATGCAGGTTCCAGTCCTGCTCTGCCACCCGCTGGCTGGCCCAGGGGCCTGAGAAAGTCCTCCTCCGCCACTCCCCCTTCTGCACACGCTTCTCTAAGGCCTGCCTCTGAGGGCCCGGGCGGGCGGCTGGAGGTAACGGAAGCAGAGCCAGAGCCCTCTGGACGCTCAGTGGCACTTGTCATTATTCATTTCCTTTGTCACTTTCCATCCTGAGGTCCTCCCTCTGCTAGCCTGGCTCTTTCTGTGAAGGATGGCTCAGGCACAGCAGGGGGACTACATTTTAAGGATGCAGAGGAAGGTTTAGGCGGAGCATGTGTGAGTCCAGGTGGGACCGTCCTGTGGCAGCCCTTTCCCATGTCACCGGACCACTCTCCCTGTCTCACACTGTTACTCACTTCATGTGGTGAAACTTTTGCAAATATCAAAATAAAATCGTTGCTGGGCGTGGTGGCACATGCCTGCCATCCCAGTGACTCGGGAGGCCGAGGTGGGAGGATCACAAGTTTAAAGCCAGCCTCAGCAACTTAGTGAGAACCAGTCTGAAAATAAGAAGTGGAAAGGGCTGGGGATGTGGTGCAGTGGTAGAGCACCCGGGTTCAATCCCCCAGTACCAAAAAATAAATAGTAAATAAATAACACGGATCAATAAATAAAACGGTTGAGATGTGCATATTTCCCACTACAAACATCTTGCATATCCCACTTTAGGAAACAAAGGATCCATGAACTTTTCCTTCCTGTTTTATTTTTTGGTGTGTGTGTGTGTGTGTGGCTCTTTTTTATGAGCTATTAAAAATAGATACACAAGTCACAAGAATAGTATAATGAACGCCTTGTGTCCATCCCCTGCTTCCATAACCGTCGATTCTTTGCTGTTTTTATTTCATCTCTTTCCCTCCTTCCCCCGTTTATTTATTTTTATGCTGGAGTGTTTTTAAAGCAAATCCCAGACATTAGATCATTTCACTTTAAATACTTCAGTATGTACCCTTAACAGATAAGGGCTTTTTATTTTGCTATTACGGTAATACCATTATCCCAGTTAGCATAATTAATAATAATTTCTGGAGATCAGCTACCACCCCATCTGGGTTCAATTTCCCCTGATTATCTCCAAAAAGTCTTGTTTCTGTTGGTTGGTTGGAGCTGGGCAGCTGGACCTGGGAGTGACGCTCCATTTAGCCTGTCTGTCGTGATAATAATCACGTATCGACATGTGTCACTGCCTCTGTCTTTTCACCCATTAACCGATGACATGTGATGATTTTTCCGATGGGTGTGCGTTTCCTAGTTTCTATCCTCTCTGCCACACACCTTCCCTCCAGGCTCCCACCTGATGAAGTCAGGAGCCCCATGACTGGCCCTCTCTGGTCCCCAGCCTCTGGTCCTGGCCTTGACTGGTCCCGTCCAGAGACGGCGGGAGGGGAGCGGCACTTTGGGGTGAGGCCTGGGGCTGGGGGGAGCTCCCTGGGTTGATTTCCAGGATGCTCATCTGATGAGCAGGGAGGTCCATGTAAGGCTGCCTGGACTTCTCAGAGCAGGGCCAGTGGGCAGGACCGGCCATGGGGTCACTTGGCTCTGGGAAACACAGCTGCCTCACGGGGGCGGGGGGCACCTGGCCTGGGGTGACAGCGTGGGAACACGCCCCTCTCTTAGCTGAGCTCTCCGCTGTGACCAGCTCCCCTGTGCCCTGGGCTTTCATTGCTAGCCAAGGTCCTGCCTCTCCGGGGTGTCGGCCGCTCAGGCTTGGGAGGCTGCTCTGACCCTCGCAGACCCCTCCCGGCTCCTTGGGGTTGGGAAAGTCACTCCCAGGGTCCCCAGCCCTGCTTCCTTCCTCTCCTCCCTTCGCTTAGGACGTCTCTCACCTCGGATCTGCTGGGTGCTGTGTTGGCATTTGGGGAATCTGAAGCCATGGGGCTGTGCTGGCCCTTTCCCACCTTGAGCTGGGAAGGGCTTCCTGGGCACCTTTGGGGACGTCACAGCTCCTCTCTGGTCATAGTGTTCTCATTTGAGAAGTGCCCAACATCTAGACCGCACGGTTGCCCAGAGGGACATGGAGATTTGCTACACTCATGCTCACGTGTGAGTGTGTGCCCGCGCACTTGGACCTCAGAGCCACAACAGCCCTGCAACGCGGGTGGGGCTAACCTCTCTGTCCTCGTCCCTCTCTCTGCTTTCTGTGCCACTCAGGAAGCTGCAAGTTCATGCCATTCTCTGGGTCCTGCCTTGCTCCTGAGGTCTCAGTCCTCTGTGTGGACCCTTATCCCTAATATGCAAAGACCCCTCCCACTTGAGCCCACAGATGGAGGAGCCCCTTCCTCTATCCTCAGGTCCCCCAGGTTTCCTCCAGAGCCTCTGTGACTCAGGGGCTCATGTCCTCCTTTCCCCTGATCCAGGGACAACTCTCCCACCTCAAGACGGCTACAGAGGCCCCATAATGAGCTCCAAATGTCTGACACTTTGTGGGGTGTCACCCTTATGTGACTGTGTCGCTGAGACTCCCCAGGTCCTGAGCCTGTAATGAACACAAGGTTCCCCTCCCTCTGCAGGGAAAAGATCACGGTCCCTGATCTACCTGGGGCTGCGGAAAAGATGAGATTCCAAAAGTTGGCCAGGAGGGGGGATAATTTGAGGTCATGGAAAGAGCCCTGGCTCCGTAGTTGGAAGACCTGGGCCGGAGTTCTGGACCCTTCCTTCCTGGCGTCACCAGGGTGTGGTGAGGACCTCGTGAGATGGGTGCCGAGCCCCCTGGCAGGAGGGGGCTCCTGCAGCCTCCCTGCAGCCCTGGGCTCTGCCCGGGCAGTGACGCTGGGTGCCCGCAGCAGCGCTGGCTCAGCCCGGAGGGTGGGCGTCACGTGGAGGGGCAGAGTGCCTGGCCCTGGGCCGCTTCTCAGGGTGAGCCGACCTCTCTGCTTCCCTGTGTGGACGCCTCTGAGGGACAGCAGAGGCCTGGGGCCCTGGAGAGGGAGAAGCAGAGAAGGGAGAATGGCAGGCCCCGGGCCAAGGCGTCTGCTGGCGGCGCCTGCAGGACGGCGCTGCGGGTGGGTGGAATCCACAGGGGTGAGACACCGAGGCCGGAACGTGCCGAGGATGCTTGGGGCCGCTTATCTCGGCCAGGAATGCACTGTGGTATTATTAGCCGGCAGCCTTCTCGCCTTCGGAAGAACCTCGGGGGCATGTTGGACACCTGTCCAGCTCTGCCTGCCCAGACAGCCTGTGGTGCCTGCGCCCAGCCAGCGCCCATGGATGAAGCTCACGAGTGTGCCTGTGTGCGGGTGTGTGTGTGTGTGTGTGCATGTGCAGGCATGCTAGTGTGTCTGTGTGCACGTGGGTATTTGCCTTGTGGAGGGGAGAGTGTCTGCCTGTGCGGGCCTGGGAGTGGTGACATGTGCCTGTAATCCCAGTGGTTCGGAGGCTGAGGTGGGAGGATCACAAGTTTGAGGCCAGCCTCAGCAACTTACTAAAGCCCTAAGCAACTGAGTGAAAGCCTGTCTCAAAATGAAAATATTAAAAGGACTGGGGATGTAGCTCTTTGGTAAAGCACTCCTGGGTTCAATCCCAATAATAATAATATAATAATAATAATAATTATTATTATTATTATTAATATTATAATAATAATATTTGGAACTTTATGCATGGGAACGTGTGTACAGCGGTGCATCTATTATCATGCCTGTGCGTACAGATGCATACACATGCAGGAGTTTAAGTGCACGTGCTGTGTGTAGCATGCAGATCCCTGTGCTTGTGTGGCCTGAGTGCATGTGTATGGTAAGCAGATGGGTGGGTGGGTGGCTGTGTCTGTGTGCACCCCGGATTGGGGGAAGCAGGGCACCCCCAGGGGTCCTAAGTCACAGAGGGACGTAAAGGACCAAGGGAAGCAGAGGACCCCACTGAAGTTTGATGAGAGGTTGGGAGGCTAGACGGCAGGAGGAGGGGACAGCAGGCCTGGATGTGCGGGCAGGGGGGGGGGCTGCTGGCCCTCTTGACCGCTGTCCTTGACCAGAGCCTCTAAGGCTGATGATAAAGAGCCCTGAGGTCAGACAGCCTGAGTCTAGGTCCTGACTGTCACTCACTAGCCTCGTGGCCTCGGGCAAGTGCTGAGCCTCTCCAAGGCCCAGCTTCCTCCTCTCTGATGACTGGGAGAAAAAGAAAAGGCAGGGCCTGGAGCCCCCTCAAGCTCCATAATGATGACAGCAGCATCATTGGCATCGTCAACTGCTGTATGGTCCCTGTGACTGCCCCGCGCCTGTCTTGACAGTCCCTTTCTGGCCTTAATCCCTAGGCAGAATGGGGAACACCCAACTTGGAGCAATGAGATGGAGGCCAGAGAGGGCAAGACTGGCCCAGGGTCATCAGGGAGTCTGAGCAGAGGCTGAGAGCCCAGCCCTGGCCTCGGGCTTGGGGCAGCGGTGCCCTTCCAGGCTGGGGGAAGGAGGGCTTGCAGGCTGCCTCCCTGGGATGGCTGCAGTGGACAGTCTAGCACGTCCCAGCCCAGCCCAGCATGCAGGAAGCTCCTGGCTCTCACTGCTCCCCGAGATCCTCCTGCAAATCCCGACTCTCACGTGGAAAACAGAGCTGAAGCACAGCAGAGCGTCCCCGGAGGCAGGCCCCAGTGTCCGGGCTCCTTTGCTCAGTCCAGGCTACAGACCGGCCCCTCGCACCTGGCTGGACTCCACCAGCTCCTTCTTGGGTGCTGACTCTGGCCCGACCTGTGGAATTCCTAGGAAGCGCTGGGCCTGCTCAGAGGTGGCCCCTCTGCCCTCTCTGCCTTGCCAGCCCACCCCACAGCTCTGCCCTTGGTGGAGACCCAGGGCGTTCCTGGGGGAGTGGAGGTGGGAGCGGGCACTTGGCACATGGGTGCATCGGGTGGGCAAAGGCAGGTGGAATCTGCCAGGATCCCTTGCCCCGGAGCCTGACCAGAGAAGGCTTGTTTTTCACCACCAACTACCCGGAAGGAGGAAAAAGACCAACAACAACAAAAACAACCACCAAACTTGTTTTTTCTTTTTCTCTCTTTCTTTTTTTTTCCTATTGAAATCTGCAGTTAATGGCTGGTTGGCTGTACATTATTAAACAGGCAGCTGGAGATTTGCCAGGGTAGATTGCCTGCGCCAAGACTCACAGCCCGAACACAATGTTCTAAGAAAACAGTCACCCTCGGGGTCCCTGGGGACGAGCGCCCGAGGAGGGCTGCAGCTGTGGCCCCTTGTGTGCCCACTCCTCCTGCCCCAGCCTCCGCTCTGGTCCTGTTGTGGATGGCAGGGCTGCGCTGTACCTGGTGCCCGAGCACCTTCATCCAGGCCCCGTGGGTCCCTTACCACCCCAGGGGCCTGGGCCACACTACCATCCTCTTGGGCCTTAGGAACCGAGGCAGGGTCCTGCTTCCAACCCTGGGTGGATCAGGTGGGTGCCCCTCTCCTAGGAACCAGCATAGCGCAGGGGCCTGAGTCCTGGGCTGGGAGCTGGGGACCTGCTCTGGGCTTGATGCCATTGAGCTCCTCCCCATGGTGACCCTGGGACTCTACTTGTCCTTCCCTGGCCCCATTTTCTAGCTGAGAGTCCGGAATTTGGGCACCACCAGGACGGACCACTGGTGGCAGTCTGCAGGGCCAGCTGCATGTCAGGGGAGGGGTGTCAGTTTGGGGACTGGGTTCGAATGACCCCTCGAACCTCCTAGAGATGAAATGGCAGAGCAGCTGAGAGATCAAATCCTTTCACCACTACTTGTTCGCTGTCTTGTTATTATCGACTAGGGGCAAGTGGCCTCACCTCTCATGTCCCTCAACTGTACAAAGCAGGGCTAGAATAGCATCCACGCCCTGTGCGGTGGTGGGGGAAATGGACGACCGCAGGGCTCATAAGAGGGCCTGGCGCGCGTTCAGCGCACATTAGCTGTTGGATCTGAGTGATCCCTGGTCGGCGCTCTCTCCTCTCCCTTCACGTAACTCAGTGCTATTTGTGAGTTGGTTTTCTGTGTGTGGGTTTCTTCAGCGTCGTCCTCTTCTGGACCACGTGCTCCTTGAAGGCAGTCCTGACTTGGCTCCTGTTCACCAGCTGGGCCACCCAGGGCCTGGCCTGCTGCAGACCCTGAGAGCCTGGGCAGAATGAATGAATGAATGAATGAACGAATGAATGAATGAGGGTCAGCTGGAAAAAGCTCCGAACCACAGAGACACCTGAGCAGTGGGGTGTGGAAGGATCCAGAAGCCGGGAACCACTGGGGACGCCCACCCTGTGACGCCACCTCTCTGGCACGTGGAGCATACGTGGGTGGTTTTTGATAAAGCTTTGAAGGGATTTGTTCTCCAAAGTAGGAGTGAGGACCCCAGAAAGCAGATTTGCACCCCCGGGTGGAAGCTACTTGTTGGAGGGAGTGGGCTCTGAGGGCCTGGGTGTACCTGCAGGCCCAGGGAGAGCTGGGCATTGACCACGTCCTGGCCCTGCGGCTCTCCCTCCTTGATGCTGCTGCCTCGGTCAGGAGAGGGGCAACAATCGCAGCGATGCCTCTGGACTTCACTTTCTCATCTTTAAAGTGGGGTTAATGGTGGTCTATAGCATAGGATTGCCAGGAGGATTAGAAGGATGGATGCCACCAAGCTCTAATGCCCGGCACCTGGAAGAGCTCAATAAATTTGAGCACTTATTAAACAGGGACAAGGACATATAGGGATGTGAGAAATGAATTGGGACTCTGGGATGGCTGTGGTGATGGCATCTTTGAAGAAGGAGAATGTGGAGACAGCTCCCGCTTATGGGAGGTTGCTGTGGGCCAGACCCTGCACTCAATGCTCTGAGCAGTTAAGTAACTTGCCAGAGGCCACACAGCCAGTGAGTAGGGTAGCCTGGCTTCAGACATGGTTTGTACAACTCCAGTCCTGGATTCTTTGCCCTCTACTCCTGAGCCTCTGTAGGAGGGGGCCAGGTTTCTCTGTCTGATTTTTATGCCCCAGGAGGGATAGCACTGCATTTTGAGGTGAATCCAAATGATTACTGTTATTTATAGGGGTGGAACAGGAGTTTCCAGCTGCCGCAGCCCCAAAGTGCTGTCCAGTTCAAACTGCTGTGGAGAGGGTGAGGGAGGAGTTGGAGGGAACTGTCCCCATCTTGTCACCATGAAGAACACGGCAAGGAGAAGGGTCCTAAGAGAACACCGGAGGAGTGAGGGGGGACGGAAGGACAGGGTCAGGGACACAGGGCCCGGCTGAGGAGGGTGGGAGAGGAAGGCCATGGGGCGATGATGGGCAGGGGGAGGCAGAGCAGGGAGGGGCACCTGGGCCAGGGTGCCCAGCCGACTACTGGGCAGTGGCAAATCAGGGGAGGGCTGGGTGGTGGGAGGGCCCCTTGTCCAGTGGTCAGGTCTGCCTGGGACAGCATGTGTGAACCCACATTCAGTCACCAGCCCGGCCCCCTCCCCTTCCCCGGCCCACAGCCAGCTTGGCAAACGGTCAGCCCTCGCGGGGTGGCCAGCACGCTCCCCACTGGCCAGGCCCATGAGACTGGCCCTGTCTGAATGCTGTCCGATCTCTAGAGGCTGCTCCTGGCCCTTGGCCTCTTGGCCCTTCCAAGATGAGTGGGAATGGTCGCAGGCTCCCAGGAGTTCACGCACAAAGGGGCAGCAGGACACGGAGGGGTGGGCGGAGCAGTTTGCCCTGCTCACCTTCCAAGACAGTTTTTCTAGAATTTTAATGATGCCTGTTGTGTCTTTTCTTTATCATCTGAGATCAAATTTGAGTCCTTTATTTTTTAGCCTTTTTTATGCTTTTATTCATCAAATATTTATTTTCTCCTGATGTCCTCCTCTGGATGTGCTTTGGTTTATGGGTATAGAGAACCCATCCTTTCTGATGGTATCTGAGCAGCATGGAGTAGAGTGGAATTTCACCTCCTGTGGTCTAGATTATATATTGCTATTAACATAACCCAAAGTACCTGTGCCATTTGGGGTCAGCCATATTCTATTGTTAGCTAAACTGAATTTCTGTTTCCACTAAATCTTAGAACTTTCCCTGAATGAACTATTATTAATTCATGCTTCTTATGACATGTGAACTGTAGGTTAGGAGGTTACTCCAAGAGGAATGGTCCCTGGCTAATTGCAGCTCATGTATAAAGTCAGCTTTGCATTTTGCGTTGGTTGGGTCTTAACCTCGTCTTCCTCTCCGGGTGCTCCCTAAGCCTCCTCTCTTCATCTTCACCCACATTACTGATAACTAGGTTGAACAAGCCGGGGCAGAGGACAGAGCCCTTTGGCAGTCAGGAAGTTGACAGTGATCTATTAATCAACACCCCCTTGCTTGCTGGCTAGGAATCCACTCAGCTTTCTATCTTGTCTCCAAGAATTTCATCATGGAGCCTGCCAACGCCTTCTTGAAACCCAGATAAGCTGGGTCTGGGGGATTCCCCCGACGCTCAGTTTAGGAACCTCCTCGTAATGGGGTGAGGAGGGTGGATGTGGCCCTGTGGCGGGGGGGATCTTGGGCTCACTGGAAGGATCCAGGCTGAAGCTGGTGGTCTTTGTGGGAAAGGCAGGGAGGGGCGGCCCAAGAGGAGTCCTGGTCTGGAGGCAGCTGAGTCCCCAGGGTCCCTCCAGCTTTGAAACTGAGCTTCTGGGGCAGGCGAGGGATCTGTGTCCTGTGACCTGACATCAGGAGCGACTTTCTGCCAAGGACCAATGTCTACCTAGAAATGTGTTCCTGGGAATCTCCAAGGAAACCTGGAGATGACAAGAGGCTGTCAGGTGAGGAACTGAAGCCAGGAGGGCCTGAGTCTGCCCTGCTGTCATGAAGGCCTGGCTCCTGATCCAGGGCTCTGGGGCTGGACTCGGGTGTCACCTCCTGGCTGGAGACAGGCAGGGTCAGGGGAGGGAGGGCGCTGAGCGCACCCAGGGAGAAGCTGCTGGTGGCAGCTTCCCTGATACTCCCCTGTGCTGCCATCCTCTGCCCTCTGGAATGTGGAAGACCCAGCCTTTCTCCCTCCCTGGGGGAGCATGCCCAGTTCTGTATGCTGAGAGATTATGCAAATACATGCAGATGAGATGCAAATAAAGGATGGGGGTCTTCATCTGAGCTTTAAGGATGATAAATAGGTGAGACTCAGGAGGGAGAGAGGGGCTCTCAGGTCACAGTGTGGGTGTGGCTTCTGCGGTCAGTTCTGGAGGGAGCCCTAGGAAGGGGACTTTTAAGGGGTGACCCTGAGATGGAAACAACCTGGTGGACAGCCTAAGCTCATCCCTAACTGCAGGGGGACAGGTGTAGGTAGAAGGGGAGGGGTCAACTCAAATGCACAGACATGGACCAATGCCAGGTGACCCTGGGAGCCCGGCCTCTAGCCAGCTCTGTGTTGGGCCCAGCAGGATTCAGAACCCAGAATAACTCCTTTTCCCAGGGCTATCATGTGGCCCCTCCCCTTGGGACCTGGGCATGTGGCCCTGTCCTCTCTATGATGGAGAGGGAAGAAGGGCTGGAGGGGTAGCTCCAGAAACTAGAACCCACCCCCAATGCTGTCATCTCCATCACTGGGAGATCAGGGAAGCTGGGCCTCCCTGCAGGGCACTGAGGTCTGACCCTGTGAGCACAGGGTCACCTGACATGGCACCCTCCAGAGGGAGAGCTGGGAACCAGAATTCGGGTTGTGTCCGGGCTTGAGTTGGAAGATTTGGATCCAAACTCCCTTTGTCAGCTGCTCTGCGATTGGACTTCACTGCTCTGAGGTGTCCCTAGGCTAGAATCATGGCCACTTCCCAGTTCCTCATGGGACTTGCATGGAAATACGCTCTGGAAAGGTTGGGTGCAGGGTGGGCACTCAGTGAGGGGCAGTTGAAGCCAGCTCGGGTGGATCCAGGACTCCTGTCCTGTCCCCAACCACCGAGGCAGCCGGGCGGAGAGGCCAGGGAAACTGGATTCGGCCCTTGTGGGCCACATCTTTCTCTCAACTTCATTCTTGCCTTTGTTTTTGCCTCTCCTGTGTTCTTTGTCCCCTTCTCTGTTATGCCCCCACCTCTGCAATGAAGTGCCTAACTCAGCACCTGGCCCCGACACACACCATTCATTCCCCTGCTCTTCTCAATGGCCTCTCTGTGGCTGGGTGGTGCTACCTCCCCACCCCCAGCTCCATCCTTTCTCCTTCTGGGCCTCTGGTTCTGACCCCTTCTTTGTGCCGTCCTTCTGCTCCTGCCTTTCCTGTTGTCTGTCTGTGCAACCTCCCTCTGTCTTCAGCTAACAAGCGACCACTGAGCCCTGCTAGGAGCCAGGCACGGCCATCTCCTCTTGGTTCCTGGTCCCCTCACCTCTTGCTGCCATCCCCTCTCCCTGCCCTACCCTTGCCCTCTGCCTCCCGTCCTCCCTTCCCCCAGCTCCACCGGGCACCCACATGGGCATTATTCAGTTGTATGAGAATCCCTCGGGGCTGCCCCTGAATGGACCACAGCTGGAACCAGATGTGCAGTCCTGCACTCGGGGATGCGAGGGAGGGAGGGAGGTGGGAAAGGGCCCGGCTGGTGTGAGGGGTGCGGATGGGAAGTGCTGGAGTCCCCCTCAGAGCCCCGGAGGAGGGGAGGCTGGTCTGGAGAAGCAAGAGGAGAGCAAGCTTCTTTAGAAAGCAGTCCTCAGTGTGTGTGTGCGCTCATGAGTGTTCACACCTGAGTGTGCACACAGAGCCAGGTGGCGATGGGCTGTGGGACAGCCCGGGAATAAGGAGGAAAGTGCTCTTTTTCTCTGAAGTCCTCTTGGTGTGGCTTGTCAGGAACTGCTGAGTTCTTGGTTCTGTACAGGCTGGAAAAGAGGGGGTGATGTTGGGGTGGATAGTGTGACCTCTAAAGGCTCCTGAGGGCAGCTGGAGGAGGAGGAGGAGGAGGAGGAGGAGGAGGAGGAGGAGGAGGCTTCTTCTCAGGGCCCCTGAGATCTGCCACTGACCTGGGAGAGGTCGGATGCTTCTGGGATGTTCCTGTATCACTTTGATGGTTCTCATCCTAGCAAGGTCAGTTTTTGTTCTTGTTGTTTTGCCTGCAATTATATGGCTTCAAAGATAAATGTCTGGTGTAGCCTTGTGCAATAAGAAGCATTTGAAAATGCTCTTTTATCCAGTTATTAACCAATCATTGCCTGACCATTCCTCCACCATCATTCATTCATAATTTATTGAGCATCTAGTACATTTCCACCTTATTATGTTAGGTGCTGATGAGAAGGAAAGGGGAAAGAAAGGCATGAACAAACTTCTCATTGCTCAACAAGTGGGAGGTGCAGAAGTGCACGCAGCCGACTGTACATCCCAGCCTGGTGAAGGAGCTGGGGTGCCAGGGGCAGTGCCAACCAAGTGGTGCAGTTGGAGAAGGCTCTCTGCAGGACACGGCTTTGGAATGGAGCCCTGGATGAGAAAGGCATAGAGGTCAAAGTTAAGGGATGGGGGAGAGTTTCCAGAGGGGCTGTCCCAGAGCTCCTGGAATGCTCTGTGTGTAGCTGAGACTGGATGTCGTGGGCTGGGGGAGCCATGGATAATATGGGTGTGGATGGGAAGGGAGGGATGGGGAGGGTGGATCATTCTGCTGTTCTGGGGACCTGACAGTGGGTGGGACTCCAGTGTTAGAGTTCACAGCCCCCATCCACCTCTTAGGGGACCGAGAGTGAAATTGACACAGAATGCACCACGCCCTCACTTGACCAGGGCTGCTGACCAAGCCTGGGAGGGGCCCTTAGTCAGTGGGGGTGGGGGTAGGGGATGAGTAGGATGTGACTAGTAAGTGTCACCTTGGCCCCAGAGTTGGGGCCAGTGAGTGGGAGGCTGGTTTGGGCTGGTCAGCGCGGCAGGGAGCACCCAGCTAGATGACCCTGCAGTCCATCCTTCTTGACTTTTACCATCTCTGAGCAACATCCACACTCTCCAAGACGGGGGCTGCTGTCTAGGCTGTAGGTTCTGAGAGGCTGGAATTTGGGGATCTGGGAACCCAAACTCTTCTTCTCCTTGGGATGGGATGAGGTCATCTTGCTAGGGGGAGGTGGGAAGGGCTGAGGAAAGGGGATGATGTCCCTCTTTCTGCCCTTCCCACATGTAAGTCCTCTCCCTGTCCATCCCCAGGAGCTTGTTTTCACTGATTGGGGGCAGGGAAGCCCTCCAGAGTGCTGAAAATCTCCCTGTGGTTCTGGCCCCAGATGCCCCAAATATTGTCCTTCCTTTGGGTTCCCCTGTCATTTTACTCCTGGGGAAAACTGAAGCCTGGATCCTGGGGAAGGTTTGGCTGGATTAATAAAGTTAGTGATGGCTGGCTGGGTGGCGCTCACTGTAATCCTAGCAACTCTGGAGGCTGAGGCAGGAGGATCAACAAGTTTGAGGCCAGCCTGGGTAACTGGGCAAGACCTTGTCTCAAAAGTAAAATAAAAATGGCTGAGGATATAGTTCAGGGACAGAGCAACCCTGAGTTTAATCCCTAGTACCATAAATAAATAAATAAAAGGAGTAGAATAAATAAAATTAGTGAGTGTTAGAACTGGAAAAGATCTTAGGCACCTTTGGATCCAAACTTGATGTCCAGCAGGGGATATTGAGGTTCAGAGATGTAGGTCCCTGGTCCACAGGCCCCAGCCAGCCTGCTCAAGTTGGAGTTCCTTTCTTAACCACCCTTTCAGCCTTCAACAAGTCCTATAGCCACTCTCACATCACCTTCTTCAGTTAGGACAACCAGAATGACTCAAAGATGAATCAAGAGTCCTGGCAGACTATTGGTGAGCAGCAAATGCCATTCCCCTTCCTTTCAAGAGATTCCCATCAGCTTCTTCGTGACATTTGTAAGACGCCCCCAAGTTTTTCAATTAGCTTTCACCTTGTTATTTTTAATTGCAAAATATTTCACATGTGTAGAAAGTTGAAATGATGATAGCCATCTGGATTCTAACACTTTGGTATACAGTTGGCCCTCCAGAGCCCTGGATTCTGCATTGGTGTAGAAAGCATTCAGAAAAAAAAAAAAATGTGATTGTCTTGAACACGGACAAACTTTCTTCTTGTTATTGTCCATTAAATAACTACAGCACTACAGCTATTTAGCCAGTATTTACTCTGTACCAGGTGATGTAGGCATTCTAGCGGTGATTTAAAGTATACTGAGGATGTGTGCAGGTTTCTGCAAATACTGTCCTATTTTATAGAATGGATTTGAGCACCCCAAGTTTTGGTATCCTGGGGGTCCTGCAACCAGTACTCCAAGGATACCCTGGGACAATGGCTTTTCCATCAGTCCATCTTACATTTTTTGATGCATTTCAAAGAGAGTTGAAGTTGAAGCATGCATTTCATTAACTAGAACTCAGTTCAAATCTGTCCCACACTTGACAGATCAAAAAAAAAAAAAAAAAAAAAAAAGGAAAAGCAGGTCCAGAAGGGCGATTCCTGGTGTCTGGTCACAAAAGCCTTGGAAATACCACAAAGCTGAGTCCTGTCCAAAAGTTGAAGGTTGCTTCGTTGTCGTCACCAGCTCCGGCCCTTCACCCCTCTGGCCTTTCTCTATCGGTGACTGTCCCACGGGATCTTGGATCTCTTGGCGTCCTGATTCCTTCCTGCCCCCTTCCGCAACCCTGTCCCCTAAGTCCTCAGACCCCTCCCCCAGCCCCCTAGGAAGCCGCTAGACCGAGGGCCAAAGGAGGTCAACTTCCAGCCCCAGGTGTCAGCGCCCCGCCCGAGCCTGGCCGCAGCCGGGTGCAGCGGCGCCCGCGGAGCGCGGCAGGGGTTAAAGGAGGCGCGGCCGCGGCGGGGGGCAGCGGCGCGGGCTCCGGGAAGGAGGCGGTGCGCGTCGCCGCCGGGGAGGGAGCCCGGCCCGCGGCGCCCTCCGCTGCTCAGTTGCTCCGGGCCGTGGCCTCGGGACCAGTGCGGCTGCCACCGCCCCGCTCCCTCCTGGACACCAAGCGCACTCACCACCACTCACCGCCTTCCTTTCGGCAACCAGCTTCTTGCCAGCCAGCTGCCACCCGCCGCTGCCCACCGCCCCTGTCCTGCCCGTCCCTTGGCCCAGACCCCCGCTCCACCCAGTGGCGCCTCTGCCGGAAAGGTGAGTGTGAGTGCGTGTGTTTGTGTGTGTGTGTGTGTGAAGGGGGATGGAGCTGGCCAGCACTGCTGGCATGTCGCATCGATGCTGTCAAGACCACCAATCAGGAAGTAAACTAGGGGAAGGTGGGGTCAGCCCCACCCTGTCACATGTCCCTGGGCTAGGTTAGCCCCTGGCGCTCACCTGTCAGCCTGCTGTCTTCAGACGTTCCCCGGCTCTGGCAGGGATGGCTGGGGTGGGGCCACCCCTACACGCGCCAGAGTGGCCTTGCCTGCTGGGGAAGTTGCTGGTGTCGTGGGCTGCTTAAGACAGAGGCCCAGGACTTGTGAGGGACAGTTGACAGAGTCGGGTCGGCAGGAGGTTGGGCTTCTCTTCTGCTCCCTGCCTGCCCAGGTGGAGGAGCCCAGGAGGGGTGTGAGTCTCTTTTCCTCTTCATTTCTTTCCCTGTCACCCTGGAACTACTTTGGGGACTTTTCTCCTCTTTGGGGCTCTCTTTGCTCCCAGAGGGCTGACCAAGGCTGCAGGGAATGGGTTGGCAGGTTGGAAGAGTTAGTGAAAAGCTCTTTTCCCCAGCCCCCTCCCCTCTACATGGGTCTGGTGCACCTTTGCCCATGGGCACAGCCTGGCATGAGTGCCCCTGCCGCCCTCCCCCAGCCAGCAGGCTCACTCCCTCCTCACCCCTCTGGGAAGAAATGGCTAATCCAGGTGGTTAATGAACAGACATGGGCAGCTGCCTTCCACCCCTCCCCCACCCCTCTTCTGACTCCGATGCCCTGACCAGCGCCCCTTCCCCAGTGGGAGAAGCTGTACAGGGGCTGATCTCAGCAGACCCCACCCCACCCCCGCCCGCCCCGCCCCACCAGGGGCCAGGGCCAGGACTACCTGCCCAGATGTTTTTAGACTGGCCTCTGTAGAAGAGGAAACTGGGAAGGGACGGCTGAAGGGGTCAGAGAGAAGCCTGCTGGGCTCTCAGCTGGGCTGCCAGCAGGGGGGTGATAGAGCTAGGGGACAGGATGGGTGCTGCCTGGGGAGGGTAGGAAGGCAACTGTGGGGTAAGAATAGGAGCAGGGACTAGGGTTCCAGAGTCCTTGGGGACACGGGCTTCTCTTCTGTTTGGGGACTTTTGCCTCTTGTGTTTTGGGGAAGCCCCAGCAGCGGTTCAGCAGAGCAGAGGTGGAATGGGAGGGCCTGGGGGGAAGCACTTTTTCCCCTTCCTGAAGCTGCCTAGAGTGGGGTGGGGACCATTGTGGCTCAGACTTGGCCTTAAGTCACTCCTACCCTTGCCAGATGGCGGCCACTCCTGTCTCCCCAACCCCACCTCTCCCCTAGGACCTCAAAGCCCTCTGCCCTGACACCTCTGGCCAGGGTCCGGTGAGGAACCCTAAATAGGATCAGTGTTGGGGATCCCAACTCGGGGTTGGCTATGGAGGAAGGGCAGGGAGATGAGAGGAGTGGGCTGGTCCCTCAGGGCCAGCAGAGCTGGGGTAGGGAGCCGAGACTTGGATCAGGTACTGAGGAGTCTTGGTAGAGTCCAGGAATCTCCAAACCCCTGACTTTTCTTCCCCATCCCTCATCCCAAACTTCTTCATGCTTTACCTCCCTCAGAGCAGAAATGTAGGATGTCCCACTGGGGTGGCAGTGCCCAGGATGTGTAAACCCGGCTTTCTGGTGGTCCAGTGGAGTGGGCTGGGCTGGGCTGGGTGCGTACCACACAAGGGAAGGAGCTACCATTCTGAGACATCTGGTTGGCATGGATGGATGTGGCCAAGGCCTTGGAGTTTGGGAGCCCCCAGTGTCCTGTTTCTCCTAACCTAGGAGCGGGAAGCAAGAAGGGGAGAGTAGATTTTTGTTTGGTTGAAGGAATGGGGGGTGGGGGCCCAAAGGTGGAAATAGGGCTTAGTTTAAAGAAGAGTTTCCAGTGGCTCTGGATGGGGGGATGCCTTGTAAGGTAGTGAGCGTCCTGTCCCGGGGGCAGTGCAGACAGCGGCTGGACAGCAGCTTGGAAGGATTCCTGAGCTGGGATGTGGTCAGAGGCATGACCTTTAAGGTCTCCTGGGATGCTGAGGTCCTGGGATTCTTGGAGTCAGGGAATTCTCTGACACCAGCATGGGGACCAGGAGGCTGTGGCCTCTGGCCTGGGGTGTGGGCACAGACACACAGGGGCCCTCTCTCTGCCAGCACTTAGGGAACAGAGAGACTGAAGCTTCTCCCTTACCCCCTTGCCCTGTGCCAGTCCCTGGCACCCATCCCTCAGCTGCCCACCAGGTCTGCCTCCAGCTGTTTCCTGCTGAGTTCTGAGGTCTTCCGATTCTGTGCGCCTTGCTCTGTTGGTTAACTCCTCGAGGGCTGAACTGGTTCCATGGACTGTGGGACACAGGGTGGCGTGGAAGGAACAGACCTCACCCCCAACCCCTGCCAACAGTGTCTGTGGACAGGGGGGAGTCCCAAGGCCTGCCTAGAGGTGGTAGGCAAAGGAGTAATGCCAGGGTCCCAGGGGCAGGTCTCAGCCGAGCCTCAGTTTCTACATTGGTAAATTCTGCAGGGTTTCGGGACAGCTTGAAGTGGTTTGTGCAATAGTGTGTGTAGGGGGAGGGGGCACAAGCCAAGGGCACTGTTCTCAAGGGCCTCTTGGGAGGGGTGTGGGAGGAGTGGGTCACCTCCCACCAGGCCTCTCTCCAAACCTGTTTTCCTGTAGTGGACAGCGAGAGGGGAGGCGAGGGGTGGGGTGCGGTGGAGCTTTCTCCAAGTCCACTGTAGGGAGCTGGGGCGTTCCGCTCTGCAGTGTCCAGGTGGCTTCCCAGGTGGGCTTGGGACCCTCCCTGGGCTCCATCCTTCCTACCCTGGCCTGTCTCTCCCACGGTCTCTGCTCTGTGGGTGCTCTCTGATCCCTGTCTCCTGAGGAGTAAGAGTCCCAGGTCACCCCAGCCAACCTCCTGCTCCTCTCCCACTGCTGGGTCCCTCTGAGGAGAAAGTCTTTCCTGGTGCCTCTGCAAGTCTCTTTGACCCCAGAAAGGGAAACCGAGGCCCAGCTGGGGGATGTGTTTGGGGGTGAAGGACCGAAAAGACAGGAAACTCTCCCCGTTCCCGGGCTCCGAAGAAAGTGAATCAGAGGGGTGTGATTCTGGGCGAGGGAGAAGATGGTTTTTGGAGACTGGGGAGGGACTGGCCTTTACTTTGTCCCTGTGCTGTCCTTTTGTGGCCTCTGGCTTGGTGGCTCCCTGGCCGGCTGGCTCTTAGCTTTCCAGACTATTAGGCATGCAGAGGTGTGGGCACAAGCCAGCTGGAACGAGAGTGGTGGGGGGTGGGGCTGCCAGCCCTGCAGCGTTGCCCACCTCCCTGGGTGCCCCTGTCCCTTATGCAAGGTCACACCCAGCCCTCACCTCTTTCCTTCTCTCAAACTTCCTGAAGCACTTTCCCATCCCTGAAGGGAGGACTGTGGAAGGCTGAAGACCGTCAGCACATCCTGGGCCTGCCTGTCCCCAGGCTGGTGACCTTGGCCATCCTCCTGCTTGTCCCCACCTTGGTTTCCCTGGGGGAGGGTGACGGGGTTCCGTGGTGTTGGAGTGGTGTGGGGTAGGGTGGCAGGTGGTCTGGAGCCAGTTTCTGGGCTGCCTCCTTTGGGTCTCCTGGGAGCTGTGATCCTGCCTTTTTAGGGCTGCAATCCCGGAGCTCAGGCCTGGGCTTGGGAGGCAGGAGGGACGGGCCCACAGGGCTGGGTCCTGGGGAACTGATGGAGGGCCACAGAGCGCCTGAGTGGAATCTTCACCTTTGCTATAGAGAGGGTCCCAGTCCTGGGTCCCACTCCCCGCCAGCTCCCTGGACCTCGGAGTGTCCTGCGTGCTTGCCTGTCGTCTAGATGATTGCTGCCTCCCTGCGGGCAGGCCAGGCCTTTGCCCTCCCTGGAGGAGTGCTGCCAACTGAGGCCAGAGGCTGAGGCTTGGGACAGGCCTGCTGGGGACCTGTCAGTCTGGAACCAGGGCTGTGTTCATGGGCCCAAGGCTGAGAGGGCCCGTCCTGAGCCAGCCTGCGGGGCCCATCTCATGACAACTCCGTCGACTGGTTGTGTGGTCTTGGCGAGTGACTGACCCTCCCCAGGCCTCACTTTCCTCTCTGTGAAATGGGATGATGATAGTTGCCACTTCATGGGGTGGTCATGAAGGCCAAGTGAGTTAGCGCACTTGGATCAGTGCCTGGCGTATAGTAAGTGCCCCATCAATGGTAGTAACCGTTATCACAGGTGGTGGCGGTCTTCCCGCCTCTGGGGGCCTGTTTCCCTAGCATCCTGCTTGTTTCTTCCCTGAGGTGGGGAGAATTGGGGGTCTGAAGCGTGGAGGAGAGAGTGGCCTGGCTTTCCCCAAAGAGGTCCTACAATCAGCCCAGAGCAGAGTGTTCCTTTCCTGTACCCTGTTTCTCTCTTTTTCCCCTCTGCAACTACAACTAGGGGGCAGGCGGAGCTGAGGGGACCTCTGGAGGCCTCCTTTCCCCAGGGAGCCTCCGCAGATCTGTGTTTATGGAGGAGTCTGAGAAAGCTGCCATCTCTGTAAACAAGACACATTATTATAAACCAGCCCTGCTGGGTCCCAGCCCACCCCTTCCTGGGGGTCATTGAATCGGAGCTCGGCAGAGACCTGGCCTCCAGGCAGGCTAGCTTTGACCGTGGGCTACACTCATGGGGTGGCATCTACATTTTAAAGTAAGACCTAAACAGTGGCTGTTGTATCTTAAACCTTCCCTGAAATCTAGCCTGCGTTCCTCATGCTGCAACTTTGCTTCAGTTCCTTCTTCCTGAGTGCTCTATAAGCCCAGAGCTTGGAAGCCAGGCAGGGTAGGGCGTGCTCCACGCCCTGTCCATCCCAGACCTCTTCCCTCTCTGGGGTCCTGCGCTTTCCAGTGCCCCTGACATTCCTCCTTAGCAGGGGTCAGCCCTCAAGGCCTGCCAAGCCACGCTCTCCACCCAGCCTGGGTCCCACCCAGGGAGGCCTGGGTTGCTCTGGGTCGGGGGTGAGCTCCATTTCCGGATCCCTAGCCCGCCCAGTTGCAGCTGTGAAAGGCGTTAGGTTTTTTGTTTTTTGGGAAAGAATGGGCTCGGGTTGATGACGATGACAGCTGGGAGCCTCCCTGGCTGCCCCTCCTCAGCCTCTGCTCACCTCTGCTCCAGATCTAGGCAATCACTCATCCAGAGGTGGGTCTCACCTTTGACCCTTGACCTCTGCCAGACCTGGGCAGTCAGCTGGTCTGCAGCCACCCTTCAGGGGAACAGTCTGTGGGTTTAGACTGGAGTTTGCTGTTGGGGTAGGGGATGGGGTGTGACCAGGGGCTTCAAGGGAAGTGCAAGAGAGAGTCTCCAGCCTGGGGGTCCCTCAGTGGGGGAGCAGGGCTCCTCCAGGAGACTGTTCAGCTAGAGCTGGCCTGTCCTTTTGGATGAATGTCTTCCCTTGCTAGGCGCCAGTGTCCCTACCTGTGAAACAGAGGGCTGGAGAGGTGTGGAGCTGGACACTCTGAGCCCATCTCCCCGCTGGGCCTCCCCTGGTCCCAAGCTGTGGAACTTCACCTTGGATTGACCTTGCCTCCCTCCCAGCCCTGCCCCCACCTCTGGCAGCCGCTGGCAGGAAGTCCTGCTGATTAGGGCCCTAATCACCGGCTGAGACGCCCTGAAAAGGCAGAGCTGGTTGAGCAGAGAGGGGCCGCCAAGCCAGGGAAGGGGGGGCGAGGTAGGGCGTTGGGCTGCGACCCGGGGGGCAGTTGAAGCTGCCTGGCATTGGCTGGAAGAGGCTGGTGGCCCCAGGGGTCTGCTCCTTGGGCATGCCTGTGTGTCCTCCCCTGGAGCAGCTGAGGCCAGCTGGCCTCCTGACTGTCCATGTTAAAAGCCTTTTAGGGCATCCACCCTGTGCCAGGCAAGGTGCCAGGTATGGGACTGGAAAGGCCAGGGAGACGCGTTCCGTTCGTTTGGGAGACACAGGGGCGTGGAGGGAGCATTTCTGCAGCAAGCGGTGGGGAGCCGCGTGCCTGCGAGAGCTGGGGGTGGAGGAAGCTTGGAGAGGGGGTGTGTAGCCTGAGAAGGAGCTTTGCAGGGGGAAAAAGGACAAAGACCTCTTCAGGTACGGGGGAGGCGTGCACAGGGGCACAGGGACATGGGGTAAGGGTGGGTAACTGGTGGCCATAGACCTGGGCTGGAGCTGGACAGCTCGAGCGTCCCTCCCAGCTCTGCTGCTCGCTCCCTGTGTGACACTGGCCTGAACCTTAGTGTCTGCATCTGAAAAATGGGGTTAATATCCTACCTCCACAGCGCCATGAGGGATGGATAGTGAGATGCTGTTTGCAAAGTGTGGGGTGCAGTGAGTGGCAGTTTAAAGATGATAAGTGTGGGCAAGGGTGGCTTTGGGGAGAACCCAGGGGGGTGGCTGGGGGTGGGGGTTTCCTGGGCCAAATTCAAGGGGAGCAGCTGAGGGTTTGAATGTAGAAGGAATGCCGTGAGATTTTGATTTAGGAAGGGGGTGGGGCAGGGGAGGCCTGGGGACCGGCCATCAGCCAGGACCCAAGTCCCTGGAGTCTTATGTCCAAATTCCTTAGCTCTGGGCTGTGACATCCTCTCCCATGGATGTCACTTCATTCCCCTGGCTTCCTTCCTGTGTGCCACCTCCCCTTTGGATTGAGAGGCCAAGGAGGCGATGAACTCTTCTTCCTAGGAGATCCCTCAGGCGAGGAGAGAGCCCTCCTTGGCAAGGCTTCCCACATGAGCCTGAGAGCCTGGGTTGCAGCAGGCAGGAGTGAGGGTAGACCACAGGCAGCTCACATTTCCAAGACATGTTTTACCGTCTGGTCTGGCCCACAGCAGGCACACTGTTGAATAAATGAATGAACAGGAGTGTCCCCTAGTCAGGGTGTCTTGGAGGCAGCAGTGCCCCACCTAACTGTAAATGGCCTTGGTGAGTAGGGGGAGAGGGGCTGCCTATCTAGAGCCAGGAGGGATGTTTAATAGCATGTCATTGGTGTTGGTGACTGCTTTAAGGAGTAGGGATCCCAGGAGCTTTCAGTACCTGGAGCAAGAACGTGTCTGGGAGGTAGTGTGGCGTGGGGGTTCAGACCCCAGACCACAGCCACACTGACTCCTGACCCCACCTCTGGCAGGCTGTGTGACTGTGTTGCTCCACCAGCCAGTGCCTGTCTTCACTCATCTGTGGAACGTAGGAAATGGGGTCCGGCCTGGGCCGTGCAGGGCCTGGGCCAGTGACCTGGGCCTGGGTCATTGTTGTTACTATAATTGGTGCCAGGGAGAGTGGGGCATGGGCAGCTGTCCCGAATGGGATGTGCCAGAGATAGAGGCTCCAGGGAGGCTTAGAAGGAATTCCCGCCATATATGTGGCTGCGCTGAACTGGGTGCTGAGCCTGGGAGCCGAGGAGGTATCTCTGGGAGAACAGGGCGAGGAATGGCACATAGGGGGGAGAGGTGAACTGGGAGGAGGCCTGGATTCTCCTGAAGTCCCCAACCAGTCCTCCAGGGATCCTCCTGTCACCCTGGGCCACAGGGCCTGGTCTCTCAGCTCTGGAATCTCTGGGAATCCCCTGTCCATCCCTTTCGACTTGGGCAGTCAGAGCCTGAGCCTTCTCTAGAGTTAGAAACTGCTTCCTCCCCAGAGCCACCAGTGGGCTGCGGCCCTTCCTCCCCTCTTCCAATTTGCTTTCTTTATGTCCCCTCCTCCAGTGTGCTGTGACAGTAGCTTCTCTGCACGGGATGGGTGAGAATGGATTTTGGGAGCCTGCCGCAGCTGAGGGAGGATAAGGTTCTGCATACTGGAGGGACCCAGGCAGGGAGTCAGGTGGCCTGCTGGTCCCCCTTCACCCTGTGTGGCTTTGGGCGAGTGGATTCCCTTTTCTGGACTTCAGTTCCCTCCCTCGTGGCGTGGGAGGCTGGACCAGGAGTGCTTCCTTTGCAGCAGTGCTGAAATGTTGCCAGTCTCTGGATCTTTCTGGACAGAGGCCCATGCTCTTGAGGCCTTTGGGAGAGTGCTGTGTGTGGAGGTGGGGGTCCTGGGGGTCAGCAGGCATCTGCTGGGCCTCTGGCTGGGGAGCGCCGTCAGGCCCTTCACCATGTCACTGCGCCTCTAGGCAGCTCTGTTCCTGGGAACTGAGCAGAGGCCACAGCTGTGAGGGGCCAGCCTGGCAGAATCTCCAGCTTGGCCCAGTGACTCAGGTGGGGTGCGCTGGCAGGAGTGGAGCAGGGTGGGAGCGGAGCATGGCTACAGCCCCCCCTTGGCCACTCTCAGGGAACGGAGTGGGAGGAAGGGAGGTGCTGCGGGTGCAGAGGCTCCATGAGTAACAGCTGTGAGCTGTCACTCAGTGTCACTGCCATGCAGGTGGCTCCAAGACTGCGCAGAGCTGTCTCGGGCTCCGGAAGTGCTCCCCAGACGCCCCACCACTGAATCACTGCAGCCTAAGCTCCCTGGTCCCTGTCGTCTTTAGGAGCTGAGGGTCCTGGCTCACAGGGGTTCCTTGCCCATGCCCCTCTCCCTTTCCCTGTGTCCCTCTTCATAAGCCCCTCCTACCATCTGCTGTCACACCCCCTAGGCCCCTTATCTTCTAAGCATCGGGGTGACTTGGCTTGCCTGAAGGGGCATAGAGTTTGCAGCCTGGCTGTCCCGGACTTGAGACTAGCTCAAGCACTCCTGGTTGTGTGACTTGGGCCAATTCGCTTCTCCTTGGTGAATTTCAGTGGCCTCGTTTGAAAAAAGGGGTATGACTTGTGGTACCCATCCTTGGAAGGATTAAATGGGACAATGTGACCAAAGCAACAGCTCTGGATGTGTTCCATACCATGCATTTATTATTGGCCCGCCAGCCCCAAACTGCTCTGCCCTTACTCCCTCCATCCCCCAAATTCCCGTTCTCCCTGCTGTATCCCATGATTTCCAGGTTGTTTACGCTCCTCTCTGCTCCCCCTGCCCATCCCTTCCCGGCACCTCTTCCCACCTTCCACCTCTGCGCCTAATCCCTTCACCTCTGCACCTTGTCCCTTCACCTCTGCTTCCCGAGAGGGCTCAGGACGTCAGGTCCAAGGGGAGTGTGCAGCCTGCCCAGCTGATGTGGGTGGCCAGGCTCCTGTGAAAGGAGCCAGAGGTCTGGGTGTGCGACTCTTGTAGCCCCCGCCCCTGTTGGCTGCTGCTGTCCCCTACCCAGTCCATTCAGAGCTGCTGGTTTCCGGGTCTGGCTTCCTGAGCTCACTGTGGCCATTGACAGTGCGGGTGTGTTCCCGGTGCAGCTCTGCTTGGGGTGGGGCTGGAGCACCCGGAGTGACTTAGCATCTGGCACAGTGGTCTGGCGGGTGTGCTGTACGCCTCGGGTGCCTGAGCTGTCTCTGGGTCTCTATCTGATGGGAGCTTTCTCTGGTCCATTTAAAATCTGCCCTGTTTTCTGAGCTGGCGTGAGCCAGGGCTCCTGCGCTCCTCCCTGCCCTGCATGCCCTCCAGACCTGGGTTTCAGATGCGTGCCTCCCTGGGCTCCTCCGGGGAACCAGGAAACATCGCAGGAGAGTGGATATGCGTCAGATGGAACTGAACAATGCTGGTGACAGCCAGGCCTCCTCTGGCCTTCTGTGCTGGCCTCGCTTCAAGACTCTGCTGGCAGCTAATTGGGAGTGAGGGGGGCTTCCTGCCACTTGGCCACAGATGGACTTAGGGAGCAACATGGACCTGAGCTGCCCTACCCCCGGGACCTCTTGCTTCCCGGGGCTCCTGCTGCAGCCCTCCTGCCTCAAAGCAGATGGGGTTCCAGAACACCAGCCTGGATGTGCACTAATTGTGTGGTCAATGACACCAACTCCTTCTGTCCCCGCCATCTGTGGGTCAGGAGTTATCTCCATGGTGAACCTTCAGATAGCTGAAGTCATGCCACCTAGGGGTCTGTGGAGGTCTCTTGGTGGGGGGCACTGTGTTGGGTAGTATTCCAGCTCTCTTAAAAAAAAAGAAAAATAATATATATATATATATATACACACACACACACACTATTTACACTCATGGAGTATAACTTCCCATTCTTACGGTTGCGCATGATGTGGAGTTTCACTGGTTGTGTATTTATTATATGAACACAGGAGAGCTATGTCTAATTCATTCTACTGTCATTTTTATTCCCATTCCCCCTTCCTTCCCTTCATTCCCCTTTGTCTAATCTAGTGAACTTTTATCCCGCTCCCCTTATTGTGAGTCAGCATCTGCAAACCAGAGAGAACATTCAGCCTTTGGTTTTTTGGGACTGGCTTATTTCACTTAGCATGGTGTCTCCAGGTCCATCCATTTACTGGCAAATTCCATAATTTCATTCTTCTTTATGGCTGAATAATATTCTGTGGTGTGAGTGTGTGTGTGTGTGTGTGTGTGTGTGTGTGTGTGTGTGTGTTTCTAAGACATTTTCTGTATCTACTCATCTGTTGAAGGGGCACCTGTGTTGGTTCCATAGCTTGGCTATTGTGAACTAGGCTGCTGTCAACATTGATGTGGCTGTGTCACTCTAGTATGCTGATTTTAAGTCCTTTGTAAAAAACCAAGGAGTGGGATACTGGGTCAGAGGGTGGTTCCGTTCCAGGTTTTCTGCAGAACCTCCATACTGCCTTTCAGGGTGGTTGTACTGATTTGCAGTCCCACCAGTAATGTATGAGGGAGCCTTTTTCCCAGATGAGAACCTTAAACTCTCTCTCCCTGCTTGCATTTTGATATTGTGTACCAGTTCCTTCTCTGCAAAATGGGGATAAGAAGACAACCTGTGTCACGAGCTTGCGGTGAGGACTAAGTGGGTTGAGACGTGCCTGGTAAGCCTGGGACAGTTCACTGCTCCATAGGTGAGGGTCCTGGTGCAGGAACTGCCTGGGGGCTCAAACAGAGGAGCAGAATGTCTCTCAGGCCTGCTGTATGCACCAGACACTTTCACTGATGAAATCTCAGCACGCCCAACCCTTCTGCGGGGCGGGTCTGTTTATTCTACTTTAAAGACGAGGAGACTGAGATGGAGGGACGTTAAATAAGTCTCTTCTGTGGCGAGGCTGGTGTTTGAGCTGGTGCCTGGCTCTCGGTCCAGCCAGCCTCTTGCCTTTAGTGGGCAACTCAGGGCCTCTTGGTGTGTTCAGGAATCTGGAAATGAGCATCCAGACACAGAAGGAACTGCGATCCTGTAGAACTGAACTGCTCCCCGCTCCATTCCCGGGTCTGGGTTTCGGAGTCAGATGATGAGACTAAAGGAGAGCGAGGACCCAGGGAACTCAAAGGCCACAGACAGGCGCTGAGGATGTGGGATTTTTCTCATGAGTAATATGTAGTTGGGTTTGTTTTTCACCTTGTTCCTCCTTTTGGCGGGTTTAAATTTTTAAAGAGATGTAGATAGACATCAAGAAGGACTTCCTGATTGTCAGCCCCTTTTCAGGCACTGGTATGGACAGTTTGGAGAGCCCAAAGAATCAGCAAAATCTAAGGCATTTTTTAAAAAATGTGGGATGTCTATTTTTAAAGAAATTATAATGTTTCTGAAGTCAGAACGTGCCTCATGATTGAGGTGTGCGATTCACTCGGGTAGCACTTTTCCTTCTCAAAACTTGTGACCCTGTGGGGCGCAGTGGCGCAGGCTCCTAATGTCAGCAATGCAGGACGCTGAGGCAGGGGGCTGCAAGTTCAAAGCCAGTCTCACAACTTAGGGAGGCCCTGTCTCAAATTTAAAAAAGGGGGTGGGGTGGGGCTGGGGATGTGGGGTTGAGCACCCCTGGGTTCAAGCCCGAGTTTAAAAAAAAAAAAAGAAAGAAAAATAGTTGTGATTCCGGTGGTGCCCCAAGGGATCACGGCATCCTCAAAGTGAACAGGCAGCAGCACCCGCAGTTTGCAAGGACCCCTGCAGGCGTGGAAGGGAAGGCTCTGTGAGCCTCTGTCTCCCGCCTCCCCGCAGGGCGGTGTCGGTGGGTTGGAGCATGGCTGCAGCCCAGGATTCTCCTCTGGGTTGGCCCACCCCCTCCTCTCCTGTCGCCTCCCCTCCCCTCCTGTCGCTTCCCCTCCCCCAGCCCTCCAGTGCTCCCAGTGGCTGCGGGTTCCTGGGACCTTTGGCTCCACGGGTTTTCCCATTGCTCCTAGACCGTTTCCCATGCACCCTTCCCTCTCACTCCTCTCGCACAGCTTAAGGTCAAAGACTTTTGTCCCTGCAAGTTCTCATCGAGGGACAGAAACCCTCCGAGGGGGCTGGGCTGGAAGCCTCCCTCTGGGTGTAATTTTGGGAAAAACAGATGGACTGGGATCCTGGTGAGTAGCAGCCCCCTCCCGCCTCCCTGACTGCGGGGACGGCTGCTTTTAGGAGGCTCTGTTTACACGCGGGGCCACAGGCTCCCCTGGCGGGCAGGGCCTCCTCCTGGGCCTCCCTGGCTGGGAGCAGGGTGGAGCGGGCACTGGTGCTGTGGTGTGCCTACGTGGTCTCACTTCCCGTGCCTGTCACCTCCTTGTGGCCCCAGTTCCGCCAGAACCTTGACCACAGACCACAGCCCTTTCCTTGACCAGCTTCTTCTAGGAACTTCCTAGAAGCTGGGTCCCTGCGCCTCGGCTGTGCCACCAGCCGCCCCTTCAGAACAAATGCCTGGCCAAGGGGTGGGGTTTTCCTGCCCTCTGCACCCCCCAGGCCCACATTCCAAGCCGCCTGTTCAGCAGCCTCCACTCTCTAATGGAGGAGGCCTCTGCTGCGGCCCACTTCCTGCCCGCCCTGCCAGCCTGCCTCCCCCTTTGAGCACCCCCTCACCTCTCCCCTCTGCTCCCGCTCACACCTCTTCTCACTCCAGTGGCCTCCTCCTCCAGGCGGGACTCCTGGCCTCTGGCCCCACCCCTCAGCCCCCACTAGCTCTAGGCATTGGGCCACTTCAGGGCCCTGGACACTGGCCTCAGCTGGGCCCTGCGGGTTGTGCTCAGAGGGCACAGAGGCTCCTCAGCTCTGCTCCCCCACTTTGCCAGGGCCCAGCCAACGGGGTTCCTTTCTGTCCCCTCCCCTGACCTCCCTCCTACCTGCCTCAGAGGCCAGGCTCCCTGGGGCCCCCAATTAGGCAAGGCCGTGTGGCCCTGGGGTGAGCCAAGGCCCGAGCCCAGCGGGAGCGGAACTCTGGTTCCATTCCATTGTCACCGGTTGTGTGACCTCAGGCGGAGGATGGGACTTCTCAGAGCCTCATTTCCTCATCTATAAATTGGGCTGATAACCTCTACCCCAGAGAGGGCAGGAGGGAACAACGTAGATTTGAAAACAGGGCAAAGGCTTTGGAGAGGAGAGGTGAGACCTGGGGTTGGAGAGGAGACCGAGCCAGGTCCCGAAGGGCTGTGACAACCATATTAGGGCATTTGGACTTTATCCCAGGGAGCGGGACGGTGCAGGCCTGTACGCAGAAGGGGGACAGCTCGGTGTGCGCCGCCCAGCAGAGAGCCGAGCTGAGGGCCCGTGGCCTGCAGGGAGCCTGTCACGGTCACCTCTGATGCAGGGCACCGGATGGTGGCTCAGAGAAATACTTAGGAGGAAGAGCACGTGTCCAGGCTCTGTGGGAGGGAGGGAGGAGTGGAGGGGAACATTCTGGTCTTGAACAACTTTAGGTGGCCTAGAGGTGGGCAGGTGGGGTAACTGACCATGCTTAGCAGGGACCAGGAGGTGGCTGAAGGTGGGTGCCCAGGATACTGGCCAGTGTCAAGGCCTGGGCCCAGCTGGTCACTGCTGGTGTGTTCCATGGCCCATCTGTCCTGCCCTTGACTTCTGGCTGTTGCAGAACCCTCTGATGCCCTGGCTTGCACTCTTTTTGGTTTTTGGTACCAGAGATTGAACCCAGGGGTGCTTAACCACTGAGCCACATCCCCAGCCCATTTGATTTATCTCTTTATTTATTTTTATTTAGACACAGGGCATTGCTCCATTGCTCAGGGCCCTGCTAAGTTGCTGAGGCTGGCCTTGAACTCACGATCCTCCTGCCTCAGCCTCCTGAGCTGCTGGGTTACAGGCATGCGTCTCCACACTCTGCCGGCTTGCACCCTTAAGTTCTAGGGACAGCACTTAGTAGGCACTCAGAGGCCCCACTCCTGGGACCCTCCTGCTCTCCAGCACTTCCCATGTCTGGCCTCGTGTGAGACCTGTCTCCTCTCCAGCATTCACTGGTTTGGGGTGTGGATAAGAATGGCCCTTTCACTGGGTCCTTGGGGGCTCAGTTTGGTTCCCCGCAAGGCAGTTCTCCAGAGCTGCCCTGTAACCGGTGGAACCTCCGGGGTGGACTGATGCAGGGCCACCGTGTGCCATGTCCCAGGCTGGCCCCGGGGACCAGCCTCGGTGGTGGAGTCCTCTGGTCCCAGAGTTCGGTCTGCTAGTTCCCTCACCCACTCCTTGGCTGTTCCTGGACCTCCTGACTGAGGGCTTGTCTGAAGGCTGCATTCCACAGGCTCCTGAGGGCCGGTCACACCCAGCTGTCCCCTTCTTCATCCAGTCAGGCTGCTGGTTGTGTCGGGGGTGGGAACTGCTCTGTGTGGGGGTGTGCTGAGGGGCGTGGGCTGTTTGCCTGGAGAGTCTGGCTCCGAGCACTGCAGACCTCAGTGCTGGTGGTGGGCAGGGGCAGCCAGTGAGTGGGACCTGGGAAGAAGATCCCGAGGCCAGGGAGGACCTGGGAAGAAGTGGAGGGCTGCTGGCACTTTGGAGGCAGGTCGATTGGGTCAGAGGTCCAGTTGTGGAGAGGGGATCCTGGGGGCCCTGGGGACCGTTTCCTGAGTCAGTCCTCTGGGATCCCCTGTGTCCTATCTGCCCCAGGTTCTGAGTCCCTTTATAGAAAGGGCCAGACCCCTCCATGTCCCTGCTGGCTCTCTGGCTCTGGAGGGGGACTTGGGGCTGGGACGTGCCCCCCTGGCTCGAGGTGTCCCTGGGAACAGGCCCCTTCTTGCCTCCAGGAACTCCATGCACTTCCTTTCTGGGTCCTAGAAGAACTCTATATAAGGGAAGGAACCAGCCGTGCGGGCCCAGGAGCCCGGAGAGGCTGGGGCAGGCCCCAAGGAGCGCACAGCCTGGGGGGAAATGGAGCCGGTCAGGGGCTGCCACCTCCCAGGACCCCTCCTGCCCCGGGCAGAGGCTAGGTAGGGAGGCTGATGTCTTGGACCCCTGCTGGGTCCCTTTGAGGCCCTGGCCCCTAAACCAGGCCTTGCCGTCATCCCATCACCTTGGCCTCCTGAGGCCTCCTCTCTGTTGAGCATCTTCAGGTCCCAGAGGGCACTTGCTTCCCACCTGACCTCAGGCCAACAGCTGCCCATTCTGCTGGGGCCACGGGGCTGCCGGGGCTTCAGGGAGGTGCTCAGTGCATTGCGGTGTGCGCAGGGAGGCGCTGAGTTGGGCACCTCCTGGGCCTGGAGACGGGACCTGTCTGGGGATCAAACCCAGGGTCACAGTGAGCTAGACCCCCCACCCCCTGGTGTCCTCAATGACCAGGCTCAGAAGCTGGCCACCACCTGGCCCCAGGTTCCCCGGGCAGGCCCAGAGGGTCAAGAGCAGGCAAAGCAGTGGTGTGAGGTGCTCTCTGGGGTGGGGCGTGGTACCGTCCCATGCTCTGGGTGGCAGAAGACACTAGAGGCTGGGGATGGAGGCTCTGGGTCTGTGTGTTGTGGGTGGAGATGAGGCCCGGGGTCCAGGGGTCACAGGCTCCTGTCCCTCCTCTGTCTTCCCTACTGCTGTCACCGCCCTTCCCCTCCCCGGGGTGCCCCCTCCGAGCCCTCCACCTGGCCCCTTCCCTGCGCAGTGCCTCAGTGGCTCCTCAGTGCCAGCTCCCTTGCTGGGCATTCCCAGGTGCCCGCGGTCAAGCCCGGGAGAGCAGCAGCCCATCTTCTCCCTCCTCGGCTCCCCTCAGCGCCCTTCTTCCCTCCACTCATCCTGGGTCAGCCAGAGGGGACCTCTGGTGCCACACATCCCACGCCTCCTTTGCATGTTATTTCCACCCACCAGCCCCTCCCTCTCGCCACCTTGCAAAACCGCATCCACTTCCTAGTGAGCAGCAGGCTCGGAGCCGGGCGCTGGAGCCCTGCCTGGGGTGCCCAAACTCTGTGCCCCACAGCCCCCGGCACCAGGGTGCATGCCAGCCTTCTGCAGGGACAGGGGACAGGATGGGGCAGGTAGGACAAGACAGGTGTCTGAGTCAGGCAGATGCAGGCTCCAGTCCTGGCCCTGTCACCCAGCAGCTGTGCCTGGCTGAGTCTGACAGGTTTGGTGAGGGGATGCCTGAGCCCCTGAGGACAGGATTCGAACGCCTCCCTCTCTGAGGGGTTGTGAGGAGCGCGGGTGACACACAGCAAAGCCAGGTGTGCAGAGGCCCAGCAGCTTCTGTGGGACGTCTGCCTGACGACTGCGAGTCCTAGCTGTTTGACTTTGGGCAAGTTGCTTCACTTCTCTGAGTCTGTTTTATTTACTTCAAAAAACTTTTCCACAAGATTAAATAAAATGATCTATATGGGACATCCAGCTTCCGTGACTCACAGCAGGGGCTCTGCAGACCCCTTTCCTTTCTTTCCCCTTTGGTGTCATTTGAAGTGGGTTCCTGGAGTCCCTGGGGCAGGGGTGTGGGTCATCCTGTCCATCGATGGCTGAGCGGGTCAGCGTGGTGCAGCGTGGCCGGGCCAGGCGGTGGCTTCTGTCCACTCAGGGGGAGGCAGTTCAGATGCGTCTCAGCCCGCTGCCGCTGCCCCCTCACAACACACACCGAGGGGCTTAGATGACAGAAATGGTTTTCCCACAGTTTTGGAGGCTGCAGATCTGAGCTCGGGGAGTCCGGGGTCGGTGTCTCCCGAGGCCTGTCCCGAGATGCCGTCTCCTGTCTGCGTCTCACGTCTTCCCTCTGCACCCGTGTGCTGATCTGAAGGACACTGATCACGTTGGGTTAGGGCTCACCTTCATGACCTCTTAAAGCCCCCGTCACCAAGTACAGTGACATTCTGAGGTGCTGGAGGTTAGGTGTCAACATACAAATTTGGGGGGGACTAAGTGAAAATAAGCCTGGCACAGAGAAGGCAAGTGCTGTGTGACTCCTCTCCTGTGACCACGGCCAGCACAGAAGACTTCTATGACCTCGAGAGGTCGGCAAGCGACAAGTGGATTCTGCAGGGCACACCTGCTGGGGGACCTCAGGATAATCCAGTTCTACATCATCTACCTGGAGACGGTGTCCGATGCCGCAGGCTGGGGACTCTGTCTCCCTTCCTGGAGAGGCTGGTCGCCGGCCCCAGGTGGTCTCTCTGTGCTTCCGACTGACTGACTGCACATTGGGTTCCACGTCCTGTTGGATCTATTTGCTCAGTGCCCGCAGGACGCGGGAAACGT
Source organism: Marmota flaviventris (assembly GCF_047511675.1). Lineage (NCBI taxonomy): Eukaryota > Metazoa > Chordata > Mammalia > Rodentia > Sciuridae > Marmota > Marmota flaviventris. The sequence continues at coordinate 19,010,272 of NC_092508.1, forward strand.
GGAGGGTCAGTGGTTCATGATGAAGGAGATGAAGAGGCCTGTGGGGGCGGGGCATGCACCCTCCAGGATCACCCCGCTATCCGGAAGCCTTGGAACCCTGTCCTTTGGGGCTCAGTGATTGGGTGGGCACCCAGGGAGACCTGTCTTGGCCTCTCCTGCAGCCTCCCTGCCTCCAGGGTGTGGGGCAGGAGCCCTCTGGAATGAGGAGGGTCCTCATGACCTCCTGTCTGACAAGGTGGGTCAGGGAACTTCTCTGTGGCCAGTTCTAAGGCAGAGAGTCGGGAGGGTTAGAGTTTCTGTGACCCACGTGGGGAAGAGGAATCTGGATTCTTTGGCGGGCCTCGGGGAAGGAGTTGATAGAAGAGCCGATTCGCAGGGACAGAGGAGGTCAGGGCTCACTGCCCTGGCGGGTGGGGGGACACGGGGAATTACCGTCTGATGGGTGTGTGGATGGGGCCGGGGTGTAGACCATTGTGAATGTATTTAATGTCTCTGAATTGGGCCCTTAAAAACGGTCAAACCGCTAACTTTTACATCATGCACATTTTGCCACAATTAAAATAAAATTAAAAAACGGGGACCAGCAGGAGAGAGGAAAGACGATGAGTTTTCCACCGTGGCTCGTGTAGGGTTGACAGAGTCTGGTGTGGAGGCCAGGCTGTCCTGTCCAGCCCATGGATTGGGTGGGTGTGGTGTGAGGACCTCTCTGGAGGCTGGGTGAGTTCAGGAGTCTGGGATTCTTATTTATTTTTTCCTACCGCTGAGCTACATCCCCAGCTTTCTATTTTTTTTTTTTTTATTTTGAGACAGGGTCTCACCAAGTTGCTGGGTCTGGCCTTGAACTTGCGATCCTCCCCACTGGATGGAATCACAGGTGCCAGGCAGGAGCGTGGGATTCTAATGTGACCAAGGCTGAGAACTCAGGTCCTCTTGGGGCCCAGTTCCTACTGCTCGCAGAGCGTTGAGGTGACAGGGGCCGTGCTGGGCAGATCATCAGCCTCCTGTGCCCTCTCGTTTCTCCATCTGTGAGACAGGGATGACAGCATCCGTGAGTCAGAGCAGAGGGCTGGGGACAGACACAGGGCATCCTGAGCGGTGTTAAGAGACTCCGTGCGTCTTGGAGCCCGACAGCTGGGCTTGCATCCCGCCCTCTGTTGGCCAACATATTTATCACCAGACGGGGGACCGAGCTGGTCTTAGGTCCCTCCTTCCACTCTGAGTGACAGAAGAGAGTAAAATCAGAGCAGGGCAGATGCGCCCATCTTGCTGGTTGCCCACAGCCAGCCTTCTTAGCACAGGAGCAGATTAATTCCTTTAATTCTCACAGCAACTCCGAGCCCCATAATCACCCCCGTTTTGCAGACAGGGAGACTGAGGCTTGCTGAGGGGGGAGGACAGCATGGGTCCAAACCTGGAGTCCTGAGCTGCCAGCCCTGGAGGCAAACAGATGGCACGGCTGGCCCCAAGAGCCCCCTGGGGGCTGCCACGGAGGAGGGGCTTCTTAGCCAGGGCCTCCAAGGGTCAGCAGTATCCACTGTGATACCAGGTGTGTGGTGGCTGCGGAGTGGCAGGACCCTGGTGCTCCCTGGCAAGGTCCAGGCTCCTGAGAGGGTGGCCAGGGGCCAGGCACTGGAGGGAAGGAGAGAGCCTTTTAAGGAAACATTTCTCTGCTTTAGGAGGAGAGAGAGAGAGACAAGCCACACTCAAGGACACCACCAAGCCAGGGCTGGCCGGCCTGGGGGCTGGGGGGCGGTGGGGGGCGGTGTCAGGCCCTCGGCTGGGGTGACGCTCACCTCTTGCCCTTGGACCCAGGTTCTTAGAGGATGTCTTTGCCTTGGGACCAGAAAGGGGCTGGGTCAGGACACCTGGGCCAGCTCTTCCCATGGCCTTAGAGTGGGTTTGGGAACAAGACCCTCCTGCTTGTCTGAGACTGCCCCCACCTCCGGAGGCACCCTCGCCCCACCCTGCTTCCCCAGGGCCTCGTCTCGGGATGGAGGCCTGGCCTCCCTCCTGTGGGGAAGGGACCAGGCCCTTTTGCTGCCCTTGGTCCTGCAGGCAGGGTCCCAGCAGCCCCGCCCAGCTCCCAGACAGCACAGCAAGGCCCCGTCCTGTGTGTGGTGCCCGCTCCCCCAGGACCTGAGAACCTTCGTGACAGAATGAGTCTGGGAAGAAGACCCTGGGGTCGGACCCATGACTCAAACCTCCCGTCCCCCATCACAGTGGGGGTTGGGGCTGTGCCTAGCAAGGACAGCAGTGTCCCCTGCGGCTGAGACCGTGTCTGGTGGGCAGGGCAGGCAGGGGGTCCTGTAGGCCATAGGCAGCCCCGGGGACCTTCTCTTCCCTCCTTGTCTCCCTCCACCCCATCCCCAGGCCTAGTTCCCTTAGGGACCTCCTCTGAAATGTCACTCACGGTTCCTGCTTGGGTGTACTGAGAGCCCTGACTTCTGGGAACAGCGTCTCCATCTCTCCTCATTCTCCTGGAAGTGGGGCCCTGATTGATAAGGCCCACTTCACATCTCGTCCTGGGAGTCAGCCTGCCTCGGCTTAAATCCCAACCACTTTTCAGCTGTGTGGCGTTGGGCAGGTTGTTTAACCTTTCTGTGCCCCATTCACATCCTTCACTGGGGATATGACAGTATCTACTGAGTTATTGAAAGAATTCAATGAGTAAAGCATTTATATTAAAGCCTGTCACTGGGACATATTCAGGGAGTATTGATATTATTCTTGTGTGTGTGTGTGTGTGTGTGTGTGTGTGTGTGTGTGTGTGGCGGGGGCATCTGGTTCTGTCCTGGAGTACTGTTGAGTGAAAGAATCAAACATCAAGACTCAGCTGGGGCCCTTCTGCTGGAGAGTGAGCTGGCTGTCACGTGACTGGCCCAAGAACCCGGGGACGCTCACTCTGGCTTCCTCCATCCCCACGGAGCTTGAACACAGTCACCCAGGGCGTCCTCGTCGGGGCTGGTGTGTGAAGTCTGGAGAGCCTTGTGGGCTGGCAACACGGGTCACGTGGAGGGGGCCAGCCTGGTGGCCACTGCACAGCCAGTGGCAGTGGGGACCTCACATCAGGCAGCACGGGTGGTGGCCAGGAGGGGCTGCCCTCTCTTTGGCCACTCAGGGCTCGTGTCCAGACACGCTTATGCCTGAGGGACAGCGCCCTTCTGTCCCCTGTGTGGGCCCCTTGCCTGGTGCTGGGGTCGGGAACTGGAGCCAAGGTGGAGCTCTGAGTTCCAAGAAAAATGTGTCCAGCTAGAAAGGAGGGGCACAGGCGGTCTCTGATAAATTCCCACACAAGTGTCAGGGTGCTGGCTTGGCGGCCTGGCCTGGCGAGGGGCCGGAAGGGAGAGAGCCCTGGAGCGGAGCCAGCCTGCCCCTCGCCACCCTCCGGTTCCTCCACATCTGGGGGCCTGGCTGCCATGTCCTTCTCCGGATCAGAGGGGAAGGGAGGAGATGAAGTTGATGAAGATACCCGTGGCCTCTGTAAGAGCCTGCAGTCCCCTGGCCAGCGCGCTTCCCGCACTCTGGGAAACTTGGCCGGAGTCAAGGTCCTGCGGTTCTCACTTTGGGTGAGATGCTCTGGCACTGGGAGAATCCAAGGGGGTGACTCTTCCTTCTCTGGAGGTCTTCTCGGGGCTTTTCGACATTTTACCCGCCGCAGACAAATCGACGAGTGCAAAGGAGAACCAACCGTCGTCCAAATCCCATGAGCCTCTGTTATGATGCTGGCATGTTGGCCTCCAGCCTCCCGGGTCTGGTATTTTGGGCGTCATTGTAATGGTGACCTGCGCTCCATCGGGCTTGCCATCTGCGTCCCCTCCTCCTCCCCAGGTGCCACTGCCTAAGCATCTCTCTGGGTTCTGGTCGCCTTTTGAGGTGCCCTCCCCCAGGGAGGGATCAGTGTGTGCCTGTAGGCGCGGGGTGTCTCACATGGAGGTGGCGCGTGGAGTGACCTCAGGAGGCGCGGGGTCTGTGCCCATGACAGACGCTAACCTGCCGTTTCTCTGCTCCTCCCACAGGTGGCTGCCCCCTGCATTCCTCCGTCCAACCATGAGCTGGTGGTGAGTGACAGCCGTGCCTTCCCCTGCCGGCCCCCCCTGCAGCTTGTGTTGGCCCCAAGTGCGCTGCAGCCCGAGTGCCGGGCAGTGGTGGGAGGAGAGGGGTCAGCGTCCCTGGGCTGAGGCTGGACGGGGAGGAAGTGAGTCATGAGGTCTCCTCTGATGAGATGCAGGGCCTGCTATGTCCAATCTCGAGACTTCAAGTCCTTGGAAAAACCCATAAAAGGGCATCTTGTCCGTCTCCGGCCTGGCCAGGAGCCTGTTGTCCCAGGGCTTCGAGGACCAGGGGGTGCCATGGCATCCTCTTCAGTCTGCCTGTCCCGGGTCAAGTGCCCTTCACGAGAGGCAGGGGGATGGATGAAACGCTCCAGCCAGTTTCCACATCCAGGTGACCTCTGTCCCTCCCCTGAACTCCTTGGCTTGACTCCACTTTTCTGCCCTCCTGACATTTCCCCACCTCCTCCCCCGTCAGGTTTCCAGAACAGGCTGGACAGGGGCAGGCCCCGTGAGCTGCGGGCTGTGCACAGGGCCTGGCTCTCGACGGGTCCCAGCTGGACCCACTGGGGTTGTGGGCAGCGCTTCCTCCCCGCCCCTCTTAGGCCTCACAGGTCCCCCTGGAGTGCAGGGGAAGGGGTCCCCACGTGTGCCTGTGTCCTGGGGGGCACCATGGGTACACATCTGACGGGCTGCTGTGGGGTGTCTCTGGTGATGCTGATGTTGGGGTGTCCCTGGCAGCTGTAGCTATCCCGCCTACCAACGTGGACACTTGCTCAGCCCTGACACCGGGCACACAGTCAGGCCACGTGATCTCCTTTTGCACCCACATCCACTCGCTATGTGAAGGTGGGCTGGTCCCCCCCTTTCTGTTTGGACCTTAGTTTTCCTTTCTGCCCCAGAGAACGGGGGACTGGACCCTCCCACGGCCTTCTCAGTGTGCAGACGCGTCCCCTGCCTCCCTGTTCCCTGGTGGTCCAGGGCAGTGTCGCTCTTCTCTGCCTGGCCCAGGCCCTGTTTTCCTTCCCTGCAGGTCCTTCGTCCGGCTCTCTAGGGTCAGACCCCCCTGGGCCTCCGCCGCCTGGCCTTCTGCTCCAGATGGGAGGTGTTGGTCGCACGGAGCCTGGCCGAGGTCATCTGGCAACAGCAGGGCTGGGGGGCCGGGTGCTGCCGGGGGTGGGCCAGAGCAGCCTGGCCTGGAACTACCAGAGACCAGCCTCTCAGGGATCACAGACGGCCACCGGCCACCCGTGGGAGCCTCAGGGGGGTGGGTGGGGAGGCAGGAACACGTGTCTCTCCTCATTCCTGCTGAACCTCCATCTTGTGGCCCAGAACACAAGGTCCTTGGCAGGTTGGGGAGGGTAGGGTCCACGGTTAGGACCACCAGGCGAAGCCAGCTGTGTGGCCACTGGGAGTCTCGTGAGTTTTGTTTATGGGAGGCAAGGTCAGGGGTCAGGACAAAGGGGAATAGGTTGGCATTCCCGCTGAGGCGAGGCTCCGGAGGGGAGGGAGCTGGCCTGCCCGAGGGAGGCCCGGGGAGTCCTCGTGTCTCTGGGGTGGGCTCCACCTGTGGGGGGGGCCTCTGACCCCCCGGGAGGCTGGATCGGCCACCCAGCGGTAGAGCGGTGGCGTCACCCTGCTCCTCGGCCTCCGCGCCTGGGTCAGAACCCAACTCCCCATCAGTGGTTCAGAGCCAGGGAATTCCATTTCCTCTTTCTGGATCCTGCTCCCTGCTCCCCCCCCCCCGGTCCCAGGTGCTTCTCCCCCATTCCCTAAGTTCAGGTGTGTGACCCCGAACCGAAAGCTCAGTCTCCCTGATTCTCAGGTTTCCTTCTTTAGAATGGGGGTTACTATAGTACCCACTGGGTAAAGCTGTCAAAAGAATAAAATGAGCAAAGTAACCCACTTGGCCTGTCCAGCCCTACGTGACAGGTCCCTCTTCCCTCATCTTCTTTTAGCAGTGTCTCCCTCCCTCCCTTTGCAGCCACCCGGCCTTTCTGCTGATCCTTGAACCTACCAGGCCCGATTCTGCCTCAGGGCCTTGGCACTTGCTGTTCCCTCTGTTTGGAATGCTCTTCCTGCACATACCTGCAGGGCTCTTCATCCCCCACCCCGGGTTCTCCCTCGAAAGTCAGCCTCGTCTTTCTTCCCTGCTTTGGTTGCCCCCTAGACAAATCATCTTCTGATTCACCACGTAGTACTTTACTCTTTATCTTTCTAAGGGGCTCTGCCCACTCCAGAGGTCAGTCTTTTGTTGGTTGGTTGCTGTGCCCCTGCTTTCTTGCACACAGTAGGTTCTCTACTCGTGTTTATGGGAAGGCTGGCACCCAGCCTGATGCCTGGCACAGGTTAGGTCTGCCACACCAGGAGCTGGGCACTGTGGCTCCTGGTGACCCTGCTGCCTGCCGTCAGGGACTGTGGAGTTCTGCCCGTGGGACCCACCTCGGGGCAGCTGTCCTTAGCTGACGCTCTGTTGCTGTCCCCAGAGTGGGAAAGTGGCCCAGGGGAAACCAGGGGAAAGTGGCCTCCGAGCACTCAGCACCTGTTTCCTCACGGCCAAGTGCTTTGAACAGGTTCACAAGAGGGAGGAAAGGGCGGGTTTGTATTTTTCCTTCCTTTTCCATTCTCTGCCTGCCCTCCGGTCTCAGCAGGGCTGCTCTGCGGCCTCCCTGCCCCCTCACAGGGTGCGTCTGTCCATCTGTTTGTCTGTCCTGTTTTCTCCCTGGCTCCCTGTGACCCCAGCTCTCCTTGGCCTTCTCTCTGGTCTTGTTTCAATCGACCCCCCCAGGATTAGCGCCCCTCATTTCTGGACCCGCAATTTCAGCCCAGCTCCGGGCCCTGCTGGCCAAACACATTTTCCAGCCCGTGCCCAGGCCGCCAGGGCAGAGTGGCTTAATCTTCAACCCCTTGTTTTCGTCTTACTCAACAGATGTTGCCCAAGTGCCTGGGTAGAAGGGTCCTAGGGTCGGCCCCCTCCTGGGGACCCACGGGGGAGCAGGATGCGCCAGGGGAGGGCTTGTTTGCCATGGACAGTCCTGATCCTTGGAAAGAGCTGAAACAGCTTTTCTCAAGTTCTGGAAAGTAAGAGTCGGAGGAATTTCCCCGTGGCATTAGCCAATGGAGTGGCCACCAAGGTCGACAGATGCCAGGACCTTCTGCCCTGGCAGCCTGGCCCCCAGGAGACCTGGGCGAGGGGGGCAACAGTGTGCAGGCTGCTTCCCTTGGACAGGCCAGCCCATGGCAGGGGTGCAGGATGTCCTTGTGGAATGACTTGGAGGTAGGGATGGGGAGTGGGAGGGGGAAGAGGGGGATGGGGGATGGGGACTGTCAGACTGGTTTTACCCACACAGTCATAGAGCAGGGCCTCCCCTTATCCAAGGTTTCATGCTCCTTGGTTTCAGTTACCCAAACTCAACTGAGGACCAAAACTATTGAATGGAAAATTCCAGAAACAAACAATTTTCACATTTTAAATTGGGTGCTCTTCTAAGTGGCATGGTACAATCACTTGATATTTGGCTCTGCCCTACCAGGGACACTAGTCATCCTTATGTCCAGGTATCCACACTGTATAAGCTACCTGCCCGTTAGTTACTTAGTAGCCATCTTAGTTATCAGATCAACCATCATGATATTGCAGTGCTGTGCTCAGTGGCCCTTTTTTCCCCTCCATAATGGGCCCAAAGCCCAAAAGTAGATGCTGATCATTTGAACATACAAAAGACCAACCATAAAGTGAGTCCTTTAAGCAAAAAGGTAAAAGTTCTTCATGTATATGTAGGATTCAGTACCATTCATGGCTTCAGGCATTCACTGGGGATCTTGGAACGCTCCCCATATGTGAGGGGGTCTTTTATTACAACAACGGTGAAATGCTAACCCTTTTGTGGACCTTTGTCACAAGTTTTTCAAAATAAACTTTCTTAATCCTCACAATGGTACAAAGGAGGGGCTCTGTGCTTTATCCCCGATATCTGGGATGAGGAGTGGAGGCTAAAGTCTGCAGACCTATTAAGAGGGAGAGTGGGATTTCCACTCAGCAGTCTGCCACCAGGGTCCACCCTCCTAACCACTAATAATGACAAACGTCACTTGTCATTTGCGTAGCACCTGCAGTTTTCAAAGTCCTTCCCATGACATGAGGTCACTGGAGACCTGGGCAGGCAGGAAGAGCATATTGTACAGTGGAGCAAACTAGGGTTCAGGAGAGGTGGGTGTCTTGTCCATGGTCACACAGCTAGCATGGCAGGGGCTGGATCAGAGCACACCCTGGTCTGCTTCCTCCCAGGTACCCCAGAGCCTGCTCCTGATGTAAGAACCTTGTGTTTCCAGGTGCTGGGCTTCCCCTGTCCCTCTTTCTAAATAGCTAGCTTTTCTGTTAGCTAGTGGGCTTTGGGAGAGGGTTTGTCTGTCTATCCATCCTAATAACAAGTAACTCCAGAGCACCTACTATGTGCCAGCCAACATGCTAGGGCTGCACTGTTTTTTCCTTGCCAGAGTTGCAGGGCTTCTTTTCTAAGAACACACACGGGCCCTAAGATTTGAAAATGACCTCCCCAAGGTTCCCAGGGTTGGATCAGTACTCGCTGCCCCATGGAAGAACAGTGGGGTGCTGACTGCTCTTGGAGACGCCTCGTGGCCTGCTGTCCATCCAGGATGGAGATGGCCGTGTTTCAACCTGGGCCAGATGCATTTCACCCCAGGGCACTGAGTGGTCATGGACGGTCATCTTTGGGGAATCCTGGAAAACGGAGCTGTGTCAGGAGAGGAGCCTGACCAGGGGATCCCCAGCGTGGGGAGGGAGGTTGAACAGCCCGCCTCGTGCCTCCCCTAGGGCCAGTTATTCCCGAGAGGGGACATGGGGTGGGTGCAGAAGGCAGGTGGGAATGTGCTACGGGGCTAGTGAACCTGTCCTTGATTGTACCCTGAAGCAGAGCCTAGTAGGTTTCACTAGAAGATTGTTGTGAGCAAGAGGAGATTTGGGCATAAAGCTGAGTTTCTTAACATTGAAAATGGCCCACCGCCTGTCCAGTGTCCATTGATGGGTGGACACGGGGGATATGAGGCCCAGTGGGGTTGCATCCCCTTGGGGGCTGCCTATGGGGAGTCCTTAGTCTGCCTCCGGCCTTCCCTGAAGCTGGGCTGTGCAGGGCCACTGTCCCTGGAGACCAAGGCCTCCCTGACCATGCTGACCACCTCCCCTCTGGCCACCCTGGAAGAGGCCCATGTGGGAGCCCTGCCCTAAGGGAGCCTGTGATTCATTTGGAAAGAGAGGGAGAGCTATACCGTGGACGTTCCTCAGCGCCCAACTCTGGGCCTCTGATCAGAGGTAGCCTCACTTGCGCTGCAGTGATTGGGCAGGCTGGCCTTCTGTGGCACGGCTGGTTTAAGATCTGAGCCAAAAAAAAGGGAAAAGGGAAGGAGGAGGTAGGGCATTCCCGAAGTGGTAGGTTGGAAACAGACGGGTAGGGCCTGGGTACAAATGACTAACCCCGGCCGACTCCAGGGAGAATGTGTTGGCCAGCCTGCTGTCACTGGGGAAGATGGGATTGGGCAGCCTTGAGTATCATACAGGTGGCCCTGGCTGGAGCTGGGGACCAGCGAGTGCAGGGATGGCTATTGGGGTGAGTGTGGCATGCACAGAGGAGGTCCGCCAGACGGGGAAGTGGCCAGGTTATGCAGGAGTCCACAGCCAGGTTGGAGAACTTGAACTTGATGTACTAAGCAGTAAGGACCATTATGGGTCCTTGAGGGGGGAAGTGGCCCAAAGCAGGGTTGGAGCTGGCCATCTGTTGCCAGCTGTGGTGGCTCAGGGGGTTGGGGGTGGTGTAGCCACTGAAGGGCAGGGCAGGCCAGCGGAGGCTGGAGCCGATGCCCAGGGGTGCAGAGGCTTCAGACAAAAGTGGCCAGGGCCTGGGAGAAGGGCGAGGAAGCTCAGCCCTGCAGCGGGGAGTGCAGGGGAGCAGCATCCTGGGGCTGCGTGGAAAGGGATGCAGAATATTCCAGCCTGGCCCTGGGCCAGGGCTGGTGAAGGTGCCCCGGGTTGCCCAGCGCCAGTCAGGATTGGGTGCTGGGCCCCTGGGGCCCAGGCAGAGGTGCTGAGGACAGGAGTGGGCTTGCCCAGTCCCTCCCCTGGTGGGGTGTCGGGCATAGCTTTCCACTTAATCACGTTGGGCCTGTTCTTTTCCTCTGGTGGCCCCGGCCTGCCTGGGAGCAGACGGCCCTGCTGCTGCTCCCCGTGCCCTTCGGGTCGGCCTCCTGGCCACCCTCTGCGGCCCCCCTGCCTGTTCAGCTCCGTCCCCCAGCCCCCTGCCCTTGCTGGCCCTCCCCCTCCTCGGCTCCCACTTCCTCAAGGTGGAGGGAGGGGGGGGACACAGGTTTCCAGGGACAGACCTTGGTTCCCCAGGAGCTGGCCGGAAACTCAGTTGGCCAGAAGAGGATCAAAGTGCTCCTTCTGAGGCCCTGTGACAGCAAAGTGACAGGATGCCCCCGAGGAGGAGGCACGGAGCATTAAGCGTCTTGTTGCCGTGGCTGTTGATAGTGGCCTTGAGAGGGCCACTACTCAGGCCCAGCCTCCGACTCACCAGTGCCCCCTTACTGCCCTCCCGCCCCCTCTCACTTCTGGAACAAGTGAGCCTGGAATGACTTTCTCTGGGTCCTGGTCTGAGCGCCCCGTCCCCCCCCTCAGCCTGCCCACTGGCCTGGGCTCCTTCCCTCCTGATGGGCAGTGCCGGGTGACCTCACAGTTCATCCCCATGGCAGTAGATGTGATGTCACGGGGTCTTTGGGGGCCCCTCCCCAAAACTGCTTGGATTCCAGGCCTCCCAAGGGACAAGAGTAAGGAGAGCTGGGGGGGGGGAGGGGGGCGGGCGTGAGGAATTCTGGACGGAATGTTCCTCTGGAGGCTGAGTCCGCATTCTGCGTTCCCCCACCCCCACCCCTGGACTCAGGCTTGGGCACCGCCCCCCCCCCCCCCCCCCCCCCCCCCCCCCCGTGCCCCAGCCTTTTCCTTCCTCCAAAACAGCTTCCCACAGATGCATTTTTTCCCAGCCCACCCTCTCTGCGGGCCACCAACGGGTCCTACTGCAGGAACCCCTAGGCAGTCACCTCAGCAGTCCCCGCCTGCCATCTTGTCACTTAGGCCCCTCTGGGTCCGCACAGTGGGGGAGGGGTGGAGCATGATGGAGAGGGCGCCTGTGTCTTTTTTTGGGGAAAAAAAAATGAGGGAAGGATGTTGAGCTTCCCTTATCGACCCCGAGGTTCCCAACCCCTCCATTTCAGGATGTGCTCTCTGTTGTCTGATCTCACTCCCTCCTGCTGCAGCCCGTTTCCTCCTCTTCCTATAGAAGGAGGGAGAAGAAGTCTCTTCCCAGGGAGGCCCTGAGACCCGGGGAGTGCTGCAGCTGGTCTCTTCTAGCTGAAGAGAGATAGTCTGTTCCCCAGAGAAGGGCAGCTGGTCAGAGTGAGAGGGATAGAGGAAGATTAGCACCAGCAAGAGGAGGGGCAGCATGGGTGGTCTGTAAAGAGCAAGGGTCAAACGCCAGCTCTCCTTGGTGACTGTGTGGCCTTGGGCAAGTGGCTGAGTCTCTGGGACCCTCGGTTTCCTCATCTGTAAAATGGGATACTGCTGACCTCCCAGGGAGACTAGGAGAATTGCTGGTCAGGGGAGCAAGGGCGGACGCGGTGTCCAGGGCTTCTTCAGCACTGGATGAGGGGGTGTTATCTTGCTTTAACTTTGTCTCATCTCTAGACCTGGCCAGGACTAGGGGGAGGGAGGGGAGGAGGCGCCTCAGGTGCACCATCTGAGGAGGCATCGCTCCCAGGATTGGGGGACGTGCTTGCAAGACCTGAAAGGGATGCCTCCTTAAGTGTCGTGCCTAAGTCGTCGTCACCCGAGGCCCACCTTGCTCAGTCTCCCTGTTTGGAGACCCTAGAGTGGTGGTCCACGGAGGGGAGGGACTGGCTTCTAGCACCAGTTCCATACCTGCCACCTGTCCCCAAGGTGGATTCTGAGTCGGCCGGCTGGAGTCAGGGGCTTCTGGGGCACAGGCGGAGGTGCTTTTGGACGGTCCTGTGGGGCTGGGAGTCACTTGGGGAAGACTGGGGTCCTTAAGTTGCAGGTTTGGTCCCAAGAGTGGGTGGGGTGTGGTCAGAGGGAGGGCGCTGTCCCTCCCTGGGCTCCGTCTGCGTCTGCCCTCTACAGCCGAGCTCGCGGGGCCCAGTCTGTGGGTTGACTGGGGACTCGGGGTCAGCGGCAGTGCCATGAGTTTGGCAGGGTGCTCTGCCAACCTGGGAGTCAGCCCCGGCTCTGCCATGCACCTCACCACATGACATCTGTGGGTCGTCCCTCTCGGCATCTCAGTGTCCCAGTTGTGGAGCGGAGGAGCGAGGGGATGAGGTCTCAAGACCCTCTGATGTGTGTGAGAGATGTCCTGTATGTGCGTGAGTGTGCGACAGGTGGAGAAACTAAGCAAGGGTGGAGGTCAAAGGTCATGGGCAGCCAAAAACTACCCAAAGATGGAAATTGAGGATCCCTAGGGTGCCAGTTGTGTGGCCAGTGAAGGGTCAGCATAGTGGTGAGGGCTCTCTGTGTGCCAGGCACTGTTCTAGGCTCTGGGAGCAGCAGGGAAGTGGCTGATATTTTAGTGAGAGGGTGACAGGCAGGGCTCAGTGGCTCTCTGCAGCCATCTGAACTCTGGGGCTGTTGCTCAGCTCAGGCGACCACGGCTCTGGGTGGTGGCTGAAAGCTACCCAGTGGCCCCTGTCTCCCTGCAGGGCCCAGGATGTGGTCTAGAGGGAGACGGTGCCCTGGGACTGGCAGGGTGGGAACAGAGGGACAGACTTCAACCCCGGGAGCTTGTGCCAGGGGCTGGGTATGCTCTCGCTGTGGAACAGCTCTGGTGTTTCGGTCGGGAGGGGCTCTTGGAAATTTTTAGCTTCTCAGAAAGCATGCCTCCGAAAGATGTGGAAGGCATCTGATCTCTGGCAAGTGTCACCCTGTGGCCGGCCTCCAGCTGGCCAGGGGAAGGGTGGGGACAAAGGGGCTGGTGCTCGGATGATCGCCGGCAGGAAGAGAAAGCTGCTCTTTCTTTGCTGAGGCCTGCGGTTTCTCGTATTGACTCTGTCCCCCTCCCGTCTGCCCCCTGCCACACTCGGGAGCGCTGGCAGGAGGGTCCGGATGGCTTTGGGGTCTGTGGGGTGGCCCCAAGGGTGAGAGGATAAACAGTAGCCGTGGCCAACATGCACTGAGAGTCCCTTGCCCCAGGCTCTATGAGCCTAACCATTTGGTCACCACAGAAGAACCCTAGACAGCCAGTAGGGGCAGAGTGACCCTCTCAGGGTACCCAGTTAGTTAGCAGCAGGGGACCTGGGTGTGGCCCAGGTGGGCTGCAGGCTGCTGGGGTTTCTCAGAGTCACCCAGGAACCTGGTGCAAATGGTCATTCCCGGTCCCTCCATGGATGTGACTGACTGGGATCCTTTGGGGGAGCCAGACCTCGTGGGTCAGCAGCCCCCTGGGCAGGCTTAAGTTTGAGACTCGGGCTCACACCCTGCTGAGATCTGGGCCTCTTAGGACTTCTTACTCAGGGGAGGGAGTGGAGGGGCTCTTCCGGGACCGGAGGGGCCTAGGGCAGGCACTTGGGTTACTTCCGCAGCCCACCTGCGTCCTTTCTACAGAGGCAGGGTAGCCGAGCGGTCAGCAAGGGCTGTGGAGCTGGGAGCTCGGGCCTTGCGTCTCATCCGGTCCTGTGTTGGCTCTGCCCCTGGAACATTCTGGGGTCTGCCTTCCAAGAGCCTCCCCGCTCCAGGGGACCAGAGCTGCTCAGAGAGGAAGCAGTCTGGCCATCCTGGTGGGCGTGAGGCCTCCACATGAGCATGACCGAGCCCTGGAGAGCAGAGAGGGCCAGGCGGGCTGAGGACTCCCCCAGGGCAGGCTGACCCCTCGTGGAGGGGTGGGTGGGATGGGTTTCCGCAGGAGGCACAATCTGCCCAGACCTAGCAGGTGGCTCCGAGAGTTCAGGCTGCTGCCCAGCCTGGGCAGGGAGCCCTGGGGATTTGCGGGTGGCCTCATATATGGCCTGCCCAGGGCTCCGTGGCTCAGGAGTGGGGATTTGGGGAGGTGAGTGGTTAGGATTAGGGCTGAGCTGGGAGGGGGCAGAAGGTGACATCTTTATGACTCCTCCAGAGCCATCCTCGGGCTTTAGGTGGGGACCCCTGAGAGTGGGGGTGGGGCGTGGCTCACGTGTGCACTGTGTCCCTGGATCCTGTCTCCTTCGCCTCCCACGCTGCCCTGGCCTTTGACTGCTTAGGAAGCCTCAGCCCCATCTCCAGGCAGGGCAGGTAGATGCTTCCAGAAGGAGCATTGCTCCCTCCGGCTCAGCCTGCTTTCCCTCTCCCTGCCCATCTCCGCCCACGGCTCCTCCCCGATGCCCAGCCTTCAGAAGTTCTTGGGTCCATTCCCCTGTGGTCACCAACAGTCATCCCTCCAGTCTGGGGAATGGGTCTGGGGACAGCTATTTCCTGTTCTGAGACCCTCTGTCGTCCACTCTGTCTGGGTGCCTCGTTGCCATGGCTCGTCTCCTCCCCTGCACTCGAGCTCCCGTCCTGCCTGAGTCAAGGGCCCACGGCCCCTTCACTGGGCTGGAGAGGGAGCCCTGGACACTGTGGTCAGGAGGTGGGCCTGGGACAGCAGTTCTCCTTCCTGCTGGGGGGCCCCACTTTTCAGGATGCTTTTGTGGGAAGCTCTTCTGTTGGTTTGGGCAGAGGAAGGATGGCTGCAGGGTGACCAGTCCACGGGTGTTTATGGGGACCGCTGCACACCAAGGGTGGTCTCTGGCACAAGAGAGTCTTCAACTGAGTTGGTAAAAATGTTGCTTCGAATCTATTTTGGTTGATGATAGAATAAGAATCACGAGACGATTGTTGGGAAAACAAGGCAGGTCATCCCACCGTGAGATCATTACCCACTCCGGACCCAGGAAGTGGCCCAGATGGCCAGGCAGGGTGGAGTTCAGATCTCCCTACTCGGGTGGACTGGGAGGGCTTCCTGGAGGAGGAAACTCTCTCCAGAGGAAAAGAGGGGAAGTCATCCCACCAGGCAAGACCCAGATGTGGGACCAGGCAAGGAGGGTCCGGGTCTGGTGGAGCTCACTGGAGAAATAGGACCCAGGCAGGTTTCTGTCCCAGGCCACTGTGACTTCATGCAAAGGGCACAAAGTGTGAGCCTGAGATGGGGGTTCAAATCCTGTTGTTCCCTTTAGAGCTGCTGCTTTGGGGACACTCACTGAATTTCTCATCTGGAAAGTGGGCCTAACAGATCACCATGGTCCCTATCTGTCTGGAATCTTGTTGTAAATAAATAGTGCAGGTGAAAATGCCCAGCTGTCAGGAGCAAGATCACTGTACAGTTGTTCCTTGTTGCATTTTGAGGGGACAGTGGCTGTGTGGGTCAGAGGCCAGCACTGGACACCTGGCGAGGGTCCTTGCTGAAGGCCTGTAGAACTGGATGATTCTGATACTAAGAGGATCGACTTCATTTTCCAAATGTTGCCTCCCAAGCCTGGGGATAGCCAGGTCCCTGTTGCAGCCACCAGCCCTGGGGACAGTATGCCTGAGGCCTCACACTGTTCTCTGCCTTTGTCCACAGCCCATCACCACTGAGAGTGCCCTAAAGAATGTAGTGGACACGGTAAGTGACAGCAGGCTGGCTGGGTACCGCGTGTCAGCCTGGGCAAGACGCAGAGGCTGGGGAGCGCAAGGGGATGTGGCCCAAATTGGACAGATGTGGCTGGGACATCCTGCTGGGGTAGATTTGGTGTTCTTGGGGAAACTGGCAGGATGCTGGTGACCCTGGTGACCTTGAGAGGTGAGCAGGTGGAGGGGGAGGGGGCAGCTGTGAGGAAGGGTTAAAAGCGGGCTTCTGTATTAACTATGCAGAATGTGGGGAAGCTCTTTCCAAACAGAGCTTTCTGACTTAGCAGACAGACAGACACCCTCCGGGCCGAGCGGGAGAGGAAGGGGGGGCTCTGCAGTGGAGAAACTGAGGCGAGCCCCTGAGAGGGGTCTCCTGGCAGTGGCCAGCCTGAAATTCCAGGTTTGGATTGGAGGACTTGAGATCAAATCCCGACTGTGCCGAGGTTCTAATTGTGTGCAGGGCGTGAACGCTGCCTCAGTTTTCTTTTCTGCAGAATGGGAATCAGCATCTCCAGCAGGAGTGTCCTGGGATGGAAATGGGCGGGTTCGGCCAGCTCGAGGGCCCTCGGTGTACAGAAATGGGTTAAAACAGACAACACAAGTTTCCGGGGCCCTTCTGCCAACCCCCTCATCCCTGGCACCTCCAGCAGGGGTGGCCGAGATGCCCTCTCTGACTGCCGTCCTTCTGTCTACAGGGAGAAGGAGCCTCCCGGGGTGGAAATTCACGGAAAAGTCTGGAAGAAGAGGTGAGTGTGGGAGGGAGAGGAGGAAGTGATGGGGCCCTGGCTCCCTGGGGTGATGGGTGGGAGGTGGATGAGGGCTCAGACCTGTCTTGCCATGTGGGTGTGTCTGATCCCCTTTCTAGGGACATGCCTGTGGGCTGGCTAGTGGCGAGCAGTGTGGGAAGGACGAGGCATGGGCAGAGGCACGGCAGGAGGGACCGGGCTGAGCAGAGGGCCTGGCTCCTAGCCTGGCTGGGCGGGAAGGTGGCAGGGCATGGCAGAGTCCCCTGTGGGGCTTGACGGGGAGGAAGCTGGAAGTGGGGCTTGCGGGTCCCCTGGGCTCTTTCTGCTTTGCATTTTGGTGAGAGGACAGAGGCCAGTTCCCTACATGGAAGGACCCCCGAGAAGGGCGCGGGGCTCTCCAGGAGCCTGCTCTGAGCTGGGTTTATCTCCATGCCCTCAGGGCAGACCCAACCCGGGTGGCTTCTCCTGTCCTCCTTGCCCCCTCTGACAATGGGCCCCAGTGCTGGCCTCCCCAGCCAGCCTCACCGCCCGCTCCGTGGAGGAACAGGGAGTGGTTTTGGCGGTTGGCACAGGGGGAGCTGTTGATGGCACGAGGCCCTATCATCTGACAGCTGCCTGACCCACGGTGGGGAGGGTGCTGGAGGGAGGTGCTGGGGGAGGTGGGGGAGGCAGCTCCTGCAGGCGGCCACACTCCTGCGGTGAGCCCACGGCCACTGCCACGCTGCCTTGGGGCTGCCTGTGTGCCCAGATATACGGAGCGGAGTTATCCAGAGGCTGCACGGGGGCCCCAGGAGGAGCGGCAGCATGCCTCTTAAGTTGGGGGCGAAGGCTATGTTCAAGGTGTGTGTGCGTCCTGCCACTGTGGAGGCGTGTACTGGGGAGGGGCTTCTGTCCAGGTTTGTCATGTTCCTGGGTTGGAGGGTCTGGGGAGATTAATATGTTGTCCTGTGGAGAATGAATTAGCTTTAGGTAGCCAGAGCATATACTATGTGCTCAATAAATGTGAACCATTCTTACGACTGCTATTTTGATTAGGGAAAAGGGTGGGCTGGGTGTTTCAGATCCTCCTGACTCCCCTCTCTAGAGGCCGACCCTATTTTATAGATGAGGAGACAGAGGCGTGGGCAAGTCTGTGAGTGCCACTCCATCCCTTTGTGAATTGTCACTTGGATCTGGTGTCATCCAAGACTCCTGTCCCTTGGCCAGGGGACAGGGTCATAGCCAGTGAACCAAACCATGAAGCTTGGGCACATTTGGAAGCCTAGAGCTGCTGCCCTCTACTTCGATTCTGGGCCAGACAGAGCCTATAAATGACAGCTGCAGCAAGAGAGAGGGGTTAGACCTCATGAAGAACTGAAGACTGCAAAGTTGTATTTGACCTTGGTGCCTATGGGACCGTTTAGGAAGATGGAAGGCCTTTTATCTTTGTAGGAGAACGTTTTGTTGATCTGGGATGAAGGTGTGTGTGAGTTTGTGTGTTGGGTGGGTCAGGGTGTTGTCTGGTTTGGAGACAGAAGGGCACCATGAGTCTCGCTGGTCTGGTTGAGGGAGTGTGTGGAAGGTGAGCAGCCTTCCACAGGGGGCAGCCCCGAAGATGGCCCGCAGATTGCTGGGGAGGAAGGACGCTTTGCTCCTGACTCCCGTGGCCACCCTTTCTGACCATTGAGGTGGCCCCCTGGCCAGCCGCGGGCTCTGCTGCTGTCCTCGGGTGAGGAGCGCGCCTGGCGGGCTGCTCTGTTAATGCGTCTGTTGTGGAGCTGTCCCCGCCTCTGGCCAGCGGCCCAGGACCAGCACCGGGAATGGCTGCCACCCCACCCCAGAGCTGGTGCTCAGCGCAGTGTGTGGACGGTGCGCTGTGTCGCACTTTGTTTTGGAAAAATCCAGGCTAGTGAGCAGGAAGGAGAGAGGAAGGGATGTGGCTGCAGGGGGCTGGCGTGAAAGTGTGGCCACAGCCCCCAGAGGAGTCGCTGGAATGGGGACAGGCCCTGAGGTCGGTGGTCACCAGTCTCGGCTGCCTGGCACGACCCCTCCACGCCCCCCTGCTCCTTACAGACCCTCCTCTCAACCCCTGGGGACTCGGGGTCAGGAAACTTTTTGTTTTGGTCCCGAGGTGTGGTGTATGGGCTGTGGACCTCGAGGAAGGCTGGGCTTCCCGCCCTGGCTGTGTAACAGGGAAGAGGCAGCAAATAAAGGGGTCTCCAGGGTCGTTGACCTTGAGTCACCCAGGAGTGTCTGAATGAGATCAGACTCCGCCTGCCGTGAGGACCAAGGCAAAAAAAAGTTGACAGTCTGTAGCAGGAAGGATGAGGGATAGATACCAGGAGGAACTTCCTGATCATGAGGAAAATAAGACACTGTCTGGGGAAGGCTGTGGAACCTCCTTTCATGGTGCTCTTTTGGCAAAGGAGAGACTGTTTTGGAGATGAGTGTACGGGAGGGTTCTGTTGGGAGCCTAAGGAGTTGGATCAAAAGTTCTATTATTGGTCTGTGTCTTGGGAGGAGCTAGGAAGAAGTTCAAAGATACGTGAGTTAAGGACTTTGAGATCCCCAGAGAGGAAAAGAATAGGATCCCAGGCAGCGGGGAATTTATTTTCCTTTCTAAAATAAAGTTGGTGTCGTCCTCTAGTCGTTTTCCCCAGGGCTCTGAGTGGGGCAGGTGGAGACCCTGTAAGCACCATGCTGAGCCCATTTCACAGATGTGCCAACAAGACGGAGCAGCCCTTCCCCCGGTGGGTCCCTTAGTGGACAGGTTCACTGTACAGCGTGGGACCTGGGGCCAGGGACCTACCCCTCCACTCCCGAGAGCGTGACCTGCACGGAGCCGGGGCCCCTGACAAGGGAACATCCCGGTGATTCATGGTACCCAGATGCCTGGAGCCCTGGACCTGTCCCCCCACCCCCCTCCCGGGCCTCTGCAGAAGCCTACGTGACTAGGTGTGCTTCAGCCCCTGGCGGGAGGTCACTTGGGTGTTCTGCCCTCCTCCGCTCTCTGAGTTGCTGTGCGCCTCCACCCGACGCGGTGCCCCTGCACGTCTGCTCCCTGCAGCCAGGGTCACGTGCCCCGCGCCCTGCAGAAAACAGGAAGCCCCATGGGTTCGAGGGCAGCCCAGTGATTCATCAGGGGATGACAGTCCAGCTGTTCGTCCCCATCCTCTGCAGTGGGGTCAGTGTCCAGGGCAGCTTCCTGCCGGCCTCCCCGCCCCGCTGCCCGGTGGAGCAGAGCAGGCTTGGACTCTGCCTTATCACCTCTGGAGGCGGCGTGGCCAGACTCTGTTGGGGCCAAGTTTTTATTTATCTTGCCCGGCTTTTTTTGGGGCGGGGAGGCTGAGGAATGTGGAGTGTCGTAAGGTGGGGAAGAGGGCGGTGGGGAAACGGGAGCCAGGTCCCTGGCCCTGCTCCCTCTCCTCGCCCCTGCGCCTCTGGAAGCTCCAGCCTCCCCGTGGCTCCCAGTTCCCTGGCCAAGCTCGCCTCCGTCCACCCCACCGTCTCCCTCGGGCTCTCTTGGACCCACGTTCTTGGCCACACCTCAGGCCTTGGCTGAGTTGTGGCTTCCAGTTGTTCGAAGCAGCTGTGGTGGCTTCCTTCAAAAGTGGTTGTGGATCAGCAGCAGATGAAACCCAAGGGGTTATTTATAGCAGGGTGGCCCGGGGACCTGGAGCCAGGCCCGGGCCTGGGGAGAGTCAGGGACTCCTCATCAGGGACCAGCGAAATGAGATGGATGAAGTGTTGGATTTCTGCGCTCCTCTGGGTGGGTAGGTTTGGAACAGACTGGTTTGGGGCTTGAGAACCAAACAGCCCTGTGCCCCCCACCCCCTGGCCTGACTCATGCAAACCCGAGTCCTGGGGCCAGGAGAGCCGCGGAGGCTGAGGAACTCTCCGCCCAGCAGCCCCACTTGGCTCTTCAGTCCTCGCGCTGTGGTGGCTGCTGAGCCGCTGGGATCCAGAGCAGCCCAGGCAGGCACTCTGGGCACCACCTTCTCCCGCCTGCCTGGGGCAGCCGGTGAAGAGCCCTCCTCTCCGCAAGCTGCCCTAACTTTAGGCTCAGCCGGGAGCTGGGCCTCAGGCCCACTGCCCACCTCGCAGGCACTGCAGGGCCGGCAGAGGGTGAAGGGGCTCCTCGATCAGGTCCCAGGTCGGAGACTGAATCCTGCTTGGCCATCAGCTTCCCAGGGACTAGGGGGTGAGTCACTCTGCTCTTCACGTCTCCCTCCTTGGCAGACTGTGGTCCTGTCTTCTCCAAGAGCTGGCTGCTAGTGGGTGGTCAGGGAGGGTGGGTTTGGGGGAGGCATGTGGGTACCGTGACACTTGGAGGGCTTGGGCCACCTCGACACTGGGTGTCCTGATTCTGCATCTTGTGAGGTGGTTATAAGGGTAGAGGATGCTGGGAGTAGGGGATGCAGGGTTTGGATTTTTTATAGGGGGAACTGTCCCAACTGCCCTTCCAGCAACTTCCCTTTGAGTTGCGCTTGATTCAGTGGCAGTGACGGGAGCACCAGCTGTCATCTGCTGATGCCAGGCATAAGGAAAGGGCGTTGCATGCACGATTCCTTTGCATCCCCACGCGAGTCTGGAGGGCTGTGCCATCTTACGCGTGACATTTCACAAGGCTCAGGGGGTTAAGTCACCCTCAAGGTTGCCCAGTCGGGTGCTGGACCAGAGCCTGGGGTCTTGAGGGGCTCTGGTGCTGTGCTCTCAGGGGTTCTGACCCTCTGCTGCCCTGGAAGGTTTGGGGCACCAACTTGGGTCCGTTTGCCTAATCGTGTGCAGTGAGCCACCCAGGAATGGAGTGGGGAGCGGGGGTCATAGTCACTGCATTCTTAGGAGTGTGGCTCAGTGCCGTGGTCCTTGGCTCTGTTCGAATGTGACATGCCTGGCTGTTCTGTCTCAGGACTCTTGGCTGAATGACGGGATGTGGCTGCTTTCAAGGAGGGGAGGGTGTGTGGGATGACAGTGTCAGAGAAGACACGTCCAGAGCTGGACGGGGCACCTCGCCCTCCTCCTCCAGATGCTTTTGGGGTAGTCTGTATTCTTAGGGTCCTACTGCAAGGGTCCGGGAGGTCAGTGGAAAGTGTGTGTCTGTCCCAGTTAATGGAATTTTTGTGTCCCCAGTGCAGGTGGCACCAGCCTGGGAGGGGTGTATTTCTCAACATTGGGGACTTCTTCCTTCTGTCCCTTTGGGGCTCGCCCATGGGCAGGCGGGCTCACGTGGGATTGGCACTGACTGTTTTTGGCTTCGTGTTGCTGGGTTGCTGAGGCGTCGGGGTGGCAGGGCTGGAATGTTGGCAGAGAAAGGAGAAGAGGCTGTGTGCTTGGCCGCTGCCCTGTCTGCTCCCGCTCACGGTTCTCGGCTGCTCCCCTCCTGCGTCCTGCCTGCCCCCCGTAATGCTGAGTCTCTTCTCTCTTTCCCAGGGCTCCACTAGAGTCACCCCGAGTATCCAGCCCCATCTGCAGCCTGTCAGGTACGCCTGGCCCACCGGGGAAGGGGCAGGGGTGCGGGCAGTGGGGTCACTGTGGGTGTTCTTTATAAGTCTTACCCTTGGGTCCCCAAGACTGAAGTCACAAAGTGAAGGATGGGTAGATGGCCTTGGCCACCATCACTTTTCGTGTTCCAGGGCTAAGCCAGACCTTGAGCTCATTCTTTATTTACCTGCATGAGCTCATCGAGGCCTTGCACCAGCCCTGCAAGGTACCCGCGTTGGCAGATGAAGAACTGAGTTTCAGAGGGAAAAGGTGACTTCTTAAAGGTCACACAGCCATCCAGAAGCAGGAGTGGGGACCTCTGGCCTCGAGGCCTGTGCTAGATCTCCTTGTCCACGGATGGGGTTTCCGATGGTGGGGAGGTTTATAAAAGGGGTCTGTGTGTGTGTGTGAGGGGTCCCCAGGGGGCCGTGCCTCACCCATCCAGACTGATATATCTGCGTCCATATTCTCTGGCTTGGGTCCCCACCTTCTCTGCCTCACCTTCACCCCCTGAAGCTTTTGGGATTAGTGAGAATGGCAGCTTTGGCGGGGGGCTTAATCCCCTGGAGGTTGTGACTCAGCTGCCCACCGGTGGAAGTGGGTTTTTAGAGGACCCTCTCTTTCCCCTGTGGCTGTAAACAACTGACTTGGGGCAGCCTGGGTGTGATTCTGAGTTTGCCCAGCTGGTGGCGCTGTTCTGCCTTCGCATCCTTCCTGGGAAGGACCCCGAGCGCCAGGCAGGTCAGTGCCCAGGATGGGCTGCACCTGACTCTTGCCGATGGCGACAGCGTCCCCCTTCCTTCCCCTGCTGTGCTGAAGGAGAAGCTGGAAAGAGGAGCTGACCTTCAGTGTTTGTCTGATAGTGCAGTCCCTTCCCTGGAGCCAGGACAGAGGGGCTCTGGAGGGTGGGGAGGAAAGTGGACCAGGCTTCCTGCTTTCATATCCCTTTTGGGGGGTGTAAGTGCTTGTGACTTCTTGTCCCAGGCTGTCCTTGGGTCAGCATGGTCCTGGGGTCTGAGCCCCACACCAGTGGCTGCTGGGAGAAGCTTATCATGGGAACAAGGAGTCTCGGGGGCTCAGAGGTCCAACTCACACTGGGCTCCTTTCCCCTGACCTCTGTTCCATCTACCACTCAGTCCCCTCTCTGTCATCCCACCAGGGAGAGGCCATTGTCATCCTTGACAGGCCCCTTTCCATCCCCATTTAAGCACCTGGGACCTGATCAACCCTAATGGAGATCTGGATTCTTCTAGGCTCCTTGATGTCCTGGGGCTTGTATTCCCCAGTGCCAGAGTCCCCATCCCTTTAAAATACCCTGGCCAGTGCCGTGGTATCCTGCTGTGGTGGAAGGTGAACCAAATGGAATCCAAGTGTTGCCGACCTCGGGTAGAGAGGACAATGACACCAGAGGTGACAAGGTGCAGCGTGGGAGGGTGCGGCTGCCTCCCGAGGCCAGAGGGGGCTTCCCCAGTGCATCCTGGACCCTTCCCCTGGAGGAAAATCCTGGAGAGGTGTCAAGATACGAGTCCCCTGCTCCCCTTACCCGGTGCCCAGGGGAGGGCCAGCTGCCCAGCCCTGGGGTCTCCCCACCTCTTCTGAGAACCCCCCACCACAACAGCACCAAAGACTCTGCACTCCCTTCATTTCCTGGATCCTTAGAAACAGGGAGGCCACAGCCGAGAAGCAGCTCTGGCAGGTGATAGCAGAGCCAGAGGCCAGGGGAGCCAGGGAAAGGAGGACAGGAGCCGGCCTGCCTCCCAGGGCTGGAATGTGCACTGTGGTCTGGCTCACCTGGAGCCTCGGGGAGCATGTCACCTGAGCTTCCCTTCTCTTGGGAGGCCTCCCGGCCCCTCCAGAGCTCCAGCAGAGAAGACGGCCGTCCGGGGTGCTGGGGTGCTGGGGACCACCCGGCCCAGCTCTCTGTCCTTTCACAGGTTGAGTCACAGGTTGATGGGGACCTGGAATTGGGGTCCTCGTCATTTGGTTGTGACATGGTCTGAGGTCCTCGCCAGCCCCTGCCCAGCTGTCTGTCTGGTGCTCAGGCTGGCTGCATAGGCTTTGCCACGGGAAGCCTCTGGCCTTGGCCCTGGGCTGGGGATCAGCATGCTCCGCGGCCTGGATGTGGGGAACCCCACGAGGTGTCGGGGTACAACTACCTGGTGCTTGTATCGGGAGATTCTGATGTGGACCCCCATCTTCCCACAGTCCCCCTAGAAACCTGAGTGTGAGCCGGACCATGGAGGACAGCTGTGAGCTGGACCTGGTGTACGTCACAGAGAGGATCATTGCTGTGTCCTTCCCCAGCACAGCCAATGAGGAGAACTTCCGGAACAACCTCCGGGAGGTGGCCCAGATGCTCAAGTCCAAACATGGAGGCAGCTACCTGGTGAGGACAGGGCACCCTTGATCTGGTGCCCCTCTGCCCTTTCATCTGCGGGCGGCCTCTTCACTCCTGGAGTCTCTGTCCCCCGGTCCTTGGCCAGTGTGTCCTCTTTCCTTTAGCTCTGGAATCTCATGTGGCCTGAGTTGTCACTCCCTTTCCTGCCTGAGTCCATTCTGAGGAGCGTACCTGCAGCCAGAGTGTCGCACTGGGAAGTGTGTGTGTGTGTGTGTGTGTGTGTGTGTGTGGACCAGAAAAGAATAACAACCCTAGTTCATGTCCTTAAGCACTTGCTATAAGCCAGGCCCTGTTCAGCCCTGGAAAGGGGACCCTTGCTCGAGCAGAGGTGAGGTATTTGCCTCAGGCCACGGGGTCAGTGGCAGACCCAGTCCAGCATCTGTGCTTCTGAGAAGTCTCTGGGCAGAGTCGTGGTTACATGTGTCTTTGGAGACCTGGTGGCTGGCTCAGAAGACACCTGACGTGGGTGGGTGGCTGGTGAAGGTCCCCTCTAAAGCAGGAAGGCTGACCTGGCCCTGGCTCCAGGTCGGTGTTGCAAGGGGGTGCATGTGAGCTGGACCCACAGGCCACATGTCCCCTTGAAGGGGTGCTGCAGGGGAGCAGAGGTGGGCAGGAGGAGGCCATGAGGGTCCTAGGGTTGGGTAATGGACGACCACAAACTGCATGGATTCAAACGACAGAAGCTTATTGCCTCTCGGTTCTGGAGGCCAGCAGCAGAAATCGGGGCGTCCTCGGGCCATGCTCCCCTTGAATCCCCGAGGGAAAGTCCTTCCTTGCCCCTTTGCAGCTTCTGGTGCTCCCAGCACTGGCTGGCTCCCCTTGGCTGGGTGCATCTCTCGGTTCTCTGCCCCCTTCACATGGCTGTATTCCCTGTCTCTGTGCGTCTTCCTCAGACTGTGAAGACATTAGTCATCGGGTTTAGTGCCCAGCCTAAATCCAGGATGTCTGCTATCAAGATCCTCAACTACTTACAAAGGACCTATTTCCAAATAAGGTCACATTCTGAAGTTCTGAGTGGGTGTGAATTTGGGGGGCACTGTTCAACCCACTGTAGAAGCTCGTCCACCTGCTGTACTGGGGCATTGTTAAGAGCCGGGCTTTAAACGTCCAAAAGCCAGGGTTCCAATTCTGGCTCTGTGCTCACTGTTTCTATGATCTGCCTCAGGCTTCCCCTCTGTAGAATGGGCCTAGCAACACTCTCCTTTTTAGGGCTATTGGGAGAGAGAGGTAGGGTTGGCAGAGGGCGAGTCCTCATTGAGTGGCAGCCATGGTTAATATGACAAGGTGTGTTTCTTTATGGGGTGCAGGAGTGGACGAGAGCCGCCTGAGACCCTTCCTTACTTTAGGAGTCCAGGATTCCGTGTCACCTCTGTGCTCTGTCCTGGCTCCCTCCCTCCTGCTGGGTGTAGGTTCTGCTCTCCCAGGAGGTGACAGTGGTTTCCCCAGCTGTGGGCTGGAGGTGGGCAGCTCTGCCCACCCCTTAGGGGGTGGAGAGAGGACTGACAGAGACTGGGGGTTCCACAGGGTGCAGTCAGGCATGGAAGGGCCTGTGCTGGGAGGGGTGCGTCCCTGGTGTCTGGTGAGGAGACGTTGCATTGTCTCAGGGGGAGGCTCGGAGTCAGCATGTGACGCGGAAACCAGAGACGGCCACCAGCTGTCCTTCAGAACCCCGGGCTCCCTGCCACCTTTCCCTTCCTCTGGTCAGGATGTCCGCGCGGAGGGGCATGCCTGGGGCCTGCATCTCTCTTTCCCCTTTTCCCTGAGGACCTCATTTGAGCTCTCGTTGGTCAGTGCGTGTCCATGGGTGCATCCAGTCTCCATCCGGGGATTGAAGATTCGAGGCAGCACAGGTGGTCCAGGGAGCCCCTGGCCCCGAGAGCTCAGCGGGCTCTTGAGAGGAGTGGTAATGACACCACCCTCCCCAAGTGACCGGGGCTTCCTGGCACCCTCTGCTCTTCACTCATGGTCACTTTCTCTGTCTCCTCCTAGCTGTTCAATCTCTCTGAGCGAAGACCTGACATCACAAAGCTCCATTCCAAGGTGAGCTGACGGCCGTTTTGGGGTGACTTTCCTCCTGGGAGAGGAGAAGAGACCCCCTTCCGTGGTTCCCTCATTGGAATCTTGGGGGAAAGCACCAAATGACAGTTGGAAAAAACTACTTAAAGTCCAGGTGCCATCTTAGATCTGGAAAAGGACAATAACACATTGATTAATTCCATAATGTAAACTGCGGGGGGCAGAGCTCGGTGCAGTGGCGTCCTACCCGGGTCCGCCCCCCGGGAGCCCGCGAGGCCTCTGGAGGGGGTGGAATTGTGAGATTTCATGCGGTTGGGCATGGCAGCTTTGATGTTCCTGCCACAGTGACTACTTGGTCTGCTCCGTGGGTTGTGCGGGGCTTTGCCACGAATGTCTGCCCCCATCCTGGATTCTGGGGCCTGTTGCTGTGTGATCTTGGGCTGGTGGCAGACTTCCCAGAGATTGCACCCCTGAGAGTGGGTGGTCTGGGTTAGGTGTGCTCCAGGGGACCCTCCAGGCTCTCGTTTACTTTAAGTCTGTGAGTTTGGAAAAGTTCTGAGGAGCCAGAAGACCTTCAGACGGCTTTCGACTGGCTCCCAAAGTGGGTGGCCTGACTGTCCAGGGCCTGGAGGAGAGCGGTGAAGCCACAGAGCCCTTTGCCTTTCCTCTCCTGTCCTGCTACAGGCCTCGGGGCCATGGGTGGCAGGGGAGCTTGAGGGCCATGCTCGTAGCTCCTCTGAATGTTTGAGCTCACTCACGAGCTGCAGACCTCAGGGTCCTTGCCTCCAAGCCTTTGCTTGGCACATAGATGAGGAAACTGAGGCTGGGAGGGGGGACATGGCTCGCCTTAGACCCCACAGTGAGTCTGGGCTGGAGCTGAGACTTGGGCCTGGGGGCTCCATCCTGGCCCATGACCTTGACCTCCACACCTTGCCTCCCAGCAAGGCTGACAAGCAGGGAGGGACTGTTGGGCTGCTGGGACCACCTGGTACTGGTGGTTGGTGCGCAGTGCCCCGGTGGCCGGGTTGACTCCTGGGTGTCCTCTTCTCTCTCCTGGCTCTGGCCTCAGGTACTGGAATTTGGCTGGCCTGACCTACATACCCCGGCCCTCGAGAAGATCTGCAGCATCTGCAAGGCCATGGACACCTGGCTCAACTCAGACCCGCACAACGTCGTCGTGCTACACAACAAGGTGGGGGGTGTTGTTGTGGAGGGGGCTGCGCATGCGTGGGCACAAACTGAATGGACTTGGAGGAGTGTGCGAACCTGCCTGTCTCGGATTGCATGAGCACCCAAGTCCATCAATGTGTTTTTACCATTCTAGGGGACAACAGATTCTGTCCCAGGGGTCACCTCCAAGAAGCAGGGGACACCAGCTTAGGTCTTCGGCTCTTTTTGGAGACTCGCTCCCCCTTGCCTCCCTCCCCGGCGTCTCCTTCCTCCTGCTCTCTCCTGGAGCCGCGCCCCGCTCTCCAGCCCTTGCTCCCTTCCCTCCTAGGTTTCTGGACAGGCTCTGGGGCGGCAGGGCCAGCCTTAGACATAAAGCCTTCTTCCTCTTCCAGGGAAACCAAGGCAGGATAGGGGTGGTCATCGCGGCTTACATGCACTACAGCAACATTTCTGCCAGGTAAGGGTGCCCGGAGCCTCCCGCCCTCTAACCATCAGCAATAGGACACCCCTCTTCCCACCCACCCATGGTCCCTGCCTTCCCTGGGCTGGGAGGATCTGTTAGAGGGCATGAGAGGTAACCAGGGGGCGTGGGAGACTCAGAACAGGAGATGGTGCGTGCCAGGGCCCTGAGGCAGCAGCCTGTGCACGGAGCTCAGGAGCCAGGGGTATTCACCCATCTGGAGCCCTGGTGGGGCCACAGTGGGGGCAACCCCAGTCATGAACACCCCATCCAGCCAGCTTTTGGGGGCCACTTGTCCTTACCCAATTGCCTTCTGATTCCCTGGAAGAGCAGGTAGAAACACTGGATCAGATCAGAACCTGGTGGAATCCTCTAGAAGTTATGTCATCCATCCCTCTGCCTGTGGCCAGCAGGGCCCTGTTCCCACTGGGTGTTTTAGAGCAAGAATAGGAAACAGACAGTGGATGATTCCGGTTCTGGTTCCGTTCTGCAGGAGGCCAAAGATTCATCCACTTCCTCATTTATGTCAGCCACGACTGTTGAGCAACCCTTATGCCTTGCACCATAGTAGGGAAGACTGCAGAGGGCAAAGTCCTTGCGGACGTTAACTAAGCAATTACATCAGTAGCATCTGGTGGCGGTGACTGAGAAAGAATAGAGACAGGGAAAGACAGCGAGGGAGGGGTGCGTGGTCAGGGAGGGCCTGGGGGACAGGCGACCTGGTGCAGACACCCCACGCAGGGCTGAGTCCCGTGAAGTCTGGGGAGGGTCTCGCAGGCCGAGTGCAGGGGCAGGACCCAGCCCATGGTGGGGGGGGGGGGGTGGTGCAGGAGGCTGGGGCCTTGGAGCCAGGGAAGGTGGGTGGGGGGAGCTGGAAGGACAGAGCCATTTGGCCTTGAGGGCCTTGCTGAGGACCTTGGAAGAAGTCACAGGAGAGTCAAGAGCAGAGAAGCTGCGTGATCTGTCTTTTCATTTCAAAATGTTCTCTCTGAGCGCTGTGAGGGTGAACCTCTGGCAGAGGGCTAGTTTGATGACCTGGGAAGTCCAGCCCAGCGGCATCTTCTTAGTGACAAACATGCCCTGTGTGCCTCTGTGTGTTCACATGTGCACCTTTTTGGGTGTCATCTCCCTTAAGCTCCATAAAGCTTTTGAGGAAAGTGCAATGATCAGCCTCACTGGACAGGTGAGGGAGATGAGGTCGAGAAGGGCACACGGGGTCAGTAATGGGGGACTTGGTGCGGCTCCCAGGCCCCCTGGCTCCGAAGTCCCGGGCTGAGCACTGCACCTCACAGGTTGGACAGATGCTGGAGCACTCTTCTCCTGAAAGCTTCTCAGCCCAGCAAGCCTGTTCCTCCTGCTGGGCACCAGGGCTGCTGGTGGGCTCTGCAGCTCTAGGAAGCAAGAGTGGGGAGACAAGGGGCCCTGGGGTGTGGGGCTTGGCTTGTCCGACTACTGTCTCTCCCCACAGTGCTGACCAAGCTCTGGATCGGTTTGCAATGAAGCGGTTCTATGAGGATAAGATCATACCCATTGGGCAGCCATCTCAGAGAAGGTGGGTCTCCAGGTCCTGTGTGTGTGTGTGTGTGTGTGTGTGTGTGTGTGCGCGTGCGCACTTCCTGTCCCTGGGGAGTCTTGTATCCTCACAGGGGGTGGAGCGGCTGCTTAGGGAGAGGTGTGTCCAGCACATGTGCTCAGTCTGGAGAGGACACAGGTGAGCCCACGGGCAGGCTGAGTGTGCCCACAGGTTGGCGTGGCAGTTGGTTCCTGAGGCCTGGGTCAGAGCGCAGACCGTCCCAGGAGGGCATCAGTCTGGGGATAGACGGTGCCTCTTTAAGAAGGCACGTGCTGTCCTGGCCCTGGTGGCTGGATTGCTTCAGCGTGTGGATGAGTCTCCAGGAAGCTGATGTCACTGCCACCATCATGGAAGGTCACAGAGACTCAAGATAAGAGTCACCTTCTACTGGGAGAGTTTAAAATATTTCTTGGGGGGCCCGGAACCACATGGGCATGTTGGAGTCTCCTAAGAGCCCAGGCAGACGCAGGATGGGGATGGATTGATTCATTCATTTGGCAAAAGTCGAGGTTCTCTACTACAACCCCACGCACTGGGACATCTAGGTGAACAGGACACAGTCCCTTCCCTTAGTGAGCTGGTGGTCGGTTGAGAGAGATGGACTTTAAACATGTGACCCTGCATACAGGACAATGCCATATAGCAGTGAGTCCTCAAAGGGAAGAGAATGGACCGCTGCAGAGACCCAGGGCTGGTGGCAGGGGAATGGGGCTGTTCTAATGGGGACAGCTTGGAGGACCTCTCAGAGGAGGCAATTTCGTACGCTGAGATAATGCTTAGCTACCAAATGAAGATCTAGGCATCGTCCTTTGACAGATGAGAAGCCTGAGCCCAGGGAGGGGACATGGCCAGGAGAGAGGCCAGGCAGAGCTGGACGGTACGTGGAGGACTAGAAATAACCAGGTGGGACTCTGGGTGTGCTGCCCACTGTCCTGAGGGATTCTGCTGTGTGGACAGCATGTTCAGTGATGCCTGGTCCATAGGAGGGGATGGGCAATGTCAAGGCCAGGTGGACATTGGGGAGGCTACAGGCAAGATGGTGGGTTAATGCAAGCCCAAACTGTTAGCCTAGAGCACAGGACTCAGGCCCCTTGGCTATGTGGCCAGGACTGGTGGGCCTGCCACCCGCCTGTGACGTGTCAGCACTGTCCTACTCACTGAGGATACAGTGCTAATTTGTCAAGCAAGGACATGGAGTTGACTTCTAGGGGATGACACCCAATTTCACAAACAAAAGGTCATTTTGGACAGTGACAAGTGGCTTTGAAACAACAAACAAAGGTGGAGGGCGAGGGGGCAGATTCCAATGGACAGGCCTCCCGAGGAGGTGACAGGAGGTAGGATCTGAGAGGGAGAGGGACCCACCCAGTGAAGGTCCCGGGGAAAGGATCCAAGCAGAGGTGCAGCAAGGTCAAAGGCCTGGAGCGCAAAGCATCCTGGCTGCTTTGTAGCCCCTTGGAACTATAGGTGCAAGGCCTGGACCTCCCCAGCCTCTTCCTGCAGGGGGTCCCCAGTATGTGTCCCACCACCCTCACCTCGCTTGGCTGGCCTGAAGCTGGCTGCCACGGACTGTTCCTGCCATCACGGCAGGAAGCCCAAGCAGAAGCAAGTGTGTCCTCAGGCAACCCAGTTGTCACAGAACAGCTGAAGGCCAACCTCTGGGTCAGCAGTCAGAGATGGGCGTCTTTCTGGGCAGACAGTTCTGGCTAGGCCTCCAGACGGAGCAGCCATGGGTCAGTGAGAACCTTCCCAGAAAGGGGAGCGCTGGTGGTCAAGGACCAGTTCCCTGGTCCCTGGTGGCCATGCATAGCTGCTGCTGGTCCTGGTCCTGGTATGGGCCTTGACCTTGAAGGATGAGAGCTACTAATGGAGAAGCTTGCTGACCTGATTCTTGGAGGTGGTGGAGCAGCAGAGGCCTGAGATGGAGAGGCACTGATGTTACCGCTCAGCAAAGGGGTTGTCCGGGTGTTCCCCTGTGTTCGTGCACGGGGCTGCGGGGCGTGTCTGTATGTGCACACTATCTGTGGCTGCCCGGCAGCTCCTATCTGCCCCTGCATCTGCCGAGGGCCGGGCCTCTATCTGCCCACACGTGGAGTGCAGTTGCTGGTTGCCCATGCGTCTGCTGCTGCTTTCCCGCCATGTTGCTGGTGCGGCTTGCAGGGAATCTGGCAGCTGGAGGAGAGGAGAGCGGGAGGGGCAGAGGGAGGGGCTGTGCCTGTAGCTCCTCCATTTATTGTCACGCCCCCCCCCCCTGCTCATTGTCCCCAGCACACAGACACATCCTGTTGGCACGATTGGGAGATCTGATGGGAACCGCCATTCTAGGTTTCCGGTTTGAATAATGGGACTGGGGGCTGGGCAGGGGCCTGAATAGGAGCTGGTGCTGCCCATCAGATTATCTTGCTTGGGTAGTCCAAGGTGGCCCCACCCAGCCTCAGGGACAGAGGCCCACTGGTCTGGAGGTGGGCCAAGGAGCCAAGAGACAGGCGGGGAGCATTGTCATGGTCAAGCAGTTCCTGTCCCACCCCCCAAAGCCCTGTTGGCTCCTGCAGAGCTTCAGGATGTATTTGGTTGGTCTCCCTGACTCAGCCTGGCACCCTCTGGCCAGTCAGAAAGAGAGGAAGTGCTGACCCATCAATGGTTAGTTCTGCCCCCAGTTCAGAGGGTGCACTGAAGCCCAGGCTGCTTCCCCTCTCCCTCCCAGCCCCAGCGCTGTGTGTTCTTGCTGTGTGTCTCCAACAACCCTTTCTGGGCCTGCTTTCCCCTCACTGTCTAGAAGAAGGGGAGGTGGGCTAGTTTCTTCCATTCTTCCAACAACATCTTTATTTTCAAAATTGGGGGATGCTGACCCTAGAGAGAGGGATATTTATTCAAGTTAGTTATCACAAATATCAAGTAAAGTGACAGAAACTGATGGGCTCCATACACTTTAGTGACATAAAGTGAAGGACTGTCATGGTTAAGCTCTTGCTATTTGCTGGACTCACGTGGATGGTGGGGCCTAATGGGAAGCTTGGTATCAGGGTCCACATTGGCCTGGTTTGGCTCCATGTGAGCTGTTAGAGCTGCTTGCTGCCTGGGCAGCCTGCCTTGTGCAGGAGGGAGCTGCTAAAGGATGAGGTGCCTGTCACTGTCAGGGGTCAGGGAAGAATTTTGGTCCCCAGGAGGTTCCTGGGCAGCAAGGGAAGCAGGAAAGAGATGCTCACATTCACCACCAGGGGGCGCAGGAGAACGCCAAGTGGGCTGTTAGCCCTGATCCACTCGGGATCCTTTACCTGCTGTTTTCCCTGTGGGGCTCCGAGCGGCCAGCTACGCCTGCCCTGGGGCCCAGCCCTCAGCTGCCAGGAGCCCTGGGTGGGGGCCAGAGTTGTGGGGTGCTGAGTAAGAGGGAGGTGGGAGCCACGTTCTTGCAGATGGAAAACCAGGTCCCTCTCCCTGAAGTCACCTCTCCCTGCCCCAGGTATGTGCATTACTTCAGCGGCCTGCTCTCTGGCTCCATCAAAATGAACAACAAGCCCTTGTTTCTGCACCATGTGATCATGCACGGCATCCCCAACTTTGAGTCCAAAGGAGGTACCTGCCCCGAGCCCTCCCTGGGGCCTCCCTTCCCCTCCTCCCTCCTGCCTTGGGTCTTCAGAGGCAGCCTTGGGGCGGGAGGAAGCAAGTCAGCAGCAGAGTCCTAAGGCTTCCACTGGAGCCTCACCTGCATCACTTCCTGAATCTTTTTGAGCTCCAGTCTATTTATCTGCAAAACGAGCTTGGTATTTGCAGTCCCTTCTGGCAGATGATGTTGGCGGTGGCAATGTCTTGTCCACTTAAAATGCCTTTTGAATAAAAGTTAGTATTTCTTCTCCTTTCTGCTTGCTTTTTTTTCTCTGTCCTCATACCCCCCTTCCTTTCTTCCTTCCTTTCTCGCTTTGTTTTCTCCTCCGCCTGCTGTTCCTAACACCACCTTCTCTGACAGGGTGTCGGCCTTTTCTCCGCATCTACCAGGCCATGCAACCTGTGTACACGTCTGGCATCTAGTAAGTATTCTATGGGAGGCCAGGGAGGGCCACGGCCCAAGGCCGGGCGCAGGGAAGGTGGGAGGGAGGCTGCCTCGACTTCTCGAGAGCAGCGGGGAAGGGAGGCAGTCAGGGAGGCCCCCGCAGGCCTGGGCAGAGGGGCAGAGGGAGAGCAGCGGCACTCTCTTCCTCTGCCACCCTCTGTGCCTTAGCAACATCCCGGGGGACAGCCAGACGAGCATCTGCATCACCATTGAGCCAGGACTGCTCCTGAAGGGAGACATCTTGGTGAGTGCCGCCCTCCGTCTCAAGCCCACCCTTTTCCCTTTCGGGCTCCTTCTTACCCTAGGGACAGGACAGCCACTCCCGGTGGGCTCAGGACTTGGAACTGAAGGCTCCCAGGGTTCCTTCAAGACCTTCCGGTCTCAGACAGCCCTGGCCTGGTCCCTTCCCTGCCCTGGTGTCCCTTCCCTGGGCCGACCTTTTGTCCTGGGACATCTCCAGGGAAACCCAGTCAGTGTGAGCTGATACCACCTAGCTCCCTCCTGGTGACAAGGACCCCCCTCCATGCTAACTTCAGCCGCTCTGGGGCACTTCAAACCTGCTTTTCCTTTTGGGATTCCAATCTGTCTGTGGGAACTTCTTGGCAGGACAGTTTTGTTCCTACAAGTCTCTCAGGTGTTCTAGAATCTTCCCCAGAGAGTTCTAAGTTCCTGTTTGGTGTTGGTGACTGCTCTTTCCTGGGTTTGCGGTGCCCCTTTGGGCTCCGTCTGTGGAGCAGACCAGGAGGCTCCCTGAGACCCCACCTCCCACCTCTGTCTCTCCCCACCCCCAGCTGAAGTGCTACCACAAGAAGTTCCGGAGCCCCGCCCGAGATGTCATCTTCCGCGTGCAGTTCCATACCTGTGCCATCCATGACCTGGGGGTTGTCTTTGGGAAGGAGGACCTCGATGAGGCCTTCAAAGGTGGGCCCCAGGGTGGGGCTGGGGCGGGGCTCGTGGCAGGGAGGAGAGCTCAGGTTCTGGAGATGTGGTGGGCATGGGGGCCACCATTTTTGAGCCACATGGTCTGCCAGGATCTTCTTGGTGACAGTGGGAGGGCATTGAGAGAGAATTAGGAGCCAACCAAGGCAAGTGGCTAGGACTCAAGTGGAGGAGGTTCCTCCCCAGTCCCTGGCCTGTTTTGTATCTCATACTCTCCGAGGACTTGGCCCATGTCTTCTTTGCCTGGTCCTCCCGGTTGGTCTTATTGGCAGACATTTTTTCAACCTTGGCTGGGCATCTGTACCAGGCTCAGTACTAAGTGCCGGGGAATCAGAGTCAAACACAACATGCTCTCTGTTGGTGGAGCTAAAAATCTAGGGGAGGCAGCTCTAGAAGGGACCGTTACCCCCCGGGGCAGAGGAGCTGTAGTGGAAGGGCTGTGGCGACAGGAGGCAGGAGGAGTGGGCAGGGAAGGTTTGGTGTCTTTTGCTGCTTTCTTCTGTGCATCTGAGGTCCCATCTATATCACGCTCAGGCCTGGGCTTATAGATACACCACCCATCCATCCTCCATCCCTCCAGCCATCTGCACATTCATTTATCCAACTGTTCATATACCCATCCACCTATCCATTCATCTACCCACCACTTGCCCACTCATCCATCCATCCATCCATCTATCTATCCATCCATCCATGCACCCCCTCACCTATTCATCTATCCATCCATCTCTCTAACCACCTACCTGCCTACCATCCATCCACCCGTCCACCCATCCCCACCCACCTGCCCGCCCACAGAGTCTAAATGACAGGTGTGTGCTAGACGCTAGGGATTCAAAGAGAAGTCAGGCCTCTGGGAGCTCACAGTCTCCTGGGAGAGAGACATGCAAACCTGACCCTATGAAGTGAGGCCTGCAGGAATGGACACAGGCGCTGGCCTGGTGGGGTCCCACAGAACAGATGCCGTCCTTGCTATGTCCTCTTCCTGCAAGCAGTAGACAGTGATCAGCATCCAGACTGCGCTCAGGCAGAGAGCAGAGGGAGACTGGGCCACCCAGAAGGGGCAGGTCCCCTCAGTAAAGTCTGCTCATTCAGGGCAGGGATGGCTCTGAGATGAGTTCTCCTTGTATCTGAGCCGGGAGGGCAAAAACAGATGGTGCTCTAATAATTACAGAGCAGACAGTCACTGCCATCAGTCTTGAGGAGGAAAAATAAAGATACTGCTGATAAAATAAATATGAGGTTGGGGAGAAGCAGAGCACAGGAGGTTCCCAGATCAAGAAGTAGAGGCTGAACTATAATATATATAGCTTCAAAGGTAATTGGTGGGATAAACAAATGATAAGCTAACCAGATCTGAGAAGAAAGGAGGTGGGGTATAGGAGCCAAATCATTCAGCTTCATAGTGGTGAATCAATGAGATGATTTAAAATGTATACAGAAATACTGGCATGAAATAATGGGTGGTATTTAGAATCATAAAGGTCGCTTGCTTGTAGAACCCGAAATAGAAATGGCTAGAAGTGGTACCTTAGGCAGGTAGGACTGGGGCTAGGGTGGGCAGGACATGGGATTTTGGTGTTCATGTGTAATTTGAGTTTAGATACATATTAAATGCTATTTTATTATTAACCATGTGTATGTGTATGACTTAATTTTTTTTTCCAAAAGAAATGAGTTTTTCTGGTTAATATTTATGGAGCCCTTTTTGGGGATTCATTGCCCATTTTTGTTTTTTTTCCCTTCTTTTTTTTTTTTTTTTTTTAAGATGACCGATTTCCAGAATATGGCAAAGTAGAGTTCGTGTTTTCTTATGGGCCAGAGAAAATTCAAGGTATGCATCAAAGTAGAGTTCATTCTTGCAGCCCTTCCCTCCAGGCTCCATGTCCCTGTCCTGCTCCCACCATCCTCCCACTGGGCTGCTTTACGATGACCAAGTTTCCTGTGATTGAGAGCAGGCCAGCAGTAAAGGATCTGAGTATCAGAGTGGACCCCTAGCTAAACATGAACCAGTGACTTACTCTCTGGATAATAAAAATAAAAAAGCAGACAGAGAGGCGCTGAGTTGGATAAACTGTTCTGGTCCTGTTAGGTCACCATTTGGTTATATTCAGAAACTGGATGGAGGGAATAGCCAAGGGGGACACTCCAAGGTGCTGGATGGATGATATTTATGTGAACTGAGGTGATTCAACCTGAAGCCCATTTAATAATAGCCTTTAAGTCTCTGGACTCTAAATATGGAGCCCAGTTGTTATTCCTCTTAATTGAGAACAGGATGGGAGGCGATGCAGTTAGGTTACAGGCCGAGGGACTCCAGACTGAAGGACTGCTGGGCCCCGAGGTAACTCGCCCTGAAGGCCAGTCTTGCAGCTGTGCTGTCTCTGAGCTGTCTCTCGGAGGGTGGGGAAGAAACTTGGCTCTCCCTGCAAGTGTCTGTCAGGAGTGCAGAGCGTGTTAAGTGGGGGCAGGTGCACGACCTTGTAGAGGCTTGTGTCCTCCAATGTCAAGTCTGTGGCTTCCCTGCCATCACTGATCCCAGGAAAGCCTGTCCCATAGCCCTTTTCCCAACTCCAGGGCAGATTCGCTGCTCTCTAGGCCCTGCCCCAGGGCCCCACACGAGGAAGAGGCAGATACCTGGCAGGGCTGTCCCCGGCTGTCTCCTGGGGTCTGCATTCCTTAGTGCCCTGTCCTGACTTACCCCTCTGACCTGGAAGGAGCCTTTTCAAGAATGCACGCAGTCAGATTCCTGGCTCCTCCACCTAACTGAGGCCACTGCTCCCGCCCGCCACGCTCCGGAACATGAGAGGTCTCTTAGGAGCAGCCTGGGGGGAGCTGTTGGCTTTCTGTTTTTCCAGCTGCTGATCTCTTTCCCTGTCCCTACTGTCCCCTGCCGGCCCCCACCTTTCCCATCCCGCTCAGGCATGGAGCACCTGGAGAATGGGCCGAGTGTGTCTGTGGATTACAACACCTCCGACCCCCTCATCCGCTGGGATTCCTACGACAACATCAGTGGACATCGGGAAGATGGCATGGAGGGTAGGTGGGGACCCGTGTGCTGGCCCTGTCTAGGCTGCCCAGCCCTGGCTCTCGTGGCCTTGGCTTTCTGGGAGAGGTCTGGGAGGTCTCCTTGGAGGAGGTGGCCTTATGTGAAGCTTGCGATACCTCCGTGCTGCAAACAGGGCACTTGTTGCATTTCTTTTAAACCCTCTGCTGCCGGCTGCCAGTGTTCCCTGGGGTCGGAGCGTGGGGAATGCAGACGCTTAGGGCCAGAGAGCTTTCATCCAGGGCCAACGAAAATGTTGGAGAGCTGGAAACCAACCCACCAGCTCTGGGGTGTGGAAAGGAATCTACAGAACTGAAATGGATGCATGGTCTGGCTGCAAAACCTGACATTAAGTCACATGGCCCCTGCAGCGGGGTCAGCTCCGGAGAGTTACATGGGAGTTCTAGCTGTTTATGTGGCTTATTTGAATGTGCATGAGGGGGCGGAGCCCAGGGACTCTTGGGACATCCTGCTTGGGGTTTGGACCCAGGCTTGTTCTCCTGACTTGGTGAAAGGACCCCAGAATGTTGGAGCTGGGGGATCGTCTGGCTAGTGGGGGTAACTGAGACTCGGAAGGCAGGACCTTCTGATTTATCCCCACGACCCAGCATCGACTACTTGGTCCCTGCCCCCACGGAAGCCAGCTGGGACCCTGGGCCGCGTGGCTGTGCGGGGTGAGGGAGTGCCCGGCCCGAGGGCCTTCTCTCTGCCCTCCTTGCTCTGTCGCCTTGTCTCCTGCCCTGATGGCTCTTCTCTGAAGCCTCCTGGGAGAGGGATCAGAATGAGCCCCTGGCATCACGGAGGCAGGACGGGGAGCGGGTGGACGAGATTCAGGGGCTCCGGAGGGTGGGTGCTCAGGTGCGGCACTGCAGGTTTGTGGCTTGTCCTCACTACCTACCTGAGCTCCCTGCCCCTTCCCAGTGCCATCTCGTCCCTCAGGGCCCAGCGTCCTCAGCCAGAGACACCCACCCACGCTCTCCCTGCCCACTGGGCTGTCCCCCCCGCCAGCTCTGCTCTTCCCTGCACCCCACCACCCTGTGCCAAGTGGCCAGGGAGAAAGCAGAGGGACGGAGGGCCGCCAGCCTCCTTGTTCGTCGTCCTGGGGATGTTTGCATTTTTAACAAGAACACTTGGCAATTTGAAGGAATTTGTAATGCTTCCCGCCTCTGCCTGATGCAGATTCAATGCGATGATAAATGTAAAAACATCTAGTGAACCAAGAAGTGCCAGGCAAATAAAAGGTAAAACAATTAAAGGCACTG
Organism: Marmota flaviventris; assembly: GCF_047511675.1. NCBI lineage: Eukaryota > Metazoa > Chordata > Mammalia > Rodentia > Sciuridae > Marmota > Marmota flaviventris. The sequence continues at coordinate 19,049,131 of NC_092508.1, forward strand.
GGAGGACGAGGCTGAGGGAGGGAAGGAGAGCAGACGGACGAACCAGAGGAGGCTGGGGACGTCGGAGGCTGAGGACGCGGGAGGCTGGGGAGGAGCACAGGGGCTGGCGTGGAGGCCCTGACTGCTCTCCTGCCCCTGGCCCTGCCTCCTCTCCCCTCTGATCTGCTCCCCCAGGCAGGGGGACAGAGTCAGCGGGACCTTTGGGACCCGCTCGTCCTACCAGGACAGAGGGGCTCCTGTCTGGAGGCTGAGAAGCTGGTGCTCTGCCTGCAGGGGGCGCTGCTCAGGGCTCTTCTGCCCTCTTCCCTGGCCTGGCCTGCTGAGGGCTGGGACAGTCACCAGGGGAGAGCCACTCTCTGCTCCTACTGTGTGCTCTCTGCTGCTGGCTGTCCCAGAGTGCAAACGGAGCCAGTCCTTGGGCAGGACAAGTGACCAACCCCAGTCCTGCTCCTGGTTGGTGGCATTTCTGGAAGACTCCATTATGCTTCCTAGAGGTAAAAGGAGACAGGGACACTGGAGGCCTGTGTCTCTCCCTGGTGGTGGGCGACCCCTCACAGCTGGGGTGGGGGGTCTAGAACGCGTGACTCGGGTGCTCAGGAGATGCTGGAGGGGGTGTGGCTGTTCCCTGTGGAGGTCCTGGGCCGGCTGGGCAGGCTGATGGGAGGTGCCCTGTGTGTGGGGTGAGCACGCGGGCTCCAGAGCCAACTGCTGGGGGCAGATCCCTGCTCCCCCTTCATAGCGCACCCTCTTGCTCAAAGCATTTAGCCTTTCTGTTTCCTTGGTTTCCATGTCTACACAGCTGGGACAATATTATTCACTCTGTGGGATTATCGCAGTGACGTTCGTGAGAGGAGGTTTAGTATAGATGCTAAGAATGCAGTGCCTGGAGCCAAACTGCTTGACTTCAAGTCCTTGACAACATGCGGGCCCCTGGGGCCTCGGTTTGCTCATCTGTAAAATGGGAATTACTCAACAAGTCTCTTGGAGTGACTGTGGTGTTTCCACAGAGTGCCTGACACATCAGTAGGCCTGTTCCTCAGAGCTCTGCAGACCCGCATGGCTAAGGGGGAAGACTGGATTTACCACGCTCCAGTCTTGGTGTCAAGAACTCGGTGGTTGCCGTCTCTGTGAGATGGGTGGTGTTATTTGCCCTGATGGGGAAACTGGGGTACAGATGGGTTCAGTAAGCAGCTCAAGGTTGCCAGGCAAGTCGAGGGCACCTCTGGGCATGGAGCCAACCACAGTGCTGACCATGGTGCTGTCCAGGGTGGCTGACCTCCCTGGGGGCCTGTTCTGGGCATCTCGCTCTGTGCCGATATCTTGGTCCTCGCTGGAGGCAGGAGGAGTTAGACCAGGTGGGTGGGCCATGGTGTGTAGCACCCCAGAGACCACAGGCTCCCTCAAGGCAGACTGGGTCTCCCCTCCCGGTACCTGCGGGGTGCTCAGGAGTGCCCTGGGAGGGGCCAGCCTCCCCAGGTAGGTGGAGGGTGGTTGTCCAACGTGAGATGAGGCCATTGCTGGAAGTGGCCACCTCCCCTGTCTGTTTCATGCGTGCTGGAGGAGGGGGACAGGAGAGGAGGGGACAGGAGAGGCCAGCCAGTTCCTCCAAAATCCACTGGTGACTCAGAGCAGGAGGCGGGGCATCAATCGTCTCTGACCTTTGTCCTCTTGAGTGACCTGCGTCTGCACTTGGCCCCTCTCTCGGCTGCACTCTGCTCAGAGCTCCTGGTGACCCTGACTTGACCACGTTTCAGGAACTGCTCTGTTGAAACCCTTCCTTGCTACCTGCGGCTCCCTCTTCCTGAGCTCCAAGTTCGACTCAGGCCCTGGGGCATGGGGACACTCAAAGCCCCCTTTCACTGCCTCAGTACATCCCTGATCAGTCTTGATGGCAAAATGAAGGAAGAAAATCCATATCAGGTCCCCTGATTCTCAGGAGCCTGACCTCCCAGGCTGGGGTGGCTGAGGTGGGACATGACGCCCGTCTGACGCCCTCCTGCCACAGCGAGGTTCCCTCCCATGAAGGAACCCACCTTGGCGTTAGCTCGGCTCAGGCTGTACCAGTTCCATTGTCCCCATCAAGACCTCAAGGTCAGCAAACCTGCAGGGCCGTGACGTAAGAGGTATGATGCTTGGATCCGGGAGTGTTTGACTGCAAATCCCTTCCTCCCGCAAAGCTCAGCTCCCACCCCACACCTGAGGGGGCTCCTTCAGGGTGTAGTCCAGCTCACCACCACCCAGGACAGGCCCAGGAGGTAGAACCACAGAGAAGAGGGACAGCTGGGCCTCTGGGTAGTGACCTGCGGCTTATGAAGGGCTTATGAAGGGCAATTGAAGAAGGAGGTGGGCGGGGCTTGGTGGCACAGGTCTGTAGTCGCAGCTCCTCTGGAGGCTGAGGCAGGAGGATCACTTGAGTTTAGGAGCTTGAGACCAGATAGTGAGATGTGCCTAAAAGAAGGAAGGAAGGGAGGAAGGAAGGAAGGAAGGAAGGAGGGAGGGAGGGAGAAGGCCGGGGTGTGGTGGCTCCGTGGTAGAGTGCCTGCCTAGCATGCTGCCCTGGGTTCAATCCCAGCACCAAATAGAAAGAAGGAGGTGGAAGTTCAATGTCAAGGATCTCTGACTAGACCCATGGCTCCAGGGGGCAGAGGAGTGCCTGCCATCTTGGGAGACCCCTCTCTCCTAGCAGAGCCGTCTGGGGATTTGATGGGCTGATGTCTCGTCTGTTCTGGCCCCGGAACAATGTGCCGCAGTCTGGGGGCTTGAAAAACAGAACTGATTCCTCACTTTTCTGGAAGCGGGAAGATCAGGTGTGAGTGGCTTGTAGATGCCGTCTCCTCCCCGTGTCTTCGCACAGTCTCCCCGCTACGTGTGTCTGGGTCCTAATCTCCTCTTCTAAGGACAATGGCCAGATTGGAGTGGGCCTATTTTAGTGACCCCATTTCACCTTAATCACCTCTTTTAAGATCCAACCTCCAAACGAAGCCACATTCTGAGGTCCTGGAGTTAGGACGGCAGCGTATGAATCTGAGGGGGACAGTTCAGTTTCCTGGGTCCCATGCAGCCGGATGCCCAGGGCCTCTGGTCTTGAGGGGGAGGAGGTGAGGGTCTAGGGGGGTCTGGGGAGAGACCGGCCCCCACCGATCTCCTCCTTATGGGCTGCCTCTGCCTCTCTCCAATTTGGTCTGGAGCCTGCCAGCTCAGCGCCCTGGCTGACACCACCGTCTGCAGCTTCCAGAAGCCCCATTAGTTCCTTGGCCTGAGTTCTGAAGCCCCATGCCTGGGCCCCAGTGCCCCATGGGTGGGAGTGGGGTGGCATTTTTTGCCTATGCTGCACAGAGAGTTTCCAAATTCCTCCGAGCGTCCAGGGCTAGCCTTCTCGGAAACAAGGTGTAAGCACAGGGTAGGCTGCCCGCGGCCTCGAGAAACCCAGAGCCTGGCCAGGCCCTTTCCTCGCTGCCCACCCTCTACTGCCCCCATTCCCTGGCCTACTTGGGCACTGAGCTGTTGTTAAGGAGGGGACTAGGGGCTGGGGCTGGGTAGTGAGGGGTGGAGAGGTGGCCGCTCAGGACAGGCGGGAGGGAGCAAGTCCCTGGGCCTGGCTGGGGTGGCTAGTATCCATCCCACCTGGGCTTTGCCATTACGTGCCCACCAACCCTTCCTTGGCATGGGCAGTCCCAGAAGAGCAGGGGCTGGTGGTAAGGGGCCTGTGGGGGACCATTTCTGCCTCTCCTCCAGGTCTTCTGAGACTTCTGGGGAAGTCTCCTTCCTGGGGCCTGGAACCCCTGGTGTGATGACTTCCTCTGAGATGGGCTTGTCCAAGGACTCTGTCTTTTGTTTTGTTTTGTTTTTTTAAGCAAGAGGGAGAGAAAGGGATAGAACACAGAGGCAGAGAGTGAGGAGAGAGAAACTGAAGTGTGCATGGAGTGGTAGAGACAGACATGGACGGACATTGGCCTACCAGGCAGGAGATTTGAATTCTAGGTGTCCATGGGGACTACTTTCCTTGGATATTCTTTATTCCTGATAAAAGGAGAGAGTTGGAGTAGACAACATGGCTTACCATTTCTTTGAGCTCAACCAGTGTTTCCCTTCATGGATCATAAGGAACTGAGATGAGCCAATTGAGCTTCCCTCTCAGACCAACTCATGAGCTTGAGTGCAAAGCAAATAACTTGGTCAGGAGAGGCTCAGTGATGCTGCAGTAACAAACAGCCCCCATTTGCAGTGGCCCTACTTAACATAAGCATTACTTCTTGTCCATGCTACCTGTCCAGGGTGGGAGGCAGGGATCTCTGCTTGTGTTCATCATAGTTCCTCTGGCTCAGGATGGCTTCATTGCAGAGATGTTCCTTCATTAGTGCCACCATGGGAAGAGGACAATACCTGGACCTTTGTGTCTGCCTTCTTTGACTTTGCCTGATGTTTTCAGAGTCTATACGTATTAAACTGTGTATCAATGCTTCGTTTGTTTTTTATTGATGAATAATATTCCATTGTGATATATTTTATCTGTACATTAATATCAATTGATGAACATTTTGATTGTTTCCACTTTTCGTCTATTAGAAGAATACTGCTATGGACATCTAGGTGCAAGGCTTTGTGGGTACTTACATTTCCATTTCTCTTGGGTACATTGCTAGGGTCCTTCATTTACTATGTTTAATTATTTGAGGACCTGCTGGGCTCTTTTCCAAGAGCCCAAATGGCTGCCCAGTGTCCATTCCTATCAGCAACGGATCCGGGTTCCTGTTTCTCTCCCTCCTCTAACCCTTATTATTTTCAGTCTAGTGGGTGTGAAGTGGTATCTGATTGTGGGCTTGAACCACGTTTTCCTAATAATTAATGAGGTGGAACATTTTTTTCATGCATGAGAGGTCATTATATATCTTCTTTAGAAAAGTGTCCGTTTAAAAAACTTTGGTTGTCTTCATTATTGAGTTATGTGTTCTTTATATATTCTGGCAACAAACTCCTTATTGGATCTGTGTTTGTTTAATAGGTATTTCCCCCCATTCCATGGGTGGTCTTCTTTTCTTGATGTCTGTAGTCTCTTTCTGTGGTTCACATGGTGGCCTCCTACCTTACTGTTGAAACAGGGCATTCCTTGTCTTGGATTCTCTTTCACCACGGGGACCCAGACACTTCCATATTAACAGAAACGGGAAGGCAGGGTTCCTACATAGGGGGTGGGGGGACTCTGGTGCCAGACCCAGCGATCTGCACTGTGACCCATCATTTTCAGGATCCGGAGCTAAAGGATTCTTCATCTAGAGGCTGAATTGCTTTAGGCTGTTGGGGCTGACCTCTCTCCAGCCTTACGGCTGGTGCCTGAGCGGCTTGGAGAGCCTGCCTGTCACACAGAGGGGGAGCTCTTTCCAACACCCGCAGACAGGGCAGCAGAAAAGCCCCTGAGTCCTGCTTGCAGCTGATCAAGCTCCCACGTGGTCCTGCCCCCTTCGCCCCCAGGGCCCAGGCAGGATGATGCGAGACCACGGTGGGTGGGCCCTGGGCTCCAGAGGACAGCACTCAGGCAGTGGGGAGGACAGTCCCCGTGGCTACTCTGGGAGAGGCCGTGGAGATGTGCACCAGGGGAGTTATGTCTTGGATGTAATTCCTCAGGGTTTGACCTTCTTGCCTTCTGAACTTTTTAATAAGATGTGGGAGAAACCAGCAAGAGTGCAGGGCTGCAGGTGGACCCAGAGAGTTCAGGGAAAGGGTGCAAAGACTCCAGTGATCCACCTGCCACTTGTTACGGAGCGGAGAGCTTTACTGAAGGAGTTCCTAGTGTGGATGCTGAGAACCTAGGATTTGGCATCAAGCTGATTTTTGTTGGGCATCCTGGGAAGGCCAGCCTTTCGGGTCTGTGACTTCAAGGTGGGTGGGGGGAAGGGCAGGGAGAGAGAAATTTAGAGCTGCTACTGAAAGCTTCTGCCCCGTGATCTATCAGATTATAGAGGACAAGGGGCTTGGGTTGCAGCAGGAGAGGTTTGAGTACTTCCCAACTGTGAGGATGGGATTGACTTTGGCAGGGAGCCTGGCTTGCTTGTCCTCATGGCCCCATTGGGCAGAGAGACATTGGGGTGCAAGGGGGTGGGTCTCAGTGTGGGACATTTGCATGGCGGAAGAGCTCCCAGAGGAGGATTCTGGGTTCCTTCTCCTCCCCTAAGAGGGGACACCTCTCCTGATTTAGTGGAACAATCAGTGGACTAATTCAGACACAAGGTCGGCTTGACCTTGTGGGTAAAGACGATACCACTGACCCAGCATCTGCTGGCCACCTGCTCAGCTGCTCAGGGCTGGGTTGGGTTTGTCCTGATGCCCTTGAACCCTCTGCTGGCCCTGCGAGGCAGCAGGCAGGCGGGGGTGCAGTCTCAGCAGGTGGAGCCGTAAGCCAATCTCCTCCCCAGTGAATGTGCCTTTGGTCCTCCGTAATCTCTGCCATCGGGTTGGGGTGGGAGGCCACAGCCACTGCAGCGGATCCAGAGCGCTCAGCCGGCAGCGGGGTTGGCACACGCTGCCCTCTGGTTGCTCAGAGACCCAGTTGGAGGCGGGAGAGCGGGCAATGCGGGCTCTTCCCCCTCAGCCACCCTCCCTTCTTCCGCTCCTGCCAGACCTGTGGACAAGTCCACCAAGGAACTGGACAGATGGGGACCAATCACAACTCTAACCATCTCCAAGGAAAGACATTTAAGCTCCATTAACCAAATACTTTTCTTACCCAACTAGAGCTGCTTCCCTACTTCATTCCTTCCTCCTCCCCTCCCTCCCCTTCTCTCTCCTCTCCCCCAGTACTTAACTGATCACCTACTACAAACCGTGGGCACCATTCAAGTCCTGGGATCTGGAAAGTCATGTTTGGGTGTCGCCTGGAGACAGGGGAAGGGGGTGGTGGTGGGGTATCATAGAAATGCACCAGCCCAGCGGGGAAGGGTCCTGGTCAAGGGCCATGGCTTCCAGGGGTCCTGGTGTTTGGAGGAAATGGCTTTGGAGAGGGGCTGCTTGTGAATGGGCCCTGGCAGGAGAGATGGCACTGAAGACAGAATTGTTCTCACATTTGCAAGTGACATAAGGACACTGCTCAAAGTCTGGGGATCCGAGGGAAAGCAGGCAATCAGGTCAGACTGGCTCTCCTTACAGTTGCTGTGGCCGTTGTGGGGACGGGCAGGATTTTAGTGGAACACGGGCAACACGCAGGTAAGGGTGAGCAGAGGCCGGGGAGGTGAGGACAGAGGCAGTGTGTGGTCCAGGTGGGGCCGGTTCCTGGCTCCTTTTCCCCCAGGGGCTGAGTGGGCAGCCTGGGACCTGCCCAGGCACTGGGCTGTGGTCCCTCCGGGCGCTTCCTCCACCTGAGTTCTGTGTTCAGAGAAGCCTTTTCCATGAGAGAAAAGAGAGCACACAAAACTGCCGTGGACCGGGCTGCAGAGCCTCATTTCCTGGCCCCCCTGGCCGTCTGACAGATGCGGGGTCAGTCACTTTTCCTTCCGGGGCCCAGAGCTGGGGCCCATGAGACGCCACTGGGCGCTCCGCTTCTGTCCAGGCAGGGCCAGCTTGAGGCATCCCCTGCTCTGGTGGGGTGTGTGGCTCCCGGGGTGGGCCTTTGGGCCCCCAGTCTGCCAGCCTTTGTTAGTTCAGCCCACCTCCAAATCCAGCCCCGGGGTGGGGGGAAGATTCTATTTCTGGATGATTCTGGAGTATTCCGTGCTGGACCTGGTCAGGTCTGGTGCACTCCTTGTCTTGGCATGCCCTGGCCCTCTTCCTCCCTGGCAGGGGACTTGCTGGCCCGCAGGTACTCCCTGTGGCTCGTGTGCTCCTGGGAGAAGTTCATTCCTGTCACTCACTGGCCTGGCCTGGCTGAGCCCGTGTCCCCACCAGCCTCCTGCCCAGAGCCAGCCTCCTCTGTCTGCTCCTTCTCCTGCGCTCTGGGACCTCTGGGGGGAGGTCCAGCGCAGCCCCTCCATCCTGGTCCCAAGCAGGTTCCGGAGCCTGCTTGACGCCTGATTGACAGTCCTGAGGCGGTTTATGGGAAATGGTTTCGGGGATCTGGGCCCTGGCAGATGATCAGTCCTTTCTTCTTGTGTGGGTCCCTCCCTCCGCTTCCCCCGCTGTTCGCGGATGATTCATCCCCTGTAAATCCCGCTTTCTTCTCTGTGCCCCTCGCCCTGGCAGAGGATGTTCTAAAATCCTGCCAAAGTCACGGAGCTCACAAAGCTTCAGCCACAGGCGGCCCCTAAAACGCAGGGGACGGTGCCTTAGAGCGGCCTGAGAAGCAATGAAATGCATGTCCCAGTGGAGACCATGGGTCCTTGGGCAGGCCGGTCCCCAGGAGGTACTGTCACCTTTGAAAGCATGGGCTCAGGACCCAGGCTGTCTGGGGCCAAGTCCCAGCTCTGCCTCTGGCCTTCTGTCCACCTTGGGCCAGTCGGTGAGCCTCTCTGAACCTCAGTGTTCTGTTTGAGAGCACATATGAGAATGCAGGAGAGAAAGTTGTGATGGAGGCATAACCTTGAACCACTCTGTTGAAGAGAAAGAGAATAAGAAAAGAACCTCAGACGTCTGTGTTCTTTGGTCCTGGGGCTGTCCTCAGTGACCGCTTGTTCACTCAGTGGGCGTTGATTGAGCGTCCACTATGTGTCCGCTGCTCACTATCCCAGATGCTGAGGACACGATGGTGAGTGAAATGAAGGTCCCCGCCCTGTGGGGCTTCTGTCTTAATGGAGGAAGACAGACAACAAAAGTTAAAAAATCATAAACAAATGACAGGGTGCGTTAGTGGGTGATAAATCCTCTGGGGAGAAACAGAGCAGAATGAGGGGTGACGAGGAGTGGGGGATCGGGTCGGTGAGCTGAAATTTTCATAAAGCGAGATCAGCCTCACGGAGAAGAGGTCATCTGAGCAAAGCCTTGGAGAAGGTGAGAGTCAGCCGAGCCCATACTTGGGAAAGAACGTTCCAGGCAAAGGGATCCTGTGCCAAGGTCCTGGGGACTGCTGGCTCGAAGGAGATGTTTGGGAAGCAGCAAGGGGACTAGTGTAGCTGGCAGTGGAGGTCGTCATGGGAGACAAGGTCACAGGTAACGGGGACCAGATCCTTTAAGGTCTGGTAGCCATTGCAAGGATCTGGCTTTTACTTGCTCTTTCCCATTAATGGCCTATTGAGAAGGTCTTTCTATAATAGCACACAGTCTTCTCGTCTTTTCCATCTATATAATATTCCACTGCACATATATACTGGGTTTTAGTAACAAGTAATTTTTAGACTATATATGAATACCGTGGACACCTAGGTTACTTCCAGATTTTTTTGGGAAATGCTATTGTGAATGACCTCACACATACACCAGTTTTATGTGCAAGTCCTTTAGGACAGCTTTCTAGAAATGGAATCGTGAGGTGGAAGAATGTATACATACATATGCAATTTTGATAAAAGTTGCAATTTGGTCTCCATCAGGGTTGTGTTAGCTGACATCCCCAGCCAGTTATTTGTTAGGGACTAGGAGTAAATCTGTCCCCTGCTCCCCATATATCTTATGCATAGCCTCCCTGTGTGAGGGGTTGTAATGCATCCAGAATTTCCTTAACTCCTCATGCCTCTCCGTGAGCTTAGTTTTATTCCTATTTCAGAGACGGAGAAATAAGCATAGAGAGGTTAAGTTACCTATCAATGTTTGCACAGCCAGTGGGGATAGAGCCTGTATTCGGTGCCCCTGTTTCTCAACGTGGCACTTCTCACCATGTCTTCACCATGGCTTGAGGCCCCAGGAACTCTGCCTTCCTGCCTCGTGCAACATTGTATTTGAGAGACCTGGGAGGAGGAACTGAGTTAAGATGGGAAGCCCGCCTGTCCGGCTCTGCATCCTAGAGACCCTTACAGACCAGTGGCAGAGTGGAGAGAGGCCAGGTCAGCGGAAACAAGAGCCGCAGAGGCTGAGCTGGCAGACCCCAGCCTTCTCTCTTCTGCCTCCCATCACCAGTCCCAGGGGCGAGGCCCGCAGTCTGGGGGCTGGCTAATTCTGCTCTCGCTGGGGAGCGTCTGCCGTCTGCAGGGTCAGCCTGCTCGGGGATTGAGTTTCAGCTTTACACTGATGAAAATAAATCAGCCTCTATTGCCCTACATGGCCCTGGGGACCTCTGCAGGCTGCTGTGTATTTACAGACTTCCTGTAAGTCACCACCATTCCTGTCCAACCCCAGGGGCTCCCTGGCTGCTGCAGAAATAGCATTGGATGCATCCGGGGCCTCGCGCCACCCAGACAGGAGCAAGGAGGACAGGAGAAGCAGACCTGTGGGGTCTGAACAGTGCCTGGCTGAGCATCTGTCTGCAGTGGGTCCCTGGGCGTCGAGAGGTAGGCAGTACCACCAGGACCATCTGGGTTACTTTCCCCTTTCACAGAGGAGTAAACTGAGGCCCACCTAGGTGCATCCCTTAGTACTCTGGCCCCTCAATTCCCAGTCTGCTGCTCTTGCTGCCAGACTCCACTTTCTCTAGGCCCGTTTATTATCCAGCAGCTGGTTAGAGACGTGCAGGCAGAGTTGGAGACTGGGTTTCCGCTGCAGTAGGAGGGATGGAGGTCTGACAGCCAAGAGAACTCTCTTGTCTTCTGGGACTCAAGAAACAGGAATGGGTAGCAAATTGAGGAGAATCCGTCTGGGTGGGAAGAGTGACCACGGCTGGAGGCACCGCCTAGAGGGTTCCGACAAAGCCCTGGCATTTTCTGATATCTTGCCCTAAACTCCCTTTTCTCTGTGCCTCCTTTATTTATTTATTTGTTTGGTCCAAGCATTCTTTGTACCCACAAGACTCCCACGGGGACTTGAGCCTCCTGCGTTGGACGGCAGATCTGTGGACTGCCCTCCCTTCCTGCTCTCTCCAGGATGCAGGGCCAGGCCTGGTGCGTCCATCCCCAGGCCCTTTCTCCCTGTGGTCTGGGAGCAGCCCCTGAGCTGGGGGCGGGGGGCGCGGCTCTGACCACCCTGCCTTCACATCTTTCTACAGTCAATGCCCGTCTGCCTTGATTGCTTTGATTGCTTTTAGAAAGGACTGTTGGCGGCATCGCACCCTTTGGTGTCCGTTCTTCCCCTTGCCAGGGCCGGTGAGGTCAGATTTTGATATGAAAGCTCAGAGCGCCTCAGGTCCTTCCTCCTCCCCGCCCCCGCTGTCTGAACAGGGCTTGAGAGCCTCTGAGAACATGGACGCTCCTCCTGGATCCCAGGAGGCAGACGCCCAGAGCTGGTACCCTGGCTCTTGGCTCCCACTCAGTGCTGTGCTCCAGGGGTGGGTGGCCTTGGTGGGTCAGGGAGGGTCCCTTCTAGTGTCCCTGCATGGATCTATTTGAGATGGGAAGCTGACCACCCTGACCACCACTGTGCCCTCTCCTGCAAGGAACCGTGGAGACCCCCTGCACGTTCCAATCACACATAGAGCCACACGGACCCCAGCCCACTGCACAGGCCATCTGTTGGGATGGGAGTGGTCCTGACCACACTGCCCTGCTGGTTTGGATGGATGTGGGTGGCTGGGGAGAGTGGGCCTGTTTGGGGTCAGGATTGGAGACTGTCCCCCAGTGGGAACTGTGTGTGAATGGTGAACCTGCCCGGAGGCAGCTTGGAGCCCCTCCATCCTCAGAGCGAAGGCAGCCGATTCCCGGGGCTCCCTGGCGGGGCCGGCGCTCACCTGGGTTTGGGCAGGTGATCTTGCTGACGGCCTCCGTTGCTTCCTGCCTGTTGGTGCCTCCAAGCCCTAACTCTGGGCTTCCTCATCTCCTTGCCACCGTCCCGTTGGGGAAGCCTCAGGTGCTTTCTCAGGGGGCAAGCCCTGAAGGGCAGAGCTGATAACTTGTCGGCCTCCTTCCATTTGCTCTTTCTTTGTCCCCAAGCCCCGCAGCCCTCTCCCCATTCTCCCTCCAACTCCACAAGTGAGGATGCTGCTGAGATGTCACCTGTGTCCCTTGAGCAGTGGGGATGAGGAGAGGCCGGAGGGCGGTGACTGGATATACCCCTGCCCTGGGACATCTGCCTGGGAGTTGACAGTTCCCTTCCTGAGTGACATTTTTGGTACCAGGTTTCTGTCCACTTCCTGGGGAACACGCTCTTGAGCCTGGCCCTGACCACTGCCTTTCTGGGTTAGGGCATGTGGGACCCTAGAAGGCAGGGGCCCTGGGGGGTGCTTGCAGCCTGCCGTGTCCCCCGCCCTGAGCTCTAGTTCTTCATGTCCCCTGGGCTGGAGGAGGGGCGAAGGTCTCAGGGGGCTCTGGGAGCACATTTCCATTACACACACAGGGCGCTGGGCCCGCCCAGGCAGCGGCCCTTCCTTCCTTCCTCCCTGGACCTTTGATACATTGACAGGGCCCCCTCTGGGGAGGGCCACAGTCTGACCATGCCTCTCTCCTCCCTGGGGCTCCCCTTAGAACCAGAAGTTTTAGAATTCAAAGCTTTTCTCCTTCTCCTCTCTCGTGTCACTACTTTGGAAACGGAGACGCAGGAAGAGGAGATCACTTGCCCAAGGTCAAGCAACAAGTTAGGGGCCAGCAGGGATTGAAATCCAGGACGAAGAGTCTGAGGGTCTCCCAGGCCAATCCCTCCCCCTCCCCAGATCTTTTGGCTCCGGCACTGACCATTTGTGGCGATGGGCAACTCTCCCTCCCAGAGTTGATGGACAGAATAGGGCTGGGCTGGGGTTGGGCTGGATGAACTCAGGATGCCGAGTTCTAGGAAGTGGCCTCGGCTGGCTTCCCTGGCAATAGCAAATCTGGGATCTCAACGAATCCTGGGTGTCTGAGGAGGTTCCAGAAGGTCTCCAGGTCCACCCCGCTGCCTTGAGAACTCATGTTTTATAAAACTGTCCCGCTCAGGGCTGGCTCAGGGAGTACAGGGGGTGCTCTGGAGGCACAAGAGACCAGATCCGGGGACAGTCCCAGTAGGTGTTAGTTAGACGACGTCACATGGTTGGAGTCTTGGCCATTTCCTAAGACTCTCCTCTTTGCTGGACATTTGATGCCATGTTTGTTTGTTTGTTTTTAAAAATATTTTTTAGTTGTAGGTTGACACAATACGTTTATTTTATTTATTTATATGTGATGCTGAGAATCGAACCCAGGGCCTCACACATGCTAGGTGAGTGCTCTACCACTGAGCCACAACCCCAGCCCAATGCCATGGTGGTTTAGCAGAGAAAGAGCAGGTCAAATGATGTGTCCTAAACCTTGAGCATTGCAATGATAGAGGAGCCATGTTCTCGGTCCCCGAGTTCCTGGCTGGTGCTGAGCTGGCATGAGTGGTAAGGGCTGGGCATAATCGGAGGCTGTGTTAGCAAAGGCATGGTTTCTAGATAGTGGGAGGTGGTGGGCCTGTTGTGTTCCTCACAGGGGCTGCGGGTAGGTTCTGCACTTTGTTCAGAGTAATCAAGAACCGCTGGGAGCTACACTAGGTGTCTGAGGCCTAGGGCCTGGCGGGGTGTTCAAGAGGGTGACTTGTCAAAGGAGACCCTGGGGAGGACACCCACCATGTTCAGTTGAAGGATGCTCATTGAGGAGAGATCTGGCTTGTTCTGAGCCACCCCAAAGGGCACCATAAGGCCAGTTTACTGTAGATTATGGGGTATGGAGATGTTTTTTTCTCCAGCCACCAAAAGATGAGATGGGCTCTTTTTGAGAGACAGTAATATCCCACAACTGGAAGTATTTAGGTTCAGCTAAGACCAGTGTTTGCCAAACTTGGCTGTCGCTAATGCCCAGCTGGGGAGAGTTTTAAAATTCAGACTCCCAGGCACCACCTCTGAAATTTCAGTCTCTGTAGGTCTAGGGTGGGGCCGGGGATCAGGGCTTTTATGAAACCCTACAGGAGCTTCCAGGGCAGCCGGTACCTGGATGGTGGTGGGGACCACTGGAAGGGTCACCATTTGCAGGAGCCTTTGTATCATGGGGTTTTTAAGGGAGGGTATGTGGGTCAGGCTGCTTATTATATATGAACTGATTCTAGGTGTATCTGTGTGAGTGCATATTAGAAAAAAATGAATGTACTTTGTACACCAAATCTGTGATTTCATGGATCTTGATGCTTAGAGCTAGTTTAAGTTAAATATATTTAAAAAATTTATAGAATAATACAGATGGCATACAGATGGGCAAGTAAATATGAAGATTGTATGCAAATGAGAGCTAGGCTAGCAGTGTTGTGGATGAAGCTGGGTGGGGACAGGACAGACTGGTGGACTGGGATCTTAACCCTTTCGAGAGCCTGTACTTTGTTGCTTAGTTCTAGAAGGCTCTAGGGAGGTAAGGGGATCCTTACAATAATTCACCCAAATCATCTTCTTCCCCAGTTTGGAGCCTGAGGCATTGTGGACCCTTTTCTTGCCTCCCCCACCCCCCAATTATTTAAATTTGGAGGGCTTCAGTGGAAGGGTGTGGCCTAGCATGAGCGAGGTCCTTGGTTCCATCTGTAGCAGGGCAAAAACGACAGCAGCAAAACCCCAGTGAGGTCTTTGGCACTGGGTTGTCCCCTCCCCCGGCCATCTTGTCAGTGATGATATGGCAGCCAGTGTCCTCGTACAGGGCCTGGGGAACATTTTTGTTCTTTCCCTTATTTTTCCCTTTTACCTAAGAAGCAGCAGCCAGAGAGTGATGCTGGCAGTGGAGGAGGGGAAGTTCAAAGGACAAGGTGTCTGGTCCCTGGAGCCCAGGCAAGCAAGCTGGGGAGACAGGGGGCCTGTGCCTGGCTGGCTCTCCCTGCTGAGCCTCAGTGCCACTCCTGGTCATGAAACTGTGGGCACCAGGGTGCTGTGGGTGCAACCCTGGGCTGCAGAAGCACTTTGGAGTCACAGGCTAATTGGGGTCCCCCTGCAAGGGCACACTGTCGCTGAAGCTCACTGGGGTCTGGCTGCAGACCCCAGGCCACCTCCTGCCAACTCTTGGAAATGGATTGGGAGAGTCAACTAGATCCAAATAAGCTTCCAACAACCTGCAAGTAAGGGTTGGGATTTGGTGTCCTGCTGTCTATCAGCCGGACATTCCTGGCACTTTTCAGGGCACCCTGGGATCACAGTGGGAACTCAGGGCAGCTGCTGCATTGGGGTCACCATTCAGTTGCCACAGATGGGGAGCAGCCAATCAACTGGGCTTCTCAGGTGACCTGGAGATGCCCACTGGCACCCCAGGGCTAAGCGTCCCCAAGTGTCAAGGTCACTGGGCCCAAATTCAAAGCTCTTCCCCGAGAACTCTGCTTTGGCCTCCGGACCCAGTCCCTGAGGCCTGCCGGTGACACTCAGCTCCTCCCGGGGAAGCACAGGGGGCTCGTAGGGTTTTACTTTTGGTGTTTTTCCTCTCCCAAGCCAAGGAAGTGTCCTGCCTCCAGTCTCGGCCCTGTTGTGGGGAGAGCGGGAGAGGAAGGGGGGAAAGAGATTTCCACCTTATTGTTCAGCAGCTGGAAAGTTGTTGTCATCTGTCCCGCCTTCCATTTGCTGAGAATGGGAAAAAAATGTGGAATATTTGGGAAAATAAATCTCAATACCCTCTTAGGAGTGTTCCCTTCTCTCTGACCCTTGCAGCCTGGCCCCTCTACCCCAGGCTCAGCCTCCGTTTGCTTCTGGGGTCTGGTTCCCACTTGTCTCTGGGTTTGGGGCTGGGGCTGGGCTGGGCTGGGCTGGACACTTCTCACTGCCGGCTGGAGGCTCGCGAAGCCACTGTGATGTCATTCAAGCACTACATAGCTGCAGGATGATAAGTGGAGCCCTAGGGGCGCAGCTGGCTGAAATTACAGACAGAGTTTTATCCCACTGGCTTCCTACAAGCCAGAGTGAGGCCGAGGAGCCGAGAGGGGGAGAGCGCGCTCCGCTCCGGAGCGGAGGGGAGGGTGTGTGCGGCACAGGGGCAGGCTGCGGGCTCCGCTGACTCCTCCCACCCGACAGGACAGTCCCAGGGAGCTTGAGAGGGACCCACGCACTCGCAGCTGCAGCCATGTAGGCATGATTTGAAACTTACGGCACCAGGAGCGCATCGGGCCAGGCCGTTCTCGCCTTCCCCCTCTCTGTCCTGGATAGCGGTGTCGCCTGTGTGTATCCTGGGAGGCTTTCTGCTGGGACAGGGTGGGGTCGCCTCTGTGCCTGGGGGCCCTGGTGTGCCTCCACCCGACCTGGGAAGGGTGTGAGGTTGGGCAGGGCTGTGGCTTCTGGGTGCCTTTGAATGTGGATGTGGGGGGCCTTGCTGTCCCTTTCTGGAGTTGCTTCCTGAGACAGGTAAGAGCCACTGTCGACTAGTGGGAGGGGAGCTGGGTGGGGAGGGTGGTGTTCTGGGACAGAGGTCCCCCTCGGGTGGGAACGGGGCAGGCGGAGGGACGTGGTGGAAGTGTGGCTGGCCCAGTGAGACATTATTCAGGATGCCCTTCTTTCTGTGGCTGGAGATTTGGGGCGCCCAGTGCTCAGAGTTCGCAACCGTCCTCCCGTGGGGCTCCCATTCACGCCTTTCTTCCCGGCTCTGCTGGCAGGGCCCTGGCGGCTCCACTGTCCCCCTGGCCAGGGCTCTCTGAATGCCAGGTTCCTGGCCTGGCAGAGAAGGGCTGGGGTTGTTGTGGGCTTGGGAGCTATTTTTACCCTCCCGAGTGTGCCTGCGCTATCTGGTGCCCGGACAGGCGAGGGTGGGGAGCTCGGGCGATTGCCCCGGGCTGGGCGCTGCAGGCCAGGCCAGAGTCAGGAGGCTGACCTGAGCTGGCATTGGTTCTTCAGGCCTGGGCTGGCATGTGACCATCTGGGGACACATCTGTCACATCACTGGGCTGAAGTCCCTTCGGTCCTGTCCAGAGGGTCCGTCTTCCACCCTCCCTTCCTGCCCCTGCTCTTCCAGCCATTTTCACCTTGACGCCCCGTTAGGGGCAGGTGCCCGGCAGTCTGTTGGGCTCTTCCTTGCTGGGTGACCTTGGGGGTCCTGAGCCTGCCGAGCTTCACTGTCAGCCTGTAAAATGGCGAGTGTTTAGGGGATGGATTGGCCCCTAAGGCCCTTCTGTTTAAAAGCTCCAAGACTTTTTAGATGCCCTGGGAGCCCCTCTGAGGTCCCTCTGCTGTCCTGAGGGCCTGAGGCCCAGGGAGGGGGCTCTGTGGGTGGGCAGGGGTCTGGGTGAATGCAGGCTGGGGTCATTCAGACATCAGCCCTCCCTATTCCCTGCTCCCTCTTTCTTTCTTGGCTGAAACTAAGGATGGAGACGTGGCCAGGAGAAGCTCATTTGGCCCATCTTCCCTGGATCCAGAGGCTGGCTTATGGGTGACACTGGTGAGGTCACTTGCACAGGGACAGAGCCACCTGTGTAAAGATTGACAGCAGCTCTGAGGAGAATCTTGTTCTCTTCTGTCCACTCTCTGGACATGCCGTGGGTCCCTTCCAAAGTGTGCTGTTAAATAGGGAGGACAGGTGTCTGTCTGGCCACGCTTGGACTGCCTGTCTCCCACCTGTCATGTGTCAATGGCCTCCTCCCTGCGTGAGCCTGGGTCCCCTGGGTGGCACCTGCCTCCTGCCACCTTCCTGTTTCAGAGGCTGTATATCCTCTGTGTGGGTCCCCTTCAGTGGCTTGGGGATTTCCCTTCAGCCTCCAATTCTGCTGATCTCTGGAGCTCCCAAGGAAGCTCATTCCTTTTAGAAAGTTCTAGAATTCTCTGCAAATGGTGGTGATAAGGGGCTGCCTCAGTCTCCTGCTGGCTGGCATGGGACAGGAAGTTGGCCCAGCTAGAGACCAAGGACCATCACAGATAGAGCCCTGGACACCCCTGCTGCCCATGCCACGATGTCTCAGGAGGCACCCAGGTCTTGCTGGGGCCATGGACAGTGCTCTCTGGTCCTCTTGGTGCACGTTACCTCCTGGTATTAATGCCAAGCCAGGGGAAACCTGTTGGGGTTCTCAGGACTGGATGCTTCTCAGGGCCTCCAGCCTGAAGGCTTCTGTCCTGTGTGTTCTCACTCTGGTCAGAGCGTGGTCTCCTTCACAGATGTCCTGGGTGAAAGAGAGGGACCCCAGAAACTGTACCCTTACTTTTAGATGAGTACATCTTAACTTCTATAGAATTAGAAGTGTCCATTAACTCCCTAAATTATGTGCAAAATATATGTGTGTGTTAGAAAAGATTATTCTAGACTGCAGGGTCTCTCTTTTCTTATCCCTTTAGGAGTAGCTTGGAGTCCTCCTAGAACCCCTGATTTTCCACTGAGTTGCATTGGAGAAGACTGTCTCAGTGACTGACAGCTTTTGGGGGCTACTTAATGTAATGTAAGAAGCATTTATAGTACCTGCCAGGCTCTGCACTCTGTAGGGCCGTCCCTATATGGCCATGTAAATTAGCATTGAACTCCAAGAGGCTCCATTCACATAGACCACATTGTGAATGGCATCCTCTGGGAACCAGGCCCTAGAGAGAGAGAGAGAAATAAAGGTTCTTCCACGAGGAGCACTTGGCCTCTGGAAGACAGACAGACATCAGTGATGACCGTGCAGTGGGTGTCGGAGGAGAGGTGACACCAGGGGCTGTGGGAACACGGCAGAGCTTGACCTGAGTTTGGAGGTCAGTAGGAAAGGGGTTGGGACTGAGTCAGAAGGAGGAGGGGGAAGGGGTTTTCCCAGGAGTTTGGGAGTCTCAGGGGCAAGATGAGGAGGGGCATTTTAGGAGTGGGAACAGCATGGGTGGAGACACAGGGCAGAATGTATAAAGAGTTTAGTGAATGGAGTGGAGGTGTTGGGGGTGTTGAGAGTGGACCTTCAGAAGGCAGGCAGGACCTGGTGATGAAAGGCCTGGCATATCTGGCCGGGGTGGCTGTACCCTGTGGATGGTGAGGGCTGTTGAAGATGGAGGGCGGAGGATGGAGAGAGGAAGCGGGCCGAGAGCTTGGATATGCCTGGCCTTGCCCAGGGGCGTAGCTGCTGGACCCCAGCACTCAGCAGACCTGCAAGGAAGCAGCCAACCTCTTCACCTGGCGGCTCTGAGGCCAGCCTCGGAGCAGTTAAGTGGCTGCCACAGGCTGACTGGGCCATTAGGACTGGGCCATCTTTCTGAGCAGTGGGTGTGTCTGGCTGCAGGGGTGCGATGGAAGGACACACTTCCTCTCTATCTCTGCTTCAGAACCACAGCCCTTCTGTCCTCCCTGGGACCCAGCCCCATCCTATGGCTCCCTTGTCCCTGCCTCCCCCATGGCCGGGGTAGTCTGAGGCTAAAGGGGTCACGTGTCCAGAACTTGCTATCCTGCCTGCCTCTCAGCCAAACCCCACTTCTCGACAAAGTTCACCCATCTCCCGGATCCACGTGGCCTTTGATTCCCTACACCTATTTTTGAGGGGCTCAGATTCCCTCCTACTGAGGACCCAGCCTGCCCCCACTTGCCTGTGCCCAGGGAGGGCACAGAGCCTCTTCCTCTTGGCAACGCATTGATTTTCTTCCATGGTGGTTGGTCACTGCTGCTCTGGGTAATGACTTTTAATGAATTGTTATTTGCTGAATATGGACCCAAAGGGCTTTTTACCAACAAGGGCCCCATCCTGAAACCTCGATAAATCATCTGCTATTCAAAGCAGGCCTGCTGGAGGGTCAGGGAGGGGTCTCTTCTCGTGGAGTCCTTGTCATGGAAGGGGTCCCTTTCTCTCAGTCAACCTGATGGCCACCTTTTAGGCTTCCCAGTTGGGCCATCTACCTACAGGAAACCCTTCCTGCTAGGAAGTGGGAGGGGCTTCACTCAGTGTCTGGAGTGCCGCTCACCTGTGTCTGGGTTTCCCAAGGTACTGTCCACCCGTGTGCCTGAACCCCAGGAGGCCTCTTTAAAATGCTGACTTGTGGCCCCACCCTGGCCTCCAATGACCCCGAATCCACATTTTTTACAATCCCTGGAGGAGATTCTTAAGAACATCCAAATTAGAAAATAGCCACTCTGAAACCAAATAGCCTTAGCACCCCCCCCCCATTTTTTTTGGTCCTTTTTAAGGTATATGAGGCGGGTGCGTGTGGACGTCCCTGCGTCCTGGCCAGCATAGTCCGTCCAGCACCACACACACCTCCGCACAGAGCCCCACTGGGCGGGAGCCTCAGGGAGTAGGTCCGCATCCAAGTCAGCTGGGGATTTTCCTCAGATCCTTCCAAAAGCATGACTCGCACATCTGGATGAGGGCCGAGGTGGAATAAGGGCCCCTTGGTGAATGTCATCAAATAGCGTCGGGGGTGGGGTCCCGGCTTCCAGCTGCTGCTGAGAAGATCAGGGAGATGGTCAGACAAAGCGAGAGGGCCTCGAAGAGACTGTGGGCTTTTCAGGGTCCCCAGAGAAATGGTGAGGAGAAGGCCCCTGAGACAGATGTCAGGGCGGGCTGGGGCTGGGGCCTGGGAGCACTGCACTCTGGGGTGCCTGGGCCTGTTTCTGCTCGATTTGGTTCCATGGCCACCTGTGCCAGTACCCTGACCCCAGCCAGCCAGAGCCCCGCCCCCGGGTCCATGCCATCCCCGCTCCCTCTGAGAGACCAAGGGCTTCTCACCTTAGGTGACTTGGCCTGGCCAGGTCCGTCCTGTGGAGGCTGCTGGGTCTTGGACCTGACAGCTCTGGGGGCCCCTCAAGCCATCTCCCCAGCCCCTGCAGGTCCTCTCTCCCTCCTCCCCCCTTGATTTTATCCTTGTCCTTGTCTGTCTGCCTCTCTCTTTTGCCCTTCCTGCCTTGATGGATTGAAACCAGCCTTGAGTTCCGGCTTCTTGTGGTCCGGTAAATAGCTCTTAATGTGGTCGTGGTGGACAGGGAGAGGGAGGGACGAGTTTGTGTGTGTGGGGGGGGGGCACTTACCTCCATCTCCGCGACAGGGGGAGGGGAGCTGCTCCACAGGTCGTGCCCACACGCTGGATGCTGCAAAGCTCTCCGGGGCTGGGCAGCCCTCGTGTCCTTGATCCTGCCCTTGATTACAAAGAGGAGGGCACTCAGTTCTAGGCAGACTGGCCTGGAGCACATGGCCCTTGTGGCCAGCACAGGGCCGTCAGCAGCGACTGGCCCCTTCTTTGAGGACAGCAAGAAACACATTCATTTGCATTTAACAAACAGGATTTAATTAAACAATTTATACCTCTTCGATTTTCTTACTGCACCTTAGTGATTTAGCAGTCATTGTTTCTGATTTCGCTACAACAGTAGCCCGTGTGGGTCAATCACGGGGCGGAACAGGGTTAACGCTGGCATTTTCGTAATGGATGAAAATGAGGCATGCCCAGGAGGGGTACGGAAGGGCCAGGGCATCAGGTGGTGGGGATCATCAGGCAGTCTCCCCGCTGCCTCCCACCGGTTTAGACCTTGCCCCAGCCCTGTAACCCAGGGCCACCACAGTAACACTGTGGCCCCTTATCACTCGGGGCTGGCTGCTGGCTGAGGTCCCAAAGCCTCAGGGAAAACTGAGGGCAGAGCTGGTTCTGCAGCGCACAGGGACCGCAGCGCATCTAGCCCCCAGCGGGTGTGGGGTCCGTGGGTGCCTCCTGGCTTGCAATCTCTGTGCGGGCTCTTGATGATGTCACTGGGCTGCTGTGGTGTGTGTGTGTCGATCAGCATGTTCCTGTTCTGTGGTTGTCTAATCACTTGTTTTTGGCCGTGGGCTTCTGTACAAGGGTTTATTTTTAGAGACTGTCACTTCTGGCCCGAGGGCTGATCCTTGGGCAAGGCAAGAACGTTTGTATTTTCTGAAATGTTTGTGGCTTTAAATTTAAATATTTATTTTGGGGTATTCCTGCCTTTATGTGTTTATTCTACTGTGTGTGTGTGTGTGTGTGTGTGTGTATGGGGGGGTGGATGTAGCCTAACACAAATTTCATGGTCTTTTAAGTAAATTAGCTCTGATTGTCAGGTGCAGCGCCCCCCTGCCCCAGGTGCTATGTCTACAGATCTGTCGTTTTGGATCAGCTACGTACCGCCTGCCCCCAGGGCTAGAGACCTTGGTGTGTGCAGTGCCGAGCACCAGGGTTAGCGCTTGGGGAGCACACGCTGTGGCAGCTGCTGTTCACCACGCTGTGCTGGCTGTGGTTCCTGGTGTGGGGGTCACCTCGCCGGCACAGGCCCCTGTGTTTTTGATTTGGTGACTTCTGGTGGGTGTGCGCCTCAGGGTCTTGAGTCGGGTTCAGTGTGTGGCTGCTGGGTGTGGGCTGGGGTGGGTGCAGTCTTGGGAGGGGGTGTTTTACCTGGGGCGGGGGCTGGATTGCAGCGGAAGGTGGGGCTCTGCGTGAGGGCGTGGGGTGTGTACCTCGGGTCTGGAGCAGGGGCTGCTGACTGTACAGGGTGTGAAATCACTGAGCTCCTCTGGGTGGGGGAGGTTCTTGCTCCTGAGTCAGCCCCCTGGCCCAGAGCCACCCACAGCTCACTTTTTCCTTTTAGAGAAAGTGTTGCTTCTGGGGGTCCCTAGAGCTGCCTGCAAACAAAAGGAGAGCTCTCCCCAGCGAAGACCTCTGCTTTGGGTTCTCCATCCATCCCTAAGGTGTCTCCCCTGCCACCCTGGTCCCTGAGCCCCTGCCCAAGCACCCCACGTGGCGCCCTCTGCGGAGGGAGTGCCAGTCCCCTCTGGCACAGGACTGCGGCTACGTCAGCTGCCTCTTGGCTCAGCTCCTCAGGGGTCCTGGCTGGCCCTCTGGTGGGTGGGCCTGCTGCCACCCTGCCCTTGGCTGGTGCCCCTTTTCCTGCAGGCTGAATGGTGTGGGCGAGCTTGTCGTGGTGGGCAGGGTCCATGTGCAGGGGACAGTGCTGGGGAAGGAAATGGGAGAGACTTCAGAAAATGCGGCACTGGGGAGAATGAATGGCGTTGTACGTCTGAAAGGCTCTAGAAAATTCTTTGTATTGAGCCAAACTTGGCAGCGGAGGCCGGAGGGTGAGTTTGTCTTAGAAAGTCCCAGTGCTGCTTTCAGCCTCCCCTCCCCAGCCCCGCCTGCCGTGGGCATGCTCCCCGTGCTGCGCCCTTACTGCCCTCGCAGGCTCTTCCCCCACTTCCCGGGGCCAAGGCTGTCCTCAGAGGTGGGCTGACCCCTCCGGTGCACTCAAGGCGCAGCCCACCTCTCCTGGCGTCAGCCCCTAACCCAGAGCAGGAATTCAAGGAACTCCCCAAGATGTGCTAGTGGCCGGGGATGGTTGTGCTGTGCACGTCACCGTTCAGGAATGGATGGTCCTCAGGATGGACACAGCTCTCTGGCCACGGACCCGACACGGCTCAGCTCGTTTCAACGTGTAGCCTGCTGTGTTCAATGAATAGTGGCAGTTCATAGGGTGCAGCCTGATTCTATTATTGTCCTATTGTACAGACGAGGACACTGAGGCCCAGAGAGTAACTCGAGCCTCTGTGTCCAGGAAGCTGGTGAAAAGCCAGAGACGGGCCTGGGTGGGCGTTTGCCCTCAGGACTCCTTGCCTAGTCCTAGGCTCTGCTGCCTGGCCCTGTGTGGTAGGGACCTTTGTCCCTTTCCTTTGTGCCTCCTCAGAGTGGCAAGAGGAGACTCCGGGATCCAGATGGGGCTCTAACTCTTTTCCTTGTGGGAACAGCTGCCTGCCGGTGACATCTGCCGTCTCCTTGCTCTGTCTTTGCAGAGGTGGTGGGACACACCCAGGGGCCACTGGACGGGAGTCTGTACGCCAAGGTGAAGAAGAAGGACTCCCTGAACGGCAGCACCGGGGCCGTCAACGCCGCGCGTCCTGTCCTGTCGGCCACCCCCAACCACGTGGAGCACACGCTTTCCGTGAGCAGTGACTCGGGCAACTCCACAGCCTCCACCAAGACCGACAAGACCGATGAGCCTGTCCCCGGGGCCTCCGGTGCCCCCGCTGCCCTGAGTCCCGAGGAGAAGCGGGAGCTGGATCGCCTGCTCAGCGGCTTTGGCCTAGAGCGAGAGAAGCCGGGCGCCATGTACCGCGCACAGCACCTCAGGTCCCGCCTGGCCGCCGGCCCAGCTGTGTCTCCCTCGGGCCGTCACGTTGTCCCAGCCCAGGTCCATGTCAACGGCGGGGCCTTGGCCTCTGAGCGGGAGACAGACATCCTGGATGATGAGCTGCCCAACCAGGATGGGCACAGCGTGGGCAGCATGGGCACGCTGTCCTCTCTGGACGGGATCACCAACACCAGCGAGGGGGGCTACCCAGAAGCCCTGCCCCCACTAACCAACGGCCTGGACAAGGCCCACCCTGCGGAACCTCTGGTCAATGGCGGGGGCTACCCCTATGAGAACACCAGCCGGGCAGTGCCCGCCCATGCTGGCCACGTGGCCCCCATGCGACCCTCCTACTCGGCGCAGGAGGGCTTAGCTGGCTACCAGCGGGAGGGGCCCCACCCGGTCTGGCCCCAGGCAGTGACCACCTCCCACTACGGCCATGACCCCAGCGGCATGTTCCGCTCTCAGTCCTTCCCCGATGCCGAGCCCCAGCTGCCCCCAGCTCCAGCCCGCGGGGGCAGCAGCCGGGAGGCCGTGCAGAGGGGGCTGAATTCATGGCAGCAGCAGCAGCAGCCGCAGCCTCGCCAACCTCCTCGCCAGCAGGAAAGAGCCCAGTTGGAGAGCCTTGCGACCGGCAGGCCCAGCCCCCAGCCGCTGGCAGAGCCCCCCGCCTCTGCTCTCCCAGAATTCCCCAGGGCGGCCTCTCACCAGGAGATTGAGCAGTCCATCGAAGCGCTCAACATGCTCATGCTGGACCTTGAGCCAGTCTCGGCCGCCGCCCCCCTGCACAAGTCCCAGAGTGTCCCCGGTGCCTGGCCAGGGGCTCCCCCACTCTCCTCCCAACCCCTCTCGGGCTCTTCCCGCCAGTCTCATCCACTGACCCAGTCCAGATCCGGCTCCATCCCCGGTGGGCACTCCCTGGGAACCCCCGAGCTGGCCCCTCCCGGCAGGTCTTACTCACCTTACGATTATCAGTCGGGTCCAGCTGCGTCCAACCAGGGTTTCCGTCCAAAGAGCCCAGCCTCCTCATCCTTCCTTCCAACCGCCCATGGCCCCCCAGGGCCTCAGCAGCCCCCAGCCTCTCTCCCTGGCCTCACCACTCAGCCTCAGCTCCCACCAAAGGAAGTGGCCTCAGAGCCCTCCCGAACCCCAGAGGAGGAGCCACTGAACCTGGAAGGGCTGGTGGCCCACCGAATAGCAGGTAAGAGCCTCAGGGGCCGTCAGACGTGGACATTCCCTCCTTCCTCCCTCTGCCCTTCCCTCGGGTCTCCGTTGCCCTTGCTGGGGGAGGTGCAGTGCTGCTGTGGCCTGGGGAGGCTCTCAGGAGCTGGGGCCCAGCCACCCTTCCTGTATCTACACCTCAAAGAGTCTGCAGTCTTGTCAGGGGACAGGCATAGACAGGTAATTCCGAAAGAGTACAGTGTGTGCTAGGACAGAAGTGAGACCGAGCCCCAGAGCTCGGGGAAGCATAACATCCCACCTAGGGCAACCAGGGAGAGCTTCCTGGAGGTGGTGACTCAGGAGTCCAGACTTTCTAGGTGGAGAGGAGACTACGAGCCTGCCTGCCGTGCTTCTTGTCCTCAGACTTCAGGTCCTTGGGGTAGGAGAAGGCGGAGGGAGGTCTCTGTGGACTCAGTTTCCCTCTTAGACCCTCCCGAGGCCATGATGAAGCCCTCGGGCTCTATCTGAGTGTTCAGCCTGGTGAGGGCCTTCAGGTTTGTTTTTGTGAGGGGCCGAGGTCCCCTTCCCGGTTAGCTTCCCGTTAGTCCTTGCCTAGGACCAGCTCCTCTTCCTATCAGAGCAAATCCAGAAAGACACCTACAGAGGGAAGAGAGAGTGCGAAGCCAGGAGAACCTACTGGGGAGAAAAAGGCAAGAAAGAGCCAGTGTCTAGGCCTCACCGGGAGGGACACAGCCCACCTGCCGCAGCTTATGACCGTTCCCAGGGACAGCCAGGCTGGGGGGAATCCTCACAGTTGACTTTGTTGTGAGGCGAAAGCCGGACAGGGGTGGCCCCGAGACTGGGGTGGGGTGGGCCTCGTGCCCAGCCCTCAGCTGACAGGGGGTGAAGCTCGAGGGGAAGGCAGGCTGGGCAGCTGGCTCTGCCCTCCACTACATTTAGGGGAAGCTGAGTCACTGTGCCAGCTGCAGGGAGGAAGGGAGGCACCCTCCTGGGCATCATGGGGAAGCAGCTCACAGAGGCCAGCTGGCTCTTGGGTTGGGCCAGGCCCTGGGTGCCCTGGGTGCTGCTGTACTTCAGGGCAGAGCAGAAACCCTGGAGAGCTGGGGCAGGAGGCCTTCGTTGCTTTAACCAAGCACCAAACCCAGGATTGAGCATCCCTGACCCTCCGCGGGTGAGGTGCTCCATGGGTGATCCATTTGGGGCTTGACTTCTGCTTCCTCCCACATCTGGGCCGTGACTTAAGGGCACCTTCCTGATTGCTTTGTCTGTCGAAACCAACCCATTTCCTCCAAGTTTTGTTGAGGCAAGAGGGACAACAGGGCCACCCAAATTTCCTGGGAATGCCATTCCCCTCCCAGTGTTGAAGTGGCCTGAAGAATAGTGATGCTCTGGTCTAATGATGAATAGGATCCAGGGGACTTCTCTGGGGAGGACACAGAATGAATTTCTTTATCTCCCAGAACCCTCCCTTAGAGCTCTCCTGGAGCTTGGTCCAGAGGAAGCCATACTGCTCAAGCCCTGGCGGGAGGTCCACCTGATAGTGGGTCCCCCCTCAACCAGCCTCTGTGGTCTTGGCTGCCAACTTCCATATCCTGTAGCCTCTCAGGTTTTGGCTTTCATGAAGCCATGGGGTTGGCGGAGGGCATTGTTGGCAGAGGGTCCCTTTACCTAATAGGCCCATTACCATCTTGTCTACCAACCACAAATGACTCAGGAGAAGGGGTGAGATGGATAGAGAGGGTAGTTGTATCTGGTACCCAGGGCTCTGAATTCGCCTCTTTGGTCTGTACCTTGTCGTGAACAGAATTTCTTATGTCAGCAGGCTCTGCGTGCAGAATTTCCTTAGTAGCCCTTCATGGTACCGAAGGGCACTCAAGTAAGATCAATGTGTAGGACTTTCTGGGAGGCAGGGAGGATAGACTTTCAGCATCAGTTCTTCCTGCTCGTTCAACATTCTGCTGCGGGAAGTTGGAACTTAAGTGGTCACATGAGTAACTAGGAAGCTCAGATCTGAGGGAGAACTTCTTCATGGCCATGAACTTGATCTGGTTTCTCTTGGTTTTTATCCCCTAGGTCTTCCTCCCCACCTTAGCTGTCTTTTATAACTCGGCACTCTGTTTGGTTCATTCCACTTTGATCCAACTGCTGTTCATGTCTGATTTCCGATTAAATCTTAGAGAATGTAGGGACAATTTTCCTAACTTAAAAATGAGAAGGCAGTAGAAATCTATAGCATGTGCCACATTTCTTTGTGAAATGTTGGAAGCATTCCTGTTATAGCCATGGGACACAGTAAGGATGTCTATTATCACTACTATCATTTAACATTGTATTGGATTCCCCGTCAGTGCAATAAGACAAGAAAAAGAAATAAGAGAGTTGAGGAGTACAGTGGAGGTATCTTATGTTCCTGATTCTGTGATTGGACTGATATTGGATGCCTGAGAGGTAGAGATTTCAGTGCATGCTGGAAATCAGATATGGATCTTATCTTTAAGGAGTCTCAAGTTTAGTGCTGGGGTGGTGGGGAGAACTAGAACTTTAAGATGAGGTCATTCATAATAAAAGAGGTATGGAGAAAGCTCTGTGGGAGAGAAGAGGTCACTAGCAGCTGGAAAGGCCGGGGCAGCTGTGTGGGGGATGGTGTTAAACAACCTTGCAAGATGGATAGGATTTGAAAGTGATTGAGGACTCAGTGGACACAGAGATAGGAAGGTCGTGGCAAGGATAGGAAGGCACAGGAAATGTCTGAAGAAAGTGAGTATGTGGAGAGCCTCGTAGACTGTTAGAGGGAGACTCAGGAAAGGCAGCCAGAGGTCTGTCTCGGGATGGTCTTAAATACCAGCCTAAGGAGCTTGAAGTTTACCACTTACCAACAGCGGAAATCATTCCTGTGGTTAGGCAGGGGAATGTGCCACACAGCTGGAGTTCAGGAAGGTGCGTCTGGTGAGACTGGGCAGGAAGAATGCAAATGGGAGAGATTTTGACCTGGGAGAGGCTGGGAACTTATTAGATCACCTTGGTAATGGGGACCAGATTAGGATGCCGACCATGGGCATCCAAAAGAAGAGATGGTGTCACGGCCACAGTGGGAGTAGGGCCAGTCAATCACAGATTGATTGACAGTCGGGGGGATCGAGGATGGCTGAAAAGCACCGTGGTTGCCTCCTCACCCTGTGAGCTGGCTAGCGTGGTTAACGAAGCTGCAGGGTCTGAGGGGTCAGCGGAGCCGCCACACATGGCTGATGGAGTTGGATCCTGACCGAGTGGGAAGACTGCAGACTTTGGGATTTTCCTCACAAGGGTGGAGGTTAGAGCTCTGGGCATGAATGAGATCTCTATGTCACTATCATGGAAGGAAAAGAACTTAGGTTAGAGTGGCCATGAGAAGAAAGGGAGGCTAGGAAGGGGGTCTGAGAACGATGCTCAGGGTGGTGACAGGAGCCAGGACAATGTGTCATCGCAAGGCCAGGAGAGTAAAGGGTTTCAAGGAGGAGGGGGGGGGGTGAGCAGTGTCCACTGGAGATACCAGGAGGAGGAGGAGGAGCAAGAGACTAAGCCTCTGGATTTGCCAATTAGGGGGCCTGGTGATTTTCAAAGGCATAGTTTTAGTGGAGTGCTGGTGACAGAAGCCAGACAGGAGTGAGTGGGGATGGAGTGAAGACAGCGTGCCAACTACTCTTTGGAGTGGTTTCATGATAAAAGGGGAGAGAAGGGCAGCCAAAGAGGTCAGCAAGACATCAGAGCTTTCTGGAGAGCTTGGGGTCGTGGGAATGCTCTCAGGTGAAGGACGGATCAGGGGAGGCTGAGGACGGGAGGAAGGAGAGGAACAGAGAGGAGAAGAACGAAGAGATTGACAGAATCACGTCTCTGAGGCGGTGCGAGAGGACCGGCCTGGGAGTCCAGTCTGGGCCAGGAGCTGCGATACTTCTTCATGAAATCATAAAGAATGGATAAAGATATATGGAAATACTCGGTGTCGAACTTGGAGAGCTTGGATTAAGAAGCACCCCCCCCCTTTTTTTTCCCCTTTTCTGTATGAATCCAGGGCTGAGTTCAAGGCCCATTCCATCCCTCATTCAGCAGGAGCTTGAACCCGTGCTACTCGCTAGTCTAGGCTCTGAGAAAATGGTAGCAAACAACAGGTTAAGCCTTGGTCCTTCCAGCAGAGTCGGACACTGAGTAAATGAACAAGTAGATACATAATTTTTCTGATGACTGACAAGTGCCATAGAGATCAAATAGTGAAGTGACAGTGATGGGGAGAGGGCAGGGGGTGGTTGCACTTTATATGCATGGTCAGGGGACGCTCCATGGGGCAACAAGGGAATGTGCCTCATGGGGCAGCAAGTTCAAAGGCCCTGAGGCAGAGTGTGCCTGGTGTGGCTAGAGCAGAGTGACCAACAGGAGGTCAGAGAGGTACTGGAGTGGTCCTGGCATATGGTTGGTCTTGCAGGGGATCCTAAGAACTTTTGGTTTTGCTCTGCGTGGTGTGAGAAGCCTTAAAAAGGCTTTGGTCCAAAGAGTGATGTCATCTGATGTCCTAAAAGGATCAGTATAGTCAGGATGGAAGGAGGGAGGCCCGTTAGGAGGCTGCTGCTCTCGATCAGGATGGGAACTGTGGAGGTGTGAGGCTGGGCTTGGATCATAGATGTGTTTTGGAGGCACAGCCAGCGAGAGGTACAGATAGACTAGATGTGGGATGTGAGAGAAAAAGCAAAGTCAAGGACGACTCTAACCTTGGAGCTGCTTGGTATTGAGAAGGGTAAGATTTGAGAAGAGCTGGCCAGAGGGAACCGGAGTGTGATCTGGGGCACCTTGGGTGTGAGATGCTCGTGAAGCATCTGAGATGGTCAGGTGGTAAGAATCAGGAGTTTCAGGGGGACAGGTTGGAACTTGGAGATGTGGGGGATGTCGGCAGATGCGGGCCAGGTAAAGCTAGCAAGGGGGAGCTTTGCGGTGGGCAGAGATCCCCGGGATCCAGGCTGGCCCCTGCTGGGCGTGTGGCCCACGCCTGTTATCCCAGGGGCTCAGGAAGCTGAGACAGGAGGATTGTGGGTTCAAAGCCAGCCTCAGCAATGGCGAGGCGCTGAGCAATGCAGTGAGACCCTGTCTCTAAATAAAATACAAAATAGGGCTGGGGGTGTGGCCCAGTGGTTGAGTGCCCCTGAGTTCAATCCCCAGTACCCTCCCCACTCCCTGAAAAAACGTTTGGCCCTGTGGAGCGAAGAAGGATGGGGGTCAGCAAGGTGAGACATGGCTGCAATAGCAGCCCTTCTACTGCAGCAAGCAGGTTCATTTTAGGGACTTTTCTGGTGGCACCAAGTAGATTTGGGTGGAGCAGAAAGAGCCAGGGGCTCCCCAGGGGAGAGGACGGCCCACACGGGCGGGTGTGGCTGACAGCAGAGGGCTGAGGGATGCTGGCAGGCTAGGGAGTGTGACCTGTGCTCAGACTGGTAGGGTCACCCTGGGTTCAGGAAGAGGCAGGTGACCATGAGAGAAGGGAAGGTCCTGGGATGGGCAAAGCTGGCTGAGGAGTGAGTGGGGCGTGGGGTCAGAGGACCGAGGTCACCTGGTCCCAGGCAGGCAGCTTCTTGCTCCACTCTGGGGTTAGGAGTGAGAGGGACGTGGTATCCTGCTAGCCAGCAGTAGGCCACCCGTCCTCTGGGGAAGCAAGACCCCAGATCCACCCTCTCTTCTTGCCGCACTCCCTCCCTGCCCCCTCCAGTGTGTGGCCCCATCCCAGGCAGAACACCAGCTAATCTGATTTTCTCTCTGTTTGTGTTTTGTTTCGTCTTGTTTCGTGCCTGTCCCTGCATGCTCTGCGTGGCCTGTGTCCACCTGTCCCCTGTGCTTTCCTGGCCTGGTGTCTCCCCGCCCTCTTGCCTCCCACCCTTGCCGGCTCCCCTGGGGTTGCGGTGGGCAGCGTACAATGCCAAGCTGCAGGACATGGGGCAGGGTGGCCACTTCCGGCCCCCTCCTCTCCACCGGCTGCGGCTGCGATCTGCCTCCCTCTCTGGTGGGTCCCCTATCCCCGCTCCCTTGGCCCACAGTTAGCTCCTGGTCTCTCTCTCTCTCCAGACCTGGCCAGCTGCCTTCTCTCCTCCCGGCCCCATTCCCTCCTGTCCCCATCTCCCCTCTGCTGGGTGCTTGTCCTCTTTCCAGCTCTTCCTCGCGCTCTCTGCTCTCCCTGTTTTTCTCTCTGGCCTGCTCCTTACCCTCTCTTTCCTCCCCGTCCTCTCCAAGTCCTCTGTCCCTCCTCTCTGCATGAGCCTGGTCCCTGCTTCTGCATGGATGGGGCCTGATGCTTTCAGCCTTGGGAACAGGTGTGAAGGGGCTAGATGAACCCTCAGGGTCCCCACTGGAGGTAAAGGCCTCCGTGGTGAGGTGCGCAGCGAGGGGTCCAGCACCCTGCCCCCCCAAGCAGATAGTCTGGGCTGGGGGTGGGTGGTCTCAGCAGGAGGTAGGCTGTGCCTTGCTTGGGGCCACCAGGTGCAGGACAAGGAGTGGTCACCCAGTGCCTGCTGCTCGGGCACTGGAGCATCGCACACCCTGGAGACAGAGTACTTCTGACCCCACCCCCATCTGATCCTAGGACCCATGGCCCAGAGTCAGAATCCTGGGCTATGGTCTTGGCCCTGCCTGCGCTCACCCCCGTGACCTTGGGCAAGTCGCTCACCTGTTCAGAGCTCAGTTACCCAATTTGAAACCTGGAGGGTGACAGCCCAGCCTCCAGTGTTTTTCACGGTGGTTTGGCACGTCCCGGATGTGGGGCCCCCTCCCTCAGGGCTATGGTACTTTATCTGAGGATGATGACGTCCCCTGATGTCCACTCCAGCTTCCTGGACAGCAGATCCTCAGGCTCGTAGTCCTGGGGAGGGAATCAGCTGGTCTTTCCCAGCTGTTCTGAGCCTCAGGTTGGTGTCAGGGAGGGGACAGTGTGCTCAGGCTTGTCCCACACCATGGCCTGAGAGGCGCTGGGAACCAGTGACGGCCAATGGTGCTGTCTGGTGCCTCTTGGATCCCCCTCCTCCCAGTCCATGGATAATCGGGAGATGGCTCTAAAACCCGGTCCCCCTGTCCCCCTCCTTTCCTGCTGCCTTTTTCTCAGCCCTGTGGTGAGGAGTGCAGTGTCCAGCTGGGCCTGGGCTGGGCAGGTTCCGGGGGTGGTGTGTCCCGAGGGGAGCTGGCATGGCTTGCCCTAGGGCTGCTAGTGTGAGCGCCGCTGCCGTGTGGCTTTCTGGTGCCCTGGCCTAGCAGGTGGCCTTCCTCCTGGATCCCCTTGCTCCTGGAGCCCCAGGCATGCAGTCGGACACCCCGTTCCCGACCTGGAGCTGAGGAAGCCAGTCTTCTGGAAATTGGAGGATTGGGAGAAGAGCTGGGTCTGTGGGGGTGGGAGTGGCCACGGGGTGGGGGAAGGGGACACCAGGGTGTTTGTCCCTGTGACTCGGGTGGGAGAGGCAGTCCTTTACCAAAGTGTTGGGGCCTCAGCGCCCAGAATTGCAGGGTGTGCGTGTGTGTACGTGTGTGTGTGTGTGTGTGTACGTATGTGCGTGGTGAAGGCCGGGGTTGCCTCAGGTCTATCTCATGTTAGAGGAGCCTCAGGAGAGAGCTGTCCCCCAACAGCACTGTCCTGGGCAGCATGATGGAGTGCCCTGGGCGGCAGGGCTGCCTGGCCTGCTCCTCCTCAGTTGTGGGGCCACGTGGAGGCTTTGGGGCAGAGGTGCCTGCCATCCTCTCAGGGCCGAGGGGAGGACCTCATGCCACTGCGTGTGAGCAGACCTTAAAGGGTGACACAGGGCTCCTTGGCTGGGTGTTGTGATCCTGAAGACCACCTTCTTGTATCAGTGCATCTCGCTTCTCAGTCTTCTTGGAGTAGAGTGCTGGACTTGCTGGCCTGGCTGGGAGAACCTTCCAGAATCCTGCCTTTCTTGGCTCCTTTCTTCACCAGCTTCCTCTGGCCATATGGCCTTCTGCAGGGGTGGGTGGGGCTGACTGTCAGGGTGCTGAGGGCCCCACCAGGATCCCACCATCCCGGTGTCCCGTTGCCCTTCCTGTCGGGTTGGCTGGTGGTGCGTGCACACTTGTGTGCATGTGTATCTGTGTGAGTGTGTGCTGGTTCCTGCCTGTGTGCGTGTCAGAACCAGAGGCCCTGAGAGAGAGTGGGGCTGGGGGACTGAGGAAGTCCTGGGTGGAGGGTGGTGGCCTGGAGCAGTCCTGTTTTATTATTAGCCAGGCTCTGGGACGTGACAGGGGGCTGTTCTCCCTCTGACACGAGCTGTCAACTGGTGTCCAGACGACCCAGCTTGGCTCAGAACAATGGGGCTCTCTTCTCTTCCTCCATCATGCCCAGCTCCCCTCCCTTGGAGAGTGACAAGAGAGAGGGAACGAGGTTCTCCAGGCACTCCAGGGCAGCTCTGGGCTTGCCAAGGGGGACAACAGTGGGACACTGTGTTCAAAGAATGCAAGTGGCCCTGAGTGGCCACTGGTGCCAGGGGGCACTCTTTGGGGGGCGGGGCTGGCCCCGTGGGAGTGGAATGCAGGGTCTTCTCCTTCTGAAGGGGGAGGCTGTGCCCTGCAGCTCCCTGGCTCTTCGGAGGTCATTCGGTCCATCCTTCTGCCTCTGATCAGAACGCTCTCCCGCGTGCCAGCTGGTGGTGGCGAAGGGAGCTGAGAAGGCACAGCTGTCTGCATTGCTGGCGTCTGGCTCCTCCACCATCAGCAAGGCCACGTTCAGTCCAACCTCCTGTCCTGCTGCCACCGTGGACCGTGGCCCCTGGGCATGGATGCTACTCAGGCAGTGTCTCCAGTGGCAACAGACCCATTTTCCCAAGGGCAAACCTCATCAGATCATGGGACAGGGAAACTGGCCACCTCTTGAAAAGGCAAGGGAACCGGCCAGAGGAGGCTGCCGGGTGGGTGAGCCCGGGACGGAGACCAGCCCTAATGTGTTTCTTCAACCTTGGGGCTGAACTCAGTTCCAGGCCGGGAACCTTCCTCCTTTGTCACAGTATTATTAGAAAATCAATGGCAACCTCTGCTTCTCTGTAATGTTTTTGCCGAATGACTCTAGCAGCAGCCCTGTCCACACTGCCCAGGAGGCCTGAGTGGGGCAGGGCCTTGGCAGGGGAAGGGGAAGCATGGCTGGGGCCAGGGCTTCCTGCAGGCCTGGCTGAGCTGCTGGCTGCACAGAGCCTCCGAGGCCTGGGAGTCTGGACTCGCTGGTTGAGGCTGGTGTGGCTCTGCCTTCCCGGGCCATGCCCTCCGTCCCTCAGGGTGGGTGCCCCTAGCAGCCCCTGGCTGAGGCTTATATGACTCCTGGTTTTCTATTCTGAAAATAAGGACATGCTGAGGTGGCGGCTTATTAGCTGTAAGCAGAGCCGTTTGGGAGTGGCAGTGAGGTTGTCCTGGCTGAGCGGGCAGGCAGGGCCTCTGGGTAAGGACCCAAGGTGGGGACTCCAGGTATCCTCCACCCCTGCACCTTCTGGATTTAACCTGTGGTCCCCTGACCCTCTGACTGGCCTATGGAGCAACCATCCCGGGAGCACCTGGGTCCCTGTCTAGTGACTGCGTGTGGCGTGAAAGCAGGGGTGCATCTGCCCCAGACTCATTGGCCCACAGTCAGAAAAACAGGGGCTGCCCTGCATGCACACCACTGTGGATGGTGGAGGGTGGTTCAAGCTGTGCGGTGATGATCTGCTTGGCTGTACTGGCCTGTTCCTAGGGTCCAGCAGTGTGTGTGGGGTGTGTGTGTGTGTGTGTGTCTGTGTGTGTGTGTGTGTACTCCCACGTGTGCTGTGGGATGGTCTTCTCAGAGGTACATCCCAGGTACCAGGCCCATGAGACCTGGGACCTTTGGTTAGTCCCAGTGGGGGTTAAGGCAGGGCTGAGACTGTCCCGGAAGATAATCAGGTCTGGGGCCCACCCTTTGGGCTGGGTCTTGGCCCCTGGGACCTGGGAAGTGAATTTTCTAGGATTCCGGGAGCCAGTTCAGTGAGGCAATGGATTCCATGCCTCAGCCCAGCTGTGGGAAGAGAGTGGGAAGGAAGGAAGGAAAGAGGGCGAAGTGAGCACTGTGCCCAGCCTGCGGAGGGGGCCTGGGGTTGGGAGTGCTGAGACGCAGATGGAGACATGACCTCTGTGCCTGCCCTTTGCAGGGAGGGGCCGCTGGGAGCCGTGGCCATCTTTGGAGTGAGAAGAGGGTCTTAGCTAAGGGGCCAGTAGGAGGGAGGTTGGTAAGAAGTCTCAGACGTACACCAACGGAGGTTGGGGAACCCCAGAGAAGGCTCGAAATATCCCAGTGGCCAGTTGGGCTGAGGACTCCACAGCGAGAATAAGTCGTTTCTTTGTTTCTTCTTGGGAGCACCATTTTGCAAGATGATGCAATTTATCCCCTTCCAAAAGTTCCTCCCCACGGGCTTGATGTTGCCTGTTGGTTGATGCAGTTGCCTTGGAGACCCTTACTTCCCTCCACCTCCCCTCCTGTGTCTGGAAGCTCTGGCCCTCTGCCTCTAGGGGCTGGACGGAGCTGACATCTGTTTCTTGTATCAATCCTTTGTGCTCTTGGTCCCAACCCTGTGTGGAGTAGCGATTCCTGGCCCTGTCCAAGCAGGTCCCCCACCCTGCAGAGAAAACCCAGGGTGTGAACAGAGTTGGACCCAGGAAGGCTGGGGGAGGTGCAGAGGGGAGGCCGGCCCGCTCCAGCTTGGCCCTGTGCTAAGGGGTGCTGCCTTCTCTGGGGTGACTAGGAGGGGTTGAGTATTTCTCAAACAATATACTCATCGCCCTGCATGCCTTGCCATTCCTCCCAGGGGTGCAGGCTCGGGAGAGGCAGCCTGTGGAGCCCCCAGCCCCACTCCGGAGGCGGGCGGCCAGCGATGGACAGTATGAGAACCATTCTCCTGAAGCCACATCCCCCCGTAGCCCTGGGGTTCGCTCCCCTGTCCAGTGCGTCTCCCCTGAGCTGGCTCTCACCATCGCCCTCAATCCTGGAGGGCGCCCCAAAGAGGTGAGTCCTTGAGCTGCATCCTGGGGCCACAGAGGGTAGCACTGTGGCAGTGACCCATCAGTGAAATGCAGAGTTTTTGCCTCCTTGCTTCCTCACCCAAGGCCATTTCTCTTGGCATTTAGAATCTGGAGCCCATTTTCTCCCTCCAATAGCTTTTACGCCCTGTTACTTTCTTGATTCCTAAAGAGAGTCCCTTTGTAGTGTGATAAGGATCCTGGGGATGACATAGATGACCTCCATCTTGAAAGTCCAAACCAGGTTGTATAGACTGACAAAATATTCTTGAGCCTTTTTCAGAAATAAGGGTTTTCTTGGAAGAGTTAGTTTTCATGCCCAGAAGAGTGCATTTCTGAGACATTTCAGTAACTGGAGGCAGAGGACCTCAAACTTCAGTGGGGAGTTTGTTAAAACTGTTGATTCCCAAATCCACCTCCAGAGATTCCAGCATAGACATTCTGGGATGGGACCCAGGAATCCGCATCATAAACATGCACCCTGAAAAATTCTGATGGTCCGTGGCCACATTGAGAGATACCAGTGGGTGCTGTTGTATAAAACCCAGAGTAGAGAGGCATTCTGGATGCCAGAGGCCCTTGCCTCTTTTTTTCTCTTGCCTTCTGGCAGGATGCAAGGCCCCTGCCTCCAGCCCCTTCTCTGTAGCCATGTTCAGAAATATTTCCAGTTCTGACTGAGCTTGCAAATGGCCACTCCCCCGCTCTCTCTAGTTCAAGGAGTTGTTGGGGCTGTGAGTGACCAGGATCTCCCTTTGACCTCTGCACTTATCTGAGCAGTGGCAGAGAGTCAGGCTGGGGAGGGAATTTGTGACCTTGACCTCATGCTCAAGGTCATCTGAAGGGGGACCTCCTCTTCTCAGGGCTTCCCCCTTTTCTTCCCCTTTGTCTCCCTGCAGCCCCACCTGCACAGCTACAAGGAGGCCTTCGAGGAGATGGAGGGGACCTCTCCAACCAGCCCGCCGTCCGGTGGGGGTAAGAACTCCCTGCTAAGCCTATCCTCCCCGTGTCCCCTCCTGACCTCATCTTAATCTTGACCTATGCAAGTGCCCCAAGTATGGGGGTGGGGTGGGGGAAGTGTGCCAGCAAAGGTGCGTTCAGCTGAAATCTCCTGCTTCTCACTTCCGTGAGCGGGGTGGGGCTAGAGTGGGCCTCCCCCACCCCCACTTCCTTATTTCCATTGCGCCATCTTCTCTACTGTCCCTTCTGGGATGAGGCAGCCCCGGTCTTGGGATCTGGATTGATGGCCCGTGGGACCCTGGGCTTCTCACAGTATGGAGTTTTCTTAGTTGTTTGAGACTTTTTTGCATCCTATGCTCAAAAGATATTCCATCCGAATGTGACTCTTGGTGACTTCACCTTGACCTCTTTTTCTGACCCCCATTTCTTTCTGCATCCAGACCCTCTTCTGCCTCGAACAATCTATGTAGATCCAACCAAGGAAAGAAAGGTCTGGAACTCAGGCTGGCAGAACCCCCATCTCATCTGACCTTGGCTTCCAATCAGAGGCCTTTAGTCTGTAGCCTGCCTATATGGCTGGGGAGGCAAATTCCCAAAGGGCCCCCAAAGAGAAGAATGAAAGAGGCCAGGAGCACGGCAGCCATCCCTCTTATAGGGGAAATACCTTGACCTGGGGGAGGTAGCTGTGGGGAATGCAGTGACAACATCCTGTCAGGTCAAGAGACACCGGGTCCCCATGAGAGGCCCAGATCAGCAGAGCAGAGGAAGCAGATTCCGGGGATCCTCAAGGGTGGGTTGGCTGGTCCAGGCCCAAGCTGTGCATTTGCCCTCACGAGAGAGGAGGTGGCTAAGGAAGGGTGAGCTGCAGCTGGCTCTGCGTCCCTTGGGGCTGGCTGTCCTGCACAGGGGTGGAACGTGGCAATAGTGCACGGCCTGTGTGCCAGCAAAACTGTGCTGGCTGCCATCTTGAGGAGGCCAAAGCTGTGACAGATCATCAGTCCTGGCAGCCCTGGCTCTGGCCGCGGGTGGACACAGAATACGAGCACCCTCGCCATTAGAATTCTCTAGTAGTCAGGCTGGGATTTTGGCCCAGCGGTAGAGCGCTTGCCTAGCATGTATGAGGCACTGGGTTCAATTCTTGGCACCACATAAAAATAATACCTTTATTTTTATGTATTGTATAAAACAAAGAGATTGTATCCATCTACAACTAAAAAATATTTTTTAAAAATTCTCTAGTAACTTCAAAAATCATGACCTGTTGAAATTAATTTTAATAACATTTTTCTAAGTCCAAACTATTATCATTTCAACAGGTAAATCAGTCTAAAAATACTGAGATAATTTTACAATCTTTTTTAAACATGTAAAAAGATACTGGTGATATTAATTTTAATAATAAGCTTTATTTAACTTCAATCTACATGATTGAGATGTACTTTGTTAATTTAAAAAATGAGATATTTTGTGTTTCTTTTGCACCCCGAATACTGGTGTGTGTTTTGAACTGACAGCACCACTTAGTTCAGATCAGTCAATTGCAAGTGGCCTTGGTGGCCTTGGGGGCCCTTGGCTGCCACACTGGAGCCACCTACTCAAGACACCCTGTAACCCGGTGGGCTCAATGGCTTCTCTTACCCAGTCCTGACCTTTGACCTTCCCCTCTGCCTCCTTTTGCTGTCAGGTCCAACAGCCAAGGGCTGGGTGTCCCCTTGCTTGGGACGGAAGCCATCAGGTCTGCACTAGAATTGAGTTTTACCTTTTTCTCTCCCTCCCCCTGGCCAGCCCTGGGTGCCCTGGGGACAAGGATAAGTCAGAGCTTTCATAATGCACAGAGCTGGAGAGAGAGGATGGAAGGCGGGGAAATGCCAGGAATTTTTCTCTCAGGAAGCAGAGGGCGCCTGGCTTCAGTGCCACCCACTCAGCTGCCTCAGCAGAAGGGCCGCGCTGCCTGGGATGGGGGCTCTGGGGCGCGTGAGTCTCTGGCCCCCTCTGATTTCTCTCTCTGGGGCCCATATGCAGACTTGCGGGCTGGAGCTGCTTCCCTGTCCCTGAGCCGGGGTCTCGGAGGTCAGGCTCGCTCTTGGTGATTATGTCATTTAATCTGTGCACTCAGTTGACGGACATTACTGAAGGCTTGAGAAGCGTCTATGAGCAGGATGTCATGGAGGGCAGGAGGGCTGTGGGGATGGAGAGGTCTGGACCTACCTGGCACCTTGGAGGTGTGTTTGCCCACGTTTCTCCCTGTGCTGTATTTGTCCCTTGGACTTCGAAGGACAGTGAGGCTGGGGTGTTAGTGGGCCACCCATCTCCCTCAGCATGTGTGCACACCTGTGCCGGCCTGACCAAGCTGAGCATGTTGGTGACACTGAGAGGCTGTACCTGTCTGTTGCTGTTCCTGTCTTTGAAGCCTGTCTGTCTTGGGAAAAGCAAGCGGGCCCAGGGAGGGTGGTGGAGCTGTGTTTGGGTCCTGGGCATCCGAGGGCCACAGCTAGTCCGTTGAGGCCACCGGTGAGAGGGAGTGTCCTCAGGGGCTGTGGCCTCTGTAGGTCTCCTTGCTAGGAGCCACAGAGCTCATTTCTTCTCTTCTTAGAGGTGTGTGAGGAGACATCTCGTGACTGGGCATGACACTGCCCAGCAGCTCAGCTGAGTCCTTGGCTGATGGGAAAGAGCCTGACAGCCCTTTCTGACCTTGTGTTACGTGACACTTGTAACCCAGATGGGCGGCTGGGCGGAGCCTGGCTGTGCACAGGAAGCTGGGGCTCTTGGCCAGGGATTATTCTCAGGCTTCTCCTTCTCCCAGGACACTGAGGCTGGGGGTACGGAGCCCCACACAGAGACAGTCCCTCGCTGGGTGTAAGGGACACACCTGGTGGAGGGCAGGCCTGAGGCCCAGCCCGTGATCCCCTTTCAGCCCGTGGTCCCCTTCTGCTGAATCTTATTTTCACTTGTCTTCCTCTAAGTCCATCACGTGCGTGGGTTTGAAAGGCTGTGTGTGTGTATGTGTGTGTGTGTGTCTGTGTGTGAGTGTGTAAGTGTGTGTGTGCATTGGGGAGGGATGTTGGGGAAAGAGAATGATGAAAGGGAGAGAGAATATTCTAGAGAGAGGCAGAGAGAGCCGTGTATATACCACAGGGCAGAGCAATGGAAAGGGCCGCAGTGAGAAGCCAAGGGCCGAGGGGTAGAAATGATTCTCTCAAGGTTGGGGACAGGGCCAGGACAAAGGACGTCATTTCCTGACTCTTTCCCTTTGTCCTTTAAACTGCTGGAATGTGAAGAAACACAGCGGACTGGAAGGGCCGTGGAGCCCCAGTGTGGGGTTTGGGCTGGCTCCGGTGGCCCAGCCCTGGCCACCGGGCCACTCGCTCTGTCTGTGGCGTGTCCCGCGGGGCTGCCCCATCCACTCACTTCAGGTGTCCTCCTTTTTCCCTTTGGCACAGTGCGCTCCCCTCCAGGTCTGGCCAAGACACCCCTATCTGCTCTGGGCCTGAAACCCCACAACCCAGCGGACATCTTGTTGCACCCCACAGGCGGTGAGTGACTGGCTGGGTGGACGTGGTGAGGGAGGCCGCGGGGCAGGACCCTGAGGCCTGGGCTGGAGATCTCAATGGAGGCTCCTGGACGCTCTGGACAGGAGAGGGAGCGGGCTCTGTGCCACTCTGAGGTCAGGCCTCAGGGCCCTCTGTGCAGGGGTCAAGGTGACACATCCCTTGGCCATCTTCCTGCCCATGTGGTCCCTGTGGACTTTGGGATTTGGAGGCCTGGCCTCGGTTTCCTTGGACTCGGCCTGCTGTCTGCTGGGAGCCTGGCTCCCCGGTCCCTAGTGTGCTCTGAGCATTCTCGAGATGTCAGAGGCCACCCTGCACTCAGGGTGTTCTCCTGGTCTGCCTCTGTGGCTCACAAACCTCCGCCTGAGAACTCATGACTCAGTGGCAGCCATTGCTGTCTGCCCCTCCCCAGTCCTCTCCCCCTTGGCCCTGGGTCTCTCTGGCCTGTCCAAGGCCTTGCTGGTCTCCTTGTCCAAACTCCTCATACTGGTAGCCTTTGACCCTGCTGGTAAGGACCGGAGCCAGGCTACCTGGCTGCTCCCTCCTCCCTGGGCTCCAGCACCGTCCTGTCTCTGTAGGAGAGAGTGGGCCTCCTCAGGCTGTGCCTCCCACCTCCTGTCCCACCTCCCACTTCCTCTCCTTCCTGTGGGGTGGGGGATGGAGACAGTGGGGGCCCTGGGCTCTGAGTGGCAAGATGGAGCCAGTTCAGTCCAGAAAACTACTTCTAGACGCTGGTTTCAGGGCGGAGCTGGGTCTTGGGGTCAACTTTAACCTT
This sequence comes from Marmota flaviventris, assembly GCF_047511675.1. Lineage (NCBI taxonomy): Eukaryota > Metazoa > Chordata > Mammalia > Rodentia > Sciuridae > Marmota > Marmota flaviventris. The sequence continues at coordinate 19,090,500 of NC_092508.1, forward strand.
CTCTCCTTAGCCACCAGGAGACTGGTCCAGCCAGGTAGGAGGGCAACGGCATGTATTTGTGACCCACACAGACACTGGCTCCCACGCAGGAGGTCACTCCTGACCAGCATGGCTAGGGACACTGAGCCACGGGAGGGGAAGGGGGCTGGGGCTGCCTTTCACCTGCCAGCACATGGCTTCTCGAGACTCGGCCCACATGAGCCCTGGCCGCAGGCGCTGGGAGAGGGACAGGCTCCTGTGTCAGTGTCTAAACTGCACCCTGGCCTCCTGGGGTCCTGCACAGGGTGGGCCTCAGCCCTCCCCTGAGCTCTTTGTGGAGAGCCCAGCTCTTTCTTGGCCTCGGCCTCGGCCTCCTTCACTGAGCCGATTCCTTCTCTAGGAACAATCCCTGTTAACCAGTCTCTCTCCTTCTCTCTCTCCTCCCCCTCTCTCCCCGATGGTTCTTCCTCCCATCTCCGTCACCTGCCCCTCTTTCCTGCCTCTTCTTCTTGCCTGCCTTCTCCTCTTCCCTCAGAGGAAGATGAGGGGAGGGAGCTGGCTAAGCTTCCAGAAGGTAAGTGCGGCTGGTGTGTGGCTGTTCCCGTGCTCTGGGTCTGGGAATGGCTTGTCACGCATGGTGGCTCAGGGACAGCTCTCTTTTCTTACCTGGTCTCAAGTGACCAGGCACATGGCCTTCCTGTCCCCGCTCCCTGACAATGAAATATCACCCTGGGCACCACCTGAATCCTGTCTGGGGAGCTGGGAGCCACTGGGCGCTGGTTCAGGCACAGCCAGTGTCCAGGCGCCAGCTGGTGCCAGTTTGTGGACAAAAACATCTCTCTTGTCACTTCCTCTGCCAGTGGCTTTGTGCCCGCCTGCCTGGTGTACAGCCACGCAGAGGGGTCTGGAGGGGTCTGTCCGAGCCGGGCTTCTGGCCCTGTGGCCATGGTGGGCGGACAGTTCCTGGCTGTTGGGCTTCCTGTGCACTGAAGGGCGGTTGGCAGCATCTCTGGCTCCTACCTACTGGGTGCCAGTAGCAGCACCCAGTCATGACAGTTGAAGATATCTCCAACATGGCCAGTGTCCCCTGGGGGAGTTGTCCCTGATTCAGAGCCACTGTCATAGATTCACAACTTGCCTCCAGGAAGGCCCTATCCACACAGACAGCAGGAAGTCTGTCTTTCTGACATCTCAGATGCCTTTGGGAATGTCAGGAAAGCTGTGGACTCACCTGCCACAGTAGGGCAGTGGGACACCCATGCACAATGTTCTGAAGAGTTGGGTGTGGTGGCTAATCCCAGCAGCTCAGGAGGCTGAGGCAGGAGGGTCGCAAGTTCAAAGCCAGCCTCAGCAACTTAGTGGGACCCTGTCTCAAAATAAAATATAAAAAAAGCCTGAGGATGTGGCTCAGGGTTCAACCCTGGTGTATAAAGAAAAGAGTTTCAAGGAGTTAGCAGGCCATGGGGCCCCGGCCTCCCCCTGATTAGGATGAGCCTGTCCTTGCATTGTGACCAGCAGGCAGAGAGGGAACACAGTCTGGTGGAAGGCCTTTGATCCACTAGGGACAGAACTCAGATGAGGACTTGGTGCAGTGGGTGAGATGAGGGGGGTGTTTCTCTAGGGACTCTGTGTGGTTCTCCGGGGCCACTGTGCTTTGTACACATCACATCGGTTTCCAACCCCAAAGCCAGCCAGACCTGTCTGAATCTGCCCTCACCAGGTCAGGCGGTTGGAGAAAGCTTTGCTCCTATCTAACCAGCTTGAGTTTGGGTGGCATCCTGGGATGCTTGGGCGTGGCGTAGGTCCTGGGGCTGCAGTGTGCTCCTGTCTGTGGGACCGGCCACTCTGTGCCCCTCCCCAGCCTCATACCTGGGAAGGGGCTGTCTCTCGGGCTGGAGGCCAACTTGCTGGTTCTCAGAAATGCCGGTGCAGCTGGGGCTGGGGCGGCTGGCCACAAGCCGGGCCGTGGCTCTGCTCTCTGATGGCGCAGCTGGCTCTCGGTCCCCCGGCGTTGGCAGGCTCGGGCGCACAGGTGGGCTGTCAGGTGAGAAGTCCCCAGCGGCATCATCCTCTGGGCTGACAGGCCTGGCAGCTGTGGCTCCCGCCTTGAGCCCTGCCAAGTGTGCCTGTGAATGACCCTCAGCTTAGGAGCTGCAAGTCCCCAACCCCTGCGTCTGTCCAGAGCCACAGAATTGGGAGGGGACGGTTCCTAGGGATCGAGACAGCTGTGCCCACACCTGCCATCATCCAGGACGTGGAGCTGAGGTCTGTTGGGGGGGGGCAGGGGGATCTGCCCAAGGTCACATTTGGGAACTTGGGAGGTGACAGAACCAAACTGGAGTTGGGCCTCCTGTCAAGTGGCCATTTCAAGCCCTCCCCTGCCTCCAGGCCCAGGCTCCAGGATTGCAGCCTGGGAGCCGGAATGGCTGCCCGGGCAGTGGGCCAGGGGGGCAGGGCAAGGCTGTGGCGACCTGTTGCGCGTTTCCTGACCCAGGCAGCACCTCCTTGCTGACCCTTGGAAGCTCTGCTTGACTTCCCTGCTGACACTGTAAAGGGAAATTCAGAAAAAGAAGTCTGGGGGGGGGAATGATGAGTGGGAGAATTATTCAGCTGGAGGAAATGAAGAATTCGGGGTACATTTGTTCTGTTCATCACTGTGCTAAATACATTCATGCATTCTCTGATTTGTTGATTCAAAAAATATTTTGTGTTCCTATTGTGTACCAGAACTGTGCCAGGCTCTGGGGACATAACGATAAGCAGTATGAGACATGGTTTCTAATCTTACGGAGCCTAGGCATGAACAGGAGCCAGAATTATGAATTAAGTGCTTTGGAGGAAAGGGATACAGTTTTATGAGACCTCATGGCAAAGAACATGACCCAGGTTGAAAAAGTAAGATGTAGAGGTGAGTTGCACAGACCTGGTAAAACTCAGATGTGAGGAGAGCAGAGGGAAATGGCATGTACAAAGGCCCTGGGGTGGGAGGGAATAGCATGTCGATAGCAGGTGCAAAGTCCCGAGGGAGGAAGTGACAGTGTGTTTTTTCTAGGAACAGAGAAGTCAGGAGGCTGGAGCACAGGGCCAGAGGGTGTTTGGTATGGAGTGAGGTTGAACAGGCAGGAGCCAGGCCACAGAAGTCATTGTCATCACAGCAGTGCTGAAAGGAAGGTAGAGCAACCCATTTTATCAACCAGGGAGGTTAGATGACCCGCCCAGGCCCACAGTTGTCAGGGGCACAGCTTAGCGCTGACGCAGGATCAGGGAGTGGAGGCTGCTCCTTTCCAATTGACTGCGCTGGGTGTAAGGGACACTTCGACATTTGAATGGTGACTTCACTGGGCGTGGGGCCCCAGGGCCCTTCTCCTTGAGAGAAGGAGGGGAGGAAGCACTGAGGGAGGAGCACAGGTGGACATTAGGATTGGCCTCTCCGGCAGGGGACGTTCAGGGTAGGCTCTCAGATCGAGTGATCTTGGTTCCAAGGAAGACGGGGACTAGGAGTGACCTCTGGGATGCTTGTTATGGGTGTCCTGGGGCAGAGCCTCTGGTGCAGATTTATTGAGCACATACTACGTGCCAGGCCCTGTGCCTTTACAACTGAGGATATGAAGATGGAGTGCGGCACCCCGGGGAGGGCGGAGACCCCAGCAGGTAGGCAGAAGGGCTGAGCCGGGCAGGTGGATATCATGGGGGGTGTGGAGGATCTGCAGCGTGGTCAGAAGGGTCTAAACTTTTAACTCTTGTGCTGTTGGATATGGGACTCAGTGGGGTCTAATCCTCCTTCTCCAAAACCTTCATGTCTTTTCCCCCACTGTGTGCTGAGGTGGGACCCCAGGCACGGGCATACACTGGGCAGGAGCCCTGCCCTGCCACTGAGCCACACCCCAGCCCCCGGGGGCCCTTCTGCTCAGCTGGAGTTTGGGGGAAGTAGAAACTGCCCTTGAGGGTGTCAGGAGGAGCCAGGTCCTCCTGGTCCCTCCAGCTGCTCTCAGCCGCCAGCAGCCACTTGGAGTGGGTTTGGGCTCCTGGAATGTTCTACAGCAGCACCCTGCCTGGCCCCACCTCTCCCGCCCTTCCCAACTCCTTTGCCTGGGGTGGGCTGGAGTGGAGGCCGGGGCTCAGGGGAGGGCGGGCGGGGCCCAAACTGGAATAGCAAGAAGGCATCCAAGGAGCTCTCCTGTGAGTCCAGAAGAGCGCGCTGGGCGGGGTGTCGTCCCCACTTTACAGATGAGAGACCCGCGTGGAGAAGGGCTCCGTGGGTGACAGAAGGGGCGGGGCAGCCTGCTGTGCTGTGGGAAGGACGGGGAAGCCGAGGCAGAGACAGAAAAGGCGGCCTTGGAGGTGGCCCCGGGTCTGAAGGCTGGGAAACCCACGTCTGGCTCCTAGCGCTGGTTTTGGAGGTGAACTCCCCAGGGCCCCTGCTCTCTGGGTCCCGGAGCACAGAGGTGGCTGGGAGGGCCACGCCCATCCCGACCCCTGGTTTGGGACTGAGGGACAGGAAGGAGAGGGGCAGAGGATGGGGGCAGGGCGTGGGTGGGGCAGGTCCCTGAATGGCCTCGCTGTTTCCTGACTGTGGCAGGCACACAGGCTGCGGCCTCTCTCTGGTAAGGGGTTCTGACCCCGAGTTCTGGCACCTAGTCCTAGAAGCTGAGGGATCGTGCCATGTCAGGCCTGGGTCTACCTCAGAAGGAGGCTGCAGTTAGGCAACACAACGCCCTTTTCCCCAGTGGGGGGCTTTCTCGGGCTTGGGGAGGGGGTTTGCATTAGTTGCCCCAATCCCAGTCCTCACACCCCCGTGGCCAGCTTGGGCTTTGACACACAGTCCCGCCAGCCCTCTGTTGTCACCTTCCCCACTCACAGCTCAGGCTGGAAGAAGGCAGTGGACTAGCAGGCCACCGGGGGTCAGCCACCAGGGGCCCAGGCTCATCCTGCTGTTGGACCTTCTCTGAAGCAGGGTGGAGGGTGATTGAGCTGCTTACCCGGAGTGTGGGCCAAGGTCTTGGCAAACCACTATGGCGTCCGAGGAGAGTTGAGCCAGGGTTACAAAGTCTGGGCAAACCAGGGAGAGCGCCCCGGGCACAGGAGGGGGCCATCCCCACCCAGCCTTGAAGGAACAGGGGAGGGCTGGAGAGAGCCACTGGGGCTGTGGCCGTGGGTACAGGGATGCAGCCACCGGCCCCTGCCTCCCACCCTCTCATCTCCGGCCAGACCCCCTGTGCCTCACCCAGAGCCATTGGAGCCACAGGGCAGGGGCCTGGTGGGCAGTAGGTGAAGCCAGCCCTAGGGAGGCCGAGGAGCGGGACAGTGGCTGAGGATGGAGAGAGGGTCAGAGAAGAGGACAGACCCGCAGGGCTCACCGGTGCAGGCTTCACCTTGAACTCCAGGGAGCGAGAAGACCAAGTGCGACGTCTCGGGCCCCTGGTCTCCTCTGTGGGAACGGACTGCAGGGTGAGCTTGTGGGTCGGAGTTTGTGGGACAGGCACGTGCCGAGGCCTGCTGTGTGCCAGGTGCTGTGTGGGGCACGGGGAACACCCCTGAGCCCCGTCCCCCTTGCTGTCCCTGGGTGGGAGAGGACAGGTGCCGCGTGCTGCAGGGACCTGAGCGAGGCATGCTGAGCCCCCGGAAGGGCCCGGGAAGCTGTGGAGCGGCCTGAGGCCGTGAGGGATGAGCAGGGAGGACCCTGGCCTGGGTGTCCTTCACTTTTCTCTGGGTGAGACTCTCTGATGGTCCCTTTGCCATGGGGGTTACTAGCCCAGGACAAGGAGCCAGTTCCTCAAGACCAAAGCCACCCCGAAACCCGTGGGCTCCCGAGTTCAGACCATCGTATGTGCGGTGGGTCAGGTGGCCTCTGGGCCCCTCCCAGGTTCCCAAGCTGGCTCTGCCACCTGCCAGCCGTGTGGCCAGTGCACTGTACTCACATCCTTCAGATCCTGCTTCCCTCACGTGGCTGCTATTTTTGAATTATGCATAGCTCTCAGACGGCACTCCTTTGGCTGGTGGCTGGCATGCTGGATAGCAGCCAGCTCTAGATGTCCCCAAGAGACAGTGGTCCTGTTGTAGTCCACCCCTAATGACACTCTGAATGTGGAGACTGGGATGCTGGTGTCCACGGCCATGCACTGGCTGTGTGTTCTGGGCAAATTTGCCCCACCTCTCTGGGCTTAGGAGACAGGTTAGATAGATCAAGGGTCAGCAAACTCTGGCAGCCGGCCAGGTCCTGCCTGCCAACTATTTTTGTGAGAAAAATCCTATTGCAACATAGTCATCTCCATGCCTTGAGCTATTGTCTCCAGATGCTTTCAGGCTACACAGAAGGACTGCGTACTTGCGACAGAGGCCCTCTGATCTGCCCCGCCTTAGATGTTTACTAGGGGGACCTTTACAAACCAGCCTGGATCAGAGAGGCCTCTGCAGGGCCTGGGGCTGCAGAGCGGAGAACCCAGCCTCCTTTGTTCTGTTGGCCTGGGGCTCCCAGGAGGTGTGGTGGCTTGGGCTGCTTAGGGAGGCCTTGCTGGCTCTGCCCACCGCTGGACTCCAGCTTGGGGGCCCAGGTGACTGGTCCTGTGGCAGCCTGGGATAGACCACCCTCCCCACCCCTCTGCAGACATACTGCCTCCCCACCCCACAGGCTCAGGACCCCCTCTGCAAAGGGCCCTGGCCTGAAGGGTCACCCTTCTCTGTGTCCATGGTGGCCAGTGTGCCATGTCAGGCCTGGGCCTACCTCAGAAGGAGGCTGCAGTTAGGCAACACAACGCCCCTGCCAACACCCCTTTCCCCAGTGGGGGGCTTTCTCGGGCTTGGGGAGGGGGTTTGCATTAGTTGCCCCAACCCCAGTCCTCACACCCCCGAGGGACCCAGGGGAGGGGCACTTCTCCCACTCGGTGACTATGACCAACTTGGTCAGCAAGGGCTGCAAGAGCCTCTTCAGGGCCGCATGGACTCTGGCCCCAAAGTGTCTCAGGCTGGTCTCCGCGGATGCCCTAGGTATGACAGAGTTGGGGCCTGTGCTCAGGCCTCGTCCCTTCTGGGTGGGACAGGGACGGTGCCAGGTTTGCAGGCGGTGGCATGTCCTCTGTCCCTGTTCACGTCCCTGGAGGACTGAGTGCCCCGCCTCCTCTTGCTGTTTAATATTGAGCTGGTTTCAGAGCTGGCCTCAGAGGTGATGGAGGGAGTCAGACGAGCCCTGACCTGGGAGTCAGGGGCCCTGGGTCCCGGCTGTGCGTCCATCATGTCACTGTCCCAGCCTCAGTCTCCTCATCTGTAAAATGGCCTTTCTGGCTCTTCCCCTTCCTTCCTCTTCTGACTGGGAGTTTTGTATTCTAACCTTGGATCCTGTGTACAAATGTCCTCTCTGAACTGCCCAGTGCTGTGGGAGTGCCACAGATGCGCAGACAGTGTCCAGCTCCGCCTGGGGACTGTTTGTCTGGTGTCCATCTCTTGAGAAATGCTAAGTGCGTCAGGCAGAGACGGTGGGCGTGTCTTGGTATCCAGGCCTCAGCAGACCCAGGTCTGTTGCTAGGTGAGCAAGCCTGTATCTGACTCCAGGCGTGGGGAGGACCCCAGTGCTGTCCCGGGACACGGGCCAGGTCAGATGCAGCTCCGGGTCCACTCTGGTGTCTGGGAGCCTGGAAGGGCCTGGGTAGCAGGGTCAGCAAAGGGGATGCCATTCATGGACAGATGGCCTGGTTCTTGGGTGGACGAGTCTCTGATGGCCTTGGTGCAGGGGTGGAGTTTGGGGCTCATTCCTGGCAAGGTTCTTGAGTCAGGCTCTGGTTAAAGGTTGTCTTGGGACAGGGTGGGTGTGGGCAGGCAGGAGCTCCCGGTCAAGTGTCCTGATGTCTTTTGGGGGCTGTTCCTGTGCTGTCTTTCCCCAGTCTGCTTTGGGTGGCTGTGTCCCTGGCAGGTTGGGAGGGTCCCACACTGCACCTCTGGGGATCTATGCTCAGTCTCTGTCCTGCTCCTTCCAGAAGCTCGGAGCTACGTGGAGTCTGTGGCACGGACGGCAGTGGCTGGGCCCCGACCTCAGGATGCTGAACCCAAGAGCTTCAGTGCCCCAGCTGCCCAGGCCTATGGCCACGAGACGCCCCTGAGGAATGGGACCCTGGGCAGCTCCTTTGTCTCCCCCAGCCCTCTGTCCACCAGCAGCCCCATCCTCAGCGCCGACAGGTAAGTCCGGGTGGGAAGACTCGGGGATGAGAATCGCGGCTGGGGATGGGACAGCTAGGCCTCTTGGATCTTCCTAGGGTGTGGGCACAGAGAAGTCACATCCGGTCCACTTTGCAGACCCCTTCAGGGCACCTTGAGAGCGCTTCCCCTGCGTGCCGGACCTTAGGGGGAGCCCGGAAGTGAGTAAGCGGTCATTCCCCCAGCAGTGCTGGCAGGAGGAAGTGTGCCAGGTGAAGGAGGCCTTCCCCAGGTCTGACGCCTCAGGACAATGAGGATCGGGCAGTGGGTGTTTGCGGGAGGCCAGGCACTTTGCTGAAAGCTTTGTGCAGATGTGGAACCTTCACAGTGGTCCCAGGAGGCAAGCCCCAGGGTCCCCACTTTCTAGAAGAGACAACTGAAGCACCGAAGTGGTTTCCTAAGCTGAGCAGTAGCAGGGATAGACTTGAGGCCCAAGTGTGTGGTTCCGGGGCCCATGTCGCCCACGTCGCAATCTCCTCCCCAGACCACTGTGGTGCACGCCCTTCGCTGGCTGGGAGCCAGGCCTTCGAGAGCTGACGGAGAAGTAAAGTGCTTGGAGCTCAGAGCGAGGGGCCATTATCTTGGTCTAGGAAAGCAGAAGGGTCCCTGAGGGCTGCAACTCTTTGTGGGCAATCCAGAGGGGTGAGCCGGATGTGGAGGGGCGAAGGAGGGAGAGCATTTTGAAGGACAGCACAGGAAGATGCAGGGTTAGAGTGGGGCGTGCAGGTGGAGGAGAGGGGAGGCGTCCTGATGCGCGGCCAGCTGACACCCGTCGTCCGAGTGCATCCCACACAGAGGAAGGCTGGGCAGTCCCTGCTCACAGGCTCAGTAGAGGGACGGCTGATGTGGGGTGCGCTGAGAAGCTGGTGCGGGGGAGGGAAGACTTCAGGCCCCGGGGAGGGGAAAACAGCCCAGGAAAGGCAGCTTGAGACCAGCTTGGGCAAGGCCTGGAGTGCAGATGCTGGGGGGGGGGGGTGGGTCAGGGTGGGAGGACAGCGCTGGCCTCATAGAGGACCTAATGCCTCTCTCTCCCTTTCTGAGCCCACTCCCCTCCCTGCGCTGCCTTCCCAGGGGCCCTCAAACATCCCAGCCCCCCCCTCACATTTCTGCCGCCGGCCCTACCTACGCTGGCTCAGGGGTGGGGGCTTGGTGAGCGGAGGCAGCTTGCCTCTGGAGCCAAACGTGCACCCCAACCCAGCCTGCCTGCCCAGCCTCCTGACAGGCTCACAGCGGCTCAGGAGGCCTGGCCCCTGCAGAGGCCGTGCTCCCTGTTCAAGGGACAGGGATTTCGCCCTGCCCTGTGGCCCACAGAGGGAGCCCCGGGCAGGGAACTTCTCCCACATTCTTCCTGATGCCCCGTTGGCCCCTCTCAGGACTCTGGAAGCCGGTGTCTGTGCCCTGAGATCATCTTCTAGAACTCCATGTCAGCATCCCTCGCCCCGCCCTGCTCTGCCTGCTGTATCCTCAGAAGCCAGTTTTTTCCCTCCTGGGAAATGACCTTCTGCTCTGGCCCCTTCTGGGGTGCAAGGCAGGCTGTGTCCTGGCCTGTCCCCTGCCTGTCTCCCTGCTCGTGGTTCTAGTCTGCCCCCAGAGCACAGTCCCACCCAAACTCCTCGCACCCGGAGCCCCAGCCAGTCCCACCCAGCCGGGGAGGCTCAGCAGCGGAGAGCTTGGGGACTTGGGTCCCTGGCTGTGTGAGGACCCCTTCCCTCCCTGGGGACTCCTGGCCCAGCCCGCCTGCCATCTCCCTACGGCTGCTGCTTACCCACGTCCCTGTCGACCTCTGTCTCTACTGCCACACTCTAGATGGGTAGCGGTGTGGGCCTGAAGGAGCAGGTCATCCGTCAGCCCCTCATGGCCCCCTAGGAAAACACGAATAAGGAGAATCCCTGCTCCCCAGCTCACAGGTCACGGCGGTGCGGGCCTGCTCCCCCGTGTCACTCCCTAGGGGCCTGCACTGCCCTTCACAGTGGAGCCCTGAACTGTGGCAATTATACTCCAGGCACGGTCCCATACGAACTGAATTTTGTCAGGATCTTAGAATTGGGAGTGACCTTGAGCTCATGGACTCTAACCTCCCTATGGAGGACCTTCCCTATGCAGCCTTTAGACCCATAAGTCCCTCAGCCTCTGCTTAAGTTCTCCTAGTGATGGGAGGATCATTACCACTCAGGGCAGTTTGTTCCATTAGTGGCCAGATCCGATGCCCGGAGAGCAGACCCTATAATGAGCTGAAATCCCTGCTCTGGAACTTCCCCCTTGATTCCCTTCCGTCCTCCCTCCCTCCCTCCCTTCCTTCCTTCCTTCCCTCCTTTTTGTTTTGAACCAGCCAGGAGTAGAAGCCCAGTCCTGCCTGCTCAGGGCTTATGATGACAGCAAACCCAGAGACACGGTCAGGAGGCCCTCATAGGAATGGGAGCCAGGTGGTTTGCCTCCCTCTGCAGAGTGAGTTTCTGTGATGCCGGAGGCTTCAACAGGACGCCACCTTCAACTTTCATGAGGGAGATTTCTTGGCTTATGGCTCAGTAGTCAGCAGAGTGCTGTGGGAAAATGGAGGCTTTGGAATCAGACCCAGCTGAGTTGAAACCCCAGGCTTTTATGAACTGTGTGGTCCCGAGTTTACTGTTGAACCTCTCTGACCTTCAGTTTCTTCTTCTGATGGATCCATGAGGTGATATAAAAGCCCTGACTCTGGCCGACTGCAAGTGGAGCTATTATGGTTGCTATTAGTGGTTGGAAGGAAGCTGGGTACTTCCCTCAAGGACCACCCCCCTTCATTAACTGCCATTTGCTGACCTCTCAATCTGTCCTCTCTCTAGCACTTCAGTGGGGAGTTTCCCATCAGGGGAGAGCAGCGACCAGGGCCCGCGGACACCCACCCAGCCCTTGTTGGATTCCAGCTTCCGCTCCGGCATCCTGGGGCAGCCCAGCCCTGTGGCCCAGAGAAGTTACCAGAGCTCTTCTCCTCTCCCGACCGTGGGCAGCAACTACAGCAGCCCCGACTCCTCACTTCAGCAATTCAGCCCCGCAGAAAGCCAGCCCCGCTCTCAGTTCAGTGTGGCCAGTGTCCACACGGTGCCCGGGAGCCCTCAGGCCCGCCACAGGACAGTGGGCACCAACACGCCCCCTAGTCCTGGCTTCGGCCGGCGGGCCGTCAACCCCAGCATGGCTGCTCCTGGCAGTCCCAGTTTGAGCCACCGCCAGGTCATGGGTCCACCTGGCCCTGGTTTCCATGGCAACACCGTTTCCAGCCACCAAAGCAGTGCGGCCACCACCCCAGGGAGCCCCAGCCTGGGCCGGCACCCCGGGGCCCACCAAGGCAACCTGACCCCCAGTCTCCATGGCAACGCAGTGGCCAGCCCTGGCAGCCCCAGCCTGGGCCGTCACCTGGGAGGGTCTGGATCCATGGTTCCTGGCAGCCCCAGCTTGGACCGGCACGTGGCCTACGGTGGCTACTCCACCCCTGAGGACCGGAGGCCCGCGCTGTCCCGACAGAGCAGCGCTTCCTGCTACCAGCCCCCGTCCACACCCTCCTTCCCTCTCTCCCCTGCCTACTACCCGGGCCTGAGCAGCCCCACCACCTCCCCCTCCCCGGATTCTGCGGCCTTCCGGCAGGGGAGCCCCACACCGGCCCTGCCAGAGAAGCGGAGGATGTCCGTGGGCGACCGGGCAGGCAGCCTCCCCAACTACGCCACCATCAACGGGAAGGTGTCCTCCTCGCCGGTGGCCAGTGGCATGTCCAGTCCCAGTGGGGGCAGCACTGTCTCCTTCTCCCACACGCTGCCCGACTTCTCCAAGTACTCCATGCCAGGTGGGCCTCTCCTCCCGTGTCCACCTCTCCTGGGGATGAGCTGAGTCCAGGAGTTAGGATATCTGTCCTCCTCTCGGTTCTGACAATCCCTTTGCAGACAACCCTGGGGGTGGGTGGCCGACTGCTGGGCCTCAGTTCAGGGTGAGGATGAGGATGAGGTTGACGGACATGATAGCATTACTCTTAGGTACCCGCGCCTTCAAGCCACTTGTGAGCATGTACTCTGTGCTAGCCTCTGGGCTAAGTACTATCTCACTTAATCCTTATGACCTCCCCCCACCCCCCAGGAAGGTACAATTACTCCTTTTTACCCAGGAGCAAACTCAGGATTCCAGAGGCTCTGTTGTTTGCCCAGCATCCTACAAAGTTAATAAGTGGCAGAGCTAGGTAGGCTTCCAGTCCAGGCCTGTATTACCCCCCCAAACTAATGCTCTTTAGGCATTATTGGAGTTGTCTTTATCATGTGGCCATATCTTGAGGGCTATTGTGATCTAGCATGACTTTGAAAGGGTGCCTTCCAAACCTGTGCCTCGCTTCCTTTGGTCAGCCCCAGGTGCGCACATGGCTCCTAACAGATCTGGCAGCCAGATAGGATGTGGACTGGGGCTGATTGACACAGGGGGTTTTTACCAGGGCTTGGTTTCTGCAGACCTGTTCTGTGGTCCAGGCAGCTTTGCCTGTTGAATTCCTCACTCATCCCTAGGACTTGGCTCATTATCTAAACCCAAAGGTCAAGGCCTCAGGAGACCTGCAGTTTCTCAAGCAGACTGGAACCTGTCTGCATGCAGGGTCGCCCCAGGCGATCAAAGCAGATTTGGAATATTTCAGGCAGCTTAGGATGGGGCCCAGCTGCCCTGATCCCCCGTGTCACTCCTAGGTCCTGTACTGGGCCTGCCAAGCTGCGACACCTAGAGTGACCCTGCACCCCCCTGCTTCCTGCCGCCCACTGGGGACATCTGGTTCCCAGTCCCTCTCCTTGAAGGAGGCAAAACTTGGAGCAGTTGGACACTTCCTGTTTCCCACCATCTTCCCTGCTTAAAATAGTTGTGGAGTCAACACAGGAAGGCTTAGGGGGCTGCAGCCACCTCTGACAGCTCGTTAACCTAGCAGGGCCTGGGTCTCCAGAGCAGGGACAGGCGGGCAACAGTTGCGGGGCCCAGCCCTTCCCCAGGCGTCCTGCATACAGCTGCCAGGAGAGTAGCTGTCCCCTCCCAGCCCTCCAGAGACAGGCCCCCAGGCCCAGGGAGCCTGAACCACAGTGGAAATTGACTAAGCCCTGGAGTCTCGGCTGGGGGCCTCCTTAGCTGACAGTGTCCTTAGCGCAGGGCCTCGGCTCCAGGCTCTGAAGACAGGGGAGGGAGGTGTGGGGTGGAAGGTCCCTCTCTCCTCTGCTTTCCTTTTGTTTCTTTGGTGCCCAAAGATGAAGGAGCAGAACAGTGAGAAGGGTTCTGTGCTAGGGTTCTGCGGCACAGCGTGGCTTCTCTGGTTTACAAAACCCGATGGGATCTGAGGAACTAAAGAAATGATAAGAGGCAGAGGTGCTCATCCCCTGCCTGGGACAGTGCTCGCCGGGTGCATGTTTGAAATGTGGTGCTGTATTCCAGAAATTCACACAATAGGACCTGCTGATAAGGAACAAGGATGAGGAAAGAGGCCGGAAAGCGAGGGCCCCACACCCCAACCCCTGACCCAGAAGCTGTGCTGGGGCCGGTGCTCACCTGGCCCCAGGGTCTCTCTGTGGGTCACCATCTGTAACCCACCAAGCCACTCTCCCTCCAAGCCTCTCTCCTGATTGTAAAACTGCACAGCGGAACCCAGTTGTCTGAGCTACCCCAGAACATAGCACCCCAGGAGAGATCCCCAGGCCTGCTAAGGAGCTGGGTGGAGGGATCACAGCGAGAGAAAGCTGGCCTGGCGACACCCTGCGGAGAGCCTCTAGGCCCTAGGCCAGTCCCTCATACTTGTCCCAGGGTTGGAGTGATTTTTTGCCCTGTGTGATTGCAGAACGCTGGCTTTCCATGTGGGAAAGAGGAGGGGGATCAGGAAGAGAGGACAGAAAGGGGTCTTCCTGCCCTTGTCATCTGCAATGCCGCAGTTGGGAGGCTGAGCCTGTGGGGAAGGGGGAAGGGTGGGTCTTAGCTGTGTGAGGAATCTGCTAGGGGACGGGTGCTGGGAGCAGGGCAGGCTCTGGGTTGGCTCTGTGGGATGCCCAGCAGGCAGTGGGTGGGTGAGAAGTCCCTGCTCTGTCCCTTCCTGCTGTGCTCTGTGATGTTTGAGGACACGACTTTCTGTGTCCCCCTGGGTATAAAGTACCATATTCTTGTTGGCTTAAAATAGCAGAAATGGGGCAGAGGCCAGGAGTCCAGCACCCAGCTTGGTCCCTGGTGGGGTTCCGAGGGACCATGGGCTCCAGGCTTGCCACGTCCCCCTGGGTCTGGAGGTCCTTGGTGTTCCTTGGCTTGTGGCTGTGCCAGCCCGTGTGGCTCCCTCTTCACATGGAGCTGTCTCCACGAGTCTCTGTCTCCTCTTTTGAGGACATATCCTCCTGGACCAGGGCTCTGTCCAGCGTGCCTTCATCTTAATTGGATTCCATGTGCAAAGACCCTCTTTCCAAATAAGGTCCCATTCGTGGGCTTTGAGGGTCAGGACTCATTTCAGCGTCTCTTTTCAGGGAACAGAGTTCAACCCGTAACACTTCCCATTCTTCTCCTGCAGACAACAGTCCTGAGACCCGGGCTAAAGTGAAATTTGTCCAGGACACTTCCAAGTATTGGTACAAGCCTGAGATCTCCAGAGAGCAAGGTGAGTACTGGGTGGTTCTGGTGGTTCTGTGGTCCATAGAGGACAGAGCTGGCTGCTGATCACCATGTCTGACTTGGGCGAGGAACACAGTGCACTCATTCCTCTTTGCAGTAGGTAGTGGTCACAGAGAGGGAGCTGGGATTGAAGTCAGACAGTAAGAAGCACTTCCCACATCAAAGGGAAGGCTGGCAGAGCATTGGTGTGAATTATTTTTGCAAGAGTCCATCGGAGCTTTGGTTTTCCTGGACAAAGTAGGAGGACAGCCAAGATCATATGAAGCCTCAGCTCGCCCTCTGTATGATGTGGGAGATTTTTGCATTTTGTAGAAACAAATGAAGTTGTGAATATGGGAATAGAGACGGGGCCCTCTATGGGTTCTCAAGGAACATCTGTGGGGTGTGGGTGTGGCTCAGCAAGGACTGCCTGACAGCCCCACTGGCCCGCTGCTTTGTAAATAAAGTTTTATTGGAACAAAGCCACACCCATTAGTTTACAGACTCTCACTTCCAGCTGCAGCCATAGACTTGAGTATTTTCGACAATCTGCGTGGCCCCCAGTGTTGACTCTCTGGCCATCTCAGCCCAGGAGGGCCCTTGGGAGTGTTTACACTCTGACTTTAAAGAATGTCATCTCATCCAAGAGAAAACAAAGTTCCAGGGGCCCCCAGGGCACTTAGGCAGCCAGGGACGCCAATCTCATGTGCCCTGTTCCCTCCTCTGGCGCAGCCATCGCACTCCTTAAGGATCAGGAGCCAGGGGCCTTCGTCATCCGTGACAGCCACTCCTTCCGGGGGGCCTATGGGCTGGCCATGAAGGTGTCTTCGCCCCCTCCGACCATCACGCAGCAGAATAAGAAAGGTGACATCCTCCTCCATAGACTGTGGGATCTTCACGGTCTCTTCAAACCCTGGGGTGCTGGGGGGCCCCAGGGTGCTGAGCAGGACCTAAGTCCCACAGAGCTGGTGCCTGATAAACAGCTCTCCAGAAGAGCGTGCCCTGGGCTTGTGATGGTGGCGTCGGGGAACAGGGAAGCAGGTGTCTGTCCTCTCTGGAGGGGCCGGTGGTGGTCTCTGCAGCCCCAGGCTCCAGCCTCCCCATCTCTGCGACCCTCTCTCCCACCCCAGCCCCGTGCATTGAAGAAGAGGTAGAGCAGCCTTGGGAGTCCGTGGGGGGACTCTGTGAAAAGTGACCCATTTCTTTCTCTCCATCCCAGGAGATCTGGCCCATGAGTTGGTGAGACATTTCCTAATCGAGACCGGCCCCAGAGGAGTCAAGCTCAAGGGCTGCCCCAATGAGCCGAACTTTGGTGAGCTGCCCCCACCACTGTCCCTGCAGGAGGGGTTCAGCATCTTGCCGAAGTGATAAGAGACAGAGGTGCTCATCCCCAAGTTCTCTCCCCCATAATCCTGTGTGGTAGATGGCACCGTCCTTGTTTTGCACAAGGGAACTGTTAGTTAGACTTACCCAAGAAGGCACAGGTAACAAGTGACTGACCTGGGATTCGATCCCACAATTCTCCAATGCTTCTATCCTGTTTTTTTTTTTTTAGGGGGGAGGGGTCATCACTGGAGAGACTTAGAAAAGATGTTAGGAGGAACTGTAAAGGGAAGTTGTTAGGTCACAATATGACTGCTAGAGGGAGTCTTTGGAATCTTCTTCCTTGAGTCTTGCTAAAAAAAAAAAAAAGGGCATGAATTTTCAGCTCTGAAAATTCGTGGATAAGAGAGAAGTAATAAAGAAGCCGAAAGCTGCGGGTAGCTCCGTAGCTAAGCACACCTGAGGTCCTGGGTTCCATCTCTAGCCACACACACACACACACACACACACACACACGGAAAGAAGCCCGGTGGGGTGAGGCTTCCTGGCGTTTGCGCCCGGCCCTGGCTGGCCTCTGACTCCCAGGAGCGCTGCCCCTGAGCTGCTGTCTCTTCCTGCAGGCTCCCTGTCCGCCCTGGTGTACCAGCACTCCATCATCCCTCTGGCTCTGCCCTGCAAGCTCGTCATTCCAAACCGAGGTAGGACGTGAGACTCCCCGCGCTCCAAAGGTGCCCTTGAGCTACCTCCTTCGTGACTGGCCCTGCCAGCTACTCCAGAATGTGGGCCAGGGGTGGAGGGCACTGGCCATTTTGCCAACGTGGGGAAATTCAAAACCTCTCTCTCACTCACTTCTTTTTCCTGATAAAAAAGAAGGAAAAGTTTGCGGGCGTGGTGGCGCACACTTGTAATCCCAGTGGCTGGGGAGGCTGAGGCAGGAGGATCACGAGTTCCAAGCCAGCCTCGGCAACTTAGCGAGACTGTAAACAACCTAGTGAGATCCTGCCTCAGGATATCAAATATAAAGGACTGGGGATGTGGGCAGGTGGCTCAGTGGTTAAGTGCCCTTGGGTTCAATTCCTGGTACCCCCCAAAAGAAGGAAAAGTTTATTTAAGAGTTGAACGCCAGGGGCATATGTAAGTTGTCTTTCCAGATGGTTCTAGAAAATACTCTGGAGCCTTTAAGAAATTCATACTGAATTCTCAGAATAAGCCTCATCCCCCGGGAAGGCCTAAGACGTGGGAGAGTCAGGAGAAGAATGTCCTAGAGCTTGAGATAAAATCTCTCATATTAGTTGATGATTTTTATCTATTCAATTCAGTTCACTGAATTATTAATAATAATTGGCCAACATTATTAGCTTAAAAATTCCAACACAACTTAAGCAGCATTATTAACCACCCAGTTTAGACACCAATTAAATTACATTTTTATGGAATTCACTGTAGAAGTCCAGCAATTACAAAGCTGTTTGACTTTGAATTGTATAAACCTGTGGTTCTTGAAATGTGGCCCCCAGACCAGCAGGCTGTGCATCCCCTGAGAACTTGTTAAATGCCGGCATTCTCAAGGTCCACTTCTTCAGGAACTCTAGGTTGGGCCCAGCCATCTGCATTTTAACAAGGCTGCACACCAAAGTGTAAGCAACACTGGTTACAAATGAGACTCGATGCTTATTTGTTGTTCTGATTTTTGTTTTTAAAAGTTTTAGTGCTGGAGACTCAGTGGCACATGCCTGTAATCTCAGCTACTGGGGAGGCTGAGGCAGGAGGATCACAAGTTTGAGGCCAGCCTCAGCCACTTAGCAAAGCCCTGTCTCAAAATTAAAATAATTTAAAAGGGCTGGGAGGTAATTCAGTGGTAAAGTGCCCCCGGGGTTCAATCCCCAATACCATGAAAAAAAATTATTTAGGTATAGTTGAAATAAAAACAGTAGTATGCACTGTGTTTAATGTGTAAAATAATAATGTGTAAAAAAATAATGCTTTGATATAGCTACACATTGGGAAATGGTAAAGTCAAGCTACTTAACATGTCTATCGCTTGGTCCTTACTAATCTTGAACTTATGGTTGTGCTCTGTTGGTGGTTGAATGAATTCAAGCATAAACAGAAGCAACACCACTGCTGTTCGAAGCTTGCTTTTTGCCAGGCAGTGGATAAACACTATATATGGGTTGTTTGAAAACCCTGGGTCCTGAGTTCCACTTAGCAAGTGGCGGGCTGAGGGTTCGAGCCCAGCTCTCCCGGACCCAGAGCTCTCAACCCCTGTGCTGGGTTCTTAGAGCAGCGGTGGAACATTCCACCTGTAGGTAACCCAGTGCCTCCCACCGGGGCCAGCCGTGGAGAGCGTGTCCTTGGCACAAAGCGTTTGCAGAAGTTACCTGAGGCCCAGCCCAACCGTGCTTCTTTCCAGCTCTAGGGTTTTAATTACCAGGCGAATTTTTGTCTCAGACCCCACAGATGAATCGAGAGATAGCTCGGGCCCTGCCAACTCGACTTCTGACCTGCTGAAGCAAGGAGCAGGTGAGTGGTCCCTGGAGACTGGACCCCTGCCCACGACCTTCTTTCCACCTTCCTGCCTGGGCCTCCTGCAGGTGCAGGTGGAAGTCTGCCAGGCCCAGAGGTCTCCAGGCAGATTATGTTCCTCTGTGTAGATGTTTTGGCCCGAGGCTGGCCTGAAATTGATCTGCTACCTTTTCCCTCAAGAGTGGACCTGGGGCATCGTCTCCACCGACTCCAGCCTTCCTGATTCCCACTTGGGTCCATTTCTTGTAGCCTGTAATGTACTCTTCGTCAATTCCGTGGATATGGAGTCACTCACTGGGCCGCAGGCCATCTCCAAAGCCACATCTGAGACGTTGGCTGCCGACCCCACCCCA